>NC_139222.1:69720458-70340875 GCF_055691185.1 Crinia signifera | reverse complement strand
TAAAACGTGCCCACCCCCGTCAGCTGCTGCTGCCCCTGCCTTCCCCTGCGCACAGAGAGACAGACGCTAGAAGTCATTTTTCACATCCAGCGTCACCAGGAAGTCGCAGAGCTGTGCTACCTGTCAGACGCTAGAGGTGAACTATGACTTCTAGCGTCCGTCTCTGTGTGCAAGGGAAGGAAGGCAGGGGCAGCCGCAGCTGACGGGCGGGCGGCCGGATACATAGGCGGGTGGTCGGGCGGGTGGACACTGACAGGGAGCGGGGAGCAGGGAGCGGGCAGGCAATGCCGGGCGGCCTGGAGCAGGTTCCGGAACGCCGTTCCTGATGACATCATTTTTAATTTGAGCTTCAGGAACGGCGTTCCGGACCGTTCCGGCTGAAAAATAGCCCTGCTTGTATCCATAACAAGTAACATCTGCCCCACCTGCAGTGCACATGGTTTTTCCATCTAAGAAGGATTTTGTCAGAAAGAGTGAACTAGAATTAGGCCCTATGTACCTCTCCTTCTGTCCCTCTCACAGGTAGAAGCCGCTGCTGCTAATAACACTCTCTATAATTCCATTTAAATTCATACACTTATGATACCTTATTTTCAAGGCTATATCAAATCTTTAAAATATTTGTGGATGGTCTGTCCTATGTCCTGTCAGAGGTGCAGTAAGGAAGAATATCTTTCTAATTTGATGCTAACAGTTCCACTACTGTGGGGGATAGTGTGAGGGGGTATTACTTGATCTGGGTTTCCCTGTATCCATCATGCAAGTTTCTAAACACTGACTTCACAAAACCACTTGGGGCAGCAACACTCTCCAATGAGCATTTACTCACTGAGCAGACTGCCTTCCTCTGAGTCATGTAACAGCCCATGGAATTACCCTAGACATCAATAATCCTTATTTACTCTTCCATTTAAATTTCATTCTGTTTTTTAAAGTATTTTCGGCTAAAAGAGTAAAGGGCCCCTTACATTAGAACGATAGATCTGATGCTGAAATTGGATGCAATTTCCCATGAACTCCCCCTGGACCTTCCCGGGAGCGATTGCATCCAATTTGGTACTTTGGTTTTTTGTGCATGCAATTTGGTCCAATAAATTGTATGAGATTTATCTGGCCAAATTGCAATTCTATTATACTTTCTGCAATATATCGCATATGATATATCGCATGCACCAAAAGCACTCCGTTTTCCATCCTATTACATCTGATTCCGACAAATCACAGGTGCGGTCCGACCAACCTAGAGGCTCCCATCTGACTCTCACGGATCGGATCGAAAACACAAACGATGTGGCACTTTTCAGACGATATACAGTATCGGCCCTAAACATCAAAATCGGGCAAAATCAATCTAATGTAAGGGGGCCTTAAGGAAAACGCAGACTGCACTTTTTAGCCTAATTAGCCTGTTTAGCAGTTAAAGTTATCAAATAAAGCAATCTATGACACACAAACCCATAATTATGCAATTTCCTTTACTGCAAGAACCTAGAAAACGTTACCATCCACATTGAGAAACGTCATCATCTTCATTATTATAATAATAATTATTATTACACATTATAATGTCAGCTCCGTCAGCAAAACCTAAGCTGTAAGTCAGTATAAAACACCCATTTGTCTCTTTCACATCTATTAATGGATCCCATTACAGTACATGCAATTTGTTGTCATTGTTTTGTTTTAGTTCTACTTTAACGTTGTCTTCTGTACATAAAGTCTCACCTCCTTAGCAGCATCTCTTTGCTGGCGGGGTTAACAAGCACAAAGTATTTGTGACAGTTGGAAATGTAAACAACATGCATAACGTACAGGCAGAAGTTATTTTTAAATGGACACATTTTCTGGTTGCTTTATTGGCCAGTCTGTCTGTGTCTGTCTCTTAAAGGAATGCTGTATTGTTACATCGCTTGGGAAACACATCCAACAGGTGCGGCCTTCCTTACTGCATCCAGCCACTGTCGTCCCTGCCAAGTCAGCCACCTGCCTAGTTTACAGAAATACTGGTTCCAGAACATTTGGGTGTTTATTAAACATAATTCATAGAAAGGTGTCAGGATGATGTTCCTGCAGTCTATGACTGAATGGGTCCGATAAATATTCAGCATTTTTGTAATGGGAGACATGAAGTAAACAATTATTTTTCCTTTTTTTAATTATTTAAATTTATTTATTATCAGTTTCTTATATAGCGCACACATATTCCGCAGCGCTTTACAGAGAATATTTGAACATTCACATCAGTCCCTGCCCCAGTGGAGCTTATAATCAGGGTAAGTGCCAGCCCTGTCAGCGCCCCAGGCGACCCCCCGCTCGTGCGCCCCCCTCTCCCCTCCGCTCGCCCGCTCCGACTGGGGGGGGTTGTTTTGCACCACCCGCAGATTACCATGCTCCACGGGGGTGGCCTCTCTGCAATATCACCAGGGAAGGGGGGGGGGGGAGTCAGCGGGTGCCTGCCATGGATTGTCTGCTGTCCAGCATGGGGGGGGGGAATCAGTGGGCGCCCACGGTGGAGATTGTCGTTGACTGTTCATCACAGGGGCTCCAGGGGGTGTGGGTGCGGCCGCTACCCCCCGCCGAAGATTGCCATTAACGACCAGCACAGAATAGGGGTCCCCTGTGTTTTAAGAACCAGCCCCAGGCCCAACCAGCCAGCTGGGTAATGTCACAGCCGAGGGACACTTATTATATAAGGTCCCGTGGCCAAAACATTAACCCTACCGACCAGATTCTCGGCTCCTGATTGGCCACTAGGCAGCCAATAGAATAATTCGGGGGAGAGGCGCTGAAGATGAAACTTTAGCGGCTCTCCAATTTAGTCTGCACTGGTTTCGGGTGTGTGTGTTGTTATTTTTCTGAAGATCCCTGGATTACGGTGGAACCAAGAGGACCGATCTACACAGGAGGACCTTGCTAAGAAGGGCAGAAGATAGAGCAGGTGTCCCCCCCTTGATGATATGGAGGTGAGCGGTAACTCGCTTCCCCCCCCCCCCCCCGTAGACGAGCAACTTTGCGGCTGCTGCTGCATCGCCCCCCCCCCCCTGAGTGAAACATCAATCATTACGTGCCCTGTCTCACGTATATACGGCCGCTAATACGAATTGATACGGTACATGTGTATTATCACGGCGCCCCCGATATTAAGTCGCACAATTTTTAATCGCATCACATGCCATACATTCGATGCACAGCGATGCGATTTAAGCCCCCTATACGATTTTAAATTGTATAAGCACCCTAATGCCACCCCAGTATGAATGATAACCCGAAGCGTGGCGAGCGGCGGCGGTTTGCGTCCTCCGACCTTTTCATACCCCCATTATCCACGTCGGCGTGGAGTTGATTTTATTAAGCGTGGCGAGCGCATCGGGGACGCGTATTACTTTACATGTATTCCGCGTGCACTCGCCACGCTTCGGGCACTATATGAAATCAACTCCACGCCGACGTGGATAGTGAGGGTATGAAAAGGTCGGAGGACGCGTACCGCCGCCGCTCGCCACGCTTCGGGTTCACGTTCATAGTGGGGGTGATTATACAATTTAAAATCGCATCGCATTGTATGGCATTGTATGCCATATACAATTTTAACATTGTATGACATCGGGGGAAATCTCTTCGCATCGCATCGCATGCCTTATGGTCTGCGATGCGATGGGCCCCCGTGATAGTACACAAGTACCATTGATACGAATGGATACGACATCAGGGATTACAAAGCAGTCATATCTGACTGCTTTGTAAATTACCCTCCGGAACACGAATTTGCATACGGCTAAAACAGCCGTATGCATTCGTATTCATTCGTATTAAGAATACGAATATGAAAAATCGTATTCGTATTCTTAGTAAATTTCCCCCGAAGTGTCAACACTCTTCACACCCTGCTACTCTACTACCTGTCCTCTTGAGCCTATACCCTCATAAATAAGTAAATCTCTATTGCCTGTGCTCATCCTAGTCTTAACTAACATCTGAAATCTTTCTCTCTACTGCAGTGGTTCCCAACCTTTTTTCTCTCCTGTACCCCTTGATTAGGTTTTTCATTGATGAGTACCCCCTCCTCTCAATTTATAATATAGACAGTACTTATGAGTGGAGTGGAAGTGAGCGGTATGCGTATCCTTATGCATGTCCTTATTTTAAGGAGTAGCGGACAGGAATCGTGCACTTCCGTGTCTGGCCGCTGGTTGTGTATTGTCTCCAGGGCTCCCACTTACACCTGTAGGATTAATGCCGCTGCTTCTTCCACCCATGTTAGTGCAGGGCAGATGATCGCTGATGTCTGAGGGCAGCGCAGGTAGCTCCCTTTGGATTGCTGGTCAGGCAAAAGCACAATGAGACGCTGATGATGCTGAAGACAGAACCATAAGTGACACAACATGGTTCTTCTCCATAGCAATGGGTCTTCTTCTGTCATCAAAATACTTTTTTTCATCTTCTGCCATTACCAATATTATTTTCAAGTACCCCCAACTGGTCTGCAGAGTCCCAGGCAGTGTTCCCTCTAAGCTGTGCGCACGTGCGCGCGCACACAACTCGACGAGCAAGCGCACAGACATTACAACAGTGCGCACAAAGCAGCAGTGGTCCCTTTTTGCAGTTGTGGACTCAATTAATGTGTGTTTCACCCATTAACTACAATGTGTGCTGTGTTTTGAATGTTTAAATGTTTAATATCATTTTGAAGTAAAGTTAACACAAATGCTGAACGTCATTTTCCAGTTATATATAGAAGTGACGCACAAAAATTTAAATTTCCTTCAAAAGTTGCACAGCCAAAATTTTTTGCCGCACACAGCCTTCGTAAAATTAGAGGGAACATTGGTCCCAGGGGTACTAATACCCCAGGTTGGGAACCACTGATCTACTGGTATCTTTACTTTAATGTTCAAGCATGCAGTGATTACTCACATTCCCCCCCAAAAAATTCTGACACTAACAGTCCTAAACTACTGCTGCTTTTGGCACTAAGGGTGCGTACACACAGGGCGATATATCACCCGGCGATATATCAGCGAGCGATATATCGCTCAATGCCCCGACCAGAGATGGACGCTGATGAAAAGAAACCTCTGCCGGCGGTGCCGCAGAGGTAATCAGCTGGCCGCAGGAAGCTCCTGCGGCCAGCGATTAGAACGGGGCTGAAAACAGGAGCGCGCACCCGGCGATTTAACGCCGGGGCACACTCCCATCACTAGCAATATGGTCGCCAGCGACCATATTCCCAGCGATATCAGGCCCTATCGCTGCTGTGTGTACACAGCTTAAGGGTGAGATTTAATAGGATGAGAGATTCAGAAAGTGAGAGATGTGGTAAGAAATCTCCAGTTTATTTAAAGCGGCAATCATTTACACTACAAAACCAGTTTGATTTTAAAGTGTAAATGAGTGCCGCTTTAAAAAAAACTGCAGATTTCTTCCCAAATTTCTCACTTTCTGAATCTCTTATCCTATTAAATCTCACCCTTTGTCTTAAAGACATTGCCCTCTCTGTGTTTATACTGGGTTCCTATCCTACCTTTTTTATCTCTCCTTCATTTTTCTTGTCCGCTTCTCTTAATCCACCTCCTCTTTGCTACATCTTTCAGATGAAGTACGGCAAGGCTAAAGGTGCCCACACACTAGAACGATTTTCGTCTGATATATCGTCCGATGTTTACTGAAAATCGGCCGATTTCGGTCCGATGAGCGCTCTCGTGGATCTTTTGCTAAATTTTCTGATCTTAAATCTTCTGATCTTTCATGCAGCATGTAACAAAAGATCCATAGGAACGCACACGGGATCTTAAGAAAAATCTTTGGTAAAGATGTGCGCTTGCCTGAAATCATTTGTCCAGGACAGGCAAAAGATTTCAAGGCTAATTTATGCGCACATCTTATGATCACAGATCTTTCTAGTGTGTGGGCACCTTTAGTCTTAGGTCCTCTACTGTTCTCAAACTGTACCTCATCTCTTGGTAAACTAATTAACCAAAACAGAGAAATTACCAACCTGATATCTCTATCACTGTTGAGAACACAACAATTAATCCTACCCCACAATCTCACTGTCTAGGTGTTATTCTCGACTCAGAACTGTCCTTTGTCATTTTGTCCCAGTCAATCAGTCTCAAAATCATTTTACATGCATCTAAGAAACATATCCAAAATACAAACATACCTTACCCAAGATACTGCAGAAACTTAATCCATGCTCTCATTATCTCCTGCATTGAATGTTGTAAGAGTCTTCTTACTGGTCTTACCAAGAAGCGACTCTCACCACTACAATCCATTCTGAATGCAGCTGATAGGCTAATCTTCCTTGCTAGATGTTTATCCAAATCAAATTCCTAGTATACGCAAAGTATACCTGGCCAATAAAGCTGATTCTGATTCTGATGTAGTATTTAAAAAAAAAAAATCTGTAACACATGAAAGTACATTTTTAGCACTGTGCTGATTTAAAATAAGAAACACCTGAAGCTGAAACAAGCAATTTACACATTTTTATTTTAAAGTTACACATCCGGAAGAAATACAAGGTCTGACAATTAAGTTTGCAAACTCGTAGTGTTAAAAAAAAAAAAAAAGTGCTACATACCGCAATGCTGCTTATTACTTTACTCACCATCAAAGATTTCTCTTTTGGAAAGTTATGCAGCTTTCCCAGCACCTAGTCCACTCTTCAAAACTGTTGGGGAACTGGTTTTGTGGTAAGGCTTTCAGGGCTGCCATCATACAGTATTACTCCTGATGTCATCAATGTCATCGAATGTCTTCCTTTTAATATTTCCGTTATCTTCTGGAATAGAAAACAGTCATTGCGGGCTAAAATTCCCTCAAGTGCCGTATGGCAAATTTTGGTCTTAATTGAGATCCTTTAGTAATTTATTTACAGTTTCTTATAAAGTGCAGCATATTCTATTGTGCTTTACAACAGTAAAACTGGTGGAAAGAACAGTGATAAAACAATCTGGGTGTTACAGGTGGGTTAAGTTTGAGGAGACCTAAATGGGTGGATTCCTAGAAACGTTCTTCAACAAACAACTTGAATATCTAAGTTTAATTTATTGGTATACTTAGCTAAGGTTTTTGGTTAATTCAGCTGATGTCCAGAATACACATCAGCAAACTCAGGTGTCCCACCCTCTGTGCCAATAGGCTGAGTTGTCTTCAGATCTTCCTGGCACTTCTGCAGTCAATCTTTCTTCCAAGAATGAGGCTATCTAACATTGACCTTATTTAGGATGCAGAACTCCATAGTAAGCTAACTTGGAATTCCAAAGTCCATATATGTAATATTAAAATAACAATATATAGCACTGTTGCCTCAATTATGAGTAGAAGAAATAACATATTGACAATATGTACAAAAGGATTATTTATTTATTATTTATTTACAGTTTCTTATATAGCGCAGCAGATTCCGTTACAGCATCTTATATAGCGCAGCAGATTCCGTTATAGCGTCTTATATAGCGCAGCAGATTCCGTTACAGCGTCTTATATAGCGCAGCAGATTCCGTTACAGCTTCTTATATAGCGCAGCAGATTCCATTACAGCGTCTTATATAGCGCAGCAGATTCCGTTACAGTTTCTTATATAGCGCAGCAGATTCCGTTATAGCGTCTTATATAGCGCAGCAGATTCCGTTACAGTTTCTTATATAGCGCAGCAGATTCCGTTATAGCGTCTTATATAGCGCAGCAGATTCCGTTACAGCGTCTTATATAGCGCAGCAGATTCCGTTACAGTTTCTTATATAGCGCAGCAGATTCCGTTATAGCGTCTTATATAGCGCAGCAGATTCCGTTACAGCGTCTTATATAGCGCAGCAGATTCCGTTACAGCTTCTTATATAGCGCAGCAGATTCCATTACAGCGTCTTATATAGCGCAGCAGATTCCGTTACAGTTTCTTATATAGCGCAGCAGATTCCGTTACAGTTTCTTATATAGCGCAGCAGATTCCGTTACAGTTTCTTATATAGCGCAGCAGATTCCGTTACAGTTTCTTATATAGCGCAGGAGATTCCGTTGCGCTTTACAATTGTAAACAGAGATAAAACAAACTGGGTAATAACAGACATACTTGGAGGTAGGAGGGCCCTGCTGCAAGATTACAATCTATAGGATTATATTGATTATATTGTCCCATGATTAAGAAGCAAGGATGAACTGCGTTCAGCGGGCGGAGTCTGATGGACTCGCAAGGCTGTGAAATTCGCAGCCTTGTGAGTAAATCAGAATAAGGTCCCATGTCCTTTGTGAAAACTGTTTATTTTATCATCAAGTAAGCAGGTAAAAGTTCTGGAGATGATTCCAGTTGTGACCTTTGTAGTTGGAATCTGTTGCGGTCGACTCTCAATATGAGATCCAAAGAGCTGTCACTATCAGTGAAGCAAGCCATCATTAGGCTGAAAAATCAAAACAAACCCATCAGACCCAGGTGTGTCCAAATCAACGGTTTGGAACATTCTTAAAAAATAAAGAACACACAGGAGAGCTCAGTAACACCAAAAGACCACAGAAAACAACTGTGGTGGATGACAGAAGAATTACTTCCCTTGTGTAGAATAACCCCTTCACAACAGTTGGCCAGATCAAGAACACTCTCCAGGATGTAGGTGTATATGTGTCTAAGTCAACAATCAAGGGAACAGTTCACAAGAGTGAATATAGAGGGTTCACAGCAAGATGTAAACCACTGGTGAGCCTCAAAAACAGGAACACCAGATTTTGCCAAACAACATAACAAAAAAACCTTTACCGTTCTGGAACAGCATCCTGTGGACAGATGAGACAAAGATCAACTTTTACCAGAATGATGGGAAGAGAAGAGGATGGAGAAGGAAAGGAACTGCTCATGATCCAACACATACCACCTCATTAGTGAAGTAGGGTGGTGGTAGTGACATGGCGTGGGCATGTATGGCTGCCAATGGAACTGGTTCCCTTGTATTTATTTATAATGTGAGTGCTGACAAAAGCAGCAGGATGAATTCTGAAGTGTTTTGTGCAATATTATCTGCTCATATTCAGTCAAATGCTTCAGAACTCATTGGACGGTGGGTCACAGTGCAGATGGACAATGACCCGAAGCATACTGCAAAAGCAACCAAAGAGGTTTTTAAGGCAAATAAGTGGAATGTTATGCAATGGCCAAGCGAATCACCTGACCTGAATCTGATTGAGCATGCACTGAAGGGAAAATGCCCCAAGAAAAAGAAGCAACTGAAGACATTTGCAGTAGAGGTCTGGCAGAGCATCACCAGGGATGAAACCCAGTGTCTGGTGATGTCTATGTGTTCCATACTTCAGTCTGTATTTGACTGCAAAGGATTCGCAACAAAGTGTTAAATAGGGAAAGTTTGATTTAGGATTGTTTAGTTCCATTACTTTTGGTCCATTAAAAGTGGGAGGCACATATAGAAACCGTTGTAATTCCTACAACACTCATTTGATTTGGATGTAAATCCCCTCAAATTAAAGCTGAAAGCCTGCAGTTAAAGCACATCTTGTTTAGCTTATTTCAAATATATTGTGGTGGTGTATAGAGCCCAAAATATGAGAATATCAATAAGCAATTTGTCAGCGCGCAGAGGCTTACTGCAGGTAGTGGTCGCGCTGTCTGCCCTGAGGGCCATGTGGTGTGGTCAGGATGCCGGGGAGCAGGTGCACACAGGAGGCCGGTTCCGGGCAGTGTGGTGCGGCAGTGGAGGCCACCATTGTAGCTCAGTGCAGTGGAGGGGCAGACTTGCTGCGTGTCCGCAGCTGTGAGAGGAGATATGCCTGGTTCTCTGCAATGTCTCCAGTATGGGGACAGCAATGTTGGAGACCAAGGTTTCTCCGATCCCCTACCAGGGGTTTTCTCCAGCCAATCCAGTGTGTCTTTCCCTGATAAAAGGGGTCTGGCCCATGTCTCCCTGCCAGTGCTTCAGTCTACCTCCTGGCGAGTGGTTCAGTGGCTTTACGCTCCACAAGAATTCCTGCCTAACCTGCTGATGCTCCTGTCCAATGTGCCGCAGTGACCCACCAGCGTTCTGCAGCGGACCCACCTCTCTCAATCCCTGTTGGGATTACCTCCTAGCGCTTCACAGTTGTGCTCCAAAGCACACAGTGACTCTCAACTATATTCAAGGTACCGCAGTTATTCTCAAGCTGTATACAAGTGCCGCAGTGATTCTGCGTTGTATCCAAGTGCCTCATGCCTCAGTTATTCTCAAGCTGTGTACAAGTGCGGCAGTCATTCTAAGTTGTATCTAAGTGCCTCAGTTGTTCTCAAGCTGTATTCAAGTGCCACCGTTATCAGGGCCATCTTAACAGCAGTGTGGGCCCCTGGGCAAAGCAATGTACTGGGGCCCTTACCCATTCTCCCCTCCTAGGGGTGGAAGGTGGTATCAGCAGCAGCTTTGATGTCCCACGGGGTGGCAGGGGGTGCTCTATCTTCCACTCAACATGTAGGACCTGGAGCAGCAACTTCTGCTAATTACTCCTTCACTGCACAGGAGGTGGGAGGGAGAACACTAACGTGTGGAAGGGGGCACTGAGCTGTATGAAGGGTCCCTTGTAAATGACTTCCAGGGAGGTAGGGGGTGTTTTATACGCAGGGGAGGGTTGGATAATGGAGTGGGCTTAACATTCATAATTTTCCGGTAGAAGGGCAGCTTGTTTGACTGCAGATATTGCCATTATCTGGAAATAGATTTCTTAGCCTTCAATAGTATAAAAACCTAGAGTCCCAACTTTCAGCAGGTGCTGGGAAGGAGCCAGAGTAATCCATTGACAAAAATATAAAACTGTACACCAGACGTTTGGAGCTGGAGCAGGGACCGGCTACTGGAAGGCTGATATCTCTGGTTCCGGGTATGATAGAGAAAAGCAGCTAGTGTCCACAGAAAGGGGAGAGTCCCAGCTTTTGGAATATACTCTTAGAAAAACTCTAAGTCAGAGAGAACCTGAGAAATATGACTAGAAGGTGCAATTAACAGGTCAAATGTGGACTGCTGCTTTGAAGTTGGATATCTCCAGTTCCCCAGGGCCGATTTTCAAAATTCTGGTATCCCTGGAAAAAGGGGATCCTCAGCTATCAGAAAAGGGCCCTTATACATCTGGGGCCCCTGGGCAAGTGCCCATTAAGCCCATATGAAAAGACGGCCCTGACCGTTATTCCAAAGTGTATTCCTACAAAGCTGTACCCGAGTACCGTAGCTAATCTCAAGCTGGTTCCAAGTGCCTTAGTTATACACAGTTGTTTCACAGTGCTGCAGCTATCCTCCGCTGTTTCCAAGTGTCTCAGTTATACACAGTTGGCCCAAGTACCACAGTTATCTTCAAGAGTATTCCAGTGCTGCAGCTATCCTCAGCTGTTACCAAGTGCCTCAGTTATACACAGTTGGCCCCAAGTGCCACAGTTATCTTCAAGTGTATTCCAGTGCTGCAGCTATCCTCAGCTGTTACCAAGTGCCTCAGTTATACACAGTTGGCCCCAAGTGCCACAGTTATCTTCAAGTGTATTCCAGTGCTGCAGTTATGCTCAGCTGTTACCAAGTGCCTCAGTTATACACAGTTGGCTCCAAGTACCACAGTTTATCCTCAAGTGTATTCCAGTGCTGCAGTTAACCTCAGCTGTGTCCAAGTGCTTCCCAGTGCTACAGCTAACCACAGTCATAACCAAGCCCTCCAGCTATTCACAGTTATATCACGATTGCTCCCCGGTGGTATAGCAATTGTACCAAGTGCAACAGTTACCCACAGTTATACCAAGTCTACACAGCTCCAAGTTTACACAGCTACAAGTCTACGCAGCTCCAAGTCTACACAGCTCCAAGTCTTCACAGACAGTCACAGTCATTATCAAAGCTCTTCACTCATTTCCATCTCGTTATAGTATTCTCCTAGGTCCTCGCCATCATCTGCAACTTCCTACAATGGTCTCCCAACTCTCCAATCTCCTTCAACTTCTGTACATTTCCTCAACCAAGTCCTATGCAACAGACCGTCCATTATTATACAAACTGCTACTGTATTACTGTTGCTTAATGTCTCATGTTACCAGTTATTACTGATTGATGCTATTTCAGTTTATTCATTGACTGCACCGCAAGACCTTATTATCATTAAACCCTCTAAACCTCACTCAACTCTTTTCCGTTTATCCTGTACTTTGGGTACATGAGAAAGCACTACATCCAGCCACTCACTTCCTCAGCTGCCTCTTCCCTGCCAGTCCCACCAATACCCCAAAGTGTGACACAATTGCCCAACATCAAGATTTGGTATATATTTGATACTTAATGCTCCAGCGTATTCAAAGGGAGCAGTTACTCCCTGGCATAGTCCGACAGCTGTTTCGGTGCTCGCACACCATGCAGTGCACCAGATCCATTGCCATGAATCAGCAGGACCCCACTGACAAGGTCCACGTAGGGTCATGGCCTATCTGGTGCAATCATCTTTTCAATCCCTGACAAGGAGCTGACCAGTTGCAGCAGAGTGGTCTTGTTGGAGTACTTGCCAGTGTGGTTTTTGTATTAAAATCTTGTGGTAATCAGTCCACTGCAGAGGAAAAAAATGGTATGGATAGCATCCAGATTTTTATGTAAAATTATTTTAATAAACCAATGATACTGCACTACTGGGCTCCCCTTCTAATTGTGTTCTAGATTTCCGTGGAACTTGGAAGGAACCGGGGAGTCTGGAAGGGAGCAGCTGCCCTGCATTGAAAAGTGTCCCCATCCTAGCACCCTGGGAAGCTTCTCCCGCATCACCCCCTCACCCTCCTTCTCTGCTACACCAGATACTGGGTTTCCTGGGTCCACGGTGAGGGGGCGGGGATAAAATGACACGGATTGCTCAATTTTGCTTAATTTTAGCCCCTCCTCCAATTTGCAGATCTGCTTGGTCCCGCCCCCCTGACATGTACTTATGTATTATTCTCTCCGGGAGAAAAAAAGTAGGCAAGTATGTTACAGGTGAAACTGCATAGTATACTGAAGAGATCAGGTGTGTGGCACTCACGTTACTTTAAAGTAGGAGTTCAAAACAAATATGAGTGCTGTGTTTTGAACCTATACTTGAAAGTAAAGTGAGTGCTACAAACCCAATCTTGCGCTCTCTCTCCCTCTCCCCCTCTCTCTCTCTCTCTCCCCCCCTCTCTCTCTCTCTATATATATGCCAAATTAGGTTAAAACATGAACTGAAACCTAAACTGAATTTTCAGCATACACCATGACATATGTAATGATTAACTACTCTCAAACAAGGTCTGTGTATTGAAGCTGTTTAAATAAATCTGTATTGGTGCGAAAACATACTGAGAACAGACAAACCAGACAGTGAAACAATTTTTTCATCACTCTTGCAAATATGATACCTTTTAATGGCTAACAAAAATAAATGTTGTTAAAATGCAAGCTTTCGAGACTTCTTAGGTCTCTTCCTCAGGCATGGTATAACAAGGTGTGTGAAGAACCACATATATATACACAGCAGAGTAGGAACAAGATGTGATAGATGGACATTCTTAAGATCAAAACAAAACAAAATAACAGAATGGGCTTGTAAATTGAGTCCTTAATTAGTTTGTAGATAAGTAGTGTGAAAGTTTTATTGTCTCTAAGTTGATGACAGACCAGAGTTAGAGCTCCGATGCCCTCACTCTCTCTGGGCCAGATTCCTCAGATGTTGTAGTGGGCCATAAATCCCTCGGATAGATTCAGTCCTGTGTTAAGGGTGTCAAACGTTGTCATTAATTTGTATTCCCAGACCCTCCTGTCTCTTTGTGATTTGAAATTTCCTTTTAATATAATCACTTTCATATGATCCTGATTGTGTCCTGGGCTGCAGAAATGTTTGGCCACAGGAAAGTGTGTCTTTTTTTCCTTTATTGTGTGGCGATGGGACCTCATCCTTGCCTTAAGTTTTTGTCCTGTTTCTCCAACATACAGACCCCCAATAGGACAATATGTTGGAGAAACAGGACAAAAACTTAAGGCAAGGATGAGGTCCCATCGCCACACAATAAAGGAAAAAAAGACACACTTTCCTGTGGCCAAACATTTCTGCAGCCCAGGACACAATCAGGATCATATGAAAGTGATTATATTAAAAGGAAATTTCAAATCACAAAGAGACAGGAGGGTCTGGGAATACAAATTAATGACAACGTTTGACACCCTTAACACAGGACTGAATCTATCCGAGGGATTTATGGCCCACTACAACATCTGAGGAATCTGGCCCAGAGAGAGTGAGGGCATCGGAGCTCTAACTCTGGTCTGTCATCAACTTAGAGACAATAAAACTTTCACACTACTTATCTACAAACTAATTAAGGACTCAATTTACAAGCCCATTCTGTTATTTTGTTTTGTTTTGATCTTAAGAATGTCCATCTATCACATCTTGTTCCTACTCTGCTGTGTATATATATGTGGTTCTTCACACACCTTGTTATACCATGCCTGAGGAAGAGACCTAAGAAGTCTCGAAAGCTTGCATTTTAACAACATTTATTTTTGTTAGCCATTAAAAGGTATCATATTTGCTAGATTGCTATTTTGTTTTTCTCACTGAGGAACAATAAAACTTTTCTTATCAACTGGCTAACACGGTACCAAACTTTTTTTCTTTTGACTTTCATCACTCTTGATACACTCCACCCTTGTGGGGAATTTACAAAGATCGAATGGCTAGTTGCGGCTCCATAGAAATCCCATATTAAAAAGTTTAGCATGGGCTCCTATAGAGCCCCGCCTAAGCCATCAGCCGCAGAGCCTTCTGCTGATTGAGGACCCGTAGTCTGAAGTCACTGGACAATCCCCCAGTTTGGCAAATAAGTGGAATGTAATGGCCAAGTGTAAACAAACCCTTGGGGCTTCTCCCGTGCCATGGTACGGGAGATGTGTTTTTTGTTTTAACTTCCGGATACCTACATGTACAAAGAAGAGCACACGATCTACTGCGGAGGCCCTGGTGAGTATAATTTGTTTTCACAGGTACCCAATTGGAATCGACTGGAGACGAGCACGGGTCTATGGTGGAATCTATAGGTAAGTATGTATGAATGATTGCAGAATGGATCAAAGTTTTATTTCTCTAATGTGACTGTGTTTTATTTCACTATTGGTTTTGTTGTAGAACTACAAGTACCAGGGGCCCTTTAATGCCCTGCATGCTGGGACTTGTGGTTCTCCAAGTCCATGAATGTAGGGGGGTGGCTTGTTGTGTCTTGCAGTTCCTCAACAAAACCCAATAGCTTGGTCTTCTAATTTTAACATCAGAAGATCAGCCCGGCGCCCAAAGCCCAGGGGCATAGGGGAAAGCCCCCCAGGCAGGGATTATCCTGGAAGGGGTGTTTTATGGGGGGGGGGGGGGAGGGTGTCTCCACTACCCCAGGGTCCCTGCCTGGGCTGACCAGTCAGAGGATTAATGCTTTGGTCGGGGGAACTAGTATAAAATTTTCGCCCCGTCTGTAGAAGTGCCCTGATGGCTGTTTTCTGCAGGTGCTGGTTGTCAAAATATAGGTGACCTGTATTTTTGGAACCAGGACCGGCCCATGTGCCTGGTGCTGGTTTAGAAATCCTAGGGAACCCCATTTTTTTTTGTCCCCCCTGATTTTCTAAAACCAGGACCAATTCAATGAGCCCGGGGCTGGTTAGAACCATTGGAGGGGTCCCATGCTGTTTTTGAATTTTTCAATTTATTTATTAAAAATGTTTTTTTTTACACAGGGCAGCATTACACTGATCCACATCGTACATATTTCACTGCGGGGCTGACAAATAAGTAGTACCTCTGCCTGCACAGCCTTACTCTCTACGGTACTGCCAGGTTCCCACAGTCACTAATATAGTGTACTGTTATAATGTTAGGTATCATTATTTATTTACCAGTTCTATCTATTTATCATCTTTACTTTTTTTTACCTTTCCGCTGCTGGCAGTTCTCACAGTCCCTGCATGTGGTGCTGACAGATAGGCAGCACCGTTGCCTGTGCAGCCTTTGTTACAAGCCGCCTCTGGCGGGTCTGTGTAAATGCAGCCTTACTCCTGTGTCCTCAATGTGCAGTGCAGCTGTTGACCATTAGCTCTGGGCTTTGTTTGTCAGGCTGCTTACCTGTAGTAAGTCTCCTCATTAAGGGAGCTTGTCGGCCATGGCTATTCTGATTGGAAGTGTTTCCTTTATCTCCCATGCTGCCTTTCACCAAGGGCCGGTGATTCTTAGTGCAGCCTGTCCTAATCTGTTTGCCTGTCATCTGCCGTTTATTGAGCTTCCCAGATCCAGCCTGTGTTCGGTAGCGATGGAGTTCTCTGCTTGTTCCCAGATCCTGCAAGGACAGAGATAAGTGCTCGTTCTATCTCCTGCAGTTTTTCTGCTGACCATTGCCAGCATATATCTGTGTGGAGTTATATGGTCTCTCTCACTGTGTGTGTCATCCAGCTCCACATGGGTTGTTTGGTATATAAATAACACCTTCATGCATTGTTGCATTTATGAGGTCAGCTGGGACATATAATATTTAACACCTTCCTGCATATTTGCACTCATAAGTTTAGCTGGAAAGTATTATTTCTATGTATAGCATCTTCTTGTATTGTTGCATTCATGGTAGTTCGGTGAAAGATTGTTCCCCTATTTTCCACCTCACTATTTTTTTGTAATTGATCTAAGCAGGGGTCACTTGTGGTTAATTGTACGTTGGTCTGCTGGAGGATCCCTTCCCGCGGAGGACAGCTGTGCCACATTTGGCTTTGTTTCCCATTTCTATGGGTTTTAGTTAGTTTCCCTCTCGGCCGCTCTGGAGGTGTTGGGCACCTTGTTTCCTTGCAAAGCCCTGGTGGCACCAGGGTTGGGTGAACCTAATTTACCCCTTAAAATGTGGCTATTATAGGTGAAGTCTTAGCTCTGCAGGTGCCTATAACCTCTGGAGGGATTAACAGAGTTAGGGTTGGGATAGTGGCCTGTCCTTCCCGGTAACCGATTGTCTGGAATGCCCTCAGAGTCCTAACAGCCTTACCATCTATGGCACCGCCAGGCTTCCGTAGTCACTAATATATTACACCATTGCACTGCCAGGTATCAATACCAGCATTATCTATTCATTATTATTTTTTATTTTCTGTGCTTGCATTTTAATATAATAACTTATATTAAAACTGGACGAGATTTTAAAACTGCCCGATCCAATCTTGGGTGATTTTCCCCCTCATGGCTATAAAACACTTTTGCTGGATCTCATTCATATACCTGGTAATCTTTGCAGCATCTATAATAGGGAATCTTTGGAGTTGCTTGCCAGTGGAGTGTGTCCCATTCAGGGCCGGTGCAAGGCACCGGAGCACCCCAGGCGAGTCGGGGTGGGGGCGCCCCGGTGCCGGGGGGAGGGAGGGGGGGTGGTACCTGTGTAAAAAATTGCTGCCCCGGCGTCCCTGCAGTGCTGGGGCGGTCAGGGGTGTCTGTGCCGTAGGGGTACCTGCGGCGCCGTCATGTGTATAAAGCTGGCAGCAGCCGGCAGGGTCCCTGTAGTGAATAGCAAATAACTAGAGCTTCCCACGCCGCCGCACGCATAGCGCTAGTTATTTGCTATTCACTACAGGGACCCCCCCCCCGCCGCAGCCAGCTTTATACACATGACGGCGCTGCAGGTACCCCTACGGCACGGACACCCCTGACCGCCCCAGCACTGCAGGGTCGCCGGGGCAGCAATTTTTTTATACAGTTCGCTGGGGGTGAGGGGTGAACTGCCGCCCCCCAGGTGCCGGCGCCCTAGGCAAATGCCTAGAGCTGCCTAGTGGTGGCGCCGGCCCTGGTCCCATTAATGGGGTGTTCTTTGTTGTTCTGTATTGCACCAGGGTCAAATGTGGGTATAGACATGTTCCATGGACACAGGCTGTCAATGACACTGGTTATATTTTTCAATCTCCCGCATAGTTAAAGCACAATGGAATCTGCTGCGCTAAATAAGAAACTGTAAATAAATAAATAAATAAATAAATAAATAAATAGTTCTTCCCCAGAAGACTTTGTCATTTTCTTTCCAGTAGTTCTGCTGCCAGGTGAGCATCCATGTTGTCCACCCTTGGAATACAGTACAGCTGCTGGTGTTAATGATTATGGGAGGGTGCTTGGTTTCTTCCAGCAGCAGCATGTTGCTCTGTATACTTACTTGTTCCTTCTTCACCACCCCATGTATCAGTTCTTGGGTTTTTCCTGTGAAGACCACTGTTGTTGACTCCTCTGTGAACGTGATGCAGCGGAACACTTGGGCAGTCTATTTTCTGGACACTACACCTCTTTGCGACAGGTACCACTTCCAGTCCTGCAGCATCTGCTTCTGGGTCATGGCTGTGTGTGTACATATACCCTCTTGCTTCACCCACCCTGCCACTGGTAAGCCAGTTTGTATAGTGACATGTTGTTGCATAGTGATGCTTGACACATGCTGAAGTACAGTGTATACTGTAGGCAAAGTCTTCTCCAAAGGCAAGTACCTTGTCTGTGCGTGTGGTAACTGCTTGGTTCAAAGTCCAATAAGAGTCTTTTCTCACTATTCTGCCATAGACCCCCAGATAAAACATAGTTACTTTCACGCCCAGTTAGAATGGCTGGTTGCTCTGGATGGGGCCCAGGGCTTTATGCTACGGTCTTATGCCCTCTACGGTCGGCTGACGACTGTCGTCTCTCCTCCACCCTGATCACTGCTTCCCATGCTAGAGTACAGGACTTTGCCCGTGCTGCACCCCTTCAGTGGAACGCACTCCCTCGCTCCATTAGACTCTCCCCGACCTTGCAAAGCTTCAAACGGGCACTGAAAACTCACCTATTCATCAAAGCATACCCTTCCACTGCATAAACCAGCTGGTTCTCCGACCCCTTGCCTGTTTACATCCTGCTATCTAACCAACCACCCCCTCGCTTGCACCTCTTGTAATCTGTCTGTCTCCCCTTCCTACTAGATTGTAAACTCCTCAGAGTAGGGCCCTCTTCCCTCCTGTTGTCAAAGCCCCCTTCTCTTCACATTTCACTCACAGCTCTCCTATACTCCAACACTCAGTGACCATCTTTGTCCGCATACTCATCTCCATCATTGGCATCAAGCCTCTAGTTGTATGTTGATTGAGTCCTCACTACTTATATCCAAGCTGTAATGTGTATTGATCTGTGGCGCTCTTTATTTGTACTGTATTTTTGTTATTTATTCAATGTTATGCCAAGCTTTGTCTCCTTGTTTTGTTCCTTTGTACTGCGCTGCGAAACACTTGTGGTGCCTTCTAAATGAAATTATAATAATAATAATATCTTTATTTGTAGCTTGAAGGGCATCTTCCTCTTCAGCGGTCAATATAAATTCAGCTTTCTTTCTGGTCATATTGTAGTAGGGGTTATTATGTGTCTCTGAACACCCCAATTGGATGAGCTCTTCCATGGTCTGCATTGTTACTTCATTACCACCATGGATGCAATGTGGCTTCAAGTTCAAGGATTCTGCTGGCTGGTTGGGGTATGTAATCTGGTTCCCAGATATTCCCTCTAGCGTTTCACTGCAGAGGTAGTGAAATATCTTACAGAACAGCCAAACACTTCAGCATGGAACCATGGGCAAAGCCCAATTCACATTCTGCAGTAAATCCGAGCCACCCATGGCTGTTTAAAATCATCTGTTGCTATCCATCTGGTATTGCCTGAGGGTAGGGATGACCTGTGAATAATTGATACCTTTGCCCCTGTATGTGTAACAGTAGCTCTGTCATCAATGGAAATTGCACATAGTACATAAGGGCATCTGTCTCTGGGTTGTACATTTCTGGTATTTCACAGGCTTTGCTTTCTGTGGCTGTACATCCTTTCTGTCATAATAGCTGTACAATCCATCCTGCCGTTCTCTGGGCTTCTGTTTGATCCAGCCTTTAGTCCAGTTTAGTCTTATATGGTTCCAGCCCAGAGTAGGATTATGCCCTCTCCAGTACCAGCATGGAGTCCAGTTAAATATTTTCCATTTACAGCCTGGAGCCCAGTTATGCCCTATCCAGTAGCAGCCCAGAGTCCAGTCATGCCGTTTCCAATTCCACCTCGGAGTCCACTTAAGCCGTCTTCAGTTCCAGCCCAGAGTTCAGTCAAGCCCTTTCATTCCAGCCCGTAGTATAGTTATGCCTTCTCTGTTTCTAGCCTGCAGCCCAATAAACTCTCGCCAGTTCCAGCTCGGAGTTATAGTAAGCCCTCTACAGTATCAATCTGGAGTTATTGTCAAGCCCTCTACTTTTCCAGCATGGGATCCAGTTAAGCTTTCTTAGTTTCGAGCTTGGAGACTAGTTAAGGCCCAGAGCAGTGGCGTAACTACTGTAAGGCAGCCTCAGCAGCCGCTTGGGGGAGCTAGCAGCAGCAGGGTCTGTGTGTGCGCTGGCACACGCTCGACACACTGACATGCTGCTGCCTTCCACTGACTTAGCACTGGAGGCAAGTCAGCCGCAGTGTGGGTGGGGCCATGGCAGAGATGACAAATTCACCCACTGATTCAATTGACTGTACACAGAGCCGGCTATTGGCTACTGTGTACAGGATGGGAGGGCGGATGGCCGTACTAGGGTGGCCTGGGATGCGTCGGAGCCAAGGGAAGCAGCAGTATAGTTACGCCACTGGCCCAGAGTCTAGCGGACTAACCACTGATCTGCAGTTGTGATGTGCAGCTGTGCACAGAACGGTATAAGAGATAGACACTATATAGGTCGACACCACAAGTGGTCGTCAGTGACTAGATCGACACCTGAAAATTGACTTATTATACTGTAGGTCAGCATTGACAGAAGGTCAACACAAGCTTAAGGTCGACATTGTTATGCTTGCCGCTAGGCACAGAGTCTAGAAAACCGGAAACAGGGAGCGGGAGGTCAGGCGTGAGCACGTAGCCGGGACCGCCGGTTAGGACGGCCACAGCGAACCCTATACTAACTCTGTTGAGTACCCCGGGCAGATGACCAATCCCTGCGGGAACTAGGCTTCACCTGTGGCCGCCGCGTTCGAAGGAGCGAGTTAGGCCCGCTCCAACCCGATGCAGCTAGGTCTATGAGTGGACAAAGGAGAAGTGATCGTCAGGGGTAACTCAAAAGGAAATACTAACTACTGGGCCTAACTGAACGGAAACCCCTGTCTGCCGGCACCAGGCCAATACTGGGAATGCGACCCAGTCGCAGACACAAGGAGGACTGACGGGGAATCTCCACAAGAAAATAATGTAAGGCAAGATAGCGAATCCCCAAAACCCCCAATCAAGGGTGGAATGAAAGGAAAGGCCCTGCCTACGAATAGATAAGCTACTGAAAGCAAGAACCAGGGAGAGAGAGGAAGTGACAGAGAGTATGTTGGTATAAATAAGCCCACTGCGGGGCAGGTCCAATACCCCAGCAGGGGAACTGGACGAATAGCAGTACAGCCTGAAAAAGGAACTCGGCGGCTCCTAAGAAAAATACACCAGGCTCCAAGGAGCACTTACGTGACCCAGGTAACACTTAGGCTGAGCAAATCAGGTCACTCGAGGGAGACCGGAGGATCAGCATCCACCAGGAAGGAGAGGCAGGGAGACCAGGAATAACCAATGACGGATGTAGAGGAAATGGCTGCACTAGGAAGTGCCAGGGACCGGGAACACGCTGGGAGACGCTATAACCGGCGTCTGTGCCCAGCAGACGCCGGCTTCTTATTCAAACTTGGCGCCGCCTGCATGACGTCAGGCGCGCCGTGCGAGCGCTGCTGCTGGGCGGAAGTTCTGGGACGTTGCCTATCAACGCCCCGACGCCCGGACTGCAAAGGAGGCTTGGAACGCTGCCGAGCAGCGTCACCAGCCTCACGGCCCCGCTCTCCATCCGCCGACCGTCCGGGTACTGGGGATACCGGACGGCGGCGTGTGACAGACATGGGCATGGTTGACAAGTTTTTCTCCCACAGTCTATGTTAACATATATCGGTATATGTACACCGTATAAGTGTACCGCCCCCCCCCCCCCTCGCTATGCTTCGGGCACACTATTACATTCTCACTCTATGCACAATTGGATAGTAAACAAACAAATACATAAACAAAGTCATTCTACAATAAAAAAGTTTTTGAAAAACTGTTGACCTGGTGAGTGTTGACTATGCCCATGCCGATCCTTAAGCTTGTGTCGACGTTCTGTCAATGCCGACCTATGGTATGTTGACCATTTCCAGGTGTCAACCTAGTCACCGTTGACCAGTGGTGGTCAACCGGCTGTAGTGACTGTCGATTTAGACATTGTTGACCCAGGGGCCGCATACCCACAGAACATTTCAGTGCTCCAACAGTGCACATATTCCTGTGACCCTGCTTTCTTGGACTTTTCACTGCAATTGGCTATCATAGATAAAAAAATACAATTTTATTGTTTTAAATATCACCGACTACATGGATTCTGTGTAAATAATGAATGCTTGTATAACATTTTACTTTTACACTTCGCACTACGATCATCACAGCAAATAAAACACCCAGAGATTTAAAATCAGTTCCTAATATGAGGATTTATCTTTTCATCTCCATCATGTCTTTGCTCTGTCTGTTCCCAGGAAACTGTTATAGCTGCTCCTGTGTTTGGAATTTCTCTTATCAACACACATGACAGTTTGATCGTATATCACTGCGGCTGGCTTCCTGAATATGAGATTTGTGTTCACACCTTTGACATATTGCTGATTCACACGCTGGTATGGTCTCAGTGTCACATACATGCCAGCTCTACTTTACTAGACTACCTCTGTAGAACCGAGCCTCCCACCAATCCCCATAAGTCTTTCTTTCGGAACTTCCAAAACTCAGGGTTTGTAGAATACACATTCCATACAGGGATAACTATTGGTTTTAGTGCAGTGCCTTTCAATGTTTGAAAAAGACCAGGATCTGTCTTGGTGACGCCATATTTTATGTCACTATTTCATATTTCATATATACATTTTTAACAAACATGTTAATCAGTGCGACAACCTTGCTAGTAGCATACCTCCCAACAGTCGCAATTTCAGCGGGACAGTCCCTGTCCCACTGTCCCTCCCGCGTCCGGCAGTGTCCCGCGGTGAGGGGGGGCTGTTGGGAGTCCCCCCTGTCGGCTGCTAAGCAGCAGGGAATAAACGCTGGGGGCATGGCTAGAGGCTCACAGAGCCTCTGGGTCATGCCCCCATAGCGACAAAATGGGGGAGTGGCCTCGAGGGGAGTCGCGAGTATAGGCCACGCCCCGAAAATTCCAGCGTGCCTTCGGCGCGCATCAGCGTTGTCCCACCTGCTCCTCCATCAAAGTTGGGAGGTATATAGTAGAGAGAAGCCATATGTCTTGCTGGTTCTCTGTAAACAGCTGCAGGGGAGAAAGGGGTAGGAGAGAAGGGTATGGTTCATAGGGTCGACTAGAGGAAGGTCGATTTGTATTAGGTCGACATGTTTAAAGGTCGACATGGGGTTAGGTCGACAGGTCATTAGGACAACACAAGCATAAAGACGACAAAAAAGTGCACCACGTCACCTCATTTCAGCGTTTCATGGGTGTTCACTTCCCATGTAAATGTGCCCGTGATGCGGGTGCGACTGGTGGGCGCCCACAGATGTAAGACACCAGAGAGATGTCTTACATCTGGGAGCGTGACCGTCGGCGAGCTTCAAATGATTTCTTCCCCGCACGCAAGCTGCGAATGGATGTTTATGCTGCTGGGGAACACGGCCTGTGAGGGGGCAGCGGGTGGCCATGGGGGCAGAGTTGCATCCACGCTCAAAGCTGCGAGTTTCCAGAATAAGGTCCCTGGTGTTTTTTTCTGTGTGTGTGTGTGGTTTCCCATAGGGTACTGATGGTGTACCTTGGCAATTTTAAAATATTGAGCCTAATTCAGACTTGATCGCAGGGCAAATTTGTTTTCAAAATGGGCAAAACCATGTGCACTGCAGGTGGGGCAAATATAACATGTACAGAGTAAGATTTGGGTAAGGTGTTTTGAAACTTAAATCTAAATTCCAGTGTAAAAATAAAGCAGCCAGTATTTACCCTGCACAGAAACAAAAAACTCACACAAATCACACTCTCTCTGCACATGTTACATCTGCCCCACCTGCAGTGCATATGGTTTTGTCCATCTGAGCGTTAATTTGCCTTTGAGAGTGAACCAGAATAACCCTCTATATTAAATGCACATTAAATTCAGGGGTGCAGACAAGTCAGCCTTGCTGCAGTAAAATGAAGGGTCGTGACCAACTTGAGTGGGTGTGGCCAACTGAGGAGGCATGGCCACACCCCTGTGAGAACAATTACTTAGTTTGTGGGGTGGGACCCAGGCAGGGTGCACCAGTGGGGGTGTGGGTGTGATCGTGCATCAGTGCAGGGAGATAGAGAACAGGCTGCCGCTGCAGATGCCTCTCTCCTCAGCTCAGCACACAGTACTGAACACTGTGTGCCGGGATAGAGAGAAAGGGCCAGATGCACTAAGCTTCAAAAAGTGATAAAATGGAGAGTGATAAACAACCAATCAGCTCCTGTCTGACATTTTTCAAAGCTTACTGCATCTGGCCACAAGTCCGCTACAGTGGCAATTAGTTCTTTCTTGCTCTCTGCAATATGGGACCCCCTCCAAGGCCCAGGGACTGTGCCCCCCACCCCAGGAGATGTTTGGAATAATTGCATAAATATCTAATATTTTATACAATATGACGAATGTGGTTGATACATGTCTGCTGATTGTTGAAGCCGGTTGAGATAGAGCTTGAGCCTGGCAAGAGGCCAGAGTCCTGGTGTGATATACACTATGGTACAGGCTACTGCCATAGCGGTTCCACAGCCCAGCATACTATATGCTGACAGGCAGTATAACAAGAGCAGCATCAGATGGCCTGTACTGTCATCGCTCACACAGTCTCACTCCTGTTGCCAACATGTAACACTGCTGGTCATATAGCGGGAGCTACTAAGGGGGAAAAATGCTGCAAAAATTCCCAAAAATGTTTTTAGCTGCATTTACATATGTACCAAGCTGTCATACATTCCAAAGCTTGGACCCGGTGGGTAATGTCATCTTTAATAAATAATCGCCTTCATTTCTTAACATACTCAAGGGTGATGCACTTGGTCCAGCGAATTTCACATTTTTTATGACATTGGAAAAGGGTGTTTCAAAGCCTACTGACGGCATTGATCAACTTCCTCATTCTATAAGAATTTCTTCCCACCAGCCAGATTTTTGGAAACAGGAATAAGTTGCTTTGGGCAATATATACGGAGAATGGGGTGGATGGGGAATTCATTTGAAGCCCAAGTATTATTCTTTACAGAATTAATTTTTGTTCATTTTGTGGCAACTGCTAAACCGCTCGCTTCAAACAACTACCGCAAGTGAACAACTCTTCACTTCTGGCTGCAATTTGGCCTGGGGGGATTTAGAAGAGTGGAACTTTCCAGATGTCACCAAAGGGATTGTATCGGCATCTCACAGACCTGCACAACACTTATGAAGTGGCCCTCGTAAATCCAGCCCACTCCTGATTTAAACATAGAAAAGATAGCTCTTAATCTGCAGTTTGACTAAAGCTAAAACACAAGGTGCTGGGTCAGCGGCGGAACTAATGGCAATGCTAGGGTGCACCAGCAAAATCTTGCCTAGCCATCAAATTGGATAGTGCTGGCTCTGTCACTGGGAAAATGGTGTAGTGGCCATTTTCCTGGAGATTTGGGCATGTGCAGTAAAGAAGTCAACGTGATCATGTCTCAGCCACCCTGTTCCAGTAGAACTGAACATGCATGGTAAACTCCGACACAATTTTAGAGAGAGTAGGGGACCACTCTCTTTAACTGTCCTTGGTCTAAGGCTAATGGCGGTAAACCAGGTAGTATTGTAATAAAAGAGTGTCAGCACAGCAGACATGACAAGCACAGGAACACTGGTGTGAAATTCAATAATCATCAAAAAACCTCCTGCTGAAGGGTGCTATTTACAACAGCTAGCACTGATCAATACACAGTATGAGGTCAGCCACCAGATGAGTTGAGAGTTTATAAAAGGCATGTGACTGCAAGCATTTAGAATGCATGGGTAAACAGATAAAGAACTGCTAGGAAAAATTTGCGACCATAGACAGCCTGATATTTCCCAATAACATTCCTACCACCACTAACATTAAGTTCAAGGACTGACACTCTCAAGTCTTCAGTTGCTCCATGACTCATCCAAACTGCAATCACAACATCCAGTACTTTAATTAAGAGAAACTGTCTCCTAAGCAATTAGCAGTATAAATATAGTATAATAAAAAGCCAGCCTCTATGGCCTGTAAACTTCTTAAGAACATAAAGACAGAATCTTATTAAATGAGATCTATGATGGAAATATTCTCAATACTTATTAAATAAAAATTGACAAAAACATAAATGCATTTTTTAAGATAAGGTAGAAACAATGAAACATTAAGAACTGAAGGACATAATTTTTTATGTAATGTAATCTTCCGCCTGGGAAAAGACTAGATGGTTTGTTCAATTCTCAGTAGGCGACTGCTCCCCCAAAATTGTTAGTTTTTTAAAATAATTTTACTGCTTATTGTCATAGCCCCCACAGCCTGGCATATACTTGCCAGTTTGGAGAGGCTGGTTCCTGGCATATGCAGAGGGTCCAATGCGGCCATGAGGTCTCCAGTGTCCACTGAATCTGCTCTTCTGGATGATTGTTTCTTCTGTAGCAGCTGGCCTGCTCTCCACAGTAACAGGCATCTGCAGCTCCCATAGGAATGCACTCACCAATCTGTTTAAAACCTAAAGGGCCAAAATGTGATATCATGTTTGGTACCAATTTTAAAAGCCACCCTATAAAATGAAGTCTCCTGACACTACTTTTCCTGCTTGATTCCTGCCTGTTCCTTTACACGGGTTCCCATCTGATGACTATGTACTGCATGCTTCACAGCACATGCTCTTGTACCAGACTCCATATTTAGGAAACCAGACAGAGGACCATGACCTGTATGTTGGGCACAGCAAAGACCAAATTCCCTTGCAGGGGTCCCTGGTAATCCCAGTGACACTCCAGGCCTCTGTTCTGGATCCAGCCAATCCCTAAGCATCTACTAATCCATCTGTGAGTTTGTGACAGTTAATATTCTTTCTAAATAGCTGAAACCACCATTCTTTGTGACATCAGTGTTCAAGACCCCCCCTTGTTATTGGCTTTTATACAAAGCTAACCTATCCTGAAGCATTGCAGGTAGGGATGCCAATCCTGGGGCATTTTTTCAATCCCGGATTCCGGGATTGAAATATGCTCAAACCCGGGATTCTCGGGATCCCGGGATTGGCATCCCTAAAAGAAAAATACACCCTGTCCACCCCACAGTTTAATCTACATGGGCGGGCGGGTGCACGGCAGCCGGGCAGAGCAGCGCTGCGGGGGGGTGCCTGGTGCTGCTCCGCAGATTTACTTACATAGGCGGACTGGAGTGGGGCAGACAGCAGCACTGCAGTGGAGCTTTCCTGATGCCTCCGGGCAGGTAGCGGCAGCACCAGCTGGGCAGGAGGGGAGTCCAGTGCGGCCGGTAGCGGTCATCTGTGACAGGATGCTGTGGCCTGCGCAGCGTGACGGTCAGAGGCCACGCTGCGCAGGCCGCACAACCAGGGTCGGGAACAGCCGGGCAGCTTCTGAGTGGGTGCTCAGAAGCTGCCCGGCATTAGACGGCTCATGCACAGTCTAACCCCGAAATCCCGGGATTGAAATCCTGGACATTTTGGGGCCAAATCCCGGGATCCCGATTGGCCACCCTAATTGGAGGGCTATAGATCCCACTTAATATGGGTGCAGGACGGGGTCCCGACAGGTATATACCCAACGTTGGGATCCCGACTGTCAAAACACCGACAGCCGGGTTCCCGATGGCCACCTGCTATTTTCCCTCCCGGGGGGTACACGACCCCCATAGAGGGAGAATAGAATAGGTGTCGAGCGTAGCGAGCCACCGAGCCCGCAAGGGGCTTAGTTGCGCTCACCATGCTGTCTGAGTCCGGACAGTCAGGATCCCGATGTTGGGTTAATGACTGTCGGGATCCCGACTGTCGGACCCCTGTACCACACCCCTTAATATACAGTAGTAGGATTTTTCTTTCTTTTTTGTCTAAAATATTCATTCTCAGCTATCAAGGATACACCACACTATTTATTAGACACAGATTATGGTGTAATATTAGGATTTGTACATATTAGATGAGTATTGCAAGGTCTGGTGCAATGGGTTTATACCAGGGACGTGCAGTCAGGGAGGAGGGGAGGCAGTGATATAATACAAAGAATATACCTATGACATATATTCTGTGTCATAAGGTTTTTCTTTATATTATTTTACGGATTTGTAATATTTTAAATAGTTTGGGAGGCACCAACGGTTGTGTGCCTCCCAAACAAGTGTACTATACGGGAATAACAGGATGATGTGGGGGGCAGGCTATGCCCTGGGCTTTGATTGACCAAAGTATAATTTTTCCTGGCAAATAAGGTTTTACCAATCTCCTGATTATGGGGATACTATAAAAAATATAACAATAGACGAGTACAGAAAAAAAAATATTTTAAACTCCCACCCAAGGTACATTTAATTTCATGACATCTACAGTATATGCTATAAGTGATGGAGTATCTGAATGTAATTAGTTACCGATAATTGGACAATGCAGTAACTTACCAAAAGCCTGGATTCATTTTCAAGGTTGGCCAGATAGTTGTATTTAAACTAATATTAAGGAAATTATTTCAGAATTAGAGCGCAAAATAAAAGATTTCAATTAGCAATGGTTATATTAATATTGGAGTTGCAAACTACCAACAAAAATAGACGTGCAGAAAGAGAATTTATATAGCCAATATCGCTATCTCCTATTCCTTACACCAAATTACCATTGAAATTAAGATGGAACATAAAAATACATAACCCAACAAGTGGACATCCAATAAGTCATAGATCCATAAATCCAGATTTGATGTATTTGAAAAAGAGCTCTCCAGAACACCCCCCCCCCCCAACCAAAGTTTTTTTGGGGTTGGGATGATTGGAGATAGATAAAGACACAATTGGTGCAATACTTCTTAAAAGCACAGACTGATTTTATTTTTAAAAATGCACTCACAAACAAGCGATGAATGAAAAGCATATATATTTCCAACAAGGCAATAACTGCTGGGCTGTTCACTCAGTTCCAAAAACTCCAGAGCCAAAAGTACAAGGAACCTGTAATCACATAAATCTCCAGACCTACCCCCACAACTGAAGTTTTGTAATGGGGATGGTTGGAGAAATATAGAGAAAACAATTGGTGCAATACTTTTGAATTCTAGAAAGTATTTAATTAGTTAAAAACACTCACAAACAATTGATGCGTATAAAGCATAAAAACATAGGGGCAAATACTTCTGGGCTGTCTACAGGTTTCCTCTCACCCACGATATTCCAGGGGAGATCGGTTGAATCTAGGTGCCGGCTCAAGGATCCAATTACCCGTCAAGAAGGCAGCAGCAAAGTCCACAGTGAAGAAACACACAACGCATTTCGGACAACAATTACACACTTTTTGTTAACAAATTAAATACTTTCTTGAATTCAGAAGTATTGCACCAATTGTTTTCTCTATATTTCTCCAACCATCCCCATTACAAAACTTCGGTTGTGGGGGTTGGTCTGAAGATTTATGTGATTACAGGTTCCTTGTACTATTGGCTCTGGAGTTTTTGGAACTGAGTGAACAGCCCAGCAGTTATTGCCTTGTTGGAAATATATATGCTTTACATTCATCGCTTGTTTGTGAGTGAATTATTAAAAATAAAATCAGTCTGTGCTTTTTAAGAAGTATTGCACCAATTGTGTCTTTATCTATCTCCAATCATCCCAACCCCAAAAAAACTTTGGTTGTGGGGGGGTGTTCTGGAGAGCTCTTTTTCAGATACACCAAATCTGGAATTATGAATCTATGACTTATTGGTTGTTTACTTGTTAGGTTATGTATTTTTATGTTCCATCTTATTTGTATGGTAATTTGGTGTAAGGAATAGGAGATAGCGCTATTGGCTATATCAATTCTCTTTCTGCACATTTAAACTTATATTGTTACCTACAATTTGTAATGTTAGCACATCACCATAAATTCCCAGATGTGTTTGGAGAAGATAAATGGATAAATGTTGCTTTGATCAGGCCCGTAGTCAGTGCCGCTGGGTGCCAGTTAAAAAGTAGCCTGGCTAATGGGATGGGCGTGGCCATGCCCCATAAAACAATTGAGCAGGGGTGCGGGCCACTGACCAGCGATGGTGTCTGGCAGGTGGGAGACCTGCTCTGGGAGAGAGAAGACACGTTGGTGTTGCAGTTGCTTTCTCCCCCGCTCAGCATGCAGCACTGAGCAGCATGTGCTGAGCAGGGAAGAGAGGCTGTGCTGCAGCAGCAGCCTGTTATCTACGCCCACTGCCCGGCTTGCAGCGGGGGAGGGGGGCTTGTGCCTCTCCATCAGACCCGGGCCTGAGTAAACCCCCCCCCCCCTCTCGACGGCCGTGGCTATGATGTGATATTTGGAAATGGCCCTTAATACATGCTTCCCTATAGGTAATTGCAAATGATTACCTAATGGCCTTAGACCAGTAGTAGCCAACCCTAGCCCTCGAGAGCTACCAACAGTTCACATTTTCCAGACAACCTAGCTGCTGCACAGCTGCACTCATTAATCACTGACACATTTTAAAAGATACACAGATGGAGCTAATTAGCTCACTTGTGATTCTGAGAGGAGACCTGCAAAACATGCACTGTTGGTAGCTCTCGAGGACTAGGGTTGGCTACCCCAGCCTTAGACCCATTGCTAATATCTACACTTTAAAGATATGGGATGAGAAAATTCTGTCCAATGGTAAGTTACTTAGCCCTTATATGTGACTCTTGCAAAAAATGATGAGATGGACTAAAATGATTCTTACCCTTAGGGGGTACTAAATCCCGGGCGCTATTTCCGACAGCATAAATAATGCCCGCCGCCTATTCAATGCTGTTGTTTCTGGCAGCATTGAAGGCGGATCACAACAAAACAGATCCAACTTTAAAACCATTTAGATCTGTTTTGTCTAAAACGGCCGTGGATTGTTGAATTTACAGCGGTTTCTTGACAATCCATGGCTGTTTTTTGTCACTCGACAGGTGGAACATTGAATTCCGCCTGTCGAATGTTTCAACAGTTGGAATTCAAGTTTGAACACCCCACTTAATCTAAATAACTAATAACCCTATTGCATTATTAGTGATAATCTCTTCACATCATTTTAATTGCAATTTCTGGTCCCTCGTAATTTCTATAAATACTTACAAATCAGACACATCAGGGAGAAATATTATAGAAATGCCCTTAAACATTTTGTAAATAGATATGATGAATGTGTGATAGAAGTGTGATCTCCTTTTAGTACAAGTACCTTTTGTTATATAAAACACTCTAGAAAGACAATGTACAGTAGTAATTGGAATCAGATTTGAAATGTGTGTTCTCAAAAGAATGGAAGCATATTTCTATGGAATCCCATTGCATTTCTAGTTGCTTATATATATATTGGGAAGACTGTATGCAACTTTCGGACGAGGATGGCCCAACACAGGATGGCAATCAGACATGCCCTTGAAGGAAAGGACATTGACCAGCCTGTGGCTAGACATTTCAAAGAACAACGTCATTCCCTGGCCACCTTGTCTTACAAAATCATTGACCAGGTACCATGGTCCAAAAGAGGAGGAGACAGAGATAAAAAGCTATTACAGCTCGAGGCACAGTGGATATACAGGTTGAACACGGTCGCCCCAATGGGCTTGAATGAACACTTGTCCCTGGCTTGTTTTCTCTAATGTTACTCAAGATATAAACCGTCTCTGCTGTACTTTGTCTCTTCCCTGACTTTAAGTTTCTCCGCTCATGTTTCTTATTTCATATTTCAATTTTCAACTTGGTGCATCCTTAGTTTGGTTCATCAGCGTTTTTGTCTTTATTCCCTTTATTTTTGATATTTCTCGCTGGCCCCCAGTTGACCTGAGCAAATTTTTGCATGTTTTTGCATTTTTTTCATATGTCGACATGGGTGAAGTAGACTCATTTGGTCGGCAATGGAATTTGTCCCACTCAGTTTTTGTGCATTGTTGCTTCAAACTCAATCATGATTGCATAGCAAGTTACTTCAATTAAATTGTTTTCTAAGTGACCAACTGTCACAAGTCGACATGTCTGTTTAAACAGACCTGTTGACTCATGCGGACTCTAAACCCAGATGCACTGGGAACGATGCTGTCTTTTTAAATGTATTGTGTTTATGTATTTTTCTTTTGGATTGTATTTGCATACCCACATCGTAATTCAGTGTTTAATTTAACACTGTCTTCTCATTTTCTATAATATTGTTCACCACTGTTTGCTTTACAGATCACTCCCACCAGAATCCCGGACAGCCCAGTCGTCATGGTAACGAAGCTACCAACAGCCAGCGTCGGTCAGAGGCGTGTCTGTGGCTTAGCAACCCAGACGTTCCCCTTGTTGGGTGTGTCTTACATCTGAGCCGCTGCCGCCGATCACCCAGCTGATCGAGTGACGTCAGTGGCAAGCGCGAAACCGTCCCGGCGGGCTGCTCCGGAGCCCAGGTGGTAAGCGTTTGTTCATCTATTCACTATGTATATATGCAGGCACTTGTACAGTTGCTCTTTGTATGCCTCTGTTCTTGAAAAAAGTCATTATAGACTGAAACGTTGAACCACGTCAGCGGGTCCCTGTGTGGATTTATTTCTTGTGTAAACGTCCTGTGAGTGCCGCCATACCAAACTGCTTATATATATATATATATATATATATATATATATAGAACAAAAAGGTAGTGGCACTCGTGGGTCTTTCAAAATCAAACAAAGCAGCAGACACCAAAGTCCAGCTGGACTTTGGTGTCTGCTGCTTTGTTTGATTTTGAAAGACCCACGAGTGCCACTACCTTTTTGTTCTATACTACTGTGCGGGAGCACACGAGGAGGCACCGGGGCGACATTACTGATTGTCTTGAGGAGTGCCCTGATAATATCTATCTATCTCTCTCTCTCTCTCTCTCTCTCTCTCTCTCTCTCTCTCTCTCTCTCTCTCTCTCTCTCTCTCTCTCTCTCTCTCTCTCTCTCTCTCTCTCTCTCTCTATATATATATATATATATATATATATATATATCTATATCATCTTATCAAGCTAATAAACACATTTCCTCATCTTTGCGGCCACCGCTTACGCTACGGAACGCTACCCCGCCACCATCTATAACCTTTAGTGAAGTTGTGACAAGCGAAGGGTGGTGAGCGAAGCAAGCCCGCGAGGGAACAATGATGCTATTCTTAAAGCGGCTAACGTAACTTAAATAAATAAATAAGGTGGCATTGCTACCAATCTGATTTTAGCTAACTATTATTCATTAACAATGTTTTCTACAGCACAACAAGTTATGTTGCACTTTACAATTGGAAACAGTGATAAAACAAACTGGTCAAAATGGTAGGAAGGCCCTGCTCACAACCTTACACTCTATAGGGATATATGCATTGATGATCAAGGATAGGTGTTGTCTATTGCATAATGGCCCACCATATTGCAAAGGTTCTTGTTGGGCTGTATAATATGGTGAACCATCAATGTTAGCTAGGATGATGTTACAAATCTGCTTATTCAGGTTACCTGACTTGTGATTGTGTTCTGACCTTCACTCTCAGTATGTTCACTTCTTTTGTGTTTCTGAAAAGTCTCAGCTTTGCACAGTTCAATCTGCATCCATGCTGCCAATCAGTCTGTGTAGGTCTGTGCTTTGCTGGCTCACTGATTGAACACCTGAGGAGAATCCAGCCTGTAGATAAGATCAGCTGTTACCCTTTGTAGCCTATTTGTTTCCCATTCTAGTTCTGAAGGAAGCTCCTGAATCCATGCCCCAGATTGCTGATTACCTTCCTCCCTATCATCCAATCAATGCAAGTCAGGGGGGATAAATATCCTGCTCTTAAACTCAGGAGTTGCCTCAGCGGCGTAACTATAGCACCGCGCGGGGCGCTGTGCATGTGGGGGTGCTGGGGGCTGCGGTGCTATAGTTACACCCCCCCAATCCCCCCGCAGACTTACCTATCTCGCTGGTCCCGGCGGCTCCGTTCTTCTGATGAGGACCACCACAAAATGGCCGCCCCCATATAGCACACAGTTCTATGAAACTGTCTGCTGTATGGGGGCGGCCATTTTGTGGTGGTCCTCAGCAGCAGAAGAATGGAGCCGCCGGGACCAGCGCGATAGGTAAGGCTGCAGGGGATTGGGGGGGGGGGGGGGTTTGCATGGGCGGCGGGGGATTGGGGGTGCTTGGCGGGGCGGCAAGGGGGGGGGGGTGCCCCCCCCCAGCGGCGGGTGGGGCGCCCAAAACGTAGTTACGCCACTGAGTTGCCTTCAGCAACGTCTCTACCACACACCAGCTTTGGACACCGCCTTGTGTTTTGCACTTGGTCCTGTTTGCTCCTTTTGCCATACCAGTACCCTAACGTTAGCCACAGCCCGGCTACCCAGCTGAGATCCAGACTACACCCACTGTCCAGCTTCTTAGCCGCAGTTGACTGCGGCCGCTGTCCGGCTATCCGCCATATTCCAGAATCCCGTTGTTCAGCCAGTTAGCTGCTATTCCATAGTTACCCAGAATCATGCTTCTACTCAGCATCCTGCACCATCAGCCATCCTTTGAACTTCCAGTTTGGTGTAACCGGCCATTACCAGCTAGAGTACTGTGACAGGCTAACCAGGAGCTACCAGATACTGGCCCTTATTCAGATCTGATCACAGTACAAATTTGTTCTAAAAATGGGCAAAACCATGTGCACTGCAGGTGGGGCAGAAGTAACATGTGCAGAGAGAGTTAAATTTGGGTGGGGTGTGTTCAAACTGAAATCTAAATTGCTGTGTAAAAATAATGCAGCCAGTATTTACCCTGCACAGAAACAATATAACACACAAATTTAACTCTCTCTGCACGTTACATCTGCCCCACCTGCAGTGAACATGGTTTTGCCCATTTTGAGAATAAATTTGTACTGCAATCAGATCTGAATAAGGCCCACAGTGCTGTGACAGGTTAACCAGCTGCCACCAACTACAGTGTTGTTACAGGTTCTTCCACGCTGCCAGCTACTGTGTCACTTTTAACAAGCTACTAGATATTACGGGGGAAATTTACTAAAGGAAATTGGTAAAAAATAGGTGTATTTGTATCTAGAAATACACTTATTTTTGACATTTACTATCCCGAAAATACGGCAATTCGTATTCGTATTGATGTGCTATCAATACAAATACGAATTAACGTATTTTCGGGATAGTAAATGTCAAAAATAAGTGTATTTCTAGATACAAATACACCTATTTTTTACAAATTTCCTTTAATAAATTTCCCCCTACATGTCTGCCTGTGTCAGTTGCTACCACTCCTCTGGAATTGAAGTTATGCTATCTGGTCCTTCTATCTATTTATCTATCTATCCATCCACACAAATAAAAATTAAGAGTAGAGGAGGCTGTTTGTTTCAGTCTCCCAGACTGCCGAGACATCGGGCCCATGTCTCCCATGTCACCCACTGCAAGATTGAAGTGGTCAATCCAGGGGATTGATGATGCATTTAACTCTAAACTGTGCCATTGTGATACACTAATCTCTGTTTAAAGCCACCATTTGTGACATTGCACAATGTTGGACAGGGCCCTGAAGAAGTATAGATCACATTCTCTTGTAACTGTAGGCCCCTGTTAGTTGGCAGCAGAGACTACTGGCTGTTTCACCTTTATGCCAGCGGCCAGCACTCTGAATGAGGGCACTAAGGGGCTCTAAAAACCTGGTTTAGTGACATGATGCCAGTGCCAAGATTTGCATGCCCTGAATGCCAAGCTCTGAGTGCCAATTCACATGCAGGGTCAGTAATAAGGTAGTTGTTGAGCAGCTGACACAGGTGTAGTAGCTCAGTATAAACACAGTTGTTAAGGAGAATTGGCACTGGACCATCTCTTTGCATTAAATAAAAGCACTGTTTATTTAAGTATATTTTTCTCCTGCACTTTCCTTAGTTACAGAAAATGAAGTGACAATGGCTTTCGGGAAATGTTCTACTTCAGAATTATACACTGCACTCTTTCTTACAATTAATTATCCCCCCCCCCCCTCGACTAGCAGTCTCTCTCGTGCATCTCTAGAGTAAACTTGGTAGCCATGCCCTTACTAATGGTCTTCAGTGTCAGGCCTCACAGCTCTTGTGTCTCACTTCTGACAGGGCAGTTTTGCAGCACTTTACACCAATAGGATAAACTGAGGCCCCATGCACTCAGCAAATCTCTGACACTGACTGTGCGCTAGTCCCAGAAATCCTAAATGCAATTTAGAATGCAGTTTCCCATTGCAATTGACTTAGCTCACTGTGGGCCAGCTGTATCGAGCTTAAAAAGTGATACAGTGGATGATGAACAGTCAGCCAATCAGCTCCTACCTGTCATTTTTCAAACCCAGCTTGTAACATGGCCTTTAGGAGCTGATTGGCTGTTTTTTTATCGCTTTTTGAAGCTTGATACATCTGGCACTGTACAATCATTTGAATTCATAGTCAACCTTTTGAATCATAGACTTATTGTCACAATATGCAAGTATTTCAGTGTTACCTGCTTGTGAAATCCTGCTGGCATGCTGATTACAGCTTCTGGTCCACTCCATGCTGCAGGAAGGTTCTGTGTGATCTGAGCTCTGCTAATTAGTTACAACACCTGGTGAATCTCTCCTGCAAGAAAGTTCTGCGTAAACTGACCATGCTCAGCCCTCGTTTATTAAGGCACCTGTGAGTATTTAGCTCCCTGTGCTTCATATAGAAAGGCAGTATCTGGCAGACAGAGGCTGCCAGAGTACAGGATCACTCCAGCATTCCTGTGTCTTGTCCTTTACTAGACTCCTGATTGTTGTATTTGACCTCACTTGTTCCTGACTATTCTCCTGCCTTATCCCTCGGTACCTAACCTGTGTTATCCGGTGTTGATCTCAGCTTGTCCAGTGACCATTCTGCAGCCTCATCCCAGTGTACTGTGAACTGTGCCTTCCTGTGTATGACCCGGCCTGACTCTGACCATTCATTGCTGCTTCCCTTGGTACCGTATCTGCTCACCTGTTATCGACACGGCTTGATCTCGACTACCCGCTTGCTTCAGTCCCTGACACCGCTTCTGCCCGACTGTTACCGACCCGGCTGCTCCATATTCCACAAGCAACTACCGCTCATACGGGGAACCTGACAAGGGGGCCGCGACCGACGTGTCAGGAGCCGCAGAAGCCCAAATCCCGCTTGGAGGGGTCACTGGCAGAAAACCCCCGGCACGGTTAGACTCTGCGCCCCTGTGTCAGGTCTAGCCGATTCCCAAGTGGTAGTGCACTCAAGTTTGTGACACTTATATTAGACTAGACTTTCAGCTCATTCCAGCACTTGTACAAGCAGGGTCCACATAGAATACTTTGGCTAATGTCAAAGTTTTTAACATCCAGAGGTTTCAGATCTAGTCCAAGAAACTAGATGGTATACATTTGTAGGCTTAGGAACCTAGGCATTCACTTGACAATACGAAAGTGTTAGGCACGCATGTGTTAGGCACCATTTGTGGGCGGTAACAGAGGGGGCCGGGGGTGTACTACTTAAATGCAGACATATTTTTACCGCTTCGGGGCTGTGTAACTGCCTGGGACTGTGTTCCTGTACATAGTCAAAAGGGCTCTGGAGTCTCAGTCCTATTGGCTAGTCTGCGCAGCCACTGGGTTCATATGTCTGATGTACTTCCACATCTAAGATGCCTCTAGTGGGGATCTTTATAGAAATCCCAGTGGCAGTGACATTTGCATATTTTTGCATAATCTCTGTGTATAAACACGCTGCTGCGAAGGCCAGTATGTACATCTCTGGATCAGGGTCAAGATTTCAAACTCAATGTATCTTGCCTGGTAGATGATTGCATCAGGCTGCAGGCAAGCTGGTGTGTAAAGCATCTGTACTACATGGAATAACTGACCTGACTTCCAGGCAAGGGTGTAAATCTACCATAGGTGCATGGGGTGTAGCTGCTATGGGGCCCAGAGCTGAGTGGGGTCCACCTTGTCTGTGTAAGTTACATGGGTCATATATATTTATCACCATTGGTACATAGGGGCCCTTACAAACTTTGCTATGGGGGCCTACACATATCTAGTAATACCTTTTGCTTACATGTGATGGTGGATTGGTATTCTGACCGCTCAGCAGTGTTTGGCAGCACGAAAGGTACAAAGGGGAGGGAGCCAGGATGCAGAGGGGCTGGGAGGTCCCTATGAGACTGGCAGCTACGGTGAGCTTTCTGACAGGTCGCATCAAATATGACCGTATCAGGGAAAGTGCAGTCTGGGGTGTTCACATCTGACTCGCGCCAGACAAATATCTAATGAGAAATTGTGCATTTTCTCACTAATCAATACCCACAGTCATGCCCTAAAGGGCTAGTTAACTAACCAGACTCCCTCAAAGCACCCATGCTTACTCTAAACAAACACATACTTTTATTTACAGCGATTCATGGCGGTAAACAAATTGATATCATCCTGCATATCATGCACACAATGAAAAAAATACATGATACAATAAAACCACTTATCAATATAATAGAATGAAAACATTGCTCTAGTTTCCCAATAAATGATTACTGATATGAATAAATTATGTGTGTTATATGCTAAGGCCTTGGTTCTTGTGTTATTCCATACACTCAATAAACTCTTGAAAAATGTAATTTCAGTTATGCAAATTCCTGTCTCTCTGGCTAGAGATCTGAAATGGACAGTTTATGCACCTATCCTTCCGCGGATCATTGAACTTGAGCTTTATAACTGCAACAAACAAAGCTGCCGATGGCTTCTTGTCTTCCCCCATTCAACTGAGTCAAAAGAGGCCAGTGACACTTGAGTACCTTAAGAGTACTGGATGAGGTGTATAGAACTTAGTGGAACAAATAATCAGCCTTTCAACTGTTAGTACTTTGTGTTTCCAGAGACTCCTCCCCTAATATTTCTTGTGCATCTCCTCATTAATTTATTGGCTGTGGGTTACTCAAGTTCCACTGCTTACACGCTATTGGCACTTATACTGCATTTTACCTTGAAAATACATTGGAGGAGATCAAGGTTTTAAGCCTCACATAGGACGGGATGCTCTAAACTGAAAATGCTGTAACAACCGGATAATGGGGGTTATCATTTGCAACATTGGGGCAGCGATGTGGAGGGAATCACCTATGGGCTTCTCTCTGCAGTGCTGTGTGAGGGATCCATCACAGGTTCCTCCCAGTATGCCCCGCAGCTTGGCCGTCCCTCTGTGCATGTGCAGAGGGACTCCCGGGTCTCAGACCCGGAAGTCCAGAGACTTATGGCAAGAGCTGTCCTTTGCGTTACTAATCACATATGTTAGTGCATATGCGATTAGTATGAATACTGAATGCGGTAGCGAGGGGCCACAGATGTTAGACCATCCATAATCCTCCACCCCTCAGATATTGTGGTCACATGCAGCAAATTCCTCAGCAGCATCACTGTTTCTGCAGATCTTTCAGTAACATGGGTGCACTAAATATTGGATTCATCAGGTGATCTGGCCATTCCATCACACTCCAGCTATAGCAATCATGTGACCCGGTCAGCCTATGAACATTCAGAGGGTCTTATATAAACCTCTCCAGTGATCTACAGAGTGCTCTAGTTTTCCTAAGTGCTATTCACTCCTCAGATGAGTGCCTGACATTAACTACTCAGCAGCAAGATCTTTCTTAATTTATCCTGGCTGCAATCAACACTAATCCATTACACCAATGTCTCCAAGCCTAAATAACGAATAGGCCGATTAGGTTGCGGTCTAGTGCACCTTTGGGGGGCTTACAGGTGACAGCCAAGGAATAAAATTAAGGCCTTAGAACTGCCGCACCCTATACAGGAAGAGGGCAGGCAGATTACATCCACTGACGTCAGCTGCCCGCATCACCACCTTATTTCCATGGTAACGTTCAGTGTTTTCATGGGAACGCCCATGAAACATTGGGCGTTCCCATGGGCGGAACCATGACCAACCACATCCCACCTGCACTGCTGTGTGTGAGCGGGCGGCGCATAATCAATTTGCCGTGGCTACTTGCACCAAGCGGCTGCACGTGCACATAAATGTTGATGCGCAGACACTAAACATTACTCCCCTGTGCCAACGCGATGAGACCAGAATCAGGGCCTATATGCAATTAAAATGCAGATTTTTTAACTACTCAAAAAAAACAAGCATGTCGAAAAACAAATAGACCTGCGAATTACTCACCACTTCACATGTTTTCTGTGAAATTGCAGGTGTTCCCTGCCTTTTTTTAAAATCATTTTTCGACGATGCTGTTTTTTGGGGGGCCTAGCCTAAAAAAATTGACTTAATTGAATACCCCCACAGTTCCTTTAGCCTCTGGAATTGCAGTCTGCTAATATCCCAATGCAGCTCCCGTCTCAGCCAGTAGGATTTAAATATTCAAGATGTACATTAAAGGCCCCCATACACGTTGCGATGAGAAGCTGCAATGCGGCGCGATGGGATGGGTGCTCCCGCAGGGCATCCCACGCACAGTACAAAAAGTATGTGCTGCACCTACTTTTTGTACTACCTGTGGATCGCATTGCATGCAAATCGCATGCAAAACACATGCGTTGCGATGCGATACACCCAATAATGCGTCGCATAGCATGCAGTTATCGTAACGTGTATGGGGGCCTTAAGTGAGGGCTGCATAGACACAAGGGTATTTAAGAGTCTTACATTTTTGTTATTGACAGTAAGGTAGATTACTTGCTAGGATTTCAAGTTTGGTTGCAGTTGTTGGTGAAATAGAGGTTTATGTAGACTATCATGGAGAAAGTAGGGGGAAGGTTTAGGTGAGGTATATAAGGGTGATTGGCACTTCCCCTTACATTTTCAAGTCCCACCCACCTACCCTTGCTAATTGGCAAAATTTCAATTTGGTTCAATTATAGTCTCAGATCAATTAAGGCGGTACAATACCACTGGCCAGCGAGAAGCACTACTCCTTGAATGATGGCAGGTGTCCTGCCTGTACATGGGGACAACGGGTCACCTCCATGGGGGAGTGTTCACGCCATGTCAGATAAGAGGTGGTGAGACTTGCGCAACTCTATTCCAGCTTTATGATTTGCACCAGGTGACCCAGACAGGGGGCCGCACCGTGCACGCTGGGCGCAGCTAAGACCAAAGACCAATGAAGAACACCGGTGTGTTGGACTCCGCATCTCTGTTCTGGGTCTTTGTCAACTACCTGGTGTGAATGGAAAGTCTCTGCATATAAGAAGGTCCTATATCAAGCCAGCCTTATTTCTAGTTCCTGCCAACATCAGGACCAGATCCTAAATCGGCTTCTCAACAAACTAGCTGCATGATATTAAAAAGATATGTACAGTAGTTCTCAATTCATTGTAGTGACTCATACCCCTTTTACACCAAAATCCCTGGTCGGACCCTGGTCTTTGAACACAGGAGTTTTAAGGGTCGGACCCAGCTTCATACCCCATTTACACAGAACTTCGACACAGGTCGGACCCGGGTTTGCGCCGTTTACACTAAACCTGAGCCAGCCCTAATTTTCCTTGTGGATGTAATTAAAAATGGCCATTTAAGCAATTTGTGTCTCCCCCGCGGCCCTCTGTGCTCATCCTTCAAACAAAAATGTCTGTGGGGTGGGAGGCACACGCATCACTTACCCTAAACTGTGGGCCGCAGAATGCCTGTAGAGCGCCAAGGTAAAAACATTGTTTACCTTGGCAAAATACAAATAGACATGGAAGACACACAATTAATTAAATAGAAGAGGAAAACACCACCTACAGTATATGTGTCAAAAAAGATGAGAGCTGTCAGCGCAACCAGCAAATACCATGGCTGTTTGTACATGATAGCTGCAGCTAATAAAAAACACAACTTTAGTGCATTGCCGGACGCTGGAGTGCGGGGAAGAAAGAAGACTTACAAAGCGTTAAGTCATAGTACATCCTGCTCTCTGTGTGCTGTCTACAGTGTGTGCGCTCTCTGCTCCCCGTTCGCCGCTCTCTGCTCCAGTCTGCGCTGCTGTCTTCCGGAAAGCACATCCCACGCTTACAGTATCAGCAGCGCTGCCGCTACATGGATGTTACAACCCGTGCTGCAACCATTTACACTGGCCATTACCCAGGTCCTGTCCTTGTTCCACCCTGGTCAGGACCTGGGTAGGAGTCCCGTGTAAATGGACACGGGTTGACCCCTTTTACACCGCCGCCGAACCGAGTCCACGAGGCAAAAATAATCTTGTATTCTAGCCAGAAATCACACCTCCTTTTCTTCACACTACCTACGCTTACTAGAACATACAGAAAGTACTAATTATAATATGAATTTGTATTCTACTGTCTCATTGATCAAAAATTACTTTCCATGAGAAATAGAACACAGAGATACTGGAAAAAAAATTCTACAATTTGATCTAACTCCAGTAAATATTTATTCACTCAGTGCAATACACTAAGCATTTATCTCTGGTCCCTTCCAAAAAGTACAAAATGTGACAAAAAGCTATCTTATTCTGTTTGGAGACTTTAACTTTCATGGACATTACAATGGAAAAGTTCACTTCTAATGAACACCCAATTCTTTATCCTGGCTGTAAGCTTTATGTAAAGTTTTGTAAACACATGGACATCTTCAATATACCATCATGGTACTTCATGCTATGAACCCTACGATCTCTGGATTTTAAGGCATATTATTTACAGCAATCAAAATATCAAAATTTTGCTACATATTTTCCGTCATATCTGTAAATCTCTAACTATATCTTATAAAGGTAGCTACTTGAAAATGTAATTTATTGTAACTAACCCACTAAGCAGGATTACTAATCTTTTTTCAAAAAGTGTCCTACTGTATGTCTCATGTTCTGGCTACACAATTAACAATCAGAAATCATTCATACATATGAAGTATGTCTTTAAGTAATGAAGCGTGACTATGACTTAAAATAAATATGGGTCTTTAACTTGCAAAAGAACATCAATTTTAGCCAAACTCATGATTTTTTTTAAAATGATCATTTCAAATAGCCGTCCTGAAAATGAATAAATAAAACATAAATACTTTTTTTTCCCCAGATTTTATTCTTCCAATTAAAAAATCTTTATGTGGCTGAATAAAAATCCAAAAGGACCAACTGTAAAATACTGGCAAGAACTTCCATCATAGGAGTCTCTCTCTTTTTTGACAAAAAAACAGCCGAGCCAAATCATGGCTGAACCAATCACAGATAAGGGGGCTAATTCATAAATGTACACATACTGATGGTTTAGGAACATACTGATGGTTTGTGTAACAAATGTACACATACTGATGTTTACTGAACTGCACAAGCACTGGCCCCACGCTGCGTATGAGCAAACCATGTCCTGTGTCAACTGACCCAATGCCACCTAAGCCTAAATGTAAAGGCGGCAACAGACAGCATTCCAAAATGAGGCCTAATTCTAGAGCTGTGGGTCCCAATATTACTTAAGAACCAAACCTATATATATATATATGGAAGCGGTACATCTGTCAGAATGAACTTAGGTCTACAGTCATTAGGTCGACCCCACTAGGTCGACTGGCAGGAAGGTCGACCTGACTTAAGGTCGACATGGGCCAAGGTCGACATGACTTAAGGTCGAATTTGCATAAAGGTCGACATGAGGAAGGTCGACTGGTCATAAGGTCGACATGGGTTTTTCACTGTTTTTTTTATCAGAATGTCGACACAGTCGACATGGACACAGTTGGCAATGAGAATCGGACCCTCGCATCGCTCGCCATGCTTCGGGCACGGTGCCTCGCTGCGCTCGGCACACTATTTTATTCTCCCACCACGCCCTAGTGGATGGTAGGGCATGAAATACCGCCTGTCGGCACATGTTGGCTTAAAAAAACAGTGAAAAACCCATGTCGACCTTTATGCAAATTCGACCTTAAGTCATGTCGACCTTTATGCAAATTCGACCTTAAGTCATGTCGACCTTGGCCCATGTCGACCTTAAGTCAGGTCGACCTTCCTGCCAGTCGACCTAGTGGGGTCGACCTAATGACTGTAGACCTAAGTTCATTCTAATAGATGACCGCTTCCCGTATATATATATATATATATATATATATATATATGTGCGTGGTGGCGGCGGCACTCAGTCAAAAAAGAAGAAACAGGAGACCTGATAACTTCCAACGTTTCGAAGCACGGCGGCTTCTTTATCAAGGTGCAAAGAACATCAAAATACTGTGAACAATGACATACCTTTAAGCTGATCCGGATCCCCTCACGCCCACCAGCCGTCCCGCCCAGCTCCATCTAGTGACGTCATCGAGGGGAGACGTCCGGCGCGGCTGCAAAGGGCATCCACGATCTGCCCATACCTACAAGTGAAATACGATATTATAAATATGTATAAAAAATGCATTAAAATACTGTAAAATACATGTGGGTCGCGTGTACAAGACATAAACTAAAAAACATATAAAGTGCAAACAATAAGACGGGCGTCCTATGACCCCGATCAGCTGGGTGTAACAACACTGCAAAACATACAATGCGCGACTCTCAATACATGTGAACAACAATGTTAAAAATAGTGCAATAAAGTGCTAGTAGTGAACAAGTTATTATGTGAAAACTACATGTCCCTGCAACATGTGCAAAAATGCATGGTTGGTCTCTAAGCAACTGTACACCCACCCACGGTTTTGTGGGGGGGGGGGGTGTTCAAGTATGTGCTGCAATTGTCTAGGAACTCACATAGGTGCAAATAGATAATAGGTACCCCAGATTGAAGATTTTACTGGCGTAAATGAGTATTGGCCATGTCTCTTTACAAAAAGCAAGAAAGTCCGGCATGCTCATTTAAGCCCCTAGGGGACAATGTGTCGAGCCGATATATCCATCTGCTCTCTGCTCTACATAACATTAACCCTCTGTCTCCCCCTCTTTTTAAGGGTGGGATCTGTTCAATTATCCTGTATCTCAGGGAGGCTAGTGTGTGGCGGGCCAAGGCGAAATGCCTTGCTACGGGCTGTTCGCTGCTCCCCACTGATAGGGCTTGTTTGATGGCAGACCTGTGGGCTGCAGCCCTTTCTTTAAACGTGCGGATTGTTTTGCCGACGTAATGTCGGCCACACGGGCAGCTCACAAGATATACCACATAATTGGAGGAACACGATACCCTCTGTTTGATCTTATAGGGTTTGCCGGAGTACGGGTGACAAAATGTGTCTCCTGCAATCATGAAGCTGCAAGTGGTACACCCGCAACACTTATAACAACCAGGTTTGGGTGTCCCGAGAAAGCTGGAGGGCATCTGGGGTTTAGCTTCAATCACATCATTTTTAATGAGGTAATCCTTCAAATTTTTCCCTCTGGTGTAGGCACACATTAGTTGGGAATTGTGCAAAGACCGCAGAGCCGGATCAGTCCGGATAATGGGCCAATGAGATTTGGCCATCCTACTGATCGGTCTGCTTTGTGGGTGATACGTATTTACCCAAATGAACTTATTCGCTTTATTGTCGCGGTTAGTGGGCCTCATTGCTTGTTCCCTAGTCAAAGATAGGGCTTTATTTTTAGATTTTTCAAGGTCCTCCACCGAATACCCCCGTAAACTGAATTTCTCAACCATATGGGAAAGAGCCCCTTCCAATTCTTCTGGGTCGCTGACAATTCTGCGAACCCGAAGCATTTGGGAGAATGGCAATCCTGCCTTCAGCGGGGGAGGGTGGTGGCTAGAGGCCAATAGCAGATTATTGCGGTCTGTTGGTTTACAAAAAAGTGAAGTGGCAATCCTGCCACCCTGGTTCTTGATGTTGACATCTAAAAAGTGAATACTTTCATTACTGATGGTATATGTCAATTTAACCGGGGAAGAAGAAGCATTATGGCTCTCCAAGAGATCCTCCAACTCCTCCTTGGGACCAGACCACAGGATCAACAGGTCATCTATGTACCTGGTGTAAAGTACCAGACGCCTGCTGATCCTGGGGTCTTGATAGAATAGCTTATGCTCCACAGTGAACATGTAACTATTGGCTAGCGATGGGGCCACAGAGGACCCCATCGCACACCCACACTGCTGGAGAAAAAAGTGGTTGTTAGACATGAAAAAATTTCTAGTCAATGTAAGCTTCAATAATTTGATGAACAGGTCAATGTCGGGACCCTTGTATAGAGGATTCTCTGTGATGAGTGACCTGACCGCCGCGAGCCCCCCCTCATGCGGTATGCAAGTGTAGAGGCTCGCAACGTCCACGGTACACAACAGACAATCCTCTGGTAACTGTCCCAACCCCTGTAACTTCAACAATAAAGAGGTGGTGTCCTTCAAATACGTGGGCTGGCCTTGTACACAGGGTTGGAGGAAGCTATCCAAATAGATAGAAATGGGTTGGTAAAGAGACCCCCGGGCAGAGATGATGGGTCTGCCCGGAGGGTCTACCACACTCTTGTGTACCTTGGGTATTGTATATAACAGAGGCACTATCGGATATGCCGTTCCCAAAGCTTGTCGTGTGGTGTTGTCAATAAGGGCCTCCTTCAACGCCAGGTCCAGCAAATTATCCAATTCTTGTTTGTATTCCGTGGATGGATCTTTATTGAGTGGTAAGTACACGTTTGTGTCTGCCAATTGTCTGTGGATTTCTTTCAAATAATCTGTAGAATTCTGAATGACGATGCCGCCCCCTTTGTCAGCCGTCCGGATCGTTATTGAGGAATCTGTGCTTAATGATTTTAGGGCTCTCCATTCAGCTGTCGAGAAATTCGATCTGCTGGAATCTCTTTTCGCTAAGATGGTACTAGTGTCATGCTCAATCAAACCTTTAAAGGTTTTTATTGACGCGTTTGATGAAAGTGGATCAAATTTGGACTTAGGACGGAGTACAGGTGGTAATGAACTTTGTGTAACACCTATTACTTCCTTGTCCTGAAAGAATTCCTTCAATTTGAGTTGGCGATTAAGTTTGTATTGTTCCACTTTGATCTTGAAGGGGTCCACCCTATTTGTAGGGATGAAATTGAGCCCTTTGAGTAATACCTGCAATTCTGGCGTTGTTAAGGAACGTGAGGAGAGGTTGAAAATGGGGTTAGTTATTTCTTGTTCACTGGTGGTTTGAGTGATTTTCCGCGACCTTTTATTTTGGCCACCGCGTCGGGTGTAACGTCGCTTCCTTGGGCCAATTGCTTGCGGGTACGCACCCCCGTTGGGGTGCGGCCTTGGGAGTTTTTTGCCCCCTCGAATTCACTGGCAGAAGACCCTTCGTTAGACGATTCAGTTTCCCGGATATTACGTTGGAACCGGTTGAATTGTCTTTTTCTGAATGGACGTGTAGACAGATCTCCCCCTGTTAACCAGGGGTACACTTGATGATCAAAGTGGAACAATACAAACTTAATCGCCAACTCAAATTGAAGGAATTCTTTCAGGACAAGGAAGTAACAGGTGTTACACAAAGTTCATTACCACCTGTACTCCGTCCTAAGTCCAAATTTGATCCACTTTCATCAAACACGTCAATAAAAACCTTTAACCGTTTGATTGAGCATGACACTAGTACCATCTTAGCGAAAAGAGATTCCAGCAGATCGAATTTCTCGACAGCTGAATGGAGAGCCCTAAAATCATTAAGCACATATTCCTCAATAACGATCCGGACGGCTGACAAAGGGGGCGGCATCGTCATTCAGAATTCTACAGATTATTTGAAAGAAATCCACAGACAATTGGCAGACACAAACGTGTACTTACCACTCAATAAAGATCCATCCACGGAATACAAACAAGAATTGGATAATTTGCTGGACCTGGCGTTGAAGGAGGCCCTTATTGACAACACCACACGACAAGCTTTGGGAACGGCATATCCGATAGTGCCTCTGTTATATACAATACCCAAGGTACACAAGAGTGTGGTAGACCCTCCGGGCAGACCCATCATCTCTGCCCGGGGGTCTCTTTACCAACCCATTTCTATCTATTTGAATAGCTTCCTCCAACCCTGTGTACAAGGCCAGCCCACGTATTTGAAGGACACCACCTCTTTATTGTTGAAGTTACAGGGGTTGGGACAGTTACCAGAGGATTGTCTGTTGTGTACCGTGGACGTTGCGAGCCTCTACACTTGCATACCGCATGAGGGGGGGCTCGCGGCGGTCAGGTCACTCATCACAGAGAATCCTCTATACAAGGGTCCCGACATTGACCTGTTCATCAAATTATTGAAGCTTACATTGACTAGAAATTTTTTCATGTCTAACAACCACTTTTTTCTCCAGCAGTGTGGGTGTGCGATGGGGTCCTCTGTGGCCCCATCGCTAGCCAATAGTTACATGTTCACTGTGGAGCATAAGCTATTCTATCAAGACCCCAGGATCAGCAGGCGTCTGGTACTTTACACCAGGTACATAGATGACCTGTTGATCCTGTGGTCTGGTCCCAAGGAGGAGTTGGAGGATCTCTTGGAGAGCCATAATGCTTCTTCTTCCCCGGTTAAATTGACATATACCATCAGTAATGAAAGTATTCACTTTTTAGATGTCAACATCAAGAACCAGGGTGGCAGGATTGCCACTTCACTTTTTTGTAAACCAACAGACCGCAATAATCTGCTATTGGCCTCTAGCCACCACCCTCCCCCGCTGAAGGCAGGATTGCCATTCTCCCAAATGCTTCGGGTTCGCAGAATTGTCAGCGACCCAGAAGAATTGGAAGGGGCTCTTTCCCATATGGTTGAGAAATTCAGTGAACGGGGGTATTCGGTGGAGGACCTTGAAAAATCTAAAAATAAAGCCCTATCTTTGACTAGGGAACAAGCAATGAGGCCCACTAACCGCGACAATAAAGCGGATAAGTTCATTTGGGTAAATACGTATCACCCACAAAGCAGACCGATCAGTAGGATGGCCAAATCTCATTGGCCCATTATCCGGACTGATCCGGCTCTGCGGTCTTTGCACAATTCCCAACTAATGTGTGCCTACACCAGAGGGAAAAATTTGAAGGATTACCTCATTAAAAATGATGTGATTGAAGCTAAACCCCAGATGCCCTCCAGCTTTCTCGGGACACCCAAACCTGGTTGTTATAAGTGTTGCGGGTGTACCACTTGCAGCTTCATGATTGCAGGAGACACATTTTGTCACCCGTACTCCGGCAAACCCTATAAGATCAAACAGAGGGTATCGTGTTCCTCCAATTATGTGGTATATCTTGTGAGCTGCCCGTGTGGCCGACATTACGTCGGCAAAACAATCCGCACGTTTAAAGAAAGGGCTGCAGCCCACAGGTCTGCCATCAAACAAGCCCTATCAGTGGGGAGCAGCGAACAGCCCGTAGCAAGGCATTTCGCCTTGGCCCGCCACACACTAGCCTCCCTGAGATACAGGATAATTGAACAGATCCCACCCTTAAAAAGAGGGGGAGACAGAGGGTTAATGTTATGTAGAGCAGAGAGCAGATGGATATATCGGCTCGACACATTGTCCCCTAGGGGCTTAAATGAGCATGCCGGACTTTCTTGCTTTTTGTAAAGAGACATGGCCAATACTCATTTACGCCAGTAAAATCTTCAATCTGGGGTACCTATTATCTATTTGCACCTATGTGAGTTCCTAGACAATTGCAGCACATACTTGAACACCCCCCCCCCCCCCACAAAACCGTGGGTGGGTGTACAGTTGCTTAGAGACCAACCATGCATTTTTGCACATGTTGCAGGGACATGTAGTTTTCACATAATAACTTGTTCACTACTAGCACTTTATTGCACTATTTTTAACATTGTTGTTCACATGTATTGAGAGTCGCGCATTGTATGTTTTGCAGTGTTGTTACACCCAGCTGATCGGGGTCATAGGACGCCCGTCTTATTGTTTGCACTTTATATGTTTTTTAGTTTATGTCTTGTACACGCGACCCACATGTATTTTACAGTATTTTAATGCATTTTTTATACATATTTATAATATCGTATTTCACTTGTAGGTATGGGCAGATCGTGGATGCCCTTTGCAGCCGCGCCGGACGTCTCCCCTGGATGACGTCACTAGATGGAGCCGGGCGGGACGGCTGGTGGGCGTGAGGGGATCCGGATCAGCTTAAAGGTATGTCATTGTTCACAGTATTTTGTTGTTCTTTGCACCTTGATAAAGAAGCCGCCGTGCTTCGAAACGTTGGAAGTTATCAGGTCTCCTGTTTCTTCTTTTTTGACTGAGTGCCGCCGCCACCACGCACATATACAGCCGGTCTCCTACGGGCTATATTCCGGCGGGCACCAGCTTATTGTCTTTACCGCTACGCACTGGGAGTGCCGCACCGCCAAACAGACTATATATATATATATATATATATATATATATATATATATATATCACTCCTAGGACTTTGTGAAGCAATGCTTGGCTCCGACCCTTCACTCAACATAGCATTACGGCTAAATCTCCAATTATACATTTCAGAAATAAACAAAAACAAAAAAAGATCATACATGGACAAAAACCTTTACATTTAATCCATGCTTTCAATTCTATAATTCAAATGTAAACGCGATTCACTCACAAAAGTTTTCTACAAATATTTGCTCACTTTCTTCTGTTACAAGAATGCCTACTGCCGCTTCACAATGTAACCTAATGTCTATATGTTGCTTTAGTGACCCTGAAAGCAGCGATATCATCACTAAGATACCCAATACTAACACTCATGTACAGCCAAAATCTTACCCATTGTAGCCACGAGAGAAAATTTGTATAAAAGATTCAGCAGATGACACCTGATCGCAAAAGTGTTGTAGTCAATATAGACATTGCAGATCTTTTATTTATGCCTGGGATTATATTCTGAATGCAAAAAAAGGAAAACAAACAAAACCATGAAGATTGCAAATGACTTAAATGCCTTAAGCCACTATTACCTGCGCCCCTGGGATTCCTGCTTACCCCACCACATTCTGAACATTCCGCTCCATCATTGCAAACTGCAAATATAGCCAACTATAGATTCACAAGTGTGTTAAGAATCAGGCCGCCCCTAGGCACCAAATTTTTGCCCCCCCCCCCCCCTTCGGGAGGGAGTGCACACCAGCTTGGGGAGCACCCATGGAGGGAGCACTAGCAACAGCGCATGGCACGGGACACTATCTCCGGGTCTCTATGGGCAGCTGCGCAAGGGGTGATATCAGTGCTGCCGCTGCCCACTCGGCCATCTGATGCTTAGAGACCCAGAGCTAGTGAGCAGGAGTTAGGACCCTTTTAGCCGGCGCAGTGATACCCCTCTCCTGGCAGAGCACTGAGGCTGCATGTGATTGTGCTGTTGGCAGCCCAGAGCCTCCGTCTACAGTCTGCTATCAACGAGTTCTCGATGACTGCCCCGGGAGCCGCCTTCCGGGCATGATGGACAGGAGCACAGAATTCATGTCGAAGAGCGCTCCAACGGCACATAGAGCCCACCCAGCGCCTCGACCGGACACTGCTCGGAAGAGAGCAGCAGCAACAATGAGCACGGCAGTATCCTTGGGCTCACTGAATGAGCTCCCGAGTCCCGTCCCCCTTCTCCTGCCTCAGTGTGAGTGTGTGGCCGCGTCTAACAGGCCTTCTCCACTATAGCCGCATCCCATTTTCCTTTGCAGAATGTAGATGTGGGCATGAGGGTTGGAGCCGACCCATGATCTGTGCTGGGCGAAGCTCCTGGCTGCCTGCCGCCCTTAATTTGTGCCGCCCCTAGGCCCGTGCCTCACGGGCCTAGTGGGAAATCCATCCCTGATTAGTTATGTACTTAGCATTAGTGCGCAGGAGAGATCTTTCAGACTCATCCCTCACTAAAACGGCTCCAGAAGTGAGTTATTTTTAAATTAAAGTAATAACAGCATAATAAAATAATACCCCTTTAACACAAAACGTTGTATTGCTCAGAAATCTGACTATGGTAGCTAAAAGGGTCAAATATGGGACCGACCTGGGTAGCCTGTGATGTAAACTCTGTGACCCATGTCATCTGACCCGGGCACTCTAAAAGCATAAAGAGAGCTGGATAACTGACACTTAGAGATGATGTCATCTCCAAGTGCCAGAAGAAGAAAGACCCAGCAATAACCTGGGTCCGGTTTAACTTTTTGAAAATAAACCCAGCAGGAATGAAGTAGAGCCATTCAATCATGATGGGGTCAGATTGTAGCCATCCAATCATAGAGTGATTTAACATGGCTTGGATAGGATTTAATTCTAATCATTTGTTTTATTTGTTTATTTCAGAATGCTGTGGAAAAAACATGGAGGATAACGAGAAAGAGGTGTAACAGAAAACATGGCTTGAGGTCATGACTTAAATCTGGACTACCTGTGTGGAGAATGCTAAGGACAATATATTGCTGTGTCTTCAATACTGAGCACTTTTAATATAAAAGGAATATATTTCAATGGGGCGTAAGTTCATCTCAGTTACCCGGAGGCAAGATGAAGTTTGGTGTGTGTCAACATTTACCTGTCCCTAACATCTAAGATTCCAGCAGCATTACTTGCTGCAGTGCAGGAGTGGTACCAGACAGGAGCCATCCTGTCCCCTATTGCAGATGTTAGCAGGGATCCTGGTATAGAGCCAATTAACTAAAGGTGTGCCACACAGATGCTGCTTTACACAGGCAGGTGCCCCTTTAGGGCTTGAAGCCCGGAGGCTGGAGCCTCCATTGCCTTTGGGAGTTACGCCCCTGTATTTCAATCTGTCTTCTGAAGAATTTTTAATCCCATTTATATGTGAACTTTTATCTAGTTGGAGTATTTCAAAGTATGCTGGCTTTTGTTTTGCATTACCAATCTGCATATTCATGAGTTTGTAGTGACAACCCTATTCTTAAATTTCTCAGTGCATTTTTACTACCTCATCTTAGGTGGCTGGAGTGCTATCATATGAAGTGTTAAGTAAGTCACTTATTGCCTTTTGTGATAACATCACTTTCTAAGTGTTGTATAAAGAGAAATTAAAGTAGTATAAACTACGGCACTGTTTATACAACAAATTACAAGTAATGTTATCACAAGTGAAAAGTAAGTGATTTATCATTTGTGATAACAATGCTCCAACTACCTCAGCCGAGGTCTGGGTAACAGAAGAAATGGCTGGTTGATGATCTCTACTAGATTAACTCAGTCTATAAAACAAAATGGTGTTATGCAGCCAGGACCATATGAATTGATAAGCAAACTGTGCAGTTGCCCAGTACCCCATGATTACTGGAGCTTCTTGGGAGGCAGTAATGTGGGGTACACACCACGACAACACACTCACGATGCACATTGTGAGCGGGTCGTCGGTGTTCCTTCAGACCCGCTCACGATGATGCGGGGGGGCACGACCCGCTCACGATGTGCACCGTGAGCGGGTCCGATCCGATGGCGACCCGCACCCGGCAGTATGGTCGTTATTCAGATCCTACCTGCAGCAGGTAGGATCTGAATAACGACCGACCGACGGGACCGCGCATCGGATCGGTATCGGTCCACACCAGGACAGAAAAGGGCCCAATCACCACACAATCTACATCCAATTGGTCGGATTTGGATCTAGATTGAGGGGATCGGGCCCTAGTCGTCCTGGTATGTACCAGGCATTAGAGTATGCTTTCCATAGGCACTGACAATCCACAATCTTTCTCAACCTGAATCCCTTTCTACAGGCTATACAGTCAATGGCTGTCAGCATTCTGATTGGTGGATGTCATAAGCAACAGATGTAAAACTGCAATAGAAATAAAAGCTAAAACCTAATTTAGATCCCAACTGCATGACCAACTATAGACCGTTGTCAAACTTTCTTTTTCTAGGAAAGGTTATTGAAAAAGTGAATGTAAGACAAATGGAAACCCGCCTAGCAACCCATGACGCAGGAAAAGATATATACAGCATATCACCGAAGTAGCCCCGGAGTGCGTGTTATCTTCTGATGACATTAACAGAGGTGAATGTTCAGTTTTAATCCTTATGAACCTCTCTGCACAATTTGATACCGTGCACCTTGGGTTTCAGATTGTGCGCCTGAAAATTTCCTGTGGACTACATGGCACTAACTTCAGGTGGTTAAAATAATTTCTCATCAGCAGGTCGCAGAGAATCTCATCTGAAGTGTACTCATCGTCACAATTGGTACTGCCATGTGCTGTCCCACAAGGTTCTATACTACTAGTCTTAAGGCCAGTCCGATGGATGGGCAAAAGTTTATGCTTATGCAATTCTTGTTCCACCCACCCTACACAACCACAGCAGGGCAGAAGCTTCTGCAGCAGCCAGAGCAGGTCTCCCAACTATCAACCTTCCCTTCCCAACCACAACAGGGCCAAAGCTGCTGCAGCAGCCAGAGCAGGTCTCCAACTTTTCACCTACCCTACCTTACCACAGCAGAGCAGAAGCTGCTGCAGCAGGCACAGCAAGTCTCCAACTATTCACCTTCCCTTCCCAACAACAGCAGGGCAGAAGCTGCTGTAGCAGCCAGAGCAAGTATCCAACTCTCCACCTTCCCTTACCAACCACAGCCGGGCAGAAACTGCTGCAGAAGCCAGAGCAAGTCTCCAACTATCCACCTTCCCTTTCCATCCACAGCAGGGCAGAAGCTGCTGCAGCCCGACCAAGTCTCCAACTATCCACCTACCTTACTTAACTAAAGCAGGGCAGAAGCTGCTGCAGCAGCCAGAGCAAGTCTACAACGCTCCACCTTCCCAACCACAGCAGGGCAGAAGCTGCTGCATTAGCCAGAGCAGATCTCCAACTTTCCACCTTCTCTTCCCAACCACAGCAGGGCAGATGCTGCTGCAGCAGCCCGACCAAGTCTCCAACTATCCACCTACCCTACCCAACTACAGCAGGGCAGAAGCTGTTGCAGCAGGTACAGAAGATCCTGAAAACCCTCAATGAATAAGCAAACAATCAAGAGAAAAAAATAACTGACTGGGGATCAATCTCACATGGATTTCACAACAATATCTGTTTATTGTGTTGTATTCAGAAAATCATAAGCTTTCCAACGACAAATCACAATGCATGAAAACAACAGAAATAGCATGGACCCTTATGACCGCACCCCAAGGGCTCTTCTGATTAAACCCATCATCAAAATTAGGTCGTCCCTTAAGATAATAAGTTAGCGTGCAAACATTGTAGTGGAACATCCATAGACACACACACACACACTATCAAGAAAGGGTGGTAAACCAAACTTAGCGCTTCCCTTGTGCCAACACCAGGAAAAGTATAGATAAAGATATTATACTTCCTTTTATGTGTATATGGTCTGCGTTGTCTATAATTCCTCCAACATTGAATGGACAATTCTCGCGTAGTCGATATTCCAATATGCGAATATGAAAGATAAAAAACAGCAATGTGTATATCTATGGAGATATCTCTTTTCTCCTTTTTAAAACAGTGATGCCTGAATAATGATTGCGCACCTCACTTACACATGTGAGATGCGTATATGCATATAACGGTTTCTTTACTTGAAAAATGGGTGGCGTACCCGTACTCACGATCTGTTGTAGTTTTCTCCTCTCATAAAGGTATCTTTGTGACTTCTCTTTATAATAACATCATATTTATTTTCTTGTTACAAGTATTTAAAAAAGACACACATATAAAAGGAGGATAAGGTGGGGTTCTGAAGTGACTATTGGTCCGCACACTTGGGTTTGATCCGGACAAACTTCAAGGTTTGAACCTACTAGGCACTATTCAGCTCTTACCTTATATCCTTCCTTTGAAATAGTAAAAAGATGGTGACAGGCTCCTCAGATCCGATCTGAGGAGCCTGTCACCATCTTTTTACTATTTCAAAGGACCCAAACCCAAGTGTGCGGACCAATAGTCACTTCAGAACCCCACCTTATCCTCCTTTTATATGTGTGTCTTTTTTAAATACTTGTAACAAGAAAATAAATATGATGTTATTATAAAGAGAAGTCACAAAGATACCTTTATGAGAGGAGAAAACTACAACAGATCGTGAGTACGGGTACGCCACCCATTTTTCAAGTAAAGAAACCGTTATATGCATATACGCATCTCACATGTGTAAGTGAGGTGCGCAATCATTATTCAGGCATCACTGTTTTAAAAAGGAGAAAAGAGATATCTCCATAGATATACACATTGCTGTTTTTTATCTTTCATATTCGCATATTGGAATATCGACTACGCGAGAATTGTCCATTCAATGTTGGAGGAATTATAGACAACGCAGACCATATACACATAAAAGGAAGTATAATATCTTTATCTATACTTTTCCTGGTGTTGGCACAAGGGAAGCGCTAAGTTTGGTTTACCACCCTTTCTTGATACTGTATTTTACTCTAGAAGTCTTCCTAAGGTTAGACTTTAAGGTTCACCCGACAAGCAGCCCCCCTTGGTGCGCCCGAGATACATCCTATACCCCAATTGAACAATACACACACACACACACACACACACACACAAACAAACATTGTTCTGTTATTCTTTTGTAGATCCCTCATGCATTTTGCAGTATACATGCCACCACTGGCTGGAATAATCAGATGTCATGGTCTGGGTCTTCTTCTGCTATGCAGATGATACATATTTGGACTTTTCTCTGGGTACTGAGAACCCAATAACAACTCTAAACAGCTCTCTAATTGAGCTCCAGGACTCGACAGAGGATATTATGATAGGACATCAAAGGTTAAGCATAGCATAGCATAGACCAGTGGTTCTCAACCTTGGTCCTCAAGTACCGCCAACAATTCACGTTTTTTAGATCACTACACAATCACAGGTGAAATAATTTGCTCCACCTTTGATCTTTTAATCTTCGCTGTCTGCAAGCCGCAGTCAGAGGGGTCCCTGCGGCGCTGTGTATTAGGTTGGCGGAGTCCCTGCAGTGACTTGGAAATAACGAGCGCTATCTGCTGGGCGGCGGTGGGGGAAGCGCTTCTGAATTTGAAAACACTGGGTGCATGCTGATTTGCTGAACCTAAGCCAATCAGTGTGCGGGCAATGTTTGTAAACCCAGCAGCGCTTCCCCCACCGCCGCCCGGCGGATAGCTCTAGTTATTTACAAGTCACTGTAGGGACCCTGACAAACTTAATACACAGCTCCGCAAGGACCCCTCTGACCGTGACTTACAGTCACTGCAGGGACCCCGCCAACTTAATACACAGTGCCGTGGAGTGGGGCGGAGGATGACGGAGAGAGGGGACACATGGATGTGCGTGTTGTTGTTTACATGATGCCAGTCAGGCGTACACTGAAGTTGGGAGCCTTCAGCCGTCACTGGGGACCGGTGTCCCTGCTTTCAGTTCACTGAGCAGCCTGTCGGCATATAAAGCTTGCTGGAGCAGGGCCTCCAGGCCTCCGTAGACACTGTGTATAGTATGAGCTGCAGCAGCCACACAGTTGCTGCATGTGGTTATTGTAGGGGCTTCTCATCTCATGAATCTATTTATAATACCACATATGCTGTAAAACCACTGTCCGCTATTATTTTATAGTGCTATGCCAGGGCATAGGGTGGCAGCGACTGTACCTGGGCACTGTGGTTGTCTATACCCCTTTAGTTAATGTACTCTAATGCAGCGGTTCTCAAACTGTGGGTCCTGACCCCAAAGTGGGTCCCGACCTACTCAGCATGGGGTCGCGACTCCATGTTGCTGACCATCAGGCTGATGACTATTCTAATCTCAGGCACTGATTCCTGGGAGTCTGATAGATCTGCTGAATTGTCTGTAATTTGGACTCCTCCAATCAATTTGTGCCTCCACAACGCTGTCATGTATGTGCTGTCTGCTGACTACACATGTGATGTGATGACCTTCTGCAGTAACTTGCTGGGGTCCTGTAATTATTTTTTTAGTCTGATGGGGTCCCAGAGCAAAATAGTTTGACGATCGCTGCTCTAAAGTGATGTTGAGTGGGGGCACAATTGCAGTTCCATGCCCTTAAAGCGCTATTATTTTGACTGACAAGAAGAATTATATTGCAATCTTCATACTCATTCCGCCCCCCTATCAACACCACAATTTATTGACCAACCCCCTTTAATTATAAAATGGAATAAGTTGTAATGTCCAAGAAAAAGAATCACCTTGCCTTAACGTGGCTCTCATGCAGGGCAGCATGCTATGCCACCCATCCTCCAGCAAGTGTCACCCCTAGGCACAGCTGCCAGGTTGTCAACTAACCAGACTTGTTCCAGTCACATAATGCCCATTCCCTACTCCCTCCACTGGCTACCTGTAAGACAGCGAATCATTTTAAGATTGGCTTTCGGACTTTCAAAGCCCTGAGGTTGGCTTACTGACTTTCAAAACCGTACATGACCAGGGCCCAAGGTATCTGAATCAGCTTATAATTCTACACTGTTCCACTTAATTCCTGTGATCTCTAGATGAAGGACTTTTTGCAGTACCTAGAATCTCCCATAATACATCTGGGGGTCGAGCTTTAGCTAGGCTGCTCTTATTTTATGGAACGTGCTTCCCCACACAGTTGGATAGGTCCCCTTTTTGGAATCCTCCAAAAACAGACTGATTCCTGCTTAATAAAGCATTTCATTAAATGTCCCTTCAATATTTTAATGTGTTTTATCTGTACTTCATTGTTGCTGTAATGTATTTTCTTGGTTCTTTCTAAGCGCATAGAAACATAGAAACATAGAATTTGACGGCAGATAAGAACCACTTGGCCCATCTAGTCTGCCCCTTTTTTTAAACCTGTTACCTCAAACCATATTTGATCCTTATTTTTTTGTAAGGATATCAATATGCTTATCCCAAGCATGTTTAAATTGTACTACTGTATTTGCGTCTACCACCTCTGATGGTAGTCTATTCCACTTATCTACTACTCTTTCTGTGAATAAATTCTTCCCCGCATTTCCCCTGAACCTTCCTCCCTCTAGTTTCAGTGCATGTCCTCGTGTTCTGTTGCTCCTCTTCCTGTGAAGAATGTCTCCCACCTGTACCTTGTTAAAGCCCTTGATATATTTGAAAGTTTCTATCATGTCCCCCCTTTCCCTTCTCTGCTCTAAAGTATACATATTAAGATCTTTTAGTCTTTCCTGGTACGTTTTGTGATGTAGGCCATGCACCATTTTAGTTGATCTTCTTTGTACAGTCTCTAATGTATTTATATCCTTCTGGAGATATGGCCTCCAGAACTGAACACAATACTCTAGGTGAGGTCGTACCAATGACCTATACAGTGGCATTATTACTTCTTTCTTTCTACTGCTGATACCTCTCCCTATGCAACCAAGCATCTGACTTGCCTTCTTCATTGCTTTGTTACATTGCCTACCTGCTTTTAAGTCCCCTGAAATAGTGACACCTAGATCCCTCTCTTCCTCAGTAGTTTCCATTATAGTGCCATTTATACTATATTGAGTCTTTGGATTTCTGAGACCCAAGTGCATGATTTTGCATTTTTTGGCATTAAACTGTAGTTGCCATTCTCTTGACCATTTCTCTAATCTGCCTAGATCCTCAATCATTTGTTTTACCCCTTCTGGTGTGTCTACCCTGTTGCATACCTTTGTGTCATCTGCAAAAAGGCACATTTTACCCTCAATTCCATTTGCAATATCACCAATAAAGATATTAAAAAGCACCGGTCCAAGTACAGATCCCTGGGGTACTCCACTTGTAACCTTTCCCTCCTTTGACTGTACTCCGTTTACTACAACTCTCTGTTTTCTGTCCTGCAACCACACTCTTATCCATTCAACTATCTTAGAATCCAATCCCAAGCTTTCAAGTTTATTTAACAGTCTGCGATGTGGGACAGTGTCAAAAGCTTTACTAAAGTCTAGATAAGCTACATCTACAGCCCCACCTTGATCTATTACTTTAGTCACCCAGTCAAAAAAGTCAATAAGATTTGTTTGACATGATCTTCCCCCAGTAAACCCATGCTGTTTTGGATCCTGTAAATTGCTGGTTTTGAGATATTCTACAACTCTTTGTTTTAAGAGTGTTTCCATCAATTTCCCTACTACTGATGTAAGGCTCACTGGTCGATAGTTGCTTACCTCTTCCTTGCTTCCACTTTTGTACAGTGGGACTACATTCGCTGTTTTCCAGTCCTCTGGGATTACTCCAGTAGCTAGTGACTGGTTGAATAATTCTGTTATTGGTTTTACCAGCTCCCCTTTAAGCTCTTTTAGTATCCTTGGATGTATCCCATCTGGCCCCATTGATTTATCCACTTTCAGTTTTGAGAGTTCTGTGAGGACTTTCTCCTCTGTAAATGTACCCTCTCTTTCAGCAGTGAATACTGAGCAAAAATAATTATTAATATTATCTGCTATTACATTGTCCCCCTCAAGAAAACTTCCACTCTCTGTCTTCAGTCTAATTATTCCACTTTTTGTTTTTCTCCTTTCACTTATATACCTAAAAAAAGTTTCCCCCCTTTTACCCACTGACTGGGCCATTTTCTCTTCAGCCTGTGCTTTTGCACATCTGATTACCTTCTTAGCCTCCTTCTGTCTAACAAGATACAACTCTTTGTCCTCATTCTTCTGCGTCTGCTTAAATTTCTTAAAGGCCAACTTTTTTGCTTTCACAATACTTGCTACTTCTTTTGCAAACCACAATGGCTTTCTTTTTCTTGTGTTTTTCCTAACTCTTTTGACACAAAGTTCTGTTGCTTTTAGTGGGCGGTCCCTGAAAAAAGTCCTGTCTAATCTGGTAGGAGGAGGGGAATATCCCACTGTCATGGCTGCCATGGGGATCGTAGAAGAAATCAGCCTTCCTAAAACCTAACACCTTTGTTTTTGTGTGCGATGAGTCAGTCTCTGTCTTTATTTTGAACCATACTGCTTGATGGTCACTGGATCCCAGATTTTCACCCACATTTATGTCAGATATTCTGTCACCATTTGTAAGTATTAAGTCTAATATTGCGTCCTTACGAGTGGGCTCCCTCACCAATTGCTGGAGGGATGCTCCTTGCAAGGAATTCAGCATGTCCCTACTTCTGGTGGAACTTGCAATAGGCAGCTCCCAGTTTACATCAGGTAGATTAAAGTCTCCCATGATTATCACCTCTCCTTTTAAAGCCATTTTATTGATGTCCTGCAATAGGCTCTTGTCTAGTTCCTCTTCCTGACCTGGTGGTCTGTAGATCACCCCTATACGAAGAATCGCCTTCTCCCCTGTTTCTATGGTCACCCAAAGGGCCTCTGTTTTTTCTTCAATACTTTGTATTAAAGTAGTCTTTATATATTTTTTCACATATATTGCAACCCCTCCTCCAATTTTTCCCATTCTGTCCTTCCTGGAAACGCTGTCTGTCGTTCTTTCCCATTCTGTCGCATCACTGGAAACGCTGGAGCCAGATATTTTCATACCTCCCAACTTCTGTGTTGGTGAAATAGGGACACTCGCGCGAGCGCCCGAAAAGGGGGTGGGCATATGCAAATGAGGGAGTGGTTTATGCTAATTAGCAGCGGCCTCATTTTCATACAAGAATAGACGCTGTGCGCAGCGGGACAATGCCTGCCGCGGGTGGGACAGGACCTGAAAATCGGGACTGTCCCGCTGTAATCGTGACAGTTGGGAGGTATGTATTTTGAGGGTAATACTTCAGGAACCAATCGTAATCGATGGGTGGATCGCGGTCGACTATATAATGAGGATATAATGAAAGATATCGATCAGAAAGGGCGTTCTGTGCAATATCGTTCACTATATCGTCTAGTGTGTACGCTCAATATTGTTAACGTGCTCCCAAGCATCGTTAACAATGATTGATGTCTGCTGAACATGCAGATCAATTTGGCTATATTGTCAATAACTGCAAGGATGGAGCAAGGATGACATCACTGAAGAAAGAATGAGGTCACTGAACAATATAGTTAAAGGGAAATCGTTGTCAATATTAATCATAGACAATATTGTCTAGTTCAGTGGTTCTCAACACCCTCTACTTCCCTCTTCCATCCCCTGGTTACCCACTGCTTCCCTGTCACAATAGCAGTCACTTCACTTCACTGACCACACATGCAGTGGCCATTCTGTGGAGACTTGATGGGGTCCTGTAATAATTTTTATTGTTTGACGGTTTCCCCGAGCACAATAGAGAGAGAACCCCTGGTCGTAGTGTGGTTTACATACCAGCAACATGCTGCACCTCCTCTTTTCGCTTCTTCATATTACCCAGACCTGTTATCTGCCCACACTAAAAAGGTTCAGGTATCTGTTGACCGTGCCCTATAAATAAAGGTTAATAGTATGATCATTATAAATAATAATCATAATCACCATAATAATAATAATAATAATAATAATAATAATAATAATAATAATAATATCTAATTAATATGTCTATATCTATCTTTTTCATATCTATCTATTGCTGTGTACACACGGTGAGATTTGACTTTAGATTTAGACTATATAGTCAAAATCGTATGCAGATTGCACAGGTTTTTTAACTTGCGATCCCGATGCGCGCTCCCGTGACAGCTACCCAGATAGACAGGGCAGCAATGACTATATAGTGCAAATCTAATGCAGCTTGTATGAATTGTATGTAAAAAGTACAGAGATAGCAAAGATTGCATAGAACTCAAATCTTAAGTCGAATAGCAAGGGAATCTCACCGTGTGTACACAGCATATCTATCTATCTATCTATCTATCTATCTATCTATCTATCTATCTATCTATCTATCTATCTTATGACACTGCAGAGTAGTTGCAGGTTTATTGTGAATCATGCGCTAATCTATAATACTCTCATTGCTGTCCCTAGAGAGCAGGCTGCCTGTCTAAGGCACTGTTGTAATTTACATACTTAAGTGCAGGTTGTAAAATGCTTCAGAGTCAGACAAGCTAGCACTCCTGCCACCATATTTCCAGTGACATCAAGTGAACAATTACAGGTGCAACCTATCCTTGTGTAATGTTCTAATAATGTCTCCATGGTCCTTGCATTACGCTTGTTATGCTTCCTATCACTGCCCAGGAGGCTAACACTGCCACAGTGGCTGAAAACGCGTATTACTGTTACTTAAGTCTTCCTAAAAAGATATGAAATAAAACTTAGCACATATAACCTAATAAAATAATAAATACATATATAAAACAATAAATATACACACAATAACAACAAATCAAGCTGATCAATAACGTAACACAAGACCATGGCCCTTATTCTGGTTGGTGCGTATATTTCCGCGTGCGTTCGGCCCGCCGATGTTTTGAGTCTGCGCATGTGCAGAGGCATCTCTGCGCATGTGCGAGCGGGGCGTACGGCCAAATCCCGCATGATATGTGAACACTCCGAACAGGGGGTGGAGAGGGGCGTGAAGGCCTATTTGGGCTCATTACCATATGCATATGCCCCGAGTTTCATGGGCGTTCCCATGCAAACGCTGGGCGTACGTATGGTAATGTGGCCGTGACGCACGTGTAGGGGGCGGACATATGACATCGGCCAGCTTCTTACCACGTACGGACGGAGTTTGCGATCCGTATGGAAGGCGGGGTTTCGCACGCACGGTCCTGGCCGCATAATCGGATCCGGCCGCACCAATCAGAATAAGGGCCCATGTTATTATGTATTTTGCTAAGAACAGAATTGCTTTTATCTGGTTGCCTAAATGTGGATTACTTTTTAGGCCATACAGGATGTTAATTTAATGCCATCCAGTAGATGTCACCACTCACAAAACTATCACTGCAAATACATTGTGCAGTATATATATATATATATATATATATATATATATATATATATATACAGGTCGAGTATCCCGTATCCGAGTATCCGTTATCCGAATTATTCCGAAATACGGACATTCCAGAAAGTGAAAAAAAAATTTTGGTACTTGTTTCCTAGAACGGCCACAATCGTGAGTGATCGTGGCTCTTAATTAAGGGACACGATCCTCACGATGTGGCCGATTTTTTACAATTTTTTCCATTTGATTGACAGAAATCGGGTCAATCGGTCGGTCGCGACCAATTAAAATCGGCCGCGATGCGACCGACCGATTGACCCGATTTTTCCATAGACTTCAATGTTAAAAAATCTTTTAACATTGAAATCGGTCGGTCTTGTGCCATTATAATGGCACAAGATGAGATGGACTTGATTAAGTCCATCTCACATAGGGAAAAATGATAAAAAAGGTGAAATGGGCCAATATGACCCATTTCACATTTTTTATGTGCCCGCCATGACCCCACGATAGACGTGAACCCGAAGCGTGGCGAGCGCAGCGAGCCCGCGAGGGGCGGCGGTGCGCGTCCTCCGACCTTTTCATTCCCCTACTATCCACTAGGGCGTGGAGTGAGAATATAATAGTGTGGCGAGCGCAGCGAGCCACCGAGCCCGAAGCGTGGCGAGCGCAGCGAGCCCCGCGAGGGGACGCGTATACCTGTGAAGTTAGACGCGTCCCCTCGCGGGGCTCGCTGCGCTCGCCACGCTTCGGGCTCGGTGGCTCGCTGCGCTCGCCACACTATTATATTCTCACTCCACGCCCTAGTGGATAGTAGGGGAATGAAAAGGTCGGAGGACGCGCACCGCCGCCCCTCGCGGGCTCGCTGCGCTCGCCACGCTTCGGGTTCACGTCTATCGTGGGGTCTAGCACACTTATTAACATTTGGGGGGGCAATTTAAACAAATCTGGTGTAAAAAAAAAAAAAATCGGGTGAAAAATCGGCAGATCGGATCGGTCGCATCGTATGCGACCAAATCGCATGCGATGCGACCGATCCGATTTTTTATCTTACGACCACAACGATCTAAATCGTTGTGGCCGTTCTAGGAAACAAGTACCAAAATTTTTTTTTGCTAAAAACTCACTGGGGACATTTGTAACAGCATCACTGGGGACATGATATGTAACTGGCACTATATATGTGCAAGACAATGATTGCTTGGCATTTAAATTCAGTGCTGAGATAGTACACACATTTTGTTTCACGTTTTGAAACCTTGTTTTTTGAACAATTAAAATATATTTGTGTGTATTTTATGTGGTAATAAAATATATTTGTGTGTATATTATGTGTTTATACAGCATACATGCAAGATACTTCAAAATACATCATTGAAATATTAAAATATTCCGAAATACGGAATAATCCGTTATCCAAAATTCTCCTGGTCCCGAGCATTTTGGATACGGGATACTCAACCTGTATGTATATATATATATATATATATATATATATATATATATATATACACACACACACACACACATATTCGTGTGTGTACGTATGTATAGATATAACATTTATGTGTGTGTATATTAATAGATGGATAGATATACACACACTTCTTATTTTCCTCCAAAATTATTTTACTTGGTACATAGGGTCATTTTGTTACAAAACCCCCCAAAACATTCTGTTTGTTATTGTAGCACCCACCTATGACATTTTATGTTGTTTTGCTTATAATACTTTAAAAATATATGTTGTTGTTGTTTTTTTTTTTTTTTTAACCAGAGCAATCAATTTGCCAGGCTGAAAATGACTTGCTAGGAAACGTGTTGTAGGCCACAGAGCCAGGGAAGGGTTAATTAATTTCAGGAGCAGATGGAGATATGCTATTATCAGCAAGATGCTGATGGATCAGAGGTACTTGAGGCTGCTACATCACGTACAATGAAATGCAGCACATCGTATATTACAATCAATTTATAGATTGGATTGCCAAGAACACGCACAGCTCCTGATGCTGTTCCATTGTAGGAGAGAAATCTTGGCGCCTGCTATTTCGTGATTGCTTCTCTATTCGTGTTTGTTTTCCTTGGAGACGCTAAACATGTGGCCGTCTCATCTGCTTCTCTCCCTGTTATACCTTAACGTCTTCCTTGCTGAATACATACATAGTTTATATAACAGCCAGAAAATCTCCTTTTGCTATCAGTGGCATGGATACTAGAGGGATTTTTTTAGTGACTGCTGGGCACAAAGGTGTTAATAATGAACGTGTAGTAACCCCATCTTGCCCAATTACTTGTTATTATTTTTATGACCAGGCTTCGTGTTAACCCTATGGGCATATAAACACTGTTACTGCAGATTGTGAAAACACCAATTATGACATCATCCGTAGATTTACAACAACTGAAAGTCAAAACACACGAACGCAGAATTTACATAATGCGGTGTAACGCAGTAATTACAGATCATTTGGAAGTCATTGTAATCGTTTATCAGTTATAAATAAATAGTGATAAATACGGTTTAAAGACAAGGCTCATAAGTTACCGAACTAAAGACATGTTGGCCAGGATCCCAAATGTTGTTCTGTGACATCATGCCCCTAGTTTATAGACAGGGGGTTTATAGAAACGGAAGGAAGGTTATGGAACAATAAAGTGACACATGGGGGATTGGGCATTTCTTGCTGAACCCAAACTAAGGGCCTAATCTAGTTTATGCACACCTCCAATGATTTTTGCTCTATGTGTTTGCAGGTTCAGCACTGTGCACATACACGTCAGTAAATGCGAGGACGGCTGCATTGTCATGGACAGGAAGACAATGGGCAATATTATTGAAAATAGCCTGGTAAACGTGCCAAGGAGAGTGTCTGTGTCTTTCAATGCAACTTCACTAGCCCCAGAATTCTGAGAAACTCAGATGATTGATGTTTACACAGATGATCCGTTGCTGCGTCTTCGGATGCAGTAGCGGATCACAGTAGCTGGCAGAAGGCATCTATATATTTTAGTGCAGCCTCTGTATACAAAGACATATGCTAACTGCATCTATTTCTGATTCCTCAAATGCAGGAAGGTGTCTATGCACGCAACCAAATGCAAACATAAAGATGTTGTGAGATGGAATTATAAATATATGGGCAGTATGGACGGTGTAATGGTTAGCATTACTGCCTCACAGCACTGAGGTCATGGGTTCGATTCCCACCATGGCCCTAACTGTGCGGAGTTTGTATATTCTCCCCGTACTTGCGTGGGCTTCCTCTAGGTACTCCGGTTTCCTCCCACAATCCAAAAATTTACTGGTAGGGTAATTGGCTCCCAACAAAAATGAACCACTACCAGATGTGTGTGCATGTACATGTGGTAGGGAATATAGCTCCACTGGGACTGATGTGAATGTTCAACTATACCCTGTAAAGCGCTGCGGAATCTGTGTGCGCTATATAAGAAACTGTTAATAAATAAATATATATATATATATATACAGTATATGTCTAGTGTCCGTCTGTGTGTCTCCAAAACACTGCCATCTTTTAGCAGCGAGTGAAACTACATCTTTCTCTCTCACATGCACAAACACAGAGGCAATCACAAGGTAGCAGACTAGCTTTGGAAGCATTTGCGTCAAGTGCGCTTACTAGTATACAAATAACCAACATACAGATGAGCCCCTCTCATTGTTGTGTGGCTCTCGCCAGACTATCCCCGCTGACGGGAGGCGGCGGAGAGGGACTCCATTAGACTGGCACACGCATCCCAGTCTCTCGGCGGTTGGGCACAGCATCCTGCCCATACCCGCTTCAGGGAGAGTGGCAGGGTTGGGGGGAGGGGGGTTGTAGGGGCGGCGAGGGTGACCATCGTCGCCAGCCCCTGCAAAGATGAGACCTGTTACAGCTGTATGTCAACATATACTGTCACATGAGGTTCCAATCAGCAGCATTTTACAAGAAAAAAAAAATGATAATTAATTAAGGGCAGGACATTGAGGTGGCATTCTTACATAACTCACTTCTGCCACCTAAGAATACAATCTTCCAAGGGTAGTCAGGGAGGTGGGCATGCTGTATGTATGCACAGGGGAGTACACACATTTGGATGTACTGCTTATGCACATACTCTGCTATTAGTAATTGCTTTTAACTGTCCATAGTCATATCACAAAACAAATATATGTGTAAATACACAGCGCCTGTCTCCCGGAAACATGTCCTAGCAGAACGCAGACGAGAGGGTTTTCAGTGCATTTTGAGCGAACGTTATGCTTTTAGCCTAAGAGCCTGTAAAACCACAAAGACCAGAAACAGAACCGTAGATCGGTATAGACGTCTTTATAGCAGTCTCAGGCTACGCCCTCGGTCAACAAGTAGACAATTATTTTCAGTTTGTGTTTCAGGCAACCGCTTTCTGTAACTGATGAACGTTCACTATAAATTCTAGCAATTGATTGTAAGACACATAACAATTAATTAATTAACCAGACCTGTTTCCTTGAAAATTCTTATTGCCGCGTATCATGGCAAAATGAAATGATATAGCTTCAGGATATATCATGGATCACATTCTGATACAGGGACTTCAAAAGGTGCCGCCGGTCCCACTATTTGTTAACAGAACAGTGATCACTAAGGCCCTTATTCTGATCTCGGCGGTACGGCCCGCGTGCGGCCGTACCGCCGATGTTTTCACTCTGCACATGCGCAGAGGTCACTCTGCGCATGTGCAGGCGAAATCGCCGCACACAAATTTTATACGCCGCAAAGGGGGCGTATAGGGGCGTGAGGGGCTTAATACCCTCATTTCCCTATGCATACGCCCCGCGTTTCATGGGCGTTCCCATGCAAACGCGGGGCGTATGCATGGTAATGAGGCTATGACGCCAGTGATGGGGGCGGAAAGCTGACATCGCCGGATGTCAGCTCTCCACCCCCATACAAGCTTTCACACGGACGATTGTCCGTGTGGTCTAAGCTTGCGTGAGCGGGGGGAGCGTGCGGCCCTGCCTTCGATGGTCGTCGACCATCGAATGCAGGGGGCAGCTCCCACCATGGTGGAGGCGTACGCCCCACCATTTTCATGCGGATCGCCAGCCGTCCGCGTACGGACGGCCGTGGCGATCCGTCTTGTAGGCGGGGATTGGTTTGTGCGGCCGGAGCAACGTATGCGGCTCCGGCCGCACAGATCAGAATAAGGGCCTAATACAGTACTTCCTGGTTCAGTAGCAGGCCGCGGTACTACACATTCCAGCTTGTGCACAAGCGAGCAGCCAAGGCCGAGGATGGATCCTATGAATCTCTCTACCAGGAACCTTTGCTAAATGTAACCTATACTAACACAATCTGAAGATGACGATACCTATGTAATGCTTCATATGGAGGCTGCTTTTTGAGTAAAAATACAGGATTGCAGCAGCTATCTCCATATATAATGTATGGCTGGCTTAATGATTGTGTATATACATGTACTTTGCTTCCATCTAACACCTATAAACTGAGTTGCGGATCTAATTTCATATGTCACAATTTAGGGGCATATTTAGCCCGCCCTCTCCATAGCCTGCTGGCAGTCACTGCTTCCATGAACAATGACTGCAGATGTAAGCACATAGTGATACACATCAATCTATGCGGGAAGAGCGCTGACTGACAGCTGCGGTAGAGTAGGTATAGGGGAGGGGAGATATTCCATCTGTATCTCCTTTTCTGACTCTGTCAGTCACAACATTGCTTGTGAAGTGACTCCAGGAGGCAGTGCATGAATGTATCTGTCAGTCACTGGAGCAGCGAATGCTAGAAGAGAACCTCCTGCAGTACAGTGAGCTGGATTACACCTTTTTGGGATAGCTCAGCCTGCTGCATAGGCTGAACCCTGACAGTTGGTAATCTATTTGTTCAGCCATGCTTATTAATGCAAAGTAGAGATTGCCATCAATGGGTTAACTATACATGTTGACGGTTGATACCGTTGTAGGATTCTATCAATAGCTGAACAATTGATTGAACTCTGATGCACATGCAGCTGTAACTCCACGGACAATGTTCAAAATTGGTCAAAGGCAAAACTAGTTGCCATTTATATAAGTGGTTGATGGCCAATCAGGACTGGCTCTACCTTAAGGCAACTGCCTAGGGTGCTGAGATCTGGGAACAGGGGGTGCCACCGAGTCTACCTAGCACAAAATGATGGATGCCATTTAGTAAAACATCATTGTTGTACTAAATGCAGGTAGCAGCTGTAGAACTTCTAAGACGTCACGTCAACAATTTCACTTGAGGGGGGCGTTGGGGAAGGGGCAATAGGTTGAAATTTTGACTGGCATTCCAAGAAGCCTTACACCTACCCTATGGCCATTGCTGCTGTTCCTTACAGTATATACCTTTAATCTGCCATTTCTTGTTGCATAAACCAATAAAAGTATTGGTACTTGTTTCCTAGCACGGCGCCCACGATTTTCATCTTATGCCATCGTTTCGATCGCATCGCATTCGATGCGATGCAATCAGACCCGATTTTTTAATTGTACAGGCACCCTGATGGGTGATTACTATGTTAAATGCACCCCCATTGTTAACGGCACCCTCACTATGAACGCCAACCCGAAGCGTGGCAAGCACTGCGAGCCCGCGAGGGGCGGCGGTATACCTCCTCCAACCTTTTCATACCCCCACTATCCACGTCGGTGTGGAGTTGATTGTATATAGTGTGTAGAGTGCAGCGAGTCACCATGCCCAAAGCTCAGTGGTTCGCTGCGCTCGCCACACTATATACAATCAACTCCACGCCGACGTGGATAGTGGGGGTATGAAAAGGTGGGAGGACGCGTACCACCGCCCCTCACAGGCTCGCTGCGCTCGCCACTCTTCGGGTTGGCGTTGATAGTGGAGGTGGCGTTAACAATGGGGGTGCATTTAACATAGTAATCACCCATCAGGGTGCCTGTACAATTAAAAATCGCATCGCATGCCATTGTAATGTAAATGTAAATGTACAGTGCGGGTCTTAGGACCCAAAAATCAGGCCCCATCGCATCCCTTAATTAGTGGTATGCGATGGCATACGATCGGCGCCGTGCTAGGAAACAAGTACCAAAGTATTTTCTAATTTATTAAATTTGGAAATAGGAAGTAAACATTGACATCACATCACAAATAATGCATACAGTATCAGCTAGCAGGCATGGAAGAGGTTAAACTCTGTTTGTAAATGCACAAAAGTATGGGCAAGCTGTGGGATTACGTTGAGAGGCTTTGTGGCACAGACAGGAGCCAGCAATGCCACTCATCTTGTGCTTATAGTACAGTTATGACCTGCTGGCAGGAGTTGGCCACCTTATGCTACGCTACAGTAATATAAATCTTGCCACTGCCTTTCTCCTGTCACGGTGCTAATACTTACTGTTCCAAACAGCACACAGCGCAACTTGGGCATAGTTGTTGTGTCCAATATCAAAGCAATTGTAAACACATAACACCTTCATATTAAACAGCTTATATGCACTCCAAAGAATTATCCCTTGATGTATTTTATACATCATTACACTAAGAAATGCAGATTATGTTTAAAATACACAGTGGCCTATTTATCAATACTGTCCGATAAAGAAAATGAACCATCACGGCTTTTGGCAGCAATATAAAATCATTTTCATTCTCTAGGGCAATGGAGTGATGCCTGCAGGTTTGTCTATGCAGAGTGGAAATGAGGTCCAATTTATCATGGAAAGTAATTTTGTAATAACATTTTCTTTTAAAGGGGGTATTCAATCCCAAATCCGACTGTCAGGACTTTTCCGACAGTCTAAATCATGGCCATTTTTGACCCGTTACGAATGTAACTTGACAGTCACTACTCAATGTTCGGACGGCCGCGTTTTGTGGGAAACAGCCGCTAAATTGGCGTAATCGGCTGCAAATTCGACAATTCGCCCGTTTCCAACACCAGATTTGACTTAAAAAAAAAAAAGCAACAGCAGCACAGATTGAATACCCCCAAAGTCTTTGGAAAGATAGAGAAAAAAATATTTACTGCTGTTATTTTACAAAATCTTTATTTTAAAAGTAAGGGGCCCATTTATCAATTAGTTTAAGCTATTAATATTTCCACCAGCCAAAAGCAGTTACCATCCTGATAATCTACCCTACCCCACAAGCTCGTTGCCTAGGGGTTATCCTCGACTTTCAACTGTCCTTTGTTCCCCACAGTTAATTCTACTCGCATATAAAGCTATTAACCATACTGCACCAGCATATGTCTCTTCACTTATCTCAAAATATCTCCCATCTCGACCACTCCGTCTGCACAAGATCTGTGTCTCTCTTCTGCACGAATTAATAGTTCCCATCCACTATTACAGGACTTTCATCGGGCTGCTCCCATCCTATGGAATTCTCTTCCACGCACAATAAGACTCTCCGCTAGCCTCCAAACTTTCAAGCATTCCCTGAAAACTCACCTCTTCAGGCAAGCCTATCATATTTAAGTTCCACACGCATATCCCTCTGAGGCACTTATGTATTATATAGCTTCCCTCCTGGACCTACAACTTGGCGGGACTGCTATGCTATTACTGGTGCCTGTCCTTGTGTTTCCCTCCTATATCCCTATAGATTGTAAGCTTGCAGCAGGGCCCTCTAACCTCCAAGTCTGTCTGTTGTTACCCAGTTTGTTTTATCAATGTCTACAATTGTAAAGCGCAACAAAATCTGCTGTGCTATATAAAGAAATTGTAAATAAATAAAATAAATAAATATAAAAATAAGAGCAGCAACAGGGCAAGGTAAAGCTGAAGTCAGGTAACCTGGAGCCTAGAAATCAACCTCTAGGATCTCTCTAAGGAAGAAGACAATAGTTCACCCTCAGTGGCAGCTGGTTGGAGGGCTGTCATGTGACTGCAGATTGGTTTCGGAATTGGACAACAGGGTTCACACTGGTTTGAATGGACCTGAGTCACATGACACATTACGGTCATTGGGGATTGGAGCACATAGGTTAGTTGGCCCAGGGTGTCATGGAGGCGTCCATGTCCCACTCCTGAGTCCCACTCCCCTGTTGCAGAAAGCGAGAGAGAACTAACTGCCGTTGCAGCAGACTCTCTCTCCATCACAACACCTACATGTCCTCTCTTTCTACCATTGTGAAGGTCTGCACGAACTTGGTAATTTTGCTTCTTTCTCTTTTTTTTTTTTTTAAAGAGGAGCTATTTCTACTCCTCCCATTGGCACTCCTGTTCCTGTGGAGCACAAAGAAGTGTAGTCAGTTGCCATTCAGCATAACAAATTATAATACTGTAGGTAAAATAAGTGATTATATATATATATATGGGAAATAAAGGGTGGTACAAGCGCTGAGTGGATTCTCCTGATCAAGAGAAAGTTCTGTCCTCTTGGTCCCACGATGTGTAATTCTTTCCCTTTTTTAATACACCAATCCTCTCCTTCTTCTAAGAGTGGCAGCTCCTCTCCTATTGGTTCCTGTTCCAGGGAACCTTTGTACAGAGATCTAGGAAAAAAGGTGAGACGGGCGCCTTCTGGTGTAGTAGTTTTTAGGTTTAAAGTAGATCCCTTCACCTTTAGTGAGTGATCACCCCAGTAGTGTGTACGTGTACCGTTATTAGTGGATTCCAACCACTTTTTTGTGAGCGTGTTATCAAGAGTATGGCATCCAGGACTTGGGTATCTCTCATCCCCATGGATTATTCCTCTCATAAAATCATAGTGGAACAAACAGAAAGGGGAATAGAATAGTGTAATATTGCTAACACATTTTTATTCTCGCAAAAAAGACTTAAAATATTCGTACAATGTATAAAAACATAAAAGCTTATCTGATGCAATGGTGAGGTCAGTCAAAACGTCATCGCACTGTCAGAGTATCCCTCAACGCGTTTCATCCCCCGCCAATGGGCTTGGACTTCGTCAGTGCGAGAATAAAAATGTGTTAGCAATATTACACTATTCTATTCCCCTTTCTGTTTGTTCCACTATGATTTTATGAGAGGAATAATCCATGGGGATGAGAGATACCCAAGTCCTGGATGCCATACTCTTGATAACACGCTCACAAAAAAGTGGTTGGAATCCACTAATAACGGTACACGTACACACTACTGGGGTGATCACTCACTAAAGGTGAAGGGATCTACTTTAAACCTAAAAACTACTACACCAGAAGGCGCCCGTCTCACCTTTTTTCCTATATATATATATATATATATATATACATATATATATATATATATAAATCCAAATCAGCCGGCACTCAGTGAACTCCAAAAACAGTGTGCTCCGGTGCCAGAGAACAATAGTAGATACAATCCAAGTCCAGCCAGGACAGAAACGGCACTCGGAGTCAGTCAACGGCACTTGGAGCCAGGCTGTTGGAAGGGGTCTGAGGACGGAGTTTGTCCCCCGAAACGTTACCCACCCTGTATGTCTTAATACACTTGTTGCATTGAATTTGACTGACTCCGAGTGCCGTTTCTGTCCAGGCTGGATTTGGATTGTATATATATATGCAATTATTATTGTTATTATTATTTTATTATTTTTTTGTAACAGAATGTGTAAATTGGAGTTATATGTAACACTAAAACTTTGAAAATGTCTAAATTGTCTCTTGTTATGGACCCCATTATGGCTCCCATTTCTATTGTATGTTTATTGGGCTAATGGTGATGTCGAGTCAAAAAAACTGACCACTTGTATACAGGTATCAATGTTTCACAATGAAGTAGGGTCAAAAACTGACCATATCTGTGCAATTAATTAATGATACTGTAAAAATATCTACTGTATGTACATTGGGTCAACTGTAATGTTGGGTCAAAAAACTGACCATCTCTGTACAATTAATAATGTTGTTAAATGATGTTGGGTCAAAAAATTGACCGTTCATAAACCTCTAACAAGATTGTAGAATTTATGTTTCTCTTCTATACAGTCCATGTCTATATTTCTAGGCAGGGTTGTTGTATTTATGTTTCTCTACTGTACAATCCATGTTTATAAAAGAACGATACAATTCTTAAGACATAAAGTCCATAAATATGACTATATAACATTAATGTTGAATTACTCTATTTATGGAAAAACCTAATTCTGTTATGTATTACAAAGTAATCAATACAGACCGGGAAAAACACTGCATCAAAGGTTCGGTTTAGAATCCCAATATGTAGAATCATAATTGACATTACATATTAATTGCCTTATTCAAGGATCTATCAGTAAAATCCGCTTTCCAAACTTAGTCTAATTGGTACTTATTATTGGTTCATCTTTATTGATATTTGACTTAAAACCATATTAAACATTTTTTATTATTTATTATGTATTATTTATATAGGTGCATTATTAGGGGAAATTATCGGCATATATATATAAATTTACTTATATTAAATATATAGAGCGCTCCATTTATTAATGGAACATACAAGAGTAGCCATTAAATTCTGTAAAAAAGATTAATCCAGCTAATTACTTGCGTCCCACACAGTCAATCGGAACTCACAATATTAACCCTCTAAGTCTTGTAAAAACGATGCACTCATCCGCATTAAAATGGCGGTGCGTTCCACCTGTTATAAGGTGGAACGCAAAATAGGCATTCTATCATTGATCCCGTTGTCCGCTATAAGCGATGCTTTTAGCATCATTTTCCGCTATAAAATGGTGGAGCGTTTCACCTATAATCAGGTGAAACGCAAAAGGTTACCGCTACGTTTAAACGATTACTTCCGTTTAAACGGTACATATAGCTTCGTAATCCGCATTAAAAATGGCGGTGCGTTCCACCTGTAATAAGGTGGAACGCTAAAAGGTGATCGCTTCGTGTAAGCAATTACCTTACCAGCTTTCTACTGTTAGAACGTTCCACCTACTATGAGGTGGAGCGCAGGATAATTATTTATAATTGCATTTGTACTTTAGAGATGGTGCATTCAGCACCCCGACGCCACACTATGCAAAGTTTGTATTAATGGCTGTGCGTTCCACCATCGGGCAAGGTGGAACGCAAGCCATAAAATTAGGTTTTTTGAGAGAATACTGTTAGGATTTCAACCCTGCATATAAGGCGGTAAGCCTTAAATCACCTAGGTGTAGATAATGCACCATTAATTAATATTATTTAGAGATTAATTAACATATAAAATTTCTAATTAATTTAAAAAAAATTAATAAAAAAATTAAAATTAGTAGTTGATCTTAAAAATTAATACATATTATCTAAAACCAACACCACTATAGTATTTTATTTTATTATTAATTAAAATTAAAAACCTCTAATTTATTTAACAGGAAGTGATGTCACCAGTCATTCCCTATATATACCCTAGCTGGGGCAATTGATAGTTCACTTGGTGTTTGGACACAGGAGAGCACACACCTCTAGGAGCCAGAAAGGTAATTTATTGTCACTCACTTTAGTATCATTTAACACGTCTATGGAAGCACTTAATTAATTATTTTGTGTATCGGGCAGGTCTTTATTCTTTTATAGACCACATCCATACTCCTGTGTTCTTCAAGGAGATCTCATTTTGGAATTTTGGAGGTATGATAGATTATTAATGATCACTATATTCATTTAACCCCTTCCCGACATTTGACGTACATTTACGTCATGGTCGGGAAGTACTTCCCGACACATGGCATAAATGTACGTCATGGTTTCTAACTGTCACTGCGTCTAGAGACGCAGTGACAGTTAGGTGATGTCTGCTGTCCCTGACAGCAGACATCCCCCCTCGTCGCCCAGGGGGGGCAGGGGTGCCCCCCCCGGTCGGCGATCGCTGTGATTGGCTGTTCAAATCTGAACAGTCAATCACAGCGTTTCCTGTGTTACCGGCGGCTAAGCCGCTCGGTAACACAGAAAACGGTGGTGATCGGTGCAGCACCGATCACCACCGAGCGGCAGCACCCCCCTCCCACCCGCCGGGCACTCACCCGGCAGCAGCAGCAGCTCCAGCGGCTCAACCGCTACGTCCGGAGCGCACGCTGCGCTCCCCTCCTCCCCCCTCCCCCCCGCAGCAGCAGCAGCAGCAGCAGCATCATGCTGCTGCTGGAAAAGTTAAAAATAAAATAAAATAAAAAAATGTGCAAATGTGTGTATATATATATATATATACACACATATATATATATATATATATATATATATGTGTGTGTATATATATGTATATATATGTATATATATATATATATACACACATATATATATATATATATATATATATGTGTGTGTGTGTGTGTGTGTGTGTGTGTGTGTGTGCGTATACCGCACCGATCACCAACGATCGCCAGCCCCCCCCCCTCCCACCCGGCAGCCCCCCTCCCTCCCACCCACCCGGCTGCCGCAGCGCCAGCACCCCTCCCACCCCCCCGCCAGCCGCAGCGCCAGCCCCCCTCCCAAAGCTGGTGACCAAAATGGGGTCACTTGTGGGGGGGTTCCACTGTATTGGTGCTTCGGGGGTCTTGCTAATGCGACATAGCACCCACCATTCATTCCGCCACAAAAAATCACTCCTTCCCTTCTGAGTCCTGCCATGCACCCAACTGGTATTTTTTGGTCACACGTGAGGCATTGCCGTACTCGGGAGAAATTGGGGCATAGATTTTGGGGTGCTTTGTCTCCTTCATTCCTTGTGAAAATAAAAAATTTTGAGCCAGAACTGCATTTTTGTGTAAAAAATTACATTTTTTTACACAAAAATGCAGATCTGGCTCAAAATTTTTCATTTTCACAAGGAATGAAGGAGACAAAGCACCCCAAAATCTGTGCCCCAATTTCTCCCGAGTACGGCAATGCCTCATGTGTGACCAAAAAATACCAGTTGGGTGCATGGCAGGACTCAGAAGGGAAGGAGTGATTTTTGGATTTTGCAGCACAGATTCTGGTTGAATGACCCCCGAAACACCCATACAGTGGAACCCAAGTGACCCCATTTTGCAAACTACACCCTTCAGGGAATTCATCAAGGGGTATAGTGTACATTTCAAACCCCCAGGGGTTTCACCAATTTTGATACAACTGAGCTGTGAAAATGAAAATTTTTTTTTTTTCATTTTCACTGCCCAGTTGTACCACAATTGGTGAAACCCCTGGGGGTTTGAAATGTACACTATACCCCTAGATGAATTCCCTGAAGGGTGTAGTTTGCAAAATGGGGTCACTTGTGGGGGGGTACCTAACTTTTAGCATCTTATGGTGCCTAGAAACCTACATGGTTCCTAAAAAATAATCTCATAAAAAGGAGGCTCCAAAATCAAGTAGGTGCTCCTTCTATTATGAAGCCTGTGGTTTGGTCACCGTGCACACTAGGGCCACATATAGGATATTTATGAAAACCAAAGAATTGGGGGAATCAATTTTTAGTCACATTTCTCTAGTAAAATGTACTGTGTTCCTTAGAAAAATGTATTAAATTTGCAAATCTGCAAAAAAAATGAAATTTTGAAATTTCACCTACACTTTGTTTTAATTCCTGTGAAACACCTAAAGGGTTAACAAACTTCCAAAATGCTGTTTTGAATACTGTGAGGGGTGCAGTTTTTGAAATGGCATCATTTATGGGGGTGTCTCACATACAAGTCCCTCAAAGTCACATCAGAACTGAACTGGTCCCTAAAAAAATCAGTGTTTGAAATTTTCTTGAAAATTTGAGAATTTGCTATTCATATTTGAAGCCTCCTAGTGTCCAAAAAAATTAAAAGGAAGTTGAAATAATGATGGCAACATAAAGTAGACATATGGTCTATGTTAGTTATTAACTATTTTGAGTGGTATGATTATTTGTCTCACAAGCAGAAAATTTAACATTTTGCAAATCGCTAAATTTTCCATTTTTTCACGACATTTTGGTATTTTTCACAAAAAAACACAGACTGTATCGACCCAAATTTACCACTAATTTGAAGTACAATGTGTCACGAAAAAACAATCTCAAAATCACTGGGATAAGTAAAAGCAAAAAAAAGTTATCCCCACTTAAGTGAGACATGTCAGATTTGAAAAAAATGGCTCTGTCAGGAACGCAAAAACTAGCTCCGTCAGGAAGGGGTTAATACCCACCACCATAATCACATTAATTAAAATATAATTTATTTTTTCACAGTATATCCCGGATTATTTTATAAGGGGACTACACTCCAATTGATTATACACTTAAAAGGCATTTTATATGGTCAAAATAATTTATCTCACTTAAAGGTATGTATAAGGCTACATTTAATTTAATTTAATTAAAGGGCCAGCTACATTATAAAATATAAAAAATAAAAAAAATTTAAACATTCATATGTTTTTATTACGCATTATTAGGTATTCAAATACCCGAATTAATCTAAAAGAAGTTCTACAAATCCTAATATGGGCCTATAGATCTTGTTATAATTAAAGATAATCGGGTTTACATCCATTACAGGTAATTATTATTACTCTATTATCAATCAACATCCTATAATTAGACCTATAAGATTGTAACTATACCTATATCTATTCCAGATATACCTATATCTATTCCAGTCAAAAGCTTGAACATATACTAAATATCAATAAATTTTTTGTCATTAAAGGACTTAATAAGGTATAGTACCTTAGACAATTAATATTTTTTCAATTTAACATGATTGGGTATTATAGGTAAACCCTTGAAATTACATTTGTATTTATATCCATTTCTAGTAAACTGTTTGAGTCTATAACCGGACCGCATGCCACTGCAAATTTACAATACTGTAGATTAAAAGATCTAAGAAGGTAAAGTACCATCATATTTAATTGAATTATATACTTAAGAGTGGTGATTTTTCACACCGATTATCAACTTTGGGTGCAGAGTTTTTCTTGTTCCCCTCTTATTCCTTTATGATACGACTAAACACAGTCTGTCTAAATATATATATTATTATTAATTTTTTTGTCAAAATATTATTTTTTTAGTCTTCCGCTGTTCTCCTCCTTTCCCCTCCAATTTAATTTCAATTATTAGGTACAACTGTATATACTTGTACTTGTCTTTCCTATGTTATGTTGTGCTATGATATGCTATTTTAGAATTTTAAAAATGATGTTCTACTTTTTGTAGATCTACTACAATATTATTTTCACCCCTGATGAAGTCTCATAAAGAGACGAAACGCGTTGGGTAACCATTGACTTCCATTGTGATCCATAAACCAAAGAATTCATCTGTATTAGAAAAACCTTCCATAAAATGTTATGAGGTTTCTGTTTTAAATGTTTTAAATAAATGTTTTCTACTGTGAAATTGTTTATGGTCCTTTTGGTATTATAAAGGAAAGACAGGAATTATCCTGATAAATCTATAGGGTGCTATATAACACTTGTGGTTTGGATATATATATATATATATATATATAAATCCAAATCAGCCGGCACTCAGTGAACTCCAAAAACAGTGTGCTCCGGTGCCAGAGAACAATAGTAGATACAATCCAAGTCCAGCCAGGACAGAAACGGCACTCAGAGTCAGTCAACGGCACTTGGAGCCAGGCTGTTGGAAGGGGTCTGAGGACGGGGTTTGTCCCCCGAAACGTTACCCACCTTGTATGTCTTAATACACTTGTTGCATTGAATTTGACTGACTCCGAGTGCCGTTTCTGTCCAGGCTGGATTTGGATTGTATATATATATATATATATATATATATATATATATATATATAGAGGTAGAGGTGTAGGCCTGGCACTCCTCCAGCAGTACAAGTAACCCAGGTGCCTTCAGGAACAGAAGTACAGAATGGTGGCGAGACAACAGCGGCACTCTGGGGATTTTTAGAAAAAATATATTTTCAGCAAAAAAAGCTTCCAACGTTTCGGGGTATGTGACACCCCTTTGTCAAGGTTATACGTGCAATAATAGGTACATACATGTGCTTACCTTTATCATAACAAGTGAGAAGAGTGAGCGAACCTTTATCATTTGCTCATTTGCTCACTCTTCTCACTTGAAGACTTATGTCTGGCACAAGTCTGACAAGAAGAAATAAAACGAGAGACATCCTGTTTCATGGCAGGCCACCAAACTGCTCGGGACAAATGTTCTAGGGTCTTGGTTATGCCAGGATGTCCGGCGAGTCTGCTAGAATGGAAGTCCTTGATGACCAAATCTCGCAGTTCCTTGGGAACAAAGAGACGACCTTGCGGGGAGTTCTGGGGAGCTAACGACTGAGAGGCGATGACACGGGACGCCAAATCCTGGTTTGGTAGCTAGTCGCTACTCGCGTCTGCATCCGGCGGAAGAACGGAGGAGATGACGCGGCGACGTCCCGGCTGCCTAGCAACAGTCGGGGCGCGTCGCCCACGGAGTACCGGAGCAGCGCTGCCTGAGCCGCTCCTAACAGATACTAAGTAACTTGTACCACCTCTTTCATTGTGTACCTGATTTCATGCCCGTGCGGCCTTCACTATGTGGGTAAATCTGACAGAAATCTGCGTGACAGGATGGCGAGTCATCGGGTTGCCATACGAGCTGCACTTCTTTCTGGGACTAGTGACCAGCCAGTTGCGAGACACTTTGCACTGGCTGGTCATAGTATGGCTAATTTGCACTACATTATAATTGATCATGTCCCGGCGCGCTTGAGGGGTGGGAACAGATCATTGGCTCTCCTTCAGTGTGAATCGCGCTGGATACACCGTTTGAGAACCATGGTCCCTTTTGGCCTCAATGATCACTTGGGTCTGCATGCCTTTCTTTAGAGGGGGGAGTTTAGGATGTCCAGAGCTTTTCACATTCTTTGTATATTTATTCATTGAGTGCACTTCACAGTTTCTTATGCGCTACTATGCTGTGTGTATAATCTTTTATTGTTACATTGTAAATTATGTGGCATTCTCACTGTGTAGTACTCATTACTGCCTCCGTCATGGTTATGTGTTTTTAACTGCACGACAGGTATCGGATGACCCGCATGCCGGCTCTCCGCTCACTATTTGTGACGTCAGCTGTCAGCGTCAGTTGCCATGGTGTGGGAATCGCGTGTACATACGTGACCATGGCAACGGACGTGGCGTGGGTGCGCACTGGTGACGCGGGAGTCTGACAGCGGGAAACGTGCCGTGGCGTGCTGGATGGAGTGGGGATATAAGGTGAGCACTTTTATTGTTGTATTATGCCTGATGACGATTTTGTAAATAAAATCGAAACGTTGCTTGAAGTTACCTGCTCATTCTTCTTCATTCCTGACCGTGTGCTGCCTTCACTGCTTGAACAGCGTGACGATACTATATTTGCCTGGGACCAGGCTATTGGTTTGCACCGGGACTCTTATACAGTACTTCCAGTGGATGTGCTTGGCCGTAGGACATTGTATATATATATATATATATACATATATATATATATAAATGGCAGCCAAAGACATCTACAAAACTACAAAAAGGAGACGGGACGCCAAGCATAAGCCCTTATTCTGGTTCACTCGCAAAGGCAAATTCCTTTGTGCTCTGCAGGGGGAGACAGATGTAACGTGCAGAGAGATTTAGATTTGGTTGAGTTATTTTGTTTCTGTGCAGGGTAAATACTGGCTGCTTTCTTTTTACACTGCAATATAGATATCACTTTGAAGTAAAACCCCACCCAAATCTAACTCTCTCTGCACATGTTACATCAGCCCCACCTGCAGTGCACATGGTTTTGTCCATTTGAGAAGGAATTTGCCTTTTTTCGAGTGAACCAGAATAACCCCCACAGTGTATTGCACATTCAGTGTAAAGTGCATTGACAGTAGGTGCGTGCATGTGTACTGAAATTCAGTAATAATCCCGCTTCTGGAAAAAACAGAGTTCTGTCTCACTGTTCTTTATATCCAAAAATGTACTCCTTGAACATAGCATAATAAGCTCAGTCGATAGGACAACAGAATAGATAAGGCTATCTGCACACCTCCAGCCATAGAATAATTGAATACAAGAATTGCTGGAGGTATGCAGATATAGTTATCCTGCCTGTTATCGCATCGTCTCACCGTATTATGCTGTGTTACAGCTGTACTCATTGAGGTATACATTCTTTGGGTATAAAAAAAGAACAAGACCCAGAACTCTGCTTTCCTGATGAGCTTGTTGAGTGCTTATATATGAAGTACACACATTGGGCCTTATTCTAGTTCACTCTTTCTGACAAAATCCTTCTTAGATGGACAAAACCATGTGCACTGCAGGTGGGGTAGATGTTACTTGTGCAGAGAGAATTAGATTTGGGTGGGGTTTTACTTCAGAGTGAGATCTATATTGCAGTGTAAAAATAAAGCAGTCAGTATTTACCCTGCACAGCAACAAAATCACTCACCCAAATCTAATTCTCTCTGCACATTTTACATCTGCCCCCCTGCAGTGCACATCATCTAAGAAGGATTTTGTCAGAAAGAGTGAACTAGAATAAGGCCCATTGTGTTGAGTATCACAGCTTCCATGACAACAAAGGGTTAATCTTCCTCCAGATGACTATAAATGACTTTTAAATTACATTCAAGGAATCTCGACGGTTACATAATGTCATCAAATAGGGATGTTTAGCATGTGCTGTATGTTTCACTCCCGGATAATTTACCGGCATCAGAAGGCGAGATACTCTTGTTAGAGGATCTAGGCACAGCCTGTGTCTTTCTATCAGGAGATAATTCTTCTTTCATATCCCAGGGACCAAAAGTACAATTTATAAAAGACAATGTTGCGGCTTTAAGTGTTCCTGTTTTATTTTCTGGATTTGGACTTGGTAAGAGATTAGTTTTACATTTGCTTTTTTTTGTTCTTGCTTTCCTTTGTATCATTACTCGTCTTCTCTTAGCTTTGTTTCTTTGTGATATGGTCGCTGGGGTAATCATGAGACATGATGCACTGTCAGACTGCTAAAGAGCTCAGCGTGCTCCGTCCTTTGCTGTCCTGTATGTTAGCAGGTTGTGCGTGCATGGTACAGCAGTACCTGCAAAAGGTGGGGGGAAAGTCAAGTATTTCTGAATATCTACTAAATAAGCCACAACTCTGTCATTTATTAAGAACACATAAATGAAAAATAAAAACTAATAGTGAACTACGCCTGAAAATAAAACATGATTAAATGCTGCCATAGGACAGTAAAGCAGGTGTTAGTACATTCAAGTGGTGTAGATATTAGAGATGAGCGGCGGGCACTTTTTCCGGTTTTGGTTTTGGATCTGGATCTCCCTTCGTGTTTTGGATCTGGATTGATTTTGGCAAAACCACCCTTGCGGGTTTTGGATCTGGATTTTTGGGGAAAAATGCTAAAAATTGCTAAAATAACAGATTTTGGGCCTGTTTTTGTCCCAAAGTATTATTGAGCTCAACAACATTAGTTTCCACTCATTTCTAGTCAATTTTTATCACTTCACAGCTTCCGTCACACTGGACACTGGATATAGGCCATCACACTGGACACTGGATATAGTCTGTCACACTGGACACTAGATATAGTCCGTCACACTGGACACAGCCCGTTACACTGGACACTGGATATAGCCCGTCACACTGGACACAGCCCGTTACCAGTGGCGTAACTAGAAATTTTGCGCCCCCCTGCCAAAAAAGTTTCCGCCCCCCCCCCCCAAATATATTAATTCTATTTTTTTTTACCTATATGCTCGTTGCCGGGGGTTCCCATGCTCATTGCCATGGGTTGCAGGCACTGTACGCACTGAGCTCCCCTGACAGAGAGAAGGGGGGATATATGTTCAGAGAGGGGGGAGAGATGAAGGGCAATGAGAGGGGAACAGATGGTGGACAGGGAGAGGGGGATAGATGCTGGGCAGGGAGAGGATGATAGATGCTGGGCAGGGAGAGGATGATAGATGCTGGGCAGGGAGAGGGTGGTACATATATGTGGAGAGAGAGTGGTGCAGATATGGGGAGAGGGGACAGAGGGTTGGGAGGAGACATGCTGGGAAGGTGGGGACAGGTGCTGGACACAGAGGGATTGGGGGACAGATAATGGGCAGGAAGAGGGGGACAGATCCTGAGGAGAAAGGGATGGGGACAGATAATGGGCAGTGAGAGGGGGATAGATGCTGGGCAGGGAGAGGAGGAGCAAAGAAGTGCTTGCCGCAATAAACTGCAAGTGCCACACGGATTCACTAGGCTAATCCTCCTGGCACCTAATTGAATTCCCCGGGAAGTGTTCAGCATCCTGTTGTTCAACATACCAATGCTGGCATCCCAGAACCAGAATCTTAACATTAATTAGGACGCCGACTACCGGGATGCCGAACGTAAGTATACTGGGGCGGGTTAGAGTCAGGTTGAGGAAGGGGGTGTTATGTTTAGGCACTAGGGGGGCACTAAGGGTAAGCCTGCGGGTGGGGAAGGTTAGGGTTAGGCTGCAGGCGGGAGAAAATTTGAGTTAGGCTGCAGGGAGGGAGAGTTAGGTTTAGGTGGTGAGGTACAGGGGTTAGGGTTAGGCAGTATTTGGGAGGGTTAGGACTAGACACATAGAAGGGGGCACTTAGGTTTAGGATGCAGGGCGGGGTGGGGGGGGATTAGGTTTAGGCAGCACGTACAGGGGTAAGGGGAAGAATTAGGCTGTGGGGACAGGATTCCCTCCTTTGGGATGCTAGTGTCGGTATTCTGACTGCTGGCATCCCAACTCCCGGCCATCTGTATGTATCCTGAATTTCGCCCATAGTCTACACATATTCTAAGCAAAATGACACAGTTTTTATATGTCACACTGACATATACTGATACACACTGATATTGTGCGATAGATAGATAGATAGATAGCTAGATAGATAGATAGATAGATAAGCCCCCCTCCCCCAAGACACTTACCTGATTAATGAAAAGGTGGAGTAGGCATGCAGCAGGGTCTTCTGCTCTCTGGAGTATCTTCACCCCTGACCTAAGTGTCTCTCATCCGAGCCTCAGGCTCCTGGGGTTCATTAAAACTTCTTCCTTCAGCTCCTCTGGCCAGCACAGCCACAGAGCAGTCCTCCGTTAGGCCCCGCCCCCTTTTCTTCTCTCTACCCGGCTCTAGTGCCTCAATGAAATTAAACTTTGGCTGCTGATTGGAGGACGGCGGCCATCTTTTTGTAGCCATATGGGGGCAGCCATTTTTGTTAGCTTCGGCAACAGCAGCTACAGGAGCAACAGGACCAGCCTCTGCCTAATGCAGCAGCCACGATCGTGAGTGGTGGGGAAGGGTTTTTTTTTTTACTGACACAGACATACACACTGTCACACACCTGGCGCCCACGCAGCCTCCGCTCCTCCAAGCAGCAGCGGGGGCTGCCTTACATTATCTACGCCACTGCCCATTACACTGGACACTGGATATAGCCCATCACACTGGACACTGGATATATGCCGTCACAGTGGACACTGGTTATAGTTCACAAAAGAGAGTGAAGAAAGGTCCCTCTGTGCGCCTAGGCAGCCTGCGGGAAGGTACACCTAAATGATATTCCCCAATATCAAAAAACAGAACAAAATACAAGCAAAGAGAAGGTGTTCCTCCTAGTGGCGCCCTATAAAGAAGAGTACGTCCCTGTAAATAAAGGGACGGTCCTCTTCTCCGTTTGGACGTGGTAGTGTATAATACCCCGGACTTCCCTCCTTTTAATATAGGGATCCTCTTCTCCGTATCACAAAGGAAAGCCAACAGATGATGTTAATCCCTTGGATCATCCACAGGGGGGCAGAATTCCCTCCAATAGTATAGATACCGGAAAAAGAGTGAAAAAGGAGGTACATAGAATAATACCTTTTATTAAGACACAAAAAATCCACAAATACAGAGGTAAAAAGTGGCCAATTACCCAGGTGTTGGAGAACTAGTGTGGGTACAGAAGTTCTCTAATGCGCATAAACGGAAGGTGAATACCCGGGATACACCTCCACATCCAGGCCAAAGGGGTAACAGGTCCACAATCCAATCCTCACTAAAAACAGATAGGCAGCAGGAGCTCCAAACGTTTTCGATCATCCACTGTGATCTTCTTCAAAAGGGAGTGCTCCTGTTTGCCTTTCCTACCTATTTAACAAAATCTAGACCAATCAGATATCCTCCCAAATAACATCCTCCCATTATTTAGGCAAATCATATTAATGTCCATAATGTCCTTAGGAGCGGAACAACACCCACTTCCGGGTTGCGTTCCACCCGCACTTAATAGCGCGCATACCAGGAAGATCCATACTTCCTGGTTGCGTTCCAAATGTGACATTTACCGGCTGGTGATGGACGCGTAGCGTGCGTTGCGTCGCGTCACTTCCGCCGGATATGTAGCTCCGTGTCTCTCTCGCCATCTTAGTGAAGGAAGAAAAAGGCTTTTAACAGAGCTAGTGCGCCACATCACTTCCCCCGGATGTGTGGCTCCGGGTACCAATCCGCCGCCATCTTAGTGTGGGAAACGGTTTTGTCTCGCAATGATATAGGGTTACTCGCTTTCTCCGTGTAATCTGTCCCCATACAGGTTGTTCAGTCGCCATTTTGTTGGTTAGATGGCTATTCAGCAAAGCTTAATAGCTTGATTTCGAAGTTGGTTTAGGGAGAATAATTTCATCCATTTTAGATTCCATACGACCAGATATTGACCTCAAAGAAAATATAAGGGGTATGAGTATAAGTGTAAAAATGTGTAAAACATTTATACAGTCAGTTTATGTGCAAAATTGCATTAAAACTGTGCAAAAATAGCAAGACAAGTGGGTGGTTCTCCCACATACGATGTGAGGCATAGAAAATCATCTAAAATCAAGTGTAAACACATATACATATTAGACTAAAAATAAATATGATGGACACAAGAAAAAAACCCCAACCAGATCCTAGTACAGATAAAATCGAGAAAATCACATAATAAAAACAGCTGATGGAGCAAAAAATAAAAAAAGGCTAAAAAGCTTAAAGGAACCATTTAACCTCAAAATCCATATTCAAACCCCCGGGAGTGAGTGTATTCAGCTCATATATGCACTTCATTTCTTCTCTAGCCAGAGTGCTGGCGAGGTTCCTGTTTCGCACATTTGCGGTAATGTGTTTAAGACCCACAAATTTAATGATGTGGCCACATGAAGAATTGTGCTTAGTTTTAAAATGTTGAGGTAATGAGTGTGTTTCCAGACCTTTCTTTATGTTATTTAAATGTTCACTTATTCTAGTTTTTAAAGGTCTGGAAGTACGTCCAATATAAAATAAGTTGCACGAGCATTCTACGGCATAGATTACATTTTTACTGTTGCACGTGATAAAATCGTCGATAGTGAATGAGATTCCATTAATAATTACTGTGGTGTATTTGGAGGTACCATTACTTTTAATATCACGACAACCTTTACATAATCCACACCTGTGGAAACCTTTGGTCAGGATTTTTCCTTTTTTTTGGGTGGTTAAAAGGGCGCTACGTACAATCTTATTTCTCATATTGGGGGCTTTTCTATATATAAATTTTGGACGCTCCGGTAAAATTACCCCCAGGATCGGATCCTTCTTTAAAATTCCCCAATTTTTGTTAAAAGATCTCTCCAGGAGTTTAAATTGTGCATTAAAACCCGTAATAAAAGCCCAGTTAAAATTGTCAGTATTGGTTTTTATAATGGTGGAATCCTTTAAAAGATCATTTCTTTCCACCTCAATGGTTTCTTGTGCTTTTTTCTCAATAAAAGAGGGGTCATATCCACTAGTAATGAATCTCTGTGCCATTTTGTTGGATTGTATTTCATACGTGTTTGTATCGGTACAGTTCCTTCTTAGCCGTTTGAATTGACCACCGGGTATGGCATCCAGCCACTGGGAATGATGGCAGCTATCTCGTTGGATATATGATAGTGAGTCTGTGGGCTTAATAAACGTTTTGGTTTTCAATTGGCAATCTTCAATAAAAATGGTCACATCTAAAAAGTCAATACTGGTTTTATCAATGGTAAAAGTGAGTTCAATATTGCGGTTATTATCATTAAGGTGACTGCAGAAAGAATCCAGATCCTCCTCCGATCCATTCCAGAAGAAAACAATGTCATCTATGTATCTCTTCCAGGACACCAGGTTCGCCCCATATGCATTGTTGGACCATACGAAATCACGTTCCCATTGACCCATAAAGATATTTGCATAACTTGGGGCGAACCTGGTGCCCATAGCAGTCCCAGTCCTCTGGAGATAGTAATCATTCTCGAAAAGGAAATAATTATTTTTAAGTATAAAATTAACACCCTCCGTGATAAAAGCCTGAAAGTATGTATCCAAAGTGCTGGTGCTTAAATATTGATTAACAGCTTGGATCCCCAGATTATGATCTATAATAGTATAAAGGGACTTCACATCAGCTGTCACCATAAGGAGGCCTTCAGTAACCGGAATAGTAGGTAAAATGTTAAGGAGACTCTTAGTATCTTTAAGATGTGACACATTCGTTGTAACTAGGGGTTGTAAATAAAAATCGATGAACTCCGAAAGATTAGCTGTAACGGAATTAGTACCGGAGACTATCGGTCGTCCAGGGGGATGTGTGGTACTTTTATGGACCTTTGGTAGCAAATAAATTACTGGGACCGATGGTTCATCATTAATTAAAAATTTAAAACTGTTCTCATCTAAAACCTTTTTAAGTTTAAAATTCTCTAAAAGTGTTAAAAGCTGTTTTTGGATTCTCTCCGTGGGGTCGGTTCTTAATTTTTGATATACCGTACCGTCATCTATTTGTGATCGGACCTCTCTAATGTACCAGTCCTTGTCCATTATTACTATACTACCGCCTTTATCGGCCGGCTTTATAATAATGGTGTCATTATCTTTTAGATTTTTTAGGGCCTCTTTTTCTTTTAAAGAGAGGTTGTATTTAACCTTGGTTGGTTTGATGTTTTTGATGTCCTCCTGGACCAGAGTGCTAAAAGTTTCCAAAAAACTCCCTTTCATATGTGATGGAAAAAAAATAGATCTAGGTTTGAATCTATTATGAGAGTCATTAGGGAGAACGGTGTCCTCGGAATCCTGTATAGTGGATTCTTTCGCTAAAAAGAATTTTTTTATACATAATTTACGTATAAACTTATGAACATCCACAAAAGTTTCAAATTTGTTAATATTATGAGTCGGGGCATATTTTAGGCCTTTTCCCAAGACTGAGGTTTCTGTGGTTGACAGGATGTGAGAACTGATGTTGAAGATTTTTACAGTCTCTCTATCATCAGATGAATTCTCAGGTGTTGTGGCCTTGACTTTCTTTTTGGGTTTTTTTCTCTTCCGAAGTCTCATTACTAATTTGCCACCCCTTTTGCCCCTTTTAGTGACTCTCTTAGTGATTATCTCCATCGGCGGTTTGTCTCTCTTTCCTCTAAAAAATGTAATCTATTTTGGTTCCTTCTTAGAGGTTCGAATGTGTTTCTGGTATACAAGGGACTTAGAATATCCATTCTTCTCTGGTTATTGGATGGATTCCTATCACCCTCTCTATTCTGGAGATTGTCCCTATTTAATCCACGATCCCTATCCATATGTGGGCGGTATCTAGGTGTGGAATTAATATCATTCTGGGCTTCTCTCAGACCTCTATGTCTAAACCTTTTTCTTATCTCGTAGGGTGATTGTGCTCGCCATATGGGCCGGCCCTGTATTTTTTGGAATTGGCCTTCCCTCCGTCCTCTCTCATGATGTATTTGGTGTGGGGATCGTGGTTTGTTTTCATGATCCCTAAATCTGTTTCTAAGAGTTAGATGGTTATCTCTTGTTTTAGAATCTACTCTTCGTTTTTTTGCAATGGGATCATATTGTGGACAGCCAGGAGTATGTATACTAAGGTCTTCATCCTCTTCCTCCTCGATTTCCTCATTAGCTTCCCGTTTGTCCCTAATGAATTTCCTAATTTTCCTATCGACTAGAATTTTCTCAGTTTTTTTAATGGAAGTCTCTATTCTTTTTTCCAAATCCTTATATTCTGTGGAATCTGCAAAAGGTTTGATTAAATCCCTATATTTATTGATTTCATCATCTAGTCTGCTCAGTTCGCCCTTCCTCTCTTCTATAATTAATTTCATTAGGCGGAATGAGCAGTTATTTATGATTTTATCCCACTCTTCTTTAAAAGGGATAGTAGGAGATTCAAAAGATGCCCTCTTATTGATTTGGAGGCCTTTAGGTATAAGTTCATGGACTAAATATTTTTCAAGGGTGACAACCTCCCACCACATACGATTTTCTTTAAGGAGTACTTTTTCTAATTTTTTCATAATATTATCAAGACTTTCATCCAAAAGCTCAATATGGTTCCCATCATCTCTGAACAAATTCTCTAGAAGGGATTTTCTATTTTCCCTATAGCCAAACATAGCGGCAGCACTGATAGACCGATCTCAATAGGGAATGGAGATACAAGTACACAAAAGAGAGTGAAGAAAGGTCCCTCTGTGCGCCTAGGCAGCCTGCGGGAAGGTACACCTAAATGATATTCCCCAATATCAAAAAACAGAACAAAATACAAGCAAAGAGAAGGTGTTCCTCCTAGTGGCGCCCTATAAAGAAGAGTACGTCCCTGTAAATAAAGGGACGGTCCTCTTCTCCGTTTGGACGTGGTAGTGTATAATACCCCGGACTTCCCTCCTTTTAATATAGGGATCCTCTTCTCCGTATCACAAAGGAAAGCCAACAGATGATGTTAATCCCTTGGATCATCCACAGGGGGGCAGAATTCCCTCCAATAGTATAGATACCGGAAAAAGAGTGAAAAAGGAGGTACATAGAATAATACCTTTTATTAAGACACAAAAAATCCACAAATACAGAGGTAAAAAGTGGCCAATTACCCAGGTGTTGGAGAACTAGTGTGGGTACAGAAGTTCTCTAATGCGCATAAACGGAAGGTGAATACCCGGGATACACCTCCACATCCAGGCCAAAGGGGTAACAGGTCCACAATCCAATCCTCACTAAAAACAGATAGGCAGCAGGAGCTCCAAACGTTTTCGATCATCCACTGTGATCTTCTTCAAAAGGGAGTGCTCCTGTTTGCCTTTCCTACCTATTTAACAAAATCTAGACCAATCAGATATCCTCCCAAATAACATCCTCCCATTATTTAGGCAAATCATATTAATGTCCATAATGTCCTTAGGAGCGGAACAACACCCACTTCCGGGTTGCGTTCCACCCGCACTTAATAGCGCGCATACCAGGAAGATCCATACTTCCTGGTTGCGTTCCAAATGTGACATTTACCGGCTGGTGATGGACGCGTAGCGTGCGTTGCGTCGCGTCACTTCCGCCGGATATGTAGCTCCGTGTCTCTCTCGCCATCTTAGTGAAGGAAGAAAAAGGCTTTTAACAGAGCTAGTGCGCCACATCACTTCCCCCGGATGTGTGGCTCCGGGTACCAATCCGCCGCCATCTTAGTGTGGGAAACGGTTTTGTCTCGCAATGATATAGGGTTACTCGCTTTCTCCGTGTAATCTGTCCCCATACAGGTTGTTCAGTCGCCATTTTGTTGGTTAGATGGCTATTCAGCAAAGCTTAATAGCTTGATTTCGAAGTTGGTTTAGGGAGAATAATTTCATCCATTTTAGATTCCATACGACCAGATATTGACCTCAAAGAAAATATAAGGGGTATGAGTATAAGTGTAAAAATGTGTAAAACATTTATACAGTCAGTTTATGTGCAAAATTGCATTAAAACTGTGCAAAAATAGCAAGACAAGTGGGTGGTTCTCCCACATACGATGTGAGGCATAGAAAATCATCTAAAATCAAGTGTAAACACATATACATATTAGACTAAAAATAAATATGATGGACACAAGAAAAAAACCCCAACCAGATCCTAGTACAGATAAAATCGAGAAAATCACATAATAAAAACAGCTGATGGAGCAAAAAATAAAAAAAGGCTAAAAAGCTTAAAGGAACCATTTAACCTCAAAATCCATATTCAAACCCCCGGGAGTGAGTGTATTCAGCTCATATATGCACTTCATTTCTTCTCTAGCCAGAGTGCTGGCGAGGTTCCTGTTTCGCACATTTGCGGTAATGTGTTTAAGACCCACAAATTTAATGATGTGGCCACATGAAGAATTGTGCTTAGTTTTAAAATGTTGAGGTAATGAGTGTGTTTCCAGACCTTTCTTTATGTTATTTAAATGTTCACTTATTCTAGTTTTTAAAGGTCTGGAAGTACGTCCAATATAAAATAAGTTGCACGAGCATTCTACGGCATAGATTACATTTTTACTGTTGCACGTGATAAAATCGTCGATAGTGAATGAGATTCCATTAATAATTACTGTGGTGTATTTGGAGGTACCATTACTTTTAATATCACGACAACCTTTACATAATCCACACCTGTGGAAACCTTTGGTCAGGATTTTTCCTTTTTTTTGGGTGGTTAAAAGGGCGCTACGTACAATCTTATTTCTCATATTGGAGGCTTTTCTATATATAAATTTTGGACGCTCCGGTAAAATTACCCCCAGGATCGGATCCTTCTTTAAAATTCCCCAATTTTTGTTAAAAGATCTCTCCAGGAGTTTAAATTGTGCATTAAAACCCGTAATAAAAGCCCAGTTAAAATTGTCAGTATTGGTTTTTATAATGGTGGAATCCTTTAAAAGATCATTTCTTTCCACCTCAATGGTTTCTTGTGCTTTTTTCTCAATAAAAGAGGGGTCATATCCACTAGTAATGAATCTCTGTGCCATTTTGTTGGATTGTATTTCATACGTGTTTGTATCGGTACAGTTCCTTCTTAGCCGTTTGAATTGTCCACCGGGTATGGCATCCAGCCACTGGGAATGATGGCAGCTATCTCGTTGGATATATGATAGTGAGTCTGTGGGCTTAATAAACGTTTTGGTTTTCAATTGGCAATCTTCAATAAAAATGGTCACATCTAAAAAGTCAATACTGGTTTTATCAATGGTAAAAGTGAGTTCAATATTGCGGTTATTATCATTAAGGTGACTGCAGAAAGAATCCAGATCCTCCTCCGATCCATTCCAGAAGAAAACAATGTCATCTATGTATCTCTTCCAGGACACCAGGTTCGCCCCATATGCATTGTTGGACCATACGAAATCACGTTCCCATTGACCCATAAAGATATTTGCATAACTTGGGGCGAACCTGGTGCCCATAGCAGTCCCAGTCCTCTGGAGATAGTAATCATTCTCGAAAAGGAAATAATTATTTTTAAGTATAAAATTAACACCCTCCGTGATAAAAGCCTGAAAGTATGTATCCAAAGTGCTGGTGCTTAAATATTGATTAACAGCTTGGATCCCCAGATTATGATCTATAATAGTATAAAGGGACTTCACATCAGCTGTCACCATAAGGAGGCCTTCAGTAACCGGAATAGTAGGTAAAATGTTAAGGAGACTCTTAGTATCTTTAAGATGTGACACATTCGTTGTAACTAGGGGTTGTAAATAAAAATCGATGAACTCCGAAAGATTAGCTGTAACGGAATTAGTACCGGAGACTATCGGTCGTCCAGGGGGATGTGTGGTACTTTTATGGACCTTTGGTAGCAAATAAATTACTGGGACCGATGGTTCATCATTAATTAAAAATTTAAAACTGTTCTCATCTAAAACCTTTTTAAGTTTAAAATTCTCTAAAAGTGTTAAAAGCTGTTTTTGGATTCTCTCCGTGGGGTCGGTTCTTAATTTTTGATATACCGTACCGTCATCTATTTGTGATCGGACCTCTCTAATGTACCAGTCCTTGTCCATTATTACTATACTACCGCCTTTATCGGCCGGCTTTATAATAATGGTGTCATTATCTTTTAGATTTTTTAGGGCCTCTTTTTCTTTTAAAGAGAGGTTGTATTTAACCTTGGTTGGTTTGATGTTTTTGATGTCCTCCTGGACCAGAGTGCTAAAAGTTTCCAAAAAACTCCCTTTCATATGTGATGGAAAAAAAATAGATCTAGGTTTGAATCTATTATGAGAGTCATTAGGGAGAACGGTGTCCTCGGAATCCTGTATAGTGGATTCTTTCGCTAAAAAGAATTTTTTTATACATAATTTACGTATAAACTTATGAACATCCACAAAAGTTTCAAATTTGTTAATATTATGAGTCGGGGCATATTTTAGGCCTTTTCCCAAGACTGAGGTTTCTGTGGTTGACAGGATGTGAGAACTGATGTTGAAGATTTTTACAGTCTCTCTATCATCAGATGAATTCTCAGGTGTTGTGGCCTTGACTTTCTTTTTGGGTTTTTTTCTCTTCCGAAGTCTCATTACTAATTTGCCACCCCTTTTGCCCCTTTTAGTGACTCTCTTAGTGATTATCTCCATCGGCGGTTTGTCTCTCTTTCCTCTAAAAAATGTAATCTATTTTGGTTCCTTCTTAGAGGTTCGAATGTGTTTCTGGTATACAAGGGACTTAGAATATCCATTCTTCTCTGGTTATTGGATGGATTCCTATCACCCTCTCTATTCTGGAGATTGTCCCTATTTAATCCACGATCCCTATCCATATGTGGGCGGTATCTAGGTGTGGAATTAATATCATTCTGGGCTTCTCTCAGACCTCTATGTCTAAACCTTTTTCTTATCTCGTAGGGTGATTGTGCTCGCCATATGGGCCGGCCCTGTATTTTTTGGAATTGGCCTTCCCTCCGTCCTCTCTCATGATGTATTTGGTGTGGGGATCGTGGTTTGTTTTCATGATCCCTAAATCTGTTTCTAAGAGTTAGATGGTTATCTCTTGTTTTAGAATCTACTCTTCGTTTTTTTGCAATGGGATCATATTGTGGACAGCCAGGAGTATGTATACTAAGGTCTTCATCCTCTTCCTCCTCGATTTCCTCATTAGCTTCCCGTTTGTCCCTAATGAATTTCCTAATTTTCCTATCGACTAGAATTTTCTCAGTTTTTTTAATGGAAGTCTCTATTCTTTTTTCCAAATCCTTATATTCTGTGGAATCTGCAAAAGGTTTGATTAAATCCCTATATTTATTGATTTCATCATCTAGTCTGCTCAGTTCGCCCTTCCTCTCTTCTATAATTAATTTCATTAGGCGGAATGAGCAGTTATTTATGATTTTATCCCACTCTTCTTTAAAAGGGATAGTAGGAGATTCAAAAGATGCCCTCTTATTGATTTGGAGGCCTTTAGGTATAAGTTCATGGACTAAATATTTTTCAAGGGTGACAACCTCCCACCACATACGATTTTCTTTAAGGAGTACTTTTTCTAATTTTTTCATAATATTATCAAGACTTTCATCCAAAAGCTCAATATGGTTCCCATCATCTCTGAACAAATTCTCTAGAAGGGATTTTCTATTTTCCCTATAGCCAAACATAGCGGCAGCACTGATAGACCGATCTCAATAGGGAATGGAGATACAAGTACACAAAAGAGAGTGAAGAAAGGTCCCTCTGTGCGCCTAGGCAGCCTGCGGGAAGGTACACCTAAATGATATTCCCCAATATCAAAAAACAGAACAAAATACAAGCAAAGAGAAGGTGTTCCTCCTAGTGGCGCCCTATAAAGAAGAGTACGTCCCTGTAAATAAAGGGACGGTCCTCTTCTCCGTTTGGACGTGGTAGTGTATAATACCCCGGACTTCCCTCCTTTTAATATAGGGATCCTCTTCTCCGTATCACAAAGGAAAGCCAACAGATGATGTTAATCCCTTGGATCATCCACAGGGGGGCAGAATTCCCTCCAATAGTATAGATACCGGAAAAAGAGTGAAAAAGGAGGTACATAGAATAATACCTTTTATTAAGACACAAAAAATCCACAAATACAGAGGTAAAAAGTGGCCAATTACCCAGGTGTTGGAGAACTAGTGTGGGTACAGAAGTTCTCTAATGCGCATAAACGGAAGGTGAATACCCGGGATACACCTCCACATCCAGGCCAAAGGGGTAACAGGTCCACAATCCAATCCTCACTAAAAACAGATAGGCAGCAGGAGCTCCAAACGTTTTCGATCATCCACTGTGATCTTCTTCAAAAGGGAGTGCTCCTGTTTGCCTTTCCTACCTATTTAACAAAATCTAGACCAATCAGATATCCTCCCAAATAACATCCTCCCATTATTTAGGCAAATCATATTAATGTCCATAATGTCCTTAGGAGCGGAACAACACCCACTTCCGGGTTGCGTTCCACCCGCACTTAATAGCGCGCATACCAGGAAGATCCATACTTCCTGGTTGCGTTCCAAATGTGACATTTACCGGCTGGTGATGGACGCGTAGCGTGCGTTGCGTCGCGTCACTTCCGCCGGATATGTAGCTCCGTGTCTCTCTCGCCATCTTAGTGAAGGAAGAAAAAGGCTTTTAACAGAGCTAGTGCGCCACATCACTTCCCCCGGATGTGTGGCTCCGGGTACCAATCCGCCGCCATCTTAGTGTGGGAAACGGTTTTGTCTCGCAATGATATAGGGTTACTCGCTTTCTCCGTGTAATCTGTCCCCATACAGGTTGTTCAGTCGCCATTTTGTTGGTTAGATGGCTATTCAGCAAAGCTTAATAGCTTGATTTCGAAGTTGGTTTAGGGAGAATAATTTCATCCATTTTAGATTCCATACGACCAGATATTGACCTCAAAGAAAATATAAGGGGTATGAGTATAAGTGTAAAAATGTGTAAAACATTTATACAGTCAGTTTATGTGCAAAATTGCATTAAAACTGTGCAAAAATAGCAAGACAAGTGGGTGGTTCTCCCACATACGATGTGAGGCATAGAAAATCATCTAAAATCAAGTGTAAACACATATACATATTAGACTAAAAATAAATATGATGGACACAAGAAAAAAACCCCAACCAGATCCTAGTACAGATAAAATCGAGAAAATCACATAATAAAAACAGCTGATGGAGCAAAAAATAAAAAAAGGCTAAAAAGCTTAAAGGAACCATTTAACCTCAAAATCCATATTCAAACCCCCGGGAGTGAGTGTATTCAGCTCATATATGCACTTCATTTCTTCTCTAGCCAGAGTGCTGGCGAGGTTCCTGTTTCGCACATTTGCGGTAATGTGTTTAAGACCCACAAATTTAATGATGTGGCCACATGAAGAATTGTGCTTAGTTTTAAAATGTTGAGGTAATGAGTGTGTTTCCAGACCTTTCTTTATGTTATTTAAATGTTCACTTATTCTAGTTTTTAAAGGTCTGGAAGTACGTCCAATATAAAATAAGTTGCACGAGCATTCTACGGCATAGATTACATTTTTACTGTTGCACGTGATAAAATCGTCGATAGTGAATGAGATTCCATTAATAATTACTGTGGTGTATTTGGAGGTACCATTACTTTTAATATCACGACAACCTTTACATAATCCACACCTGTGGAAACCTTTGGTCAGGATTTTTCCTTTTTTTTGGGTGGTTAAAAGGGCGCTACGTACAATCTTATTTCTCATATTGGGGGCTTTTCTATATATAAATTTTGGACGCTCCGGTAAAATTACCCCCAGGATCGGATCCTTCTTTAAAATTCCCCAATTTTTGTTAAAGGATCTCTCCAGGAGTTTAAATTGTGCATTAAAACCCGTAATAAAAGCCCAGTTAAAATTGTCAGTATTGGTTTTTATAATGGTGGAATCCTTTAAAAGATCATTTCTTTCCACCTCAATGGTTTCTTGTGCTTTTTTCTCAATAAAAGAGGGGTCATATCCACTAGTAATGAATCTCTGTGCCATTTTGTTGGATTGTATTTCATACGTGTTTGTATCGGTACAGTTCCTTCTTAGCCGTTTGAATTGTCCACCGGGTATGGCATCCAGCCACTGGGAATGATGGCAGCTATCTCGTTGGATATATGATAGTGAGTCTGTGGGCTTAATAAACGTTTTGGTTTTCAATTGGCAATCTTCAATAAAAATGGTCACATCTAAAAAGTCAATACTGGTTTTATCAATGGTAAAAGTGAGTTCAATATTGCGGTTATTATCATTAAGGTGACTGCAGAAAGAATCCAGATCCTCCTCCGATCCATTCCAGAAGAAAACAATGTCATCTATGTATCTCTTCCAGGACACCAGGTTCGCCCCATATGCATTGTTGGACCATACGAAATCACGTTCCCATTGACCCATAAAGATATTTGCATAACTTGGGGCGAACCTGGTGCCCATAGCAGTCCCAGTCCTCTGGAGATAGTAATCATTCTCGAAAAGGAAATAATTATTTTTAAGTATAAAATTAACACCCTCCGTGATAAAAGCCTGAAAGTATGTATCCAAAGTGCTGGTGCTTAAATATTGATTAACAGCTTGGATCCCCAGATTATGATCTATAATAGTATAAAGGGACTTCACATCAGCTGTCACCATAAGGAGGCCTTCAGTAACCGGAATAGTAGGTAAAATGTTAAGGAGACTCTTAGTATCTTTAAGATGTGACACATTCGTTGTAACTAGGGGTTGTAAATAAAAATCGATGAACTCCGAAAGATTAGCTGTAACGGAATTAGTACCGGAGACTATCGGTCGTCCAGGGGGATGTGTGGTACTTTTATGGACCTTTGGTAGCAAATAAATTACTGGGACCGATGGTTCATCATTAATTAAAAATTTAAAACTGTTCTCATCTAAAACCTTTTTAAGTTTAAAATTCTCTAAAAGTGTTAAAAGCTGTTTTTGGATTCTCTCCGTGGGGTCGGTTCTTAATTTTTGATATACCGTACCGTCATCTATTTGTGATCGGACCTCTCTAATGTACCAGTCCTTGTCCATTATTACTATACTACCGCCTTTATCGGCCGGCTTTATAATAATGGTGTCATTATCTTTTAGATTTTTTAGGGCCTCTTTTTCTTTTAAAGAGAGGTTGTATTTAACCTTGGTTGGTTTGATGTTTTTGATGTCCTCCTGGACCAGAGTGCTAAAAGTTTCCAAAAAACTCCCTTTCATATGTGATGGAAAAAAAATAGATCTAGGTTTGAATCTATTATGAGAGTCATTAGGGAGAACGGTGTCCTCGGAATCCTGTATAGTGGATTCTTTCGCTAAAAAGAATTTTTTTATACATAATTTACGTATAAACTTATGAACATCCACAAAAGTTTCAAATTTGTTAATATTATGAGTCGGGGCATATTTTAGGCCTTTTCCCAAGACTGAGGTTTCTGTGGTTGACAGGATGTGAGAACTGATGTTGAAGATTTTTACAGTCTCTCTATCATCAGATGAATTCTCAGGTGTTGTGGCCTTGACTTTCTTTTTGGGTTTTTTTCTCTTCCGAAGTCTCATTACTAATTTGCCACCCCTTTTGCCCCTTTTAGTGACTCTCTTAGTGATTATCTCCATCGGCGGTTTGTCTCTCTTTCCTCTAAAAAATGTAATCTATTTTGGTTCCTTCTTAGAGGTTCGAATGTGTTTCTGGTATACAAGGGACTTAGAATATCCATTCTTCTCTGGTTATTGGATGGATTCCTATCACCCTCTCTATTCTGGAGATTGTCCCTATTTAATCCACGATCCCTATCCATATGTGGGCGGTATCTAGGTGTGGAATTAATATCATTCTGGGCTTCTCTCAGACCTCTATGTCTAAACCTTTTTCTTATCTCGTAGGGTGATTGTGCTCGCCATATGGGCCGGCCCTGTATTTTTTGGAATTGGCCTTCCCTCCGTCCTCTCTCATGATGTATTTGGTGTGGGGATCGTGGTTTGTTTTCATGATCCCTAAATCTGTTTCTAAGAGTTAGATGGTTATCTCTTGTTTTAGAATCTACTCTTCGTTTTTTTGCAATGGGATCATATTGTGGACAGCCAGGAGTATGTATACTAAGGTCTTCATCCTCTTCCTCCTCGATTTCCTCATTAGCTTCCCGTTTGTCCCTAATGAATTTCCTAATTTTCCTATCGACTAGAATTTTCTCAGTTTTTTTAATGGAAGTCTCTATTCTTTTTTCCAAATCCTTATATTCTGTGGAATCTGCAAAAGGTTTGATTAAATCCCTATATTTATTGATTTCATCATCTAGTCTGCTCAGTTCGCCCTTCCTCTCTTCTATAATTAATTTCATTAGGCGGAATGAGCAGTTATTTATGATTTTATCCCACTCTTCTTTAAAAGGGATAGTAGGAGATTCAAAAGATGCCCTCTTATTGATTTGGAGGCCTTTAGGTATAAGTTCATGGACTAAATATTTTTCAAGGGTGACAACCTCCCACCACATACGATTTTCTTTAAGGAGTACTTTTTCTAATTTTTTCATAATATTATCAAGACTTTCATCCAAAAGCTCAATATGGTTCCCATCATCTCTGAACAAATTCTCTAGAAGGGATTTTCTATTTTCCCTATAGCCAAACATAGCGGCAGCACTGATAGACCGATCTCAATAGGGAATGGAGATACAAGTACACAAAAGAGAGTGAAGAAAGGTCCCTCTGTGCGCCTAGGCAGCCTGCGGGAAGGTACACCTAAATGATATTCCCCAATATCAAAAAACAGAACAAAATACAAGCAAAGAGAAGGTGTTCCTCCTAGTTCGTCACACTGGACACTGGATATATGCCGTCACACTGGACATAATCCCTGGACAATGGACACAGCCCCTGGACAATGGACACAGCCCTTGGACAATGGACACAGCCCCTGGACACAGCCCCTGGACAGTGGACACAGGCCCTGGACAATGGACACAGCCCCTGGAGAGTGGACACAGCCCCTGGAGAGTGGACACAGCCCCTGACACACTGGACACAGCCCCTGACACACTGGACACAGCCCCTGACACACTGGACACAGCCCCTGACACACTGGACACAGCCCCTGACACACTGGACACAGCCCCTTGTATTATGGACACTGCAGCCTCTGTACACTGAGTGTACAGTCAGCAGCACTGCAGCCCCTGCGTGTGAGCACTGCAGCACCTAGTTAACAACAAAATAAAAAATCAATCACTAAATAAATCACAGCACAGGGCACAGGGCACGGAGCACGGAGCACAGATCCCAACCACCCTCTTCCCTCTCCTATAATGGAGTGAAGATGGCGGGGCGCGCGTACGTCTTATATAGAATACAGATCCCGCGAGAATCCGACTGCGCGGGAACTCCCGAGTCGGCTCGGATCCTGACTCAGATCACCATATTCGGATCTGTCGGATCCCGGAGATCCGGACCCGATCATCTCTAGTAGGGTGCCTTTTACACGGCACCCATTTTGTAATACTTACTCCGGAATCAAGCGGCGGCGGCAGGAGCGCTGCCCAAATCGTCAGAAAAATTACCCAGCGGACAGTTTTCCGGTGACCCTTATATATTGATTAATTTTAAAATGCTCCTAGGCTTAGCGTGGATACGTCTTCAACAGTGTGATCATTGCCCTAACAGCGCTAATCACAAGTCTCAAGTGCTATTGGGTGTGCCAGCCCACTCCTTTGCAGCCACTGAACGTTTTTTAATAAAAGCATGTTCATGTAGTCTGCAGAGAAACATCCCAATGATGTACATACATTTATCCAATTTTAAATATTACATTAGGAAGGGTTTTTTTCATACTTGCCAACTTTGCTGTCCCCTCCCGCACAAGGAAGCAGCCTGGTCAGTGCATAGTGGGCGTGCTGACCACAAAGTGTGGGAGCGTGGTTGCAATGCAGAGAAAACACTTGGGCGGTATTCAATGTGAATACTGGCGACGTGCAGCGAATCCTGTTTAGGATTCGCTGCACATTCGCCACTGCTCGCTGCATTCCGGAGCCTCGCCGGCTCCGGTATTCAACGAGTCAGGGGCTCGCTGCCCCTGACTGGCGAATTTGAGCTCCTGCGGCGGACGCCGCAGGGAGCCTGAGGACGGTGGCAGGCAGGGAGATGGAAGTCTCCCTGCCTGCCCCAGAACGTTTGTGGGGGGGGGGGGGGGTGGGCTCCCCGGGAGCCAGGCAGCACAGGCTGCCCCCCGGGGGTGCCAGCAGGGGACCGGGTATATTCACTACACCCGATCATGCATATGTAATGATCGGGTGCAGTGAAATGAGTGGCTCGGCTCCCGGCCCCCTGCTGGCTGGTCTGTGTAAAAAAAATATATATATATATATTTTTTAAAATTAAATATATATTCATGTGCTAAAAATAGCATGCCCCTCCTCAGAATAAAATTCCAGATTTTTTTACATCAATTGTAAAAAACAAAACTGCTTTATTTTAAAAGTTCACCTTCCACTTCACTATAAAAAGATAGCGACTGCTACTCGGTGAATCATGGCGAAAAAAACCTTGAAATGTATTCGCCATCTGGTCATTGAATAGGGTGATTCACCGTTTTAGTCAGAAATTCGCCTTACAGCACAAAATCGCCATAAAAACCTGACGAATCAGCCTCATTGAATACCGCCCATTGTATAGAATTTACGCGATTCAGCATTAAACCCCATTATCAGGTCCTTCACCCTTGTGCTCTGTAAAGTGGGCAGCTACAGGGGCTGCAAGTGGTTGGATGATGGCACAGGAGTCTTGCACACCTTTCCGGGAAGCCAGGAGTGCGGTCAGATTTTCATGAGCCCCCTGGCCTGGGTTATTTTTTCATAGTGTTTGGTATACAGGAAGTACCTCTGCAGCCATTGTTCAGCATGACTGCAGCAAGTAGAGACACACATTTTGCAGTTCTCCAGAATCCTGAAGTGATTTGCACATAGAACACTTTACAGTATCTATTATTCTATAGTACTTTTTTCAAGTATATAGATTTGAGTGTACTATTTTTCTGGAGGTCATTACAAGGTGAGTTTACTATTTGAGAGATTGGAACATTGTACTGATGGATTTGAAGTGATCTAACATATTTACCGTAGATTAACTAGACTAATATTCTCATGTATAGAGATGAGAACACCTTGTGTACACATATAAGCGTACAATATTGGCACAAAGTTATGCAAACAATGGTCACTTTACATCCGCATAGTCAAATGAGCATAACAAACAGGCTCATGGAACATCTTCTAACTTATTTAAAACAGTGATGGGAAAATAACCACTTGTCTCATAGCCCAGAATTTACACTTATTATGATGCTGGTCAGGAAGTGATCACTGTGCTACTTCATGCATAGGCAGTCTACAGTTCTACAGATAATGTCAAGCTAACATTGCAACGACATTACATTTCCTAGCTGATAATAGCATATGTATGCTGTATGTGCATTGCATCTTTGCTATCGATTTATCATACAGGAAATCTTTTGATATACAGGAAGTTTTTGTTATACAGGACATGTCACTGCAGTCTTTGTTCACACCTCCCAACAGTCCCGTTTTTGGCAGGACCATCCCGGTGTTTTGGGACGGTTCCGCTATCTGCTAGGGGACGGCAGTGTCCCGCGGTGGGGGGGAGCAGTTCAGGACTGAAGGAATAGACGCTGTGCCTATTGAGTGACACAGTGGGTGTAAAAGGGTGTGTGGCCAGGCGGCAACATCATTTGCATACGTAATGACCTAATTTGCATAGGCCACCCCCCTTTCGATGCGGACGCCGCGCGAGGGTCCCGCTTCACAGGTCCAAGAAGTTGGGAGGTATGTTTGTTCAGTAATTTGCAGGTAGTAAAGACACATTTCTGCAGCTCTCCAGAGTCTTATTTTCATTTGTGAATACACACCACTTTACTAGAATGATAATCATAGGGCTACTGCTGGGTACAAACCTACAGATTTATCTGTCCAATCAGTCTGGTGAGAACAAAGATCTGGTAATGTATAGGAGCATATGAGAGTCAACCATATACCAACCAAATCCTGGAAAATGGACAAAAAATATTATTTGAATAAATGTGTTAAATCAAGTGGATTGTAGGCATAAATCTTAAAATGTATTTAAAGTGCAGTAAAGCTGTTAGTTGTCCTACATGATACAAGCAGCATCCAACAAGACTTGCTGCAACACACATGCTTTCAGAAGCAAATATGAATGCAAATGGGGAAGCACACACACATACACACACACACACACACACACACACACACACACAGAACAGAATGGACTTTATTTACTTGTGTTTGCATGGATTGCTCTTGCCTTAAAAACATGACAGGTTTAGTGTTTGAAGGCCAAAGGCGCTGCACAGTGAGGACCCATGAAAAAAACAAACACGGTGCTGTTTGAATGGTTGAAAAGCTTCCCTTCTCTTGCATGTCACAGAGGGAAGACGATTACATACTGAGGCTGGTGTCCTTATCTACTAGATTATTACTTGTTGGAGGTTCTTTTATGTTAGATTGTGGTTCTTTTTAAGAATACGCAAGCAGACAAAAGTAAAAAGAAATCTGCTTACTATTTCATATGTGTGGGCGCCCTAGGACAACTCATTTGTGAGGAACAATAAAATTACAGATACTGGATCACATTATACTGGATCACATTATACCAGATACTGGATCACATTATGCCCCCAGTCCAGGCCAGGGCTAGGTTTATCTATATAAACTTTTAGCCTACCACTCCATCTGGCGTTAAAATCTACCTTTCAAATTTTCACATGTGACTTTAGAATATAAAAATAATACTTCTTACCTGCCTTTGCCGGGCACAGCTGTAGTTCAGGTACAAAGGTATGTTTGACTCCACCGCTGCTGCAATATTTCTAGATGGAATGTGGGGAAGATACTAAATGTTATGACAAAGTGGCAGGCTGCAGAAATGTTATGATACCCCCAAATAAATATATGATTGCTAGAGCCATGCTAGAGTGATCCTCTTTCTATAACAGGCATCCATTGTTCCCTTAAAGTTAGACATGCTCACTGGTACTTTGGATGCCTCCAGGTCTTAAACTGTAGACAGTTGGGGTTTATATAATTAATGAGTGATTGCAGCCCGCTAAGATGAAGCATACAAGACAATATAAGTATGACTGCAGCTGATGATAATATTTACAGCATGGCTGAATAAACCCTGAGACCTATGTATTATTTTTAATGTTAATTTATATGGTGCTACAACGGTACCACAGCATTTAACAGAATACATAAATGAGCAAAGACAAGAAAAAAATAACTTAATGTACAACACAATTTAGGATAAGTAGAACAATGTAATTGCATCAGGGTACAGAGACCTAGGGTTAGTATTAATACAGATGTAGCGCGCTCATCCAGACACTGGCGAGTGGCGCTACATCTCATTGGGACACGTGAGTGTCCAACACGCACGCGCATCCCAGTTTCCCGTCGGTGGGGCAGGAACCCAGGGAGACAGGCAGGGTTAGGGGGGGGGGAGCGGGGAGGGGGGGGGGGCGCGGTGGGGACCAGCTGCGAGGCGGCGGGGACCCGGGGGGGAGACCCATTGTCAGGGGGCTGGTGCATGGCAAATCCACCGCCAGCCCCTGCAAAGATGCAAGGAGCTTCATCTGTAGATCCTCAACAAGTACAAATACATTTACATTTACATTGCCCTCCATCTAGAGGCCCCCACTGGTGCATTGGGTCCTTAAGTAGCATATGTGTACAGCAGTGGCACTAATATATATCTATATCTATATATATATATATATATATTCTAATACCAGAACATAACATGAGGTGAGAGGGCCCTGCTCATGAGAGCTTACAGTACATTTGAGCGTGTCATGGGAGTGTGTCATGGATGTGGCTTTTTGTAAACCTGGACTAGGCTTAGATACTGGGCTGTGACTTGATGTCTTAGAAAAGAAAATGGCTGAAATGATGTAGAATCTACTTATCCACAGAGTAAAGCAGACTTGAGTTGCTAGGTTGCTACGCAGGATGTTGTACCAGATAGGCTGAGCACTGGGATGTAGCAGTACCAGTGAGACAGGATCGCTGGGATGGCTGCAGGTCCAGCTATACATGACTTCTGGAATATTATTGGTTAGGATGAGAGATGGCTGAGGTGGAGAGTCTTTTTGGAGTACAGAACCAGCATTCACAGAAACTGCACCAGCAGATTACATCACAATATAAACTGACTGTCTTTTAACATACTGTAAATCAGCAGCCCTCAGAGAGACCAGCCCTCAATTAAACAATCGAATGCAGCTGAGCGCTGTTTATCCACATCAGTGTCCTGACTGCTAGGCACGTGCGGGGACCAGGAACCACCATGGTAGAATACGGTTATCCATAGACATATTAAGGTGCATAGACCACTCATGGTCTCCCCTCTGCCAGATATATATCCTCTGTATCTCTCTACTCTGGAAGCAAAGTAGAGTTGTGAATAAGCGCTCACATTCATGCTGATATTTAGCATACAGACTAAAAACACATACACTGCAGTACTAAAAGTTTCCTTCAAACATTCCAAACCAAACCATTTGCTGTACCATCTTTTTTTGTCAAAATGGTGTTAGTGATATGCATTACTGACCTCATTTGTAATATTATAACACAATGCATGTTTGCATATTGCACATACTGTACAAATTCTGTTTTCTCACAAAAGTTGTAATACTAAAAGTCCCAGAATGGCCATCAAGATATTTCAATATGGAAATTCTACATTTCGTTACGTTTGTGTAACACAATTTCTAACATTTCACAGGTGGTGCAGACCTCTACTATCCAAGAAGTGGTAACATTTCAGAGACAGAGTAAATAGGTACATTTATGACATATTTGACCCAAGTTTACATAAAAGCACAACAATAGTTTAACCCCTTCATGACAGAGCCAGTTTGTGCCTTCATGACAGAGCCCTTTTTTTCAAATCTGACATGTCTCACTTAAGTGGGGATAACTTTTTTTTGCTTTTACTTATCCCAGTGATTTTGAGATTGTTTTCACGTGACACATTGTACTTCAAGTTAGTGGTAAATTTGGGTCGATACAGTCTGTGTTTTTTTGTGAAAAATACCAAAATATCGTGAAAAAATGGAAAATTTAGCAATATGCAAAATGTCACATTTTCTGCTTGTGAGACAAATAATCATACCACTCAAAATAGTTAATAACTAACAAAGACCATATGTCTACTTTATGTTGCAATCATTATTTCAACTTCCTTTTAATTTTTTTGGACACTAGGAGGCTTCAAATATGACTAGCAAATTCTCAAATTTTCAAGAAAATTTCAAACACTGATTTTTTTAGGGACCAGTTCAGTTCTGATGTGACTTTGAGGGACTTGTATGTGAGACACCCCCATAAATGATGCCATTTCAAAAACTGCACCCCTCACAGTATTCAAAACAGCATTTTGGAAGTTTGTTAACCCTTTAGGTGTTTCACAGGAATTAAAACAATGTGTAGGTGAAATTTCAAAATTTCATTTTTTTTTCGGATTTTCAATTTTAATACATTTTTCTAAGGAACACAGTACATTTTACTAGAGAAATGTGACTAAAAATTGATTCCCCCAATTCTTTGGTTTTCATAAATATCCTATATGTGGCCCTAGTGTGCACGGTGACCAAACCACAGGCTTCATAATAGAAGGAGCACCTACTTGATTTTGGAGACTCCTTTTTATGAGATTATTTTTTAGGCACCATGTAGGTTTCTAGGCACCATAAGATGCTAAAAGTTAGGAACCCCCCCACAAGTGACCCCATTTTGCAAACTACACCCCTCAGGGAATTCATCTAGGGGTATAGTGTACATTTCAAACCCCCAGGGGTTTCACCAATTGTGATACAACTGGGCAGTGAAAATGAAAAAAAATAATTTTTCATTTTCACAGCTCAGTTGTATCAAAATTGGTGAAACCCCGGGGGGTTTGAAATGTACTCTATACCCCTAGATGAATTCCCTGAGGGGTGTAGTTTGCAAAATGGGGTCACTTGTGGGGGGGTTCCACTGTATGGGTGTTTCGGGGGTCATTCAACCAGAATCTGTGCTGCAAAATCCAAAAATCACTCCTTCCCTTCTGAGTCCTGCCATGCACCCAACTGGTATTTTTTGGTCACATGTGAGGCATTGCCTTACCCGGGAGAAATTGGGGCACAGATTTTGGGGTGCTTTGTCTCCTTCATTCCTTGTGAAAATGAAAAATTTTGAGCCAGATCTGCATTTTTGTGTAAAAAAATTTAATTTTTTACACAAAAATGCAGTTCTGGCTCAAAATTTTTAATTTTCACAAGGAATGAAGGAGACAAAGCACCCCAAAATCTGTGCCCCAATTTCTCCCGGGTACGGCAATGCCTCACATGTGACCAAAAAATACCAGTTGGGTGCATGGCAGGACTCAGAAGGGAAGGAGTGATTTTTGGTGGTGGAATGAATGGCGGGTGCTATGTCGCATTAGCAAGACCCCCGAAGCACCAATACAGTGGAACCCCCCCACAAGTGACCCCATTTTGGTCACCAGCTTTGGGAGGGGGGCTGGCGCTGCGGCTGGCGGGGGGGTGGGAGGGGTGCTGGCGCTGCGGCAGCCGGGTGGGTGGGAGGGAGGGGGGCTGCCGGGTGGGAGGGGGGGGGGGGCTGGCGATCGTTGGTGATCGGTGCGGTATACGCACACACACACACACACACACACACACATATATATATATATATATATATATATGTGTGTATATATATATATATATATACATATATATACACACACATATATATATATATATATATATGTGTGTGTATATATATATATATATATATACACACATTTGCACATTATTTTTTATTTTATTTTATTTTTCACTTTTCCAGCAGCAGCATGATGCTGCTGCTGCTGCTGCTGCTGCTGCGGGGGGGAGGGGGGAGGAGGGGAGCGCAGCGTGCGCTCCGGACGTAGCGGTGGAGCCGCTGGAGCTGCTGCTGCTGCCGGGTGAGTGCCCGGCGGGTGGGAGGGGGGTGCTGCCGCTCGGTGGTGATCGGTGCTGCACCGATCACCACCGTTTTCTGTGTTACCGAGCGGCTTAGCCGCCGGTAACACAGGAAACGCTGTGATTGACTGTTCAGATTTGAACAGCCAATCACAGCGATCGCCGACCGGGGGGGGCACCCCTGCCCCCCCTGGGCGACGAGGGGGGATGTCTGCTGTCAGGGACAGCAGACATCTCCTAACTGTCACCGCGTCTATAGACGCAGTGACAGTTAGAATCCATGACGTACATGTACGTCAAATGTCGGGAAGTACTTCCCGACCATGACGTACATGTACGTCAAATGTCGTGAAGGGGTTAACAAAGAATTGCAAACATACTGGTCAAAACAAAATAAACAGTGCCATATAAAGAGGTCAACATGATGTATAACTGCACCTCACCAAAGAAACCAGAAAAACAGACAACACACACACAAAATTACCAAACAAAATAAATGGCATATATATCTTACACCTCACCACCAATACAAACTACCCACTAAAACACTAAAGGTGCATACACATAGTAAGATTTTAAACTGTGTACGATTTTGACTATGCGAGTTCTCTTGAACTTCCCGCAGCTCAGAACCATTCAATATTGACAAAATTTACTTGAGATTTTGACTATGGCCGATGTTTACTATAATAGAACACTAGACTGTATACAATATACTAAACATTAACTTGCCTGCATAGTGTATCTTTTCTTGCTATGCTGATCCCAATGGGCCACATATCGGCATTGCAAGATGTATTAACACTGTGTGATTTGTGCTAACTTTTCTTCCAATTTTGATTATACAGTATAGTCAAAATCGGAAGCTCAAAGCTCACTATGGGCCTTATTCAGATCTGAGCTCAGTACAAATTTGTTTGGAAAATGGGCAAAACCATGTGCACTTCAGGTGGGGCAGATGTAACCTGTGCAGAGAGAGTTAAATTTGGGTAGGGTGTGCTGAAACTGAAATCTAAATTGCAGTGTAAAAATAATGCAGCCAGTATTTACCCTGCACAGAAACAAAATAACTCACCCAAATCTAATTCTCACTACATGTTACATCTGCCCCACCTGCAGTGCACATTTGTACTGAGCTCAGATCTGAATAAGGCCCTATGTGTATGCACCTTAAGTATACAAAGGGAAAAACCTGTACACATTAGCCCAATTATTTATAACCAAAGATAAGTTTTAATGAAATAAAAAAAAACATTACATTAGGCAAAAAAACTTTTAAAATAAAAAAGAAGGAATATACAGCCCACAAAACCTTTACCTAAAAACCAGAAAAAATTAAGGCCAAATAAACATGGCCTTGGAAACATGCTGTAGACACCACTATGTATCTGATATTCACAAACATTACACAAATTACAAATATATTCCAGGATTAGAAAACAAAGTCATTTAATGCAAAAAAAAAAAAACCCACAAAAAAAATAAAGCAAATGGTGTGAATACTTACCAGCCATCCATGGAGCATCGGAGTCCCCGACATAAGTGGCCTGTACAAACTCAGGAGCGGTTAGGACTTAAAGGGTCTCCTCATATGCTAGGTAGGTGGTCATGTGAAGGGGAGCCACCTCCTGTCAAGGTGGCACGCACCTTGGCCTTCATTGACATCTTCACAATCGCGTGGCACTTGCAGCAGATATCATCTACCGGAATCGGTACATCTGTCAGACCAGACTTAGCTCTACAGTCATTAGGTCGACCCCGGAAGGTTGACTGGCCCCAAGATTGACAGGGTTAAAGGTCGACATGGGCCAGTGTCGACATGACTTAAGGTCGACATGGGCCAATGCCGACATGGGTTTAGGTCGACAGTCATTAGGTCGACATGAGTTTTTCACTGTTTTTTGACCCGAATGTCGACACAGTCGGAGTTGAACCGCAGCCCCTCGCATCGCTCGCTATGCTTCGGGCACGGTGCCTCACTACGCTCGGCACACTATTTTATTCTCCCACCATGCCCTAGTGGATGGTAGGGCATGAAATACCACCTGTCGGCACGTCGGCTCAAAAACTGTGAAAAACTCATGTCGACCTAATGACTGTCGACCTAAACCCATGTCAACCTTTGGGCCAGTCGACCTTCCGGGGTCGACCTAATGACTGTCGACCCAAGTGTGGTCTGACAGATGACCGTTTCTCCATCTACCCTATGCAGCAACCGTTCTACATTGACCACTTTCAGCCAGATGGCATTGTTCCTGCATGTGGACACTTTGGCAGCCTCAAGCACAAACAGCTGGTGATGATGCTTCATAACCTACCAACCATGGCCATACACAAACACAAATTTCATGATGGGACCCATCCTGGTCCTGGTGCGATGACTGAGTATTGTACATCATTTACTGTCAGCTCAGAAGTGTGGTACCTCCACTGCCACCTCCTCCACCTACCACACCTCCCTAACCTCAATCACCAACATACCACAAAAACAACTTAACAAATAAAATGAAAACACAAATACATTTGCCTACTCCAACTACACAAACAACACACCACATACACGCACACACACAATGACAAAATACTTAAAAATTCACTGCCTCAAAAAAAAAAAAAAAAAAATTCACTGCCTCAAAAAAAAAAAATTACCTGCCTCGAACCACTACTTCTCGATATGCCTTTAACTAAACCCATGAAGTTCAAATGGTTTGGGGTATATTTATATGGCTGTGTAATAACACTCCCACGTCTGACACTTTCTACCAATCGTGCACGGTCTCAACTTCTGCGATTGGTCATATTTCTCTGAATGTAATCGCACTGGCAAAATATGAATTGGAGTGAAATCCAGCCATGTTATACAAATGTGGCTGGAAAACACGGTTCTGGAATACGAATGAGTACACCATTGGAAAACATGAATGGGACAAACGTTATACAAATGTGGCTGGAAAACACGGTTCTGGAATGCGAATGAGTACACCATTGGAAAACATTAATGGGACAAACATTGTAACTTTGTGAAATTCCACATCTGTCTCCTATTCATTACATACTGTATGAAAACGGACGATTTTGACTGAGATTCATCTCTGTCACCCATAGCCGAAACAAAGAAGCTACTGTAAGTAAATGTACCCCTAATGTACCCATACACTAGGTTGATCTCCTGCGATTTGGTCTTCTTATCACATGAAAAGTGTCCAAAATCACATGTTGTTATATTGTATTGGAGCATGATAATCGCACCGGCTGCTATATAGATGAGTCGCCCAGCCAAGCCTCTTCCGACAAGCTTGGCTGGGTATTGCATACTATACATCGTATGAATATCATATGCAGTCCTGCCTCCCAGGACGGCTCAAGGGAGCTTCAGAGAAGTCGCCCTGGTATATATGACTCTGGTATATTAAGTCTCTGTGATGTACACTGCTAATGTTATCATTAGATGCTCTCTGTATGGAATTGTGGTCTATGGAATGCTTTCTCTTTCCTGTGGCAATCCTGGGAATGCTTTATGCATGGTATTGTAGTTTCTGAAATGCTGTTCATTCTTGAGAGCTTTCTATTAGAGCAGGCATGTCCAAACTATAGCCCTCCAGCTGTTGTGAAACTACAAGTCCCATCATGCCTTGCCACAGTTTTGCTATTATTTAATGCTGAAACTATTGCAAGGCATGCTGGGATGTGTAGTTTCACAACAGTGGGAGGGCCATAGTTTGGACATGCCTGTATTAGAGGTTAAGTTGCTCACTGTGTTGAATTTTTTTCTTGGATTCTTCCAAGACCAGACAAACAATGGGGTGGATTGCATTGTCACCCAATCCTCCATGTAAAAATAGGCTCATCGTAATGACAGCATTACTGTGACTAGCGGCCCAATTTCCCACATGGTCTGGCATTAATCAAAATTATTTAAAGGGTGTGGTATAATAGGTTGACGCCAAAAGGTCAACATTCACAAAGTCGACAGTGACAAAAGGTCGACATAAGCACGTGGGCCCTCAATTAGTATACCGCATCCCCCCCACATGGCTCTCTTCGTTCGACATGCTTTAAGCCAGGTGCCTTGCTCAGCACATTAACATTACCATTCCCAGTCATAGTCTACCGGGATGGTTGTCCTATTCATGCGTCCACCATAGACATGTTGAGCTTTTGCTTGTATCAGCATTTTGGCCATGTCGTTATCTGCATGTTGACCATATGGTGTTGAATTATTGACTATCGACCTAGACATTGTCCACCTACCGTCCAGATACCATATTAAATTGTATTTCTACATTTTCATTACTTTTACACATTTACGGAGACATTGGGACTGGGAGAAAAGTGTGGTTACTGGACTACGTGGCACTCCCGACTCCCTATCTATGTCATCAGGTAGGTGGGGTAGCGGGTAATTCCAACTGCCCTAAAGGGACAACGGTCAATGATTTAAGGGTGCCAAAATTAAATTATATATTGCCCCATCCAAAACTGCGAGTATAGTATACTCATTACCAGATGAGACTGGCACAGCACACATCTGTGACCTATAGTGTAAGCCATAGTTGCCGACTTTTTGGCTGCCCTCTCCGGAAGAGGGCAGCCAGCTCAGTGAAGCAGGGGGCGGGGCCATCGTCTGGAGGAGAAAAGGGGCAGTTCGAGGGCAGAGCCACGGACAGTCTGCCCTATTGGGGGCATAGAACAAAAATAACGTGGGGCGCTTGGGTGAGACAAGAATGAATAACAAATTTATTAAAAAAACACATATACACAACATTACATACATATATGCACGCTAAAATACTACAGTGTCAATTGGACACTAATTCTAACCACTGTATATGAGCACTGGTGAATTGCACCTTTCCCTTTTAGGGTGGGAAGGGAGTAAAGGTGAAATTAGTTTCAATCCATTGATCCTTTAGACACAATATCCTTTCTCCTTTTCAGGATAAAAAAGTTCACAAAGGTGAAAAAGGGGGCCGGTGTGCACACTTATTTAACTTCAACATTAGCACCTCACTTGGTAATGAAGTGGTAGTCTCAAAGTGGAGACAGGACTTCTGTTACTGGGATGGAAGTAAGTGTCCGTCCTGTCACCAGGAGTATTTCTTACCGCTCCTTGGTGTGGGCAACGGTCAAGTTGGTACACAGGGGGATCTGTGTTGTAGCATCTGCTATCTCCGTATCGCTCGGCTGTCTCCAAGTCAGATGGTACGTGCAGCCGGCTGTGTCTCCCGGCAAGTGCCGTCTCCTCGCCGCAGCTTTCTCTCCTGATGTTGTTCACACACGTGACGCTCTGCCACAGCGTCTGCAGTGGGAGGAGAGGCCTGCGGCTATTGGAGTCAATCTTCCGGCTCTGTAGTCAGTGATGGACGGGTAGCAGGAGCAAGTGATCCAGGTGTCTCTTGGGAACGCGTTTTCGCCGCACACTGGGTGGCTTTCTCAACCAGGTATCAACCAGGTTCTCAACCTATTGGGGGCATGTCTACAGTGGTTGCCAATTTTAGCCCCACCTCCTGCCATGCAATGCCGGTAATTCAGGCATTGCACTGCGGGGGACGGGGCTAAAATGCTGCAATCGCATCATTTGACCCGCTGGTTTACAGGAGATGGAGGGCAATGCAGGAGGGTTGTCCCCCTTTCCGGGGGGCCAGGAGGGGGACCCAATTTCCGAGAACCTCCATCCATTCCGGGAGTGTAGGCAACCCTGTTGTACGCTTGTGTACAGGGCACCTTCATCTATTTATTTATAGCACATTTTTTATTTTTGCTGTTGGTTTCTAATTGCAAAACATTGAAAAGTCATTATTAATAAATGTTAATACTGTACATGTATCTTTAAGGTTGGAAGACTAGGCAAGCTGATGAAAATAAAAGCATCAAAATACAAATGTGAAAATTTAGATGTGCAAGTGCAAAAGAGCATAATTTACATCTAAGTCTAATTAACTATAAAACTGGTATTCCACCAGTAATTAATGTATAAGGGATCTTTAATGGTGGCAGCAATGTATGCCCCATAAGGTTTGTGTCACCATACATGAAAAAAGTGCTAAAGTAAAGGTGCTTAATTACAAAATGCTGATCTTAAGAAACATTAACCAAAAATATAATAAGCAGCAAATCTGGAGAGTCTGCAATTCTGCCTGTGCTCAGTCTGTGAGGCCACATAAAGAAAACACATGAAAAAAGGCAATGGCTATTTTGTATTCAATGGTTAATGAATAGGTGTTTGATGAATCCGTATGTAAACGAGGTGTGTGATGAATGGACATGGGCTAGTACACAAAGTGGTGATGAAGGGGGAAATGCAAGGGTCGTGTAAAGCATGGTGCCAGTTCTAGAGTGGTGCTGTTATTTATCATTGTCATTATCGCTACTGAAAATCTGCCTCAGCAACATTTTAATGTATCAGGCTGAGCTTTCATAAACAATAGCCACGACAAAAAAAAACGGGTGTAGAAACATGCCACATGGGGTGCGGCCAATGAAAATGGGGGTGTGATACACATGTTCCCAAAGTGGCAGGTATGCCCCCACAGTGCCAAGTATTTCCCCACAGTTCCAGGTATGCCCCACTACAGTGCCAGGTATGCCCATTACCCCCCACAGTGGCAGAAACAGGTATGCCCCCCCCCCTGTGCCAGGTATGCCCCCCACAGTATATAGTACATAGGGGGATGGGCCCTAAACTGCACACCCTGGACATATGAGGTGCTACCTGCTGAGACCTGTAGTGCAGCAAGCAGGAGGAGGAGTTTTCAGGTGCACACTAAATATAAATGCTAGACCTTTTAATATCATTGCTATATTGCATTTCTGAGGTTATTAGCATAATGATGGCCATTATTATTACCTCTTACTTAGGTAAGTCTTATCACATATCATTACCCCTATCCCATTTACTATCACTTCAATTTCACACCAATGTGATGCCATGGGGTGGTTCTGCTGGGCTGGCCTGGGGGGCTCTGTGCCCTGGACCTGTCTCAGAGTAGTGTTAGGGACTTGTCCTATTGAGGTAACCTGGACGCGGTGGACAAGCCCATAATGATGGCCATCATTATGCTAAGAACCTTAAAAATGCAATATAGCAATGATATTAAAAGTTCTAGCATTTATATTTAGTGTGCACCTGCAAACTCCTCCTCCTGCTTGATGCCCCCCACAGTGCCAGGTATGCCCTCACCATGCCAGAAACACATATGCCATCAATGTGTCAGAATTTCCCAGCAGCAGCACAACTCAGCATTGTTGCTGCTGCTGCCGGGGAGAGTCTGATGTCCCCATGTAGTCCTGTCTGTGTGTCTCCGTCTCCTCCTCCGCAACCGCTTCTTTCCTTCTGAGGGGAGGAGAGCACAGCCCATCGCATGTCTCTCCTTTCCCTCACTTCCCTGTGAATGGGCTGTCAGCCAATCAAAGCTCGCGGGCCAGCTCCTGATTGGCTGCCGGCCCACAAGCTCTGATTGGCTGACGGAGCAGTCACTCGCAAGGATACAGTGAGAGGAAGAAGAGATGGTATTAAAGCTGATATTAATATAACCAGAAGAACAATAAGTGAAATGCGCAGTTTACATACTCTTTCAGTAACTTGCGTACCATTTATCTCTAGCTACGTGCGAACAAAGCGTAGCGGACCTTTTCCATGTATTGTACACGCTGGATCAGTTCCAGTAATAAGAAATCCCTTCGCAGTACTTAGTACTTAAACTGCGAATACCTTTTATGGACAATGGGCCTTATTCAGATCTGAGCGCAGTACAAATTTGTTTGGAAAATGGGCAAAACCATGTGCACTGCAGGTGGAGCAGATGTAACCTGTGCAAAGAGAGTTAAATTTGGGTGGGGTGTGCTGAAACTGAAATCTAAATTGCAGTGTAAAAATAATGCAGCCAGTATTTATCCTGCACAGAAACAAAACAACTCACACAAATCTAACTCTCTCTATACATGTTACATCTGCCCCACCTGCAGTGCACATGGTTTTGCCCATTTTCCAAACAAATTTGTACTGAGCTCAGATCTGAATAAGGCCCAATGTCCGTAATATACCTTATAGCTAAATGCGAATAATAGACGAGACAAAGATATAACAAAGTGAGGATAGAGATTCTCCAAATGGTGTATTTAGTCCCTAGCGGACAACAGGGGATTACAGAAAGTAAGAACACAGTGTTACACTTGATACAGTTAAACTAACAATAATAAATATACTTTAAACTAACAAGGGAACAGAAAAAGATACATAACATAATCAGCCACAGGAACACAAACGTTACCGTAAAAGGAATATCGCAGCGCAGTCCGGTCGGAGCTCGCTACGTTCAAACTGAACTTAGCCCGGTCAAGATGTAGGGAGAGATGCAGTGCCAAAGAGACCAAGCCAGTTCAGGGATAGCTATTTTATAGGGTCCAAGAAGGGGGGTCAAAGGCCGTTGTAATTGGTCAAGGATTCGAATGTCCATTCTTCAGTGATTGGGGCAAGGTATTGCACCTGGTTTGGATTGGTGCAGGGGGGGAGTGTACTTTGGTGTCCTTTGTTTGTTAGCATCGTCGTCAGGGTCGTAAATCAGCAACAAGAACTGGTTACAACTTGATTCCTTTGTCTTACACAGGACACATTTCAAAAATACGTATAATAAGTATTTTGTCCGTAATTATTAAACCATAGGACTTGCGAATATTTGGCTGCGACCGGAATGCTGCGCACGGGACACAGAACATAAAGATACCAAACATGTACAGAAACAATCGTGTATTTCTAATTAAACTATGTGTAGCGTACTAAACCTTTAATTAACTATATTTTATTTTGTGTTAGTGTGATATTATGAATTTATGTGTATTAGTATGTGAATTTATGTGTATTATGATCCACTTTGTTACACAGACTCGGGTATTATACTTTATTTGCGCAACTCTGCGAACCAAAATGGCGGCCATACTATCCTAAAATGGCGTGTGTGTGGCTCGACTTTAACAGTCCACCCTTTGACAGTAAATACAAAATATTTAATCACAGCACAAAATATTTCCTAAAAACACAACAGAAATTCATAATCCTAACAAAATTTTGGGATCCTTGAATTTTACATAAAAGGGGAGTAGACCATCTGCTCTTGGCCAATCCTGAATTATGGATAAACGAGGGGCCACATTTATCTAACAATTTACTCAGGGTGACGAAGGATAATGTACAATTTTGGGATAAAAACAAAAACAGGGGCAGTTACACTATATACATTTTACAGGTATGGCATCCTTTGGTAGGCATTGGTTGTGATTCTAGGGTCACACACACACACAACAGACCCTTGAATTCTTTGTTGTCTCTCGTTCTGGTATGCAATGAGTATGCTGGTATTATTACTGTCAAACCTCCTTACCAACCTCCGGTCCTGGGTAACGTATCAAGCGTAGAGATTCTATCTTGACCTAAACTGGGTCGGGTAACACACTCTCAGAACTCTGTATCATCTGCCCAATACCTGGCAGCAGTGCGAAAGCAGTACCATTGACTTTGGGGACAAGAACGGATAGTGGGGTGGGGAAAGCAAAAATAGGACCCATAATAATGAAGGAGAAAAAAAATGAAAAACTTGTTAATGATCCTTCCAACCTGTTACCAGTGGGGTTTGTCACAGTCCTGTTTGTAGCTTTTACAGGTTGCTTGACCTTAGCTGCTCTCCAGTCCTCCCGAAATGATGCCTCTAGCGATTTCTTTCTTTCGCTCTTAGTGTAAGGACCTTCTGGGTTTCTGGTCTTTTTGGCAGTAGGACGAACGTACCCGAATCTCTCTCTCTGCAACTTTGTTATTGAGGTAGTGCTGGTCAACAAGACTTGGGGTGGTTCTCTTCAATGGTCTATCAAGCAACCTGTATTTGGCAAATCATGGGAAACAACAAAATCTCCTGGTTCAAAGTTATGACAGTTCACAACAGATGCCAACAAAGTCCTTTTGGCTGCCTTTTTTTTTTTTTCAGGTGAGGATACATATTATTGGTGTTGTACTTGAAACAAGGGTCAGTTCGTGGTTGAGTCTAGGATCTTCTTGTGGGGTTATCATAAAGTGTGGCTGCCAGCCAAGCAATGTTTCGATGGGGACAAATGAGGTGGAGTTCTGAGAGTGATTCTACTACTATGCAGCACAATGGGCAGTGCCCCTGGCCATAGCAATTCTCTTTCAGCTTTAACTTTACCCAGTTTTTTCTTGATAGTACCCTTCACCCTCTCCACCTTAGCAGTTATTTGGGGTCAGCAGAGAGAGTGGGGTGTACCATCAGTCCCCAGGAGTTTACACATGACTTAAACGTTTCATATACACTTGCATACTCTGTGGGGTGCTTCTGGGCTACCATATCTATACATAAAACATCAACACATAGGAAAGGAGTAACTAAACGCTTCTAGAGTGGACTGTACAAAGTCAATTTGTATTACCTGCAGAGGATCCTGCTGGAGGAGGGATGTGGAGATGGCTCTGTGGGAACAGTTTTCCAGTATCTTTCCCCAGATAAGTAAGGCATGACCTTGTCGTCTTACCTGTCTGTGGGCACACCAGTAAGTTTTGACTAATTTCCACATACCTTCCCTGCCAAGGCAAGTCAGGCCATAGGCTATCTCTGCCCTGACAGTTTGGCATGTTCTCTGAGTCACTGGTTTTCCTCGTCCATCTTTCTAATCCTGTCCACATCCCTTCGGCTTCCAGACTGCTTTCTCCTGCAGGGGACACAAATCTTGCATTTTTATGTGAATACACTGACATTTACAGGGGAGCACAAACATTATCCGCAGAGCGCATGGCTCACCCAGCCGCCTCGCCAGCATGGCCATTACCAAGTGACACTGGAGTCCTTATCGAAGGTGTGGGCTTTACACTTGATAACAGCCACTCTGCCCGGCAGCTGTGCAGCTGTAAGGAATCTTTTGAACTTACAACGCTTGCGCCACTGGAGTGCCAGCTACTGTAACAAAATCTCTGAGGCGCCATAGGGCCCAAGATCTTCTGCATTACCCCAACAAACGTACTTAGAGTCTGTATAAATATTGGCTGCTTTTCCCTCAGCCCGCAGCACTACTAATGAGGCTGCTGTTGCTGAGTGAGATGGTCCAAGGGGTCCAGCCTCTACTATACCTTCTCCATCTATCACGGTATAGCCAGTGTACAATTTTCCCATTTCAGTGTTTTCTGTGGCAGCTGCTATCAGTGAAAAGAAAGAGGGAAAAAAATGAATTACCTCTTCCAATGGTTTGTTACCACCCTTTGGGGACATGCTGCAAAGGTCTGATTCAAACATGTCATGCAATCATATTCGTCTCGGCTCCCACTAACTTCCACCATTCCAGCAACCTCAGCATCAACCCCCACCCTTTGTGCCTTGAAAGGCACACCTGGTAGGATTGTTGCTGGGTTTACAATATTACCCATGTTACTGGTAACATTTATAAAATTCATCAATGCAAGTTCCCATTTAGTGAACTTGGCTGATGGATATTTTTCTCATGTTTAGGCAGAATTTTAGAAGTGTCCAGACTATATGAGGAGCATAACTAGCTAAAATACACCCCAACACCACATCCTCAGTCTTGTTTACCGGTAGTGCTATGGCAACTACACTGTGTAGACAAGTAGAAAGTGCTCGAGTAACTGGGTTTAATTGTACACTGCAGTATGACATTGGTCAGGCTGGCATCACCAGGTTTCTTAAGTCACTATATCTGTCGCACACTCAGCAGATGCCCAGCATTCCAAATCACATGGTCTCCTGTGTCAGTCATACCCAGTGCAAGGGCTGTAATCAGGCCTGTTTCTTATTCTTTACTATCCACATTTGTCTGTGAGGACATGGGTTTTGTGATTGCACCTATTCATATGTAAATGCATTTTACAACCCTTTTCATTCTCTGTTGAATGGGAATGCTTTGTGCACTTCTTGGACTGCTTTTCACAAGATGGTGGCTGCGGTTGCCCTGGGTAACGTAAGAAGCAATGTTTAAGGTTACTGGGTTCTGCTGGGTGTGCGACAGATTTTTGAGCTCTTATTTTATCATTTGTAGGGTTAAGATTACTCCAGTGTCCCAGATTCCTTCCCTCCCCCCCCCACTCAGACGCAATTGCAATCTGTCCTGCGATACCTTATGTCCTGCCTCAGGGGAATACACCAGAAGTTGTCTATCGCCATCTACGGGTGTTATGGATGAGTCAGGACACAACAATAAAATAAATCATTGACCCATTGTATCGGTATCAAGCCATTTGTGGGCTGTAAGAACAGTGTGCAATCCTGCAAGACCTGGGGGAGAAGCTTCGTGGCTCTCTAAAGTTTCCAGAACAGAGGAGAGGAAAAGGGAAGGAATACATTTTTTTTTTTAATGACAGCAATGTGTGTATTTATTGCAACAGAAATTTCTCTTTTATTTCAATGACAACAGGATTTGGCACTATGGGGTAATTGGCTCTCAACTATTTGGTTTTCACCCTTTTCAAATCCTGTTCTGGTCTGTAAGCCCTCCCTCATTTCTCTTACCCAGTGGGGGTGGTACTATGGGCCGTGTCTAGGGGTATTAACTAAAAGGTTCTTCTTTTGGGAACCTTGTTATATCACTGGGTACTTTTCCAGCTCGACCTCAGGTTTCAAATGGTGATGTTGTATTTTGGGGCGCTATGCTGTCTGTTTTTAACTGGGTCTCTATTGAAGCTATCATTGCCATTAATCCTGTGTCCCGCCCATCTTTAGTTCAAAGGGAACTTGGTATTCATGTTGTAGTTTTTAGCTACCTTAGATGGGTTAAAATCTATAACAGTACAGTGCAGCATTAGTCATGGAGGTATATCTAACAATTTTGCATCTTGTTCGTGCCTATTGGTCCTGCCAGTTCTGTAATTAGAAGGTAAATCGCAGATGCTGCAGTCAATAAGACAGGATATTTGGTATGCAAGGGCTTGATTATGATCTGTATTTGTTTTACCAATGGGTAATGCTGCACTTTTTCTGTTACCCCAATTGTAACTGCCATTTGTTTGGCACAACCTAGATCAAGAGGGAATGTTGTTAGCAGGTTTAAACAAAAAAACCTTTAGTTTTTAAACCATTACGCTTACCCATATCTGAGGCTCCTCCTTCAGATATTGTGTCATGTTACCTGGTTGTGTGGTATATGTATGTTTTACTCCCTGTTTACATATATGTGTCGCGCTTAGGGCGGCGTTGGCTACAAGGTAGGGCTATGGCTATGTGTTGAGACCTACTTGTCTCCTTCCAGTGTGTCTCCCAGTCAATTATGTATGTGTTCTGTTTCCTATGGTTCCCTACCCTGCAATTTCTGGCTAGGTGTCCTTCGTTACCACAGTTGAAACACACTGTTTGCTTCCGTCTTACCGTGTCTGGCCTTGTGTGTTGCGTGTTTTTGGTTGGGGCCTTACTGAAAGCGTGGCTGCCGGCTGCTATCAGTTTCAGCACACCATTTGTTTGCATTTCTCTCATTAATCGTTTGTCTACACCAACCGCAGATTTTCTTAATGTGTCTATGGTCATTTCTCTGCAGTTGTTGAAAATGGTTTCTATGCGGGTTCTCAAATTATCTTTAAGACCTTGTATCAGCACAGAGACAATCACTCCCCTAATATGTATGTTGTCCTTGGGGTCAGGGATACCAGTGTGTATTGGCAATGCCTGCAAAGCACGGTTGAAATATCCACTGGCAGATTCACCATCTTTTTGTTTGATAGTGAACGTCAGGATATTTTCAACCGTCGCAGGGAAATATACACCCAATTGTATATTTATTTGGCGTATATTTTCCTGGTTGCCCTGTTCAGGTAAAATCTTATCGCCCTCCACACCACTATCCCGAATAAATTTCGGGATATCTATGTGTGAAGGGAGGCAAGCTCTCAACATGTATCGCCAATCCTTATTGGTGGGCTCATCTGAATTTCCCAGATCCCTTACAAATTTTTGACACTTTGCCAGATTTTTCCTGGGATCAGGGAAATTTGAGATGATTGAACGACGTTCCAACCGTGTCCACGTATTGTGCATGTCGCTACACCTTACAGGCATTACCTCATCCCTGTCTCCCTTTCCACAAGGAGGTTCCACTGTGTGCAGAGGGTAGATTTGTATCCCCTCTGCACCATTGGACAACATCCCAGGAATAACTATCTCTGTGCTGTGTTGTGTGTGCTTACCTGTGTCTCCAAGTATGTTCCTGGCATCAGCCATCTCCTCGGCTAGGATGGCAGCAGCAGCTTGGACTGTCTTAGCCTTTCCCTCATTTCTGCTAGCTTCGCAAGGGATGGCTGGTGTCAGGAACTCCTGTGGATCTGTACCTTGCTCATAGGGGGTAAAAACAGTATACAGGTTATTCATTTTCATGTTTTTGTTGGTTTCACTTTGGACTGGAATTGTTCCCTTTTTTACATATTGAGAGATAGGAACATTCGAATTCCAGTGGCTGATCATATTTGCATCTGACAAATAACCATGTTCCCTTTGAATTTTACTTTCCTTCTGCCACAAGTTTAGACATTCATTTTGTTCAACTCTCTCCTTGAGTGACAAGAGCAAACATATCTGATCTCTAACTGCTGATAAGACTTCTGGATCGAAACTACCAACACTGGGAAATTCTACTTTGCTGCCTTGTGTCATTTTCTTCCATTTATTTAAGTAAACAACTGCTCATTCACCGTGCTTCCTGCACATTATGAATGCCGCAGATCCTTGTGGTCGGCGTAATTCTTCCCTAGGTAGCACAATCTTCCTGTGCGAGCTAATATTTCCCATTGTCACAATTAGGCTTATAGGAATTAATAGTTCACAGCTAGAAAAGACCGGTGGGTGGTTTTATCAGTGAGCAACACCCAAAGAACTCCTTCTCCGCAGCGTGAAACTTTTCCGCACCTAAGCGTGAAGCACACTCTGCAAGGTTATAATACTCAATCACCACAGTCTTTCGGCTAGCGACGAATCACTAGCATGCCTCGCAGTGGTGCGGCCAAATTTTGCAGGACACAACAAAACTTGTTTTTCCTGTATCCTCAAAACTGGTATTTCTAAAGTGGCTAATCAGATCACTGGGTTCCGATTTAGCTTCTTGAACCCTTCCGGAGGATCCAAATAGGCGGGTCCACGAAAGGGGCAGTTCCTATTGGCACGTCGTCACGTGCACCTATATGTCTTATTTCAACACACAAATAATATCCTGATCTGGACTGCGCTGAGGGTCGTATCGTCACACGCCCATTCACCCAATGATTTTCGCACTGGATGCTATTTACACCTTGGCCTTATGCTAAAACTTGAAATATTTCTGTTCAGAAAATCTTCCCTGGTTGGTAGTTTCTCACTAGACACTTATGCAGGTATAAATCCCTTAAATGGCTATAGGAATCTATTAAAATAATGCTTGAATTGCTTGTCTTTGAAAAATGAACCAAAAAAAAAATATTTACTTTTATTAATTACCGCTTTATCCACAGTATGTTAATATACCTTTTAAATAGAGCTTGTGATTAATACTAGCCACCTCTGGGCTCCTATTTGTGCTGCCTGTGCAGTGCCAGCGAACAGCCACGTGTGTTTGTTAAAACCTGTTCACCGGCCGCCGATGAATCAGCCACCCACGTGTTCTGCAGTGTATTTGTAAGGTCGTGATCGGGTACCGCTAAATGCAGCAATTTCGCCGAAATGCGAAAATAATCCCAACACAAATCTGTAAGTAACGTACAAGGATGCGAAATAAATCTCGCACAAAATCCGTAAATTACGTACAGAGATGCGAAACTATACTTAACGTAAACACGTGTGTGCGTACCTTACGTAATACACTGCAGACGCTTTATGTTACTGTAAAAGGCCCAGAACTTGTTGCCACGTGGCGGAGTCCCTGACCCTGCAGTAACGGACAACAAAAGGTTATAGTTTTGCACAGAAGGAATCCTCTATGTACTATAATAAACACAGGCCTTTGCCTCCACGTGTGCAAAACTTTATCGCACGCGGCACATATACTATAATAAACAAGCAATTCAAGACACTATACCCCGTTAAACTACTTGTGGCAGGCAGAAGTACAGCTTACTAAACACTTTATATACTTTAAACGTAACGTAATTTCTCTTTGGATTTCACTTATTTTGCCTCGGGTTCATACTCTAGCACCTCTCAAACCCTGTACCACCGCGGACTTGGCCTCTCCAGCAATGGTTAAATGATCACTTCCACCCTTTTGCTGGTATAGGCTCAAGTCGTGCGCTTGGTACAGTGTTCTAGAGTATGAAACGCTCGGACGAAAGCCCCCAATTATTAAAGCTGATATTAATATAACCAGAAGAACAATAAGTGAAATGCGCAGTTTACGTACTCTTTCTGTAACTTGCGTACCTTTATCTCTAGCTACGTGCGAACAAAGCGTAGCGGACCTTTTCCGTGTATTGTACACGCTAGATCAGTTCCAGTAATAAGAAATCCCTTCGCAGTACTTAGTACTTAAACTGCGAATACCTTTTATGGACAATGTCCGTAATATACCTTATAGCTAGATGCGAATAATAGACGAGACAAAGATATAACAAAGTGAGGAGATAGATTCTCCAAATGGTGTATTTAGTCCTTAGCGGACAACAGGGGATTACAGAAAGTAAGAACACAGTGTTACACTTGATACAGTTAAACTAACAATAATAAATATACTTTAAACTAACAAGGGAACAGAAACAGATACATAACATAATCAGCCACAGGAACACAAACATTACCGTAAAGGGAATATCGCAGCGCAGTCTGGTCGGAGCTCGCTACGTTCAAACTGAACTTAGCCCGGTCAAGATGTAGGGAGAGATGCAGTGCCAAAGAGACCAAGCCAGTTCAGGTATAGCTATTTTATAGGGTCCAAGAAGGGGGGTCAAAGGCCGTTGTAATTGGTCAAGGATTCGAATGTCCATTCTTCAGTGATTGCGGCAAGGTATTGCACCTGGTTTGGATTGGTGCAGGGGGGGGAGTGTACTTTGGTGTCCTTTGTTAGCATCGTCGTCAGGGTCATAAATCAGCAACAAGAACTGGTTACAACTTGATTCCTTTGTCTTACACAGGACACATTTCAAAAGTACATATAATAAGTATTTTGTCCGTAATTATTAAACCATAGGACTTGCGAATATTTGGCTGCGACCGGAATGCTGCGCACGGGACACAGAACATAAAGATACCAAACATGTACAGAAACAATCGTGTATTTCTAATTAAACTATGTGTAGCATACTAAACCTTTAATTAACTATATTTTATTTTGTGTTAGTGTGATATTATGAATTTATGTGTATTAGTGTGGCTGCGCTTATGATCCACTTTGTTACACAGACTCGGGTATTATACTTTATTTGCGCAACTCTGCGAACCAAAATGGCGGCCATACTATCCTAAAATGGCGTGTGTGTGATTCGACTTTAACAGATGGGTGATGCACTCTTCTCCCCTCAGAAGGGAACCAGTGGTGGCGGGTGATGCAGGGACGGGTGGGCAGTTGAAGAGTGGTCAAGCCATCCGGATCGGTACTGCGAGCTACCAGTAGCGTCGGGTTGGCAACCACTGATTTAGGGGATTATTCAGACCTTCCCAGGCTCGACAATTATCAATAGACTGCGCTAGGCCTTCCTTTGATAAAATCACCCAAAACAGGCTGTTTGTTTCTATCGCAGCCACCAAGTCCTGACTGCCCACAATAGATTTGCAGCCAATCTAGGGATTTCACTCTGGCTGGGCGGGAATTAACTGATCGCAGGTCTCTACAATTTTGCAGCTATACGATCAGGTTTGAATATCCCTTTTAGTACAGCCTAATAAATGGGTTACTTAGGGCTAGATTCAGAGACATACCTATATATTCGTAGGCCCCATAGCAAAAGTTTGTAAGGGACCCCTATTTAGCAACTGATGGTAATTACATAGCCTTGGATTGCAGGAGCCCCATACAAGCATAATTTCTTTCTATGGAGGAACACCACCTCTGTAATTTGCCAAGTCAGGATCCTTTACCTCTTTTCCTCCCTACAATCCATCTCTTTGAGAGGAATGCCATCTTCACCAGCACAATTGGAGGAAGTATAGTATAGAGAGACTACATCCATCTGACTCCCACTTGCTATCAGGACCACAAATATTCCTTTTAGCCCCAAAAGAGAACAGGACACACCTGGAGTTAAGGTGACTTTGAAAACCTATTTAAAGTGTGCACAATCTACCGCAGCAACATTTTCATATATCTATACATTTTTTATTGTCCTTTTAGCTATTCAGCTTATATTTTTAAATTGTTGTTTTTTATCAATAAATGTCATTTATTTTAATCAATTGTATCACCTGTACTAAGTGTTTAGTGCAACTACCCCTGAATATATTTCTGTATTCATAAAGGGGTGACACCCCTCTTTTTTAGGTTGCAGCTTGACAACAAGGCAGAATCATACAGGCGCACTATTCAGATGCCTAGATATCTGTTTTTTTCCAGTCCTGGATAGTGTAGCCAAAATTGAGCACAAATTACTCAATTAGTACCTAAGTTAATTTTATTTAACCACCTGGACTGTAAAGAAGCCTTAGTAACATAAGGGCAGATTTATTAAGCTCAGTGAAGTGATAAAGTGTCTAGTTTTTATCACCGGCCAATCAGCTCCTAAATATGTAGTTACATGCTTGGTTTGAACAATGATAGGTAGGAGCTGATTGGCAGTTGATAAAAACCAGACACTTTATCACTTCACCGAGCTTAATAAATCTACCCCATAGTAACATAGTAATATATCCAGTTTTGATTTAAATTCATTAACAGTAGTTGCTGTAACCACCCCTACCGGCAATGAGTTCCAGAATTTTACTGCTCTAATGGTGAAGATTCCTCTTAATTCAGTATGGAATTTCTTTTCCTCGAGCCTCAATACATGCCCGCGTGTCCTAAATATAGACCTGTTAGTGAACAAATCATCTCCGTTCCATATGATTCCCAATCCTGAATTTGAATTTACTAATCATATCACCTCTCAACCTCTGTTTCTCCAGTGAAAACATATTCAGCCTGGTTAACCTTTGCACTCTAGTGATTCCAGGCCTTTTACTAGCTTAGTCGCCCTGGTGCCCCGAACTGAACACAGTATTCCAAGTGTGGTCTCACCAATGCCTTGTAAAGAGGCACTATCACATTGGCATCCCTTGAATCCATTCCCCTTTTAATGCATGCCAGTGTCCTGTTTGCTTATGCTGCTGCACTTGAGCAATGTTCTTCTTTACAGCAATTCCAGTTAAATTATGTCATATTGTAGTATATCCACATCCTCTCCTGAGTTAATGTCCTTACTCAATTTCGTGTTGTCTGCAAATATTGCAATTTTATTTACTATCATTAATAAATATACTAAACAAGGCGGTCCCAATATTGAATCTCGCTGGACTCCACTTTGGACCCACCCCAGCTGGAATGTATGCCATTACACACCACTCTCTGTCCCTGATTGTGCAACCAGTTTTTAATCAAATTACAATTTTTTTATCTCCTAACCCTAAATTACCTAGTTTTATTAATAACCTTTTATGAAGCACCATGTATAAAGCTTTAGTGAAATCAAGAAGTATGACATCAACAGATTTCCCTAAGCACAGCCCCCTACTGACTTCCTCATAGAAGCTCATTAAATTAGCCGTATACTATGTATTTTTGGTCCTTGAGGACCAAAGATAGAAAACACTGATTTAGACAGTTAGAGTAGAGGATTTGAACACAAGCAGAAGACTTCTCCAGCCACGCATACCAGTCTTACCATATTCCACCATATCTGCCTAACATATTCAACTGGATAATAGTACTTACCAGCCAGATATGCCACTGAGAGTGTGTGTGACCCAGTGGACCAATAGGTAACTTCAAGCTGTCTGCTCTGATATTTGCTATGAGCATATGCAGAAACGTGGCAGTTGCATTGACTCTGAAAATACACCGAATTCTCTTAAAACATAATTCATACGTTTCAATGTACGCTTAGAAAAAACCAAAACACCACTTTAGCTTAATGATGTGTTAGACAAAGGGTACTAAATTTATAGCTAAGAGTTTACATCACCGACAGCTGGAATGGATAACAATAAATTAATGTAAAGTGCTTACAGAACGTTCCCTGCGGTACATGATATTGATGCTCTAAGGAATTAGAATATATATCTTTGAGTCTCCAGAAGCTCAGATGCAAAAAAAAAAAAAAGCCTTATAAACTGTCACTGCAGAGCATCATTTTTATAAAATGAATCTTTCAAAGGGCCATGAGATAAGCCCAGTAGCTTTTGTAATGTACTGTAGGTCTATTGTTAATGGAAGACATATTCACGGCAAATCTACAGATGTGGATGTGTAGGCTGAGATACATTTATGTTATCATAAACACATGGTTTACATCTCCTACTTACTTTTACAGGAAGTGATGTGGGTCAAATATAAATTAATAACTGAGACCCGACATAATGAATAACTGCTATGCAATAGTTCTATTGTCTTATTAGAATGTGGCTGGAGAGTGTTGTTTCATCTGAGGTGGTTCTCAAATCTATGTGGGCCAATGATGTCATATGGATAATATGGTTGCAGATCCAAACTATCAATCAAGAATTAATAACGCATCACACATGGCTGTCTAACGGGTGGATAAGGGACCAGTTGCAGATCTTCACAATTTTCCTGTGGTTTACTCCATTCTATACTGGGAGTCAAAAAGATCTCTGTTACTTTGGTGGACATACTGAAGTGCACAAAACATAAGAATGCACATGTCCATAGCAAATGTATTGCATGCAGTATTTAAAGCTGGGTACACATTAGACGATGTGCAGATTACACGATGGTAATACCAATTTCCCTTGAACTCCCAGACAAAGGATATTGGGCCTAATTCTTGTTGGCTCAGAAAGCAGCAAAAATCGCTGCTTACCGAGCGCTGAAATGCTGACCCGCCGAATCCCCTCGGTGACATGTGAGGGGTTGTGGTTACTAACACATCCCCTCGCCGGCTTCCGCTAGCATGCAAGGGGATGATTTCTCCTGCCTTCAGAAATCAGTCTCAACTGGCTTTTATTTCCTTCGGTGTCCGCCGATGAGGGGGCGGGCGCTACTGTCCTGTGACGTCAGCCACCTGCCCCCTGCAGGCGGCAGCATGCCTGTGTTTCCATGGGAACACCTAGTGTTTTCATGGAGATGTCCATAAAACGCAAGCCGCCCCGTTGTTATGGTAACCTTCCCTGTGATGGACTGAAGGCACCCTGTGATTTGCTGCTGAGCTGCACATTTCTCTTATCATACAAGTCCAGTCTTTGGAGTGCAACTGGCTGCAACCAGTTTTTTTAAGCAGTACATGTTCAAGGCATCCAGCGGCTGACCCAACAGTTGTTTCAACTGGCAGCGTGATGAAATCTGGCACACTGCCAGTTGAAACGGATTTTGGGTCAGCCACTGGATGCCTTAAACATGTACTGCTTCTGAATACATTCATCTTTACTACCTAACCATGAGTGCTGGTTCTTTTCCTCTCTTGCAAGGGAGGTAAGTGTTGATATATATATATATATATATATATATATATATATATACGGTGATGCAGTGGCACTCGAACAATAAACACACAGAGAAACGGCCTGATTTGCCAACGTTTCAATGATCTCTCATTTTCGTCAGGGCAGCCCTGACGAAAATGAGAGATCATTGAAACGTTGGCAAATCAGGCCGTTTCTCTGTGTGTTTATTGTTCGAGTGCCGCCGCATCACCGTCTATATTCAGTGACTTCAGGTTATGAGTCACTGTACGGAGGGCACCGGGAAAAGTATACCGCGTATGCAGTGAGTGCCAGAATCCCGTTGTTTTATATATATATATATATATATATATATATATCCAGAGAAGGATCCGGCACCCAGGACTTAGGATGAGTCCAGGGATATAGCTTGCCCTGGTGCCATTCAAGGGGCCTTACAGCCCATGTAAACAGAGTGAGTAGAAGAAGGGCACTCAGGGACTAGAGAAGCAGGTGAACGTAGGACAATTTATTGCCTGGAGTCTCCAGGCAATAAATTGTCCTACGTTCACCTGCTTCTCTAGTCCCTGAGTGCCCTTCTTCTACTCACTCTATATATATATATATATATATATATATATATATATATATATATATATATATATATATATATATATATATATATAATTAGGGCGGAGTGAAAAAATTTAAATTGAGAAATTCAAAATTGGCTAGTGTGGAAAAGTTGTGACTTGACCTGAATAAGAAACGTGCAAAAGCATTTTGATCTGAGTCAACATCTTCTGTTCTGGCAAGAGGCCTAAAAGTTTCACTTTTTAGGTGAAAATAACGAAACCTATGAAGATGCTCCGATCTAGTTAAATTATTGTCTTAGAGTGGTTCATTAATATACTTTAGCATAGTAAAAACAGTACGAGCTTGTCCTAGTACAAAGTGACTGACTTTGGCGGTAGAAAAAATCCCTGATAATTGACCCATTTTCATGGTCACAATTGTGAATATTGGAGCAGATGTATTAAGCCTGGCGAAGAGATAAACTGGAGATAAATTGGAAAGAGATAACGCACCAGCCAATCAGCTCCCAACTGTCATATTTTAAACACAGCTGATTGGCTGGTGCGTTATCTCCTTCTACTTTATCTCCAGTTTATCTCTTCTCCAGGCTTAATACATCTGCCTCAATGTGTGTTTTCTCCTAAACATGTTTTTTTTTTATTTTTTTTGAGAGGATGCTCTGTAGTTGAAGTGACCAAGAATAAAAACTTGGGGCAAAAAATCAGGTTAAATACCTTTTTTTTGCCCTTAATAGAATATTGCCTACCTGTGTCTTCTAATGTCCAACTCTTTACTGAAAGCTACAGTAAGTTCAGTAACAATGCATTACACTCTGTTCTTTAGGTGCAGTATTTAAAACACTGTTTATGGTCTTTACTTGTGGCAGTTTATTTTAAACATGAATTGGTCTGAAAAACAGTTTTGCATCCCCTATGCTGGGAACATAAATGGGCTGCATGACAGCATATAATTATGCAAAGATAAGCCAATATATTAACAGTTAAATACATTGAAGTGTATTATGATGTAATAAACAAATACTGCGACCAGGTCTGATTAAGGGCCATTATGCAGTGTTATATTTCACACAGTGTCACTGAAATTCCATTTAGAGTATTTGTGCTTCTATTATAAACACATTCAAGAGAAAACACAATATTCACAATTTTGACCATGAAAATGGGTCAATTATCAGGGATTTTTTTCTCCCGCCAAAGTCAGTCACTTTGCACTAGGACAAGCTCGTACTGTTTTTACTATGCTAAAGTATATTAATGAACCACTCTAAGACATCCTGACATAATTTTAACTAGATCGGAGCATCTTCATAGGTTTCGTTATTTTCACCTAAAAAGTGAAACTTTAGGCCTCTTGCCAGAACAGAAGATGTTGACTCAGATCAAAAGGCACTCGAGGGTCTTATAAAAAAACAGTGTATTCACAGCAAGTGAAAAGACATCCAACGTTTCGGGGCTGTGCCCCTTTGTCAAGGTGTATGTGGTAACAAAAAACAACTGTAAGTTCTTACCTTAAATAAGAAGTGGTGTGTGAGGAGCGGCGTGAGGCGCTGCGCTCTAGCTGCCGTGGCTGCGGGGTGATGGGCGGAAGTGACGTGATAGACGCTGACGCTGCCGGACATGACGGCTGATATAGTGTGCTTTTCTTTCCCTCTGCTTCTTCTTACTGTCCCTGTGATTTTCTTCTATTGTCTCTTGTATTGTACATGACCTTGACAGTATCACAGTTTACTGACTATAACATGTAAGTGACGACACTGACAACCCTGGATGTCGACCAAGCAGTAACAATGAACATCCACATTTGCTCTAGTATATGAGCAGCAATCTGATGCTCATTTTTCCCCCTAAAGTGACTTACCAGTTCAGAATCCCCCTACACCCGGACCCACTGACTAACCCGGTCCCCCACCTTCTACTGAGTATTTTTTACCAGCAGTTTTGCTGTAATTATAACAAAAGTGGACGTGCAGACACTTGAACCACAGGCTTTTTAACCTTGTATAGAGTCACATACACTGACTGGTTTCTGTCCCACCAGACACATGTAGCACCATTTATATACATAGAACAATGTGCACGGGATTTTAAAATGTATGTTAATATGTATTTCACATATTGTATTTGTGCACTTAGGCAGCGTGAGTCGCTGGAGCGATGGTGCCGCTGGGTGGAGCCCATTGGATGAGCCCGGTTACCATGACCACCTCAGAGCTTGCGTCTCGAGCTCTGACTCTCCGGCATGTCCGGCAGCGTCAGCGTCTATCACGTCACTTCCTCCCATCTCCCCGCAGCCACGGCAGCCAGAGCGCAGCGCCTCACGCCGCCCCTCACACACCACTTCTTATTTAAGGTAAGAACTTACAGTTGTTTTTTGTTACCACATACACCTTGACAAAGGGGCGCAGCCCCGAAACGTTGGATGTCTTTTCACTTGCTGTGAATACACTGTTTTTTTATAAGACCCTCGAGTGCCAGCCTGTTTCTTCCTACATTACAACAATCTGACGGGCACCGGGGCAGCTGATCTAGAGGAGTGAGTGCCGGACCGCATCGCTGTGTGTATATATATATATATATATATATATATATATATATATATATATATATTATATGCTATACACTGCTGATATTCAAGCCAAGGCACACCATCAGGAACCCACGGGGAAAAAAAAAACCAACAGTGGCCCCATAGTAACTAAACAAAAACAGTGGCCCCCACTGTAGTACATATACATTATTTATGTTGCATAACCAGCAGAGAGAGAATAGAGGAGGAGGCTATAATTAATGAACAAATGTGCAATGTATATAACAGTTACATACATTGCACATTTGTTCATTAATTCTAATCTTGCAGTCATCTGGGACGCTCCATTAAAATTAATTAACAAAACTTTTTTACAAACAAAGGCCCACTTATCCTGCATCTTCATGTTGCCACACATACCTGGTGCACACAGACTGTGTGGAGTGTGGACGTGAAGCAGCGGTACAGGATCAGTGGTGTGTGGAGGAGCAGTGGCGGGTGGAGAAGAGGTTGACCCAGAGGAGCATCAGTGGTGTACGGGCAGACAGGCAGGCACTCAAGGCGGGAAGGCCACATGGTGTGCGTGACCTATGAGTCACCACAGGTCACACGCCACCCGCCCCCCTCAGGAAGCAACCAGTGCCGACGCATGGCAAATACCCAGCTATCTGCAGAAGCTACACACAGGGGCAGCCAGGTTTGAATAAATGGCCGTGGCACACCTGATAACCAGTCGCGGCACAGTACATTGCTGCTATACACATATACATACATTTTTATATATAAATAGTTTTGGCCTTGTCTCCGCTAGCCCCCAAATCCAGCCCATCAGATATAACTTATGGTACAATTGTATACCATAAGATATATCCCATGTGATCTATCTTGGCTTGATCAATCGCATGAGATACATCTTATACAAAAAATGTACCAAATTGAATAGAATCACTCCCAGGAAGGTCCAGCCTCCAGACTCCTATCCCTTAAGCCAAGCATGTCCAAACTATGGCCCTCCAGCTGTTGTGAAACTACAAGTCCCATCATGCCTTGCCACAGTTTTGCTATTAGGGAATGCTAAAACTATAGCAAGGCATGCTGGGATCTGTAGTTGAGATTCTGAGTATATTTATTGGCCAAGAAATATTAGCCCACCAACCAGTGTCTAGGTTTCCCTTATAGAATGGCTCCTGCTTGGTACCACTCAACAAGCACTGCCACAATGAACACTGCACCTGCCACTTCTGCTGGACTTTCAAATGAAACCTGCTTCCAGGTGATTGGGATAACCGAAGCTGACGAGCTCAAGTCAAGAGATTGACATCCAGTATGTGGATCCCACAATGTAGAATTATTCTTTATGCTGCGTTGAGCAGAGCGGAGTGTTACACCAGTCTGTGACTTTATACAGGGTACTGGAACAGTGTCTAAAACAACAGGTGTTATTGAAGCTAAGTGGAAGACTATTCTCTTCTTCTGTGGTACTCGTACACAATCTCAAGATAGCTCTCATACATGACCAGCAGTGGCCTTTGTTGTCATCTTGGTATAGGGAATGAATCTTCTCTGGAGGTGTAGCAACATGCAGTCTACATACAAAATTAGGGTATTGTTAAGGATGGAGGAGAGGTGAAAGGAGTGGGGGTAGGACAGGTAGGTAGCCTGCTGGATCATAGAGGAGGAAAAGGAAATCCACCACCTGCCTTTACTGATTTAGACATTTCCCTCTAGGCATACAGACAGGGGGTGAGATGTACTAAGTATTGAAAAGTGATCAAATGGAGAGTGAAAAACCATCAACCAATCAGTGCTTAACTGTTATTTTTCAAACTCAGTGTGACATGTAAGTTAGGAGCTGATTGGCTGGAACTTTATCACTCTCCATTTTATCACTTTTAAAGCTTAGTACGTCTCTCCCAGGGAGTTGAGGCAGCCATGACAGAGGGTGATCCCTGCTATAAGCAGTAGTACCAAAGTGTCAGAAGTGGCCAGAAAGAGCCCAAGACCATGTTCTCTCACCATGTTCCCCTGCCGGAGCAGTTTGGGCCCATAAGTCAGAAGGCTGCCATGAGGATACCTGAGCCATTTGCTCCTATACACCGCATACCCTGCATGAGGGTTACACCATGATGTCTACTTACCATAGAAAAGCCTGCTATTATATATAGTTCCTTCCTGACCTTTTAAAAATGTGGAATATTAAATATAAATTGTATTTCATGATATATACCCCTTGCATAGGCGTGCGCACAGGGGGTGCCGGGGGTGCCCGGGCACCCCCTAATGACTGACACCCCCCCGCCACTGCCGCCTCCTCCAGCCTTCAACCTACAGGCTTCCTATTTTCTATATGACGATGTGGATGTGCGCCCTGCCCGGTGTGTGTGAGTGCTGGTTTGCACCCTGCGCCTGCACTCTTCCCCACGCGATTAAGCTGACTGACATACTGGGAGCAATCGAGGGGTCGGGTGTCCGTCGGCGTCAGAGTCTGCATGGTGCCGATGCAGTACAGGCGCTCTTTCCCGCTGACAGGCACCAACACCAGCATCAGGAAGCCTGGTGCCCTGGTTTAAACTGTAGCACGAGCAGCGTTAGCTACATCCTCCCTGCAGGCTGGTGACGGAGCTCCGTGTCTCTGTCCTACCAGGTCAGTGAGCAGGGAGAGGGAGGTGCATTCATTTATGTGTTAATCAGCCTCCCTGCTACCCAACATAATTTTATCCTCTGCCTTTTCGGCCAGCTCCCCCAGGCTGTAAGTCCACCCAAGATTAATTATTGCAACACAAAATCACAATAAAGCAAATTTAAAGGTAGATGGATTTTACATTGAATGTGGTGGGGAGGAAAGGAGGGGGGGGGGTGGTCTCAAGATATGAACATTGAGGATGGGGTTATAGGCATAAAGCTACAAAAGGGGGGGGGTGATAGAGATATTGATCTATGGATGGCAGGGGGTGATATGTGTTATAATGTGTTATTACGGTGTTGGGCATTATATGTACTGGGCATTACGTGTGTGGTATAATGTGTAATAGGCATAACGGTGTGTGTGCCATTATGTGTGACATTATGTTTAATGGAAATTATGTTGTGTGGCATAATAATTTTGGTAATGGGCATTATGGTGTGTGGCATTATGTGTAATGGGCATTACGGTGTGTGGCATTATGTTTAATGGGCATTATGGTGTGTGGCATTATGTATAATAGGTATTAAGGTGTAATTTTTTGCACCGCGCCTTTGGCGCGCACTGGCCCCTTTCCTGGTTTGTTTGTGTGGAAAAATTATTTATTCTGAAGCCCATATGCATAACTAAGACACACCCCTCCAGTGGTGCACCCCCTAATGAAATGGTCTGCGCACGCCTATGACCCCTTGGGATTATTAACACTGTTCTGTAAAACTTTTGGATATTTGTGTTACTCTTCATAAAGCTATTTGCGGACAGCATGTCGTCATTTGGAAAATAGAAAACAATATACTTTGAGCGCTGTGGGCTAGTGTTTTGATGCTGTGTGCAAGTGGCTGCCCTCTGGGAGGGGGTTGCCGCCCCCAAAAAGTTAAAAGAAAGAAGAAAAATACCAGTGGGCGCCTTATGCACACAAATACAACAATTTATTGAATGGACATATCAAATAAAGAATTAAAACTAATTTGACACAGAATATACACACAGGAAAAAATTGATTAATTATAAGATAAGCATAAAATTATTAAAAAACATGTGCAATAATAAGGTGCTGATTCAATGTGGTATATAGTTACCAAGTCCCGGTAGGTGTTTCTCATATGCGCATATGAAGCCAGGTACTAATGTCCCGATTTAAAAGGTAAAAATACTAGCGCTCTGTGGGAGTGAATGAATATTGTAGAGTCTCCCAACAGTGATTTTGTAATCCACAAAAGATGTTCCTTACAAGGCTTTGTAGCAGCAAACCAAAATTGCAGAGTCGGTGCAGTCAACTCTTTTTGTGTCGATGAAGACGACAGCCGCAGGTCTTACTTGCCGATATGATGTCTTCAGCAGATCCCTATTCGGGTAGATGAATGCGCCAATCCGCCACACGCCTGACAGTGTTGGATGGTAGCAGAGCAGCTGCACCGGCCAGCGAGCCAAGTGCAAGCCGCTGAACACTGTGGCAGGCGGAGACTGCCTTGTTTGTGGGTCTCGTGCGCTCTGCTGTGACTGTAGCAGCCGTGTGCCGCAAGATGGTAAGGTGGCTGCGTGTCGTCTTCAGGGACACTCCGCTGTTGCGCTTTTGAGGTAGTGACAAGGACCGGGGTATATTGGATGTCGTGGAGCTCAAATGAATGAGAAGTTCCTCCAGGTCCACTGTCTCAATGGCGGCAACAGGAATTCCTATTCAAGACACGTTTCGCCGCGCTACGGCAGCTTTTTCAATTGAGGATAAGGAATTCAACTGAGTGGGCTGGTCTTATACCTGGCTAGGTGTTGTACACAGGTGTGTATGACCAATCATTAGTAGCTTTACTGTTGACAGATTCATTTCCGTATCTCTTGTTACGAGTCAGCTGGAGAGATCGTTATAGCCTTTTAGCAGGATAAACATAGCTGTTTTATGCACAGTATCAGCATCCCATATTAGCACATGTATATGTATGGATTCTAATATATTAAATAAAAGTAGAAATAAAAATAAAAATAAAAGTAAAAATAAAAAATGGGTATAGACAAATATACGCATATTTGGATTCTTGGGAGCGTATACTCCACTTTCCAGTGTGTTTAAATAAGTCTCTAGAATCCACACATTCAAAGAATTTGAAAAAAGCTACACTGACAGACTATTCCTAAAATGATTTACTCAGTTGAATTTCTTATCCTCAATTGAAAAAGCTGCCGTAGCGCGGCGAAACGCGTCTTGAATAGGAATTCCTGTTGCCGCCATTGAGACAGTGGACCTGGAGGAACTTCTCATTCATTTGAGCTCCACGACATCCAATATACCCCGGTCCTTGTCACTACCTCAAAAGCGCAACAGCGGAGTGTCCCTGAAGACGACACACAGCCACCTTACCATTTTGCGGCACACGGCTGCTACAGTCACAGCAGAGCGCACGAGACCCACAAACAAGGCAGTCTCCGCCCGCCACAGTGTTCAGCGGCTTGCACTTGGCTCGCTGGCCGGTGCAGCTGCTCTGCTACCATCCAACACTGTCAGGCGTGTGGCGGATTGGCGCATTCATCTACCCGAATGGGGATCTGCTGAAGACATCATATCGGCAAGTAAGACCTGTGGCTGTCGTCTTCATCGACACAAAAAGAGTTGACTGCATCGACTCTGCAATTTTGGTTTGCTGCTACAAAGCCTTGTAAGGAACATCTTTTGTGGATTACAAAATCACTGTTGGGAGACTCTACAATATTCATTCACTCCCACAGAGCGCTGGTATTTTTACCTTTTAAATCGGGACATTAGTACCTGGCTTCATATGCGCATATGAGAAACACCTACCGGGACTTGGTAACTATATACCACATTGAATCAGCACCTTATTATTGCACATGTTTTTTAATCATTTTATGCTTATCTTATAATTAATCAATTTTTTCCTGTGTGTATATTCTGTGTCAAATTAGTTTTAATTCTTTATTTGATATGTCCATTCAATAAATTGTTGTATTTGTGTGCATAAGGCGCCCACTGGTATTTTTCTTCTGTCATTTGGAAAATCACTGTTTTTATATTAGTTATATAGTAGATGATGAATGTGAGGCTCTCTGGTTATAGACTGGTGTCCCTGCTTTATGGACATCTCTCAGTGCAGAATGTATTGTACATCATGTTTTGTTTGTACTCAGGGGCGTAACTAAGTTTTGGGCGCCCCCCCCCCCCCGCCGCCCCGCCAAGCACCCCCAGTCCCCCGCCGCCCGTGCAAACCCCCCCCAATCCCCTGCAGCCTTACCTATCGCGCTGGTCCCGGCGGCTCCGTTCTTATTCTGCTGAGGACCACCACAAAATGGCCGCCCCCTTACAGCAGACAGTTTCAGAGAACTGTGTGCTATATGGGGGTGGCCATTTTGTGGAGGTCCACAGCAGAAGAACGGAGCCGCCGGGACCAGCGAGATAGGTAAATCTGCGGGGGATTGGGGGGGGGTGTAACTATAGCACCGCAGCCCCCGGCGCCCCCACATGCACAGCGCCCCCCCCCCGCAGTGGCGGGGGCTGCGGTGCTATAGTTACGCCGCTGTTTGTACTATTTCCTCTAGTGCTATAAATCTGTAGGTTGGACTGTGCTGCCCCTCTCCCACTCACCACAAGCCTGATAAACACTGAAGGGGCCTACACACGTGGGGATGTTGCAGTGTGATCCGAGCACACAGCGCTGCACAGCAATGTGTCATCGCTGGGTGCTGAGCCATCTGTCAGGGCCAGTGTTTTCCTGGGAGAATACTGGCGATTTGACTAGATCTATCATGCATGCATGGTCTACATCTATCACTATGGCCCCTACACACATAGCGATGTAGGGTCATTTTCTAAGCAATCTAGTCAAATTAAGTCAGATCGCTTAGAAAAAGACACAAAATCACTCTGTGTGTAGGCCCCATTACACTAACACTCCTAAACAATCACGCTCTTATTTCTGTTAGTGATAGGGAATGGCTGCTGACCTTCCAGGTGGGAATCTATGTTGTGTCTATTTTTCAGTATAAGAGCTAATCAGAATGAGGTATTGATTGGGAGAACAAATATCCTGTAACAAGCTTTGGGCTCTGCAGAAAATCACTTTTATTGAACAAATGTATCATGATTTACTTGAAGCTGAATTCGCCTCTTCTGGACTTGTTCCCTTCAATGTGGCCATGCAAAAAAACAAAGCAGGATTGAGCAGACAAGAAAAATAGCTCAGTCATCTCCAAGTTTCTGTTATTGGCAGAGATACGTATGTAGGAATTTGGTACACTAAGGTTATATATATTAACGTGCAACATTGAGGATATACAAGTTTATTTTAATTTTGTTCAAAACAACAGTGGTTTCCTCTGCTGCATATTGCAGAGTCAATGGGCCTAATTCAGACCTGATTTTAAGGGCACATTTTGTTTGCAAATGGACAAAACCATGCTGCACTGCAGGTGGGGCTGATATAAAATGTGCACAGAGAGTTAGATTTGGGTGGGGTGTGTTCAAACTGAAATCTAAATTGCAGTGTAAAAATAAAGCAGCCAGTATATACCCTGCACAGAAAGAAAATAACTCCCCCAAATCTAACTCTCTCTGTGCATGGTACATCTGCCCCCCCCCCCCCCCCCCCCGCAGTGCACATGGTTTTGCCCATTTGGAAACAAGATACATATTAGGCATACATTTTTAGTTATCACTGCACATTGATACAATGGATTAGCAAATTAACCCTAGAATTGCCAGAACACTTTGAAAATAGAACAAATATATACACATTTGTATATCTCCCAACTTTCTGAGCACAGAAAAAGCTGCAAGTAGCGACAACCAAGGTCATAAGTCCCATCTCCCTTCCCCCCACCCCATCTGTCCCCTTATGGACCATGCTCCTTTGTATTTTATCTCCCCCAGTTTATGCACCCTGCATACCCAGGTCTTTCCTGATCATCCTGTATATGTCCTCTCTTGTCCACACTGTATGCACTAATTCTCACACTAGGAAAGCGCAAGCATGCAGCCATAGTATTCATACAGTCTGTCATTGAATTACAATAAATCACCTGTAGAACATTTAGATTAGCTGCCAAACTGTCATATGCTATCATATGCTGGTATCACAAAGGAGACACTTTGCTACAGGACCACAGTAACAGTTATAGCGTGTTGGCGGGTAGATATTGTATTCATATATTTACATTTAAGGGGTTCCGGATGACAGATTGTCAATCTGTAGGTCGAGAGGTATAAAATCTGGACAGGTACAAAAAGCAGGCCTGGACCAGCCTATAGGGGTACAGAGGAAACCCCCGGTGGTCCCCACTACCTGAGGATCAACCCTCTCATCTAGGTATTAAGTTCCGCACTATATACTTGAATATATATTTTATGTATATGTTCTATTATACCGCCCAAGATTATTGTGTATGTTCTACAGTGTTATTTATCTGCTAAATTATCATGCATATAATATATAAGGGCACAGGACCATACGAATAATTAGCCATGCCACTGCAGCCCCTACTAATGAATTACCCCTGATGGACCCTTGATGTCTGACACCGACAAAAAAATCAACAGATGAAAGTTAGACAATACAAAAATAACGTTGCTTGAATTAAGGTGAGGGTCCACATTTCCACTCATTTGGCTTATATATGGGGAAACAAACAAAATTACACAGAAAGAACTTGTGTTGACCATTCTCATATTGAGCTTTTGACCCTGATGAACCTAAATATTGCACCCATACTCACTGTACCTCATAATAAGTGCCAGGTTAACAACAGGGCAGATGGAGATGCATCTCCAGGCCTCCAAATAAAAATAGGACCGGCAAGACCACATGGTTGGCCATAAATCAGAAATATTAATATTGCATTGCTATTTTCTCCACAAAATGATGCCTACTTAGCACTGGCCTCACGTCCTAAACTTCTCATAAAGGGCCCCTGAACATTTTCAGCTCCAGGCCCAGGAAGCCCTTAATCTGGTCCTGCACATGATGAACTAAAGATTAAAGACTGCTTAACACGTAAAACATAAATTACAGTTGAATATAAAAGTATAAATCTTAGTAGTAAAATAAATATTATTACTACTGACTACTAGTATAACATGTGTTGAAATATTTCCTAAATCTAGGGACTACCGAGAACTGATGGGGTTAAAACTTACACTACACTAAACATTGGTCTCACACAGCAGCTGCTTGGTGCTCAGCCAGTCGCAGGACAAAAGTCCCAAATCTCCACCTCCTGCGACTTGTAGTGTAGATTATGCTTAGGAACAGGTGCTGTTTAAAAGGGGGCTATTCTTAGAGCAGGAATTAAAAATAGCTGAGTGTGGGCGATGAATGAAAGATAGAGCAAAACCCTTTCTGCCCTGGGAGCGGAAGGTCATCAGTCCCGGAAAGTGACTGTAGCGGTTTCGGGCGTCTAAGGTCATTAGAGAGTGTTATTAAGTACCGCAGGTCAGGGGCATAACATACAGTATTAATGAAAACATTGTGTTATTACTGAAGCTAACACACATTAAGTATATGCCTTAAATGTATGCGCCCATACAACTGCCTTGAACTATCATACACTAGGTTAATACTCAGTGAGAGAAACCAACATCACTTGAGAACTATGACCAAGCAAAACAGAGCTTGAATTAAGGATGTCCAATGCGCCAGAGGTTCAAATATGTTTTATTCATTTTTTTTTAATCTTCAGTGTTAAAGACAAAACTGATGGAATAAGTGTGAACACATTATCACATACATTGAAATGTATGTGTTTGCCTTGAGATCTGGACATCTACTGCGGTAGAATATGTGTAGACGGCCGCATAGTCTCCTTGCGGCGCAATGTATTCCACTGAAAGGGACCCACTACGCCGCTATATGTGCCAGCCATAACATGTTAAACTACCAGCTTTCCAACTGCCAAAATTACAAGGGTTTCATGTCAGAGATGCCAGAGATGCCATTCAGAATGAATCCATTGTCAGTAGACATTGTCTATATATGTATTCAGATATAGGCATGGGAAGATTAGGAGAGGAAACGGACAATGTAGTCTCCATGTTGGACTCTCCCTCTGTCGTCAGCAGTTGTTACGTTTTGGGTAGTGTTCTCCCTTTATTTCAAAATACTGTTCATTTTTATATGTCATGGGCCCGGATAAAAGAGATCACAATCTGTCATCACTATCAATAACCTGCACAATTAGCACTCAATTGATCTGGTGTGACAAGAGTGTGATTATTACCCTCTTCAATATCTCATATACTTACTATTTATTCCAAAATTATGCCACCACATATGGTTGTTCCACAACCTACACACTTGGGGGAAATGTAATAGGATGAGAGAATCAGAAAGTGAGAGATTTGGAAAGAAATCTCCAGTTTTTTTTAAAGTGGCAATCATTTACAAATCACACTGGTTTTGCAGTGTAAACTGATTGCCGCTTTAAAGAAACTGGAGATTTCTTACCATATCTCTCACTTTCTGATTTTCTCACCCTATTACATTTCCCCACATATATTGTTGGAAGCCTTAATATTATTATCCTTTATTTATATGGAGCCACAAGGGATCCGCAACACCCAATTACAGAGTACATCAACAAATAGGCAAAACAGTGACTTACAGTTGACTGCAATTACAGGGTACATAAACATAGCTGTATCAGCAGATAACACTGAAATAAGTATCAGGGTGGCAGAAAACCACAGGATTTGGAGCAATTGAAGATGGTTTAATTAAGATAAAAAAAAGCACATGAGGGAAGAGGGCTACAATTGTACCTCCAGTAAGTCCCAGTTATCAGTACCCAAATAATAACCTGTAGTACCTGCTGTATTGTGTCTGTTGTAAATTGCTTGGTAGTGGGCTTAGTGGGTCAGTGTTTTGGGTGCTGTAACAGGGTCACACACAGCTTTTCAGGAAAATTAAATAAATTAAGATTTACTGGCAGCATAAACAGAAAATAACAAGCAACCTAGCCCCCATGCAGGACACTAACTCAATGCTTTACCCCTCTCTATTGCCAGGGCCTGATTAACCAATGGACTGATTAGGATATAGCTTGGGGCACTGGGTTCTGGGCACAATAGATTGCGCTGGAATGGGAGCGCTTCCTGGTGCTGCTAAAGTGAGGCCAAGCAAGGTCTTGTGAGATCTCACCAGGGAACTGTGGGAGCAGCGGTGCCTTCTGGGATTGCCGGCATCATGGAGGCAGGGATGCATGTCGGAGGAGATCCTGCGAAAGTTGTGGCTGGCTCTGCCTCCAAGACTGCCGTTGCCAGCACTGCTAGGGCGGTAAGTGGTAATATGAATGGAGCGGAGGCCCAAAATTGGCAGTGGGGAATGGGGGGTCGGTCACTTCTGTATTAGCCTAGGGTGGCTGGAACCCTTAATCAGGCCCTGTCTGTAATAGACAACTACTGTAAGTGTGCAAGCAAAGTCTTACTTAAATCTCAGTCCTATCTCTCACAGGGAAAGCACCTTGCAGGTTTAGACACAGACTCCTGTCCTCAGAATCAATGCCCACTGGGCTGTGTTCTTCTCAGCAAAATATGCCCAGTCACAGAGATTTACATTCTTCCCTGCATCCTTCAGGCTTTGACAATGGTCTTCGAATTGGCTTCCTGGCACACTGACTGTCTTGTACATCCCCACCTAGGCAGGATACACACTGCCCTCAGTCTCCTCTGGAATGATTTCACTCACTCACTTCCCTCCAGCCCCACCCAGAATCCTTCACTCACTACTGCCATCTATGCTCATAATGATATAATATATATAGCAGGGAAAAAATTTATCACAGAGACACATTTTACTAAAGGAAATTGAATATGATAAATACTTCTATCAATCCTTAAATTATATGCAAAAACAATTAAAAAAACAGAACACAAAAAATATAGTCTTAGGCAACTCGTTTTCTTACAGGATCCTGGTTTCGGGATCACAGGAAGATGGAGACATTTCCAATGTCATATTAGCTCTCAAGAATTGTACAAGGTTTGTAGATGGAAAATCCAGAAATGGCCACATACAGCACCATGGCATGCAGTAACACTGTAGTAGTTCTAAACAATCCACCATTGGCGGACTACCATTTGTACCAACAGCCCTATAGCAAGTACAGTGTTTCCATTTGAAAATGTGATCTGCATCTGGAAGCGCAGCTGCATTCCCTGACATGCCCATGAGACTTCCATAAAACACCCCTGGTTTTTTTTCACTTAATTCACCCCATCTCCCAGTCATTGACCAGGAATGCGGTTTGCTTTGACCAGCAGTTTCTTTTCCAGATTTGCAGCAGCAAATTATTGCTCAACAACACAAATAATGGAATTGAGTGCAGTTTGCAAGGATACACTATAAAACCATCACTGCAAGAATTTATTTTAGAAGGTATACCTTTTATCTTGGAACATAATTATTTTATCTTTAAAGGCGATTTTTATCTACAACAGAAAGGAACAGCGATGGGCACCAGGTTTGCCCCCAGTTATGCAAACATATTTATGGGGTATTGAGAAGATCTTTATATTTGGAACAATAACCCATATGGGGCAAACCTGGTGTCCTGGCACAGATATATAGATGACATTCTGTTTATCTGGAGCGGCGATGAAGAGGAACTAAGTCTTTTTTGTGAATTTTTAAATAACAATCCTTTTAACATCAAATTGCTTTTTAATATTGATAAGACCACCATCAACTTTTTGGACCTGACCATTTTTATTAAAGATGAAAAAATTTGCACAAAAACGTATCAAAAGCCAACTGACTCCATAGCATATATCCAGGCGGACAGCTACCACCACAGAAATTGGCTGAACGGAATTCCGGGCGGCCAATTCAAGCGAATAAGAAGAAATTGCACGGACAAAGATACGTTTGAAGACCAGTCCAAAGGAATGACGGAGGCTTTCAAATGATGTGGTTATGAAAATCAAAACATAGAACAGAGCCTTAAGAAGGCCAGAAATGTGGAAAGGGAAACTCTTTTGAAACCACAAGAAAGAAAAAGAGAAAATGAAAAAACAAAATGGGCCTTCATAACTCAATTTAATTCCCAACATCAGATAATAGAAAAAGCTTTCAAGAAACATTGGTCTATCTTGAAACAAGACCCTGTGTTGGGTAAGCATCTGCCTAATAAACCAGTACATGTATATAGAAAGTCCAAAAATATAAAAAAACAAATTAGTTCACAGCTTGTGTAACACAGATGCCATCCGCCAAAGCTACAATCGATCTATTGGCTTTTATAGATGCGGACTATGTTTGGGGTGTCGTAACATTAAAAGTCTAAATCAATCCAAATTTGACTCTATTCAAATTAATGGACAAAATATAAAAATAACTGAATTTGTCACGTGCAACACCCCAAATGTCATATATGCAGTCAAATGCTTGTGTGACAAAGTGTACATCGGGAGGACTTCGAGACCCCTCAAAACAAGAATAGGAGAACACCTAAGGAACATCAGGAAGGGTCTTGAACTACACTCGCTCTCTGCACACTTTAAAAGAGAACATCAGTGCTCCACCGACCACATAAAAGGTTTCTGGGGGATAAAACTCGTAAAAACCACCGAGAGAAACAAAAACCTCACTAAATTGTTGGCTCAAACAGAGATGAAGTGCATCTACAATTACAAAACATTGGTGCCTTCAGGTCTAAACCAAGACTTTGAGCTTAAGTGGTTTTTATAATATTCTTGATAATTAATTATTTTATGGATTTTTATGGACATCATGGTTTTTATAGATTTTTTTACATTTTATAGTTTTTTTTAAATGTCCAGAGATTAATGTCCCTCTTCTTTTAAAAATAACAGCTGCTTTTTTCTTACATATACTTCTGCCTTTTCACACCTTTTATTGCACTTAAGCACTTTCCAATCTTAGCACTTTTCTACTGGGCCTCTTCATTTCCCCTTCCCCACTTCTATATGTGCAATAATAAAATCACAATGCTGCTAAAACAGAGCTTTACTCCTCAGGGAAACAAACAACATTTGCCAGACTCGTGGGAGTTAAACACAATAAGAATGAGAACCTCCGTATGGAACGCAAATAGGAAGTGAATCTGGAACGCAAAAGGTCGGAGATACCGGAAGTCGTCACTTACAAAGAACCAACTGAGAGGCGGAAGTGAAGGACGGGACGCACCATAATCCGTGACACGCAGTGGCTAGATCATGACCGGAAATGACGACGACCCATCCAGACGTGACGTGGAGACACCATCCACTGCCAGCCGGACCCGGAAGTTACGACGACGAGACGCCATCCAGACGCCGGCCGGATGTGACGCCGAGACGCCATCCATTGCCAGCCGGACCCGGAAATTATGACGACGAGACGCCATCCAGACGCCGGCAGGATGTGATGCTGAGACGCCATCCACTGCCAGCCGGACCCGGAAGTCATAGAGACATCCGAAAATAACCATCTTTTCCCTATAGGAGGAACATGTATAAACGTATAATACAACTATAAATACAGGGAACATTTATAAACTATACAGCGCTTCTTCAAATGGCGGGAATCGGGTAACCCGCCCCCAATCAACCTCACCGGAATCACCATATATACAAGGGAGCTACAGAGAGAGGATGCACCTTGAAAAAGATCCGTTTTTGGATCGAAACGCGTCGGTGGACGATCCTCTCTTACAAATACCAACCTTTTTCCCTTTTGGACGCCTGTGGTGTATTGGACGGGAATACCTGGAAGTTTTTGTGGTCAGGTAAATAACGGGGCCCCACGCACCCTGTCCACTATTATAACATCCAAAGAACTCCAGGTTGCACCGGTCCTTCATAGTTCCAGTGGCTCCAAAGTGGAATTTGTTTTACAGAAACACTAGTTTTTTAATGACACTGTTAACGTACCAATAAAGAGATATCTGTTTTAATTATACAGTATCTCGCAGTGGCATTTTTTCTTCCTCCCCTTCTCTTACCCTGGAACGCCTGCGACATCACAGCAAACAGGAACAGAGAATACCGGGGATCAAAGATCTGTGAGATATGCGAATCTTTGTCTGACTCTGAGTGAGTATACTGGGTAGGGGGGATCCACCCCTAATACTTATCCGGTTTAAGAAATCCTGTGTGATCACATTCCTAAAGGTTTATGAAGAGCAATTTGTGATTTGCCATCCTGTGAGTGCATTTGAAAGGGGGGACATAACCCCCATCACATATGCCTTTTGAATAGATACTTTAATATATGAGCACCCTGTTTTAAACGTTGTAAACCAGTCACAACGATATTACACGAGGAAAGTTGCCCTCTTTCTCCCCTTTTGTCTCTTTCATATATATACATACGTGGAAGGAGATTTTGAAAAGGAGGACAAAAGGAGGTCTAAAACAGGGGAGTATTAGTCTCCTTTCTTTAAGATAATTCTTCGCTTATATCACCTGGTGTAGCGCCCTCATTTCACTGGTTCAAGTATTTCTCAAATTTCTTCTCAGTTTGCATATGTAGCTGAAAGGGTCTCTCGAGGCAGAGGCAGGTCACAGGCAGTGATCAGTAACACAAGGTAAGCAGCATACATAGAAAAATGGACCTGCCTCTGACCGCTAATCAATGCAGCTATTAGAGGGACAAGTTTTATGGTTTAAAAACGTTTGACCGTAGGGGTGCATTGTACTGACATGAATCATTCTAGGTTCATATAAAGGACTGGCTCATATAAACAGTCCAATTCCAGCATTGTGGGCCATTATACGAGACCCAGGCTGCAGATCTTGTATTAAAATGCATGTGTCACGATTGAGTTTTATTACAGATGTACAGTAGTTCACACAGTCTAAGGGCCCTAGGCTGAAAGCTAAGGGTCCCTTCTTTCCATAGGTACAAGAAGTTTAAAAATCGACCCTTGGGAACCGGAGATATCTGACTTCAAAGCAGTGGTCCCCATCCAAGCCTGTTAATTGGTTTTCCCAGTCAGATATTTCAGGTTCTGTCTGACGGAGAGTTTTTCTAAGGGTATATTCCAAAAGCTGGGACTCTCCCCCTTTGATGGACACTAGCAGCTTGTCTCTACTGTTCCCAGAACCAGAGATATCAGCCTTCCAGCAGCTGGTTACTGCTCCAGCTCCATACACCTGTATGTAGTTTTATATACTCGTTGGCAGATTGCTCTGCCTCCTGAACTCTGATCCCCTAGTCCCCAGTACCATTTGGTAGGTGGGATTCTCTAGTTTTTCATTCCATTAAAATCTAAGAAATCTATTTCTGGGAACTGGAGATATCTGCAGTCAAGCAAGCTGTCCTCCCACCAGAAAATTATGAATAATAAGCCCACTCCACTATATATATTTATTATTATTTATATACATTTGGTCTATCTAGAATACTTTAACTGACCCGGCTTTGCTCCGCCCCACTGGAAACCCCCCTCTGAAAATCCTGCGTTTGCCCCTGATGTATATTCTTACCTCTAAAGTGTCTCTCCAGAGGTCACCTGATGCTGCAGCAATCCCTGCCCGTCATGTCTGCCTGTCAGCTCCAGTCTCATATGGTTTCCATGCTACTGCCATTATCATAGGCCACAACAGTGCAAGTTACCTATTGCACTGTTTCCCGCATTCCTTGGACAGGGGAGCAGCCATGTTCATTCCAGTCACCTGTTTGTTCACAGCAAATCCTAAGCGTCCTCCTGTCCTGCCAATTGCCTAACCCAGCAGTTCTCAAACTGTGGGTCCTGGCCTTCCCAGCATGGGGTCGCGACTCGATGTTGCTGACCATCAGGCTGATGATTTTTCTAATCTCATTCAGTGATTCAAGGAGTCTGAAAAGTCTATTTAATTGTCTGTTATTTTAGACTCCTCACATCATTTGGTGCCACCACAATGCTGCCATGTATGTGCTGTCTGCTGACCACACATGTGACCTTCTGCACTTACTGGGGTCCTGTAATTATTTATATTGTCTGATGGGGTCCCAGAGCAAAACAGTTTGAGGACCCCTGGCCTAACCAATCACCACACATTGGCTGCTATATGTATACTGGGTTGAGACCTGAGAAATGGGTGATTCAATATCTGCAGCCTAGCTGTTACCTGACCTTCTGCTCCAGAGGAAGCCTTCCTTCCAAAGACTGGCTAATTGCATCCAGCTGCAAAATCTGGCTCCTACCGGTGTTGCTTGAATTAACTCCTTCAGCTCCTGCTGATTCCATGCACTCCTGTTACCCACTAACATCAAACTCTTGACGTGCTCCTGCTCTAGTGGACTCTGCTTCTTCCAAGGACCTGTATATATTCCAATGTGTAGCTCTCCTGGAGCCATCGTCGTTCCACCATCTACTGCAAGCTCCATCAGTGTTCTGTCATCGATACCTCCACGCTACCACCAGTGTTCCACCATCGATTGCAAGCTCCATCGGTGTTCCACCATTGATATATCCACACCATCGGTGTTCCATCATCGATCCCAAGCTCCATTAGTGTTTTATCATTGATAGCTCCACACCATCAGTGTTACACCATCTATCCCAAGCTCCACCGGTGTTCCATCATTGATAGCTGCACACCATTGGTGTTCCATCATCAATCCCAAGCTCCAACGGTGTTCCACCATCGATACTCAACAACATTGGTGTTCCATCATCAATCCCAAGCTCCATCGGTGTTCCACTATCGATGCTCAGCAACATCTTTTCACAATCAATTCAATATCGATTTCTCATCAATTCCAACCGACCTCCTGAGTCTCCTACTACCTTCCCAGCTATAGTCTCCTGCTCCATATGTGTTATATTAAAGACTGTATTATACTTACCTGCTTCCTGCATGCTGGTCACGCCCTCGGGCAATCCTACCAATTACCATATTCTGGTTCATGCCTCCAAGTTCCCAGGGTTCTCTCTTGGGTCAACCCCTATGCCCGTGGCTTCTGGTTCCAACAAAGCAAGCAGCCCAGGAACCACCTACTGTAGTTTATACCACTTCTCTATTGTGCTGTGTGCTGAACCCCTTATAATAATCTACTAATATAAAAACTTCTTTAATTTATAGAAAAGTTTATAGAAAGCATTTGGAGATTGCATAAAATTTCTTATCTCTTTAATGTCATCATATATTGACAGATTTAGTATGTCCTGATATGAAAAATGGCTTTGGTAATGTAGTTTTTATTTTCTTGCAATACAGAAACAGTATGTCAGTACATATTGACATTAAGTGGAATGAGACTGTTTAATGCACTAAAATGATATGATTTATCCCCAACAAAACAAGAGATTAATAGATATAAAAGTAGATTGACTCCACTTGATACAGAAATCTAAATGTTTAATGTTTTATTCCTTCACACATTTATATATGTTATACTTAGGCGGGTATTCAATCCCGGGTCACGACTGTCGATCCATCCCGACAGCCGTGACCCTGATCCGTTTTCGTTTTGCTCATCAGCATATCGCCAGGAGGGATTCAATGTCCCGCTTGGCGATCGTCGAAAAGGGGGCGTATGCGTGTAAACGTCCATGGATTGTTGAGATTCAGCTGTGAGGAAAAACAGGCCCGACAGCTTTCAAAGTCGGGCCCGTTCCGTTGATCTGCCTCTTTAATGCTGTCGGAGCATTGAATAGGCGCCCGCCACTATTTCCCCCCGTCGGAAATAGTGGTGGGGGTTGAATACCCCACAAAAACTGATAACTTTCTGGGGTACATTAAACTCCATCTTTTGAGCCCCCATCAATTTTAATTTATTCGTTCTAAAAAATAAACGTTATTGTTTTTTATTTGTTGAGAGAGCAGACATTATTAAAATAATAAATCAGAGTAATATTATTCTTGATTTGCTAGCCCTGTGCTATGTATTTCCAGGAGTTCATCTGCTTATCTCACAGCCCCTGCTGATAACACGAAAAGTGCACGCAATACGTGTATAATAGGGTCAACCGATCCCAGGTTCACTGTGCTAATGTTCACCTACGTCCTATTTAAAGAGTTGTATTTATGGGCCATATACCTATGGCGAGGGGGTGAGTTACCTTGGGAAAGATTTTCAAGGTGATAGTGGTGTTTTAAAAAGCAATGTGACTCTACTTTCCACATTTCATTGTCTTTGGCAAGGTTTAAATCATGTTGCAATACAAGTTGGATTTACTCGTGACTGTAATTCAGTCGCTGTAATTTTGCCATCCTACCAAAGCTGTTGCTTGCTTGAGCAACAAACATTGCAAATTCTCTTCTTATTTCCTGTCAAGGGGATAGACTACTGTATATTTAGACAGATTGTCAATGAACAGAAGAAAAAACTGCTACCTACCCAGGTCTCAGTGCTCATTAGTACACACACGTATCTATGTGTTTGAAGCCCAACGGCTTTTCAGCTCACAACTGTTGGATTTTGAAAAATAATTCCTTGTCATTTTTCCTTTCAGACAACTTATGCATTTCATCAGCTATATGCCCTGAGCTATCTTAATTAGGGAGTTGCCTGGTTTAGTTTTTGCTCCTGGGTTCTTATGTCCTGGATGCGGTACATGTGCTAGGCCTTCTGAATGTACTGACCATCTACTGTATTTACACTTCTTCCGCTGGCACAATTCATCAGTAGTGTGGTGTCTGTTTATGCTCATGGTGGTATTGGTTTACTAAAAACTGATGCAGAGAATTATAACCGCAAAATGCCCTAACAAATGTAACAAATATACAGGGGTTAGAAAAAAAATATGGAAATACTTAGGAAAAGCACAATTTTATTTCTTAATAAAGTGTAGGACCACTGATGGCATGCAAGATGACCTGAATTATTGGAATGGACAAAAATAAGTCTTAAATATAAGTTCTGGCTGGTTGGCAATGGAATCCTAAAATATTGTTCATGTGAAGTTTGCTCAAGTTCCTGGAGTGATGTTGGAGGTGGATAATGTGACTGAACCCTGTTCTTCAAAACCAACAACAGGGGCCCTATGATACTGAAATGAGGAGATTGTGGGTTCCAGGAAGATGAGCCACCTTGTCTGCTTGCTCAGAAAACCACATTTGGTTGACACAAGCTCTATGACTTTGTACCTTATCATCTTGGTACCAGGCGTTACCTGCCGGGAACAATGTCTGCCCCATGGGATGGATCTGGTCAGCCAAAATGTCTACATAGTCCTTGGCAGTGAATGAACCATACATGAGGATAATGGGGCCGACAGAATACCATGATATGGCTGATCAAATCTTGCCAGACCCTCCACCATGCTTCACTCTTGGCACCAGCCAGTCCTGATCGAACGTTTGGCTCCATTTCTCAACATGTAAAATTCAGATGACAGTCTTTCATTGCTTGGCAGGCCCTGATTTATGAATGTTATACCACTATTTCTGCTTCTTGGCATTCATTGAGTTATCATGGGTTTGGCAACTGCAGTTTGCCCATGAATATCCTAGTTGTAGAGTTCCCTTCTCACTATTCTTGTAGACATGGATGTGTGGAATGCAGGAATCCATCTCAGCAGGCACTTTTGCAGCAGTTGTTTTCTTATTCTTGGCCACAATCATCCTCAATGCCCTTATGTTTCTGGCACTCTGTTTACCCTTTCGGCCATGTTGATGTTTAGCTGATGTTTTACCAGAAAGGGTATAAGCAGTCATTGCCTGATACAGTTCCTCATGATATGCAGTCACAGAAGCACCCACTAGATGGGCACAACAATTTGCTCTCTCTGAATGTCTGTGAGCTCAGACATGATTTGCCATGATGAATGCCTGCACAGATCAATGTCTCCTCCAACAGCCATAACAGTTTCCATACTGGAAACACAAACTACTTTGGCTCATGTATGGTTTGATGTTGAAAATGCATGGCTAGTTCATGCCTGCCATTGGTGTGATGTTTCCATATTTTTGTCTAACTTTTGTAAGTGTGAACACACTAAACACAAGAGTATAAAAGAAAATTAAGAAGGCAAAACAAAACTTAATAGCCTTGAAACAATAGTAGCAATAATAAACGGTACTTGATTCCTAGCACGGTGCCCCCGATTTTGATTCTAAGTGCATCTTATACAATTGCATCACCTCGCATGCAATATAGCGGCATGCGATGCAATGCAATTTGATTAAATTTTTAATTGTACAAGCACCCTGATGGGTGCTTACATTGTTAAATGTACCCCCATTGTCAACGCCACCCCCACTATCAATGCCAACCCGAAGCATGGCGAGCGCAGCGAGCCCGCGAGGGGCGGCGGTACGCGTCCTCCGACCTTTTCATACCCCCACTATCTACGTCGGCGTGGAGTTGACTTTATATAGTGTGGCGAGCGCAGCGAGCCACCGAGCCCCACGAGGGGACACAGATTACTTTACATGTATTCCACGTCTGCTCGCCACGCTTTGGGCACGGTGGCTCGCTGCACTCGCCACACTATCTAAAATCAACTCCATGCCGACATGGATAGTGGGGGTATGAAATGGTCGGAGGACGCGTACTGCTGTGCACGCCACACTTCGGGTTGGCGTTGATAGTGGGGGTAGCGTTGACAATGGGGGTGCATTTAACATTGTAAGCACCCATAAGGGTGCTTGTACAATTAAAAATCACATTGCATCGCATGCCATTTGCTGGCATGCAATGCTATGCTATATTTCATTGTACAAGCACTCCTGTTAATTTAACTGGAATATCGCATTGCATCGCACGCATTGCACACCACTAAGTACGGTATGTGATGGGTGCCGTGCTAGGAAACAAGTACCTTATAAACAGTATAGGATCAGTATAGGTCATTAAAAAAATTTGAGAAACTTTCAGGAAGCCCTTAATCAAAATGGTAACAGGTTAAAGGTCATGGCAGGTGGATATAATCATAAAAATAACAGGCACTGCTCATGGCACCAGCAGATAAGGATAACCAAGAACAACTCTAAATTTCATTCAACCTCAACTGCCCAAAACCCAAGTTGCCTAATTTGTAATCGAACATGCTCTCAACCTGCTCTGAAGGGGACGCCCTGGTCTCCTCCAATGCTCCACGTTGCCACGATAGGGAAGTGCGGTGGTGAGGTGTTTTAAAATGAAGAGTATAAGACTGACTGCATCTTGCCTTGGCTCTGCTTTACTACAGAGCAGTTGCAGACTCAAGTGTGTCTATGGTGACACTCACACTGACCGTGGAGCGTAGTATGAAGGGAGACAGGAGACCGGGTCATGGCTGGTATATAGGCAGATTATTTTAATCAGGTGCCAGAACCAGTGCCAGTATGAGTGACTATCACTCGCCAAAGAGGCCGCCGTCACCTAGCTGGTGCAGTATGTTGCAGGTTATATTTTAAATTGAACTCTTAACTACTGGTAAATATAAAAAAAAATTGTCCTGGCAGGAACTGCTTATCGAGTGGTACTAAATAGTGACCTATGTACTTCCTGCCATGCATTCGGGTCATCACAGCCCTGCCAGTCTCCACTTTACAATACCTGTTTTTATAGCACTGTATTGTAGAGGCGGACCCATGATGACAATTGTGCATCCACGCCCCTCTGATCAGCCCATCTTCACACCCCCTATACACTGACCACCTGGAGGAGGTCACAGAAAACTTGGTGAGTATGAATTAAACTGCCCTACACACAATATTTTACTGCTGGACAACATAAAGTGCAAAAAGTGACCAATTTTCAACATGGGCAATCGCTCCACCCTTGATGGTGAAATGCTTAACCTGGCCTCTGGGCTGTCATACTTCAGTCTTCAAAAAAAGTGGGAAAAATCGCCCCGAGCCCCAGAAAGGTAGCAGTTAACACCAAATAACAGTAAAATGTAAGCTATATTTTTTAAAATGATTATTATTAACAGTGAAAAGTATACAGGTTAGGTCTCCCTTATCTGTGTATTCCAAAAACTGAAATATTCCAAAAATCATGGTTTTCAGAATATTTTTTTTCCCCAGCCCCTTTTTTTCATACTTACCTCATCATCCGATGTCCACGGCAGCCTCCATCTTCAGTGGCATCTCTGTCACAAGGTTGCATTGTGCCAATGCGCTGGCGCGCCATTGACGTCACTGGTGTGCCCACTCACTCCCGCAATGCACCCCTGGGATAGGAGATGCAGCTGAAGAGGATCCTGAAGGCCACCGTGGGCGCCGGGGGACACTGTGGATGCCGGGGGACCATCGGGGCACCACCAGGGGACCAGGTAAGTATGGAAAAAAATCCCTTATCCAAAATGTTTGGATACTCAACCTGTAGTAACAAAGTGTTTTTCAACACATTAAAGCCTTTGGATAATTTGAGCAATTGAGAAAGTTTAAAATGAAAGTTTTTGGGGTAAAACATGTGTAACTCCCATCTGCAGGTTGAGAATCTAATTTCCCATCTACACAATGGCCTTTATTCTGATTGAGTCGGATGGCTGCGTGTGCGTTCGGACGGCCGATGTTTGGTGTTTGCACATGTGCAGAGGAGTATCTGCGCATGTGTGAACACCTCGCACATCCGAACACGGTGTGAATTCTGTGCAGAAAATGATCGGTCAGACCCATCTGAGCAGGGGGTGGAGAGGGGCGTGAAGGGCTGTTTTGGCTCATTACCATATGCATATGCCCCGTGTTTCATGGGCGTTTCCATGAAAACCCTGGGCGTAAGTATGGTGACGCAGGTGTCGGGGGCGGACAGCTGACATAGCCGGATGCTAGCTGCCCGCCCATATACCTGCTTTCATACGGAAAAATGTCCGAGTGGTCTGGGGCACTCAGTGCTGGCTGCCCGCTCGGGTCCATCATTCGATGGTCGGCAACCATCGGAGGATGGGGGAGGTTCCCACAGATGGAGGAGGTTTTCACATGAAACATCCACTCGTGGTCCGTTCACTCGGCGTCTTACCGCATTCGAACGGTGTGAGCGATCTGTATGGTAGGTGGGGTTAAGAACACTCGGTTCCTGTCCGAAATACGCATCCGTCCGACTAGAATAAGGTCCAATGTTCCAAAATGCACTCTTACCAGTGGTGGTTTTCACCAATGGGTTACAGGGCTGCAGCCCCCCAGGTGAAATCTGCCACTGTGTGAAGCCAGAGGCAGTTAGTGAGACTGCACTGGCTTCACTGTCACTGGCAATGGCTTCTTATTGGAAGTCTGACCTGCCAGTCACCCAAAGCAGTCCCGCTGGGAGGTGTTCCCTCCCTCTGGGATGCCGCTAAGGGCTGTTGGGGCAGCAACCCATAAAAAAACAGGTTCTGCGCATGCGCAGCACCGAAGAAGCTACTGCGCATGCGCTGGTCACGCGATGGGGGTCAAGACTGGCAGTGGGGTGGGGACCAGCAGGCAGTGGCGGGGACCAGCGGGCACTGGCAGTGGGATAGAGCAGCGGTGGCAGTGGAGGGGGGTAGGGCATGGCATTGCAGCAGCCCCCCTTCTCCACAGAGGTAAGAGCCGCCACGGACTCTTACAGATTATTTATACCCATTTTTGTGCTACATAAAATCACCTGCAAATTACATCTTTATTGGTCAAATAATGTTAATTTAAATGCTTTTACAGAGGTGGTAATTCAGACCTGTTCGCACTGCTGCAAATACGCACTGTGGCAATTTATCGATAGACTGCACATTCTATGGCCCGTTGTACGCATTCGCAGTCTATCATCGGGAACTAGGCATCTGGGGGTGATTGACAGGGTGTTGGTGCCTGGGGGTGGTAACCGGACATTTAGTGGGAGTGCTATGAAAACTGCCGGCATGCTACCAAAAATGATATGTGCGCATAGGAAAGCATGGGTGTACCATTTGTTTTAGGGGAGGGGTGACATCAGAAACAGGCCGGATACCCCTGTTTTCTTTGCTGCCGCCGAGTAAGTCTCTGGGTACTCTGAGCCTGCAATGCCTGGGGCCCAGTGTACAGATCATTTCTTTGATGAGCGGCTTATGAATGGTTTTAGAACATATCCGCATGGCTTTGAATAGAATTGTAGCCACACACAGCTATTTGCACAGCGATCACATTCATTTGCAAGGTAGGATTTCACTCTGGTGGAGTGGCGTCTACCTGAACACTGGCCACTGCGAACTAATGCAATCAGGTCTGAAATACCCCTGAGCTATTAACATTTTTAGCAACAGCACTTTTCACAGGTGCTACATACTACAATCTGTGCTGTGTAAACTCACATTGAGGCTCATGTTAACAGATTCTGTGACTGAAAAACAAATGTATTTTTTTTTGTTTTGTTTACACGCTAAGCAAGATCTCACGGAGCATCCTAGACAGCTAATTGAATCAGCCCATAAATATGATTGCCAAACTGGGATGAAAATGATGCAAGTTAGGTTAAGTAAATAAATGAGGGCCTATTGGCCGCCTAGGACCCCAGAAAATTGAGTGACACTAATATTGAGAAATACATGTTAAGGGGTGTACACACGCTTTGAGTTTGACAGGTTTTCGATTTGAATGGTTTTTAATATGCTTTTGATCTGCATTCGATTCGATGCGCACTCTCATTTTCTCTATATCGAAAAGACAAAGAGACTGTGCAGGCAAGGAAATATCAAATTCGATCCAGTAAATCGAATGTGTACAATGTGCTATGAATGCAAAAATCAATGCCAAAATTGATATGTGCAAAAGTGCAGATCGAATGTGAGATTGAATGGAAAGCAAGGCCAAATCAAAAGGGGGTGGAATTGGGGAAATCAAAAGCGAATCGAAAGTAAATCGATGCGTGTGTACCAGCGGCGGGTCTTACCTCTGCAGAGGAAGGGGGCTGCAGCTATGCGGGCCCCCCCTCTGCTGCCGCTGTGCTTGTGGTCCCCGCTGCTGCTGCCGCCAATCCCTTTCTAGCCAATGGTCCCGGTCCCCACCACGGGGCAGGCGCATGCACAGTAGCTTTGTTGGTACTGCGCATGCGCTGGCCCCAGACTCTATATGGGCTGCTTTTGCAGCAGTTCCCAGAGGCAGATTCAGGGTCCTGGGTCCGGTGCATGCGCAGAATCGTCCTCTTACTGCGCATGTGCGGAACCTGGATTTTATGGCTTGTCGCTCAGCAGCCCATGTAGAGGCGTCCTGGAGGGAGGGAACACCTTCCATTGGGGTCCGCCTTGGGTGACTGGCAGTTCGGACTTCCAATAGGTTTTCAAGAAACGGACTCATCAACGGTATTAATCGCAGAGTGTTGGACTCAGAGTCCTCCAAGGACGAACAATCATCTGCCAGTGATGTAGATAATAGCAACACCAACTCAGTTCTACCTGTAGGCAGCCCACAAATCAAGATCAAGAAAATACTCACGACGGGGGGGGGGGGGGAGGAATAAAAGGTCGGGGTACAAAGACCCGATTTTTAAGACCTTTAGCCGGCTGGTTGAATGTGACATCTCCAAATTACTTACAGCAGTTCCTCCTATACGGTCCAATTTTTCGACAAAAGATTGGCAAGCTCTGAAGAGTTTAGGCAATGATCCCTCCATAGTGATCCGCCCCGCCGACAAAGGCGGGGGGACAGTCATCATGGACACTGCGGACTATGTCCAAGTATTGGAAAACCAACTGTGGGAAACAGAGACTTACCTAACTCTGCCACAGGACCACACAGCCAGCTATAAAATCGAACCGGATGGGATTCTGTCCATAGTGTCTAGGACGGTATTATCAACATTACCACAAAAGAGGCATTGACAGTTCAATATCCCATTGTCCCTATAATGTATTCAATACCCAAAATACATAAAAGTCTACAGAGACCCCCGGGCAGACCCATTATATCTGCCCATGGGTCTCTGTACCAGGTTATATCCGCTTACTTGGATCATTTTGTACAGCCATCCATACAGGGAGAAGTTTCTTTCCTTAAAGATACCAATGCATTGCTATCTAAGTTACAGGCAATTCCAGAGATACCAGCTCAATGTGTGTTAAGCACGATAGACCTGACGAGTTTATATATGTGCATACTGCACCAGGCGGAGTTAGAAGCGATTCGGAATTTTATAAGAAATAACTGGTTATACCAGGGCCCCCAGGTAGCCTTTTTCTTACAACTTCTTGAATTATGCAATTATGCAGCACTCAAACGAAATTATTTTTCATTTAATATTAATGAATATAAATTAAATATTACCTTCAGTTGAGGGGGATGCGCGATGGGGTCCTCAGTGGCCCCATCGCTTGCTTGCCAATTCCTATATGTTCGGAATCGAACAATCTTTGTTCACACTAAACATGAAGGTGCAAGGTTATTTGATTCTTTACACCAGATATATAGATGACCTCTTGATCTTCTGGTCAGGGGATCAGAGGTTGTTAGAGGACCACATTTTAACACAATGCTTCGGCAATTCACATACAAGATGAGCACAGAGTCCGTGTAATATCTTGACATGGACATTAAAATAAAAGATGAAAATATTGTGACATCTTTGTTCTCCAAGCCCACTGATAGGAACAATACTCTCTTAGCCTTCAGTTTCCACCCTATCCCTCTTAAAAAGGTTTGCCTCACTCGCAGATGCTACGGGCGCGCCGCATAATGAAAATGAGGACCTGGAGAAGCCTTTGATAGTGATGTCCGACAAGTTTGAGGCCAGGGGCTATGCAAGAAAAGCACTTGAAGCCTCTAGGAATAAGGGGGGGGGGGGGAACAGATCTCTGCGGCTACTCCAGCTTGAATGCCGTTGGATTTTCCGGTTGGACACCCTGGCCCGAGGGGACTCAACGAGAGCCTGGGTTTGTCTTGCTTCCTTTGATGCAGGATGCACAAATTCATCAGATTGTATACCATCATTACAGTTAAATCTCAGGTGGGAAAATAATCTCGAAGGTGTGTTTGACAAGACAATCGAGTCCCTCCTTGTCTACTAGTGTAGACGGTTTACACAGAGTAAGTCCGCCGATTCAGTGTAATATAGTCTCTCATAGATTTATGCCTTTGTTGGCAATTATGCAGCACACAAAGTTTAGCTTTTTAATCTTTCTTTTAATGTTTTTTCTTCTTTTGTATTTTTTATATCTGTCACTTTATTTATGATTTTATTTATTTATTTACAGTTTCTTATATAGTGCATACATATTCCGCAGCGCTTTACAGAGAATATTTTAACATTCACATCAGTCCCTGCCCCAGTGGAGCTTACAATCTATATTCCCTACCACATGTACACACTCACACACACATACATTCTAGGGTTAATTTTTGTTGGGAGCCAATTAACCTACCAGTATATTTTTGGATTGTGGGAGGAAACCGGAGTACCTGAAGGAAACCGGAGGAAACCCACGCAAGTACGGGGAGAATATACAAGCTCCGCACAGTTAGAGTCATGGTGGGAATTGAACCCATGACCTCAACATTGTGAGGCAGTAATGCTATCCATTACACCATCCGTACTGCCCTTTAAGCACTTTAAACGTTATTGGATATCAGTGGTTTGCCGCAGAGCAATATGCAAAGCGCTCTCACACTGTCTTAATTTTTATTACCCACTTACAACAGACACGAATTGTCATGTATATAGACAGGTATAATTATACACTTGGAAATTTTTATTTTGTAAAAGCTTGATATTGATGATAGGTCACGTGTGTGGAGCTCACTCTGACCTCTGACGCTGGAGATTCCCTGGTGACGTCATTAGAAGATGTCCGGGAACACCTGCAGGCATTTATTAAACTTGTTATTTGTATTTGTTTGGTTTACACTAGCACCTTGATAAAGGGGCCACTCGGTCCTGAAACGTTGGCGTCACTAGATTTGGGGTGAAACATAGATTGTGATTACATTGTTCTATTGTTTAATAGAACAGTGACTATGCACTCACTATATTAACCCCTTCCTGACAGAGCCAGTTTTTGCGTTCCTGACAGAGCCCTTTTTTTCAAATCTGACATGTATCACTTAAGTGGGGATAACTTTTTTTTGCTTTTACTTATCCCAGTGATTTTGAGATTGTTTTTTCGTGACACATTGTACTTCAAATTAGTGGTAAATTTGGGTCGATACAGTCTGTGTTTTTTTGTGAAAAATACCAAAATGTCGTGAAAAAATGGAAAATTTTGCAATTTGCAAAATGTTAAATTTTCTGCTTGTGAGACAAATAATCATACCACTCAAAATAGTTAATAACTAACATAGACCATATGTCTACTTTATGTTTCCATCATTATTTCAACTTCCCTTTAATTTTTTTGGACACTAGGAGGCTTACAATATGAATAGCAAATTCTCAAATTTTCAAGAAAATTTCAAACTGATTTTTTTAGGGACCAGTTCAGTTCTGATGTGACTTTGAGGGACTTGTATGTGAGACACCCCCATAAATGATACCATTTCAAAAACTGCACCCCTCACAGTATTCAAAACAGCATTTTGGAAGTTTGTTAACCCTTTAGATGTTTCACAGGAATTAAAACAAAGTGTAGGTGAAATTTCAAAATTTCATTTTTTTTGCAGATTTGCAATTTTAATACATTTTTCTAAGGAACACAGTACATTTTACTAGAGAAATGTGACTAAAAATTGATTCCCCCAATTCTTTTGTTTTCATAAATATCCTATATGTGGCCCTAGTGTGCACGTTGACCAAACCACAGGCTTCATAATAGAAGGAGCACCTACTTGATTTTGGAGCCTCCTTTTTATGAGATTATTTTTTAGGCACCATGTAGGTTTCTAGGCACCATAAGATGCTAAAATTTAGGAACCCCCCCACAAGTGACCCCATTTTGCAAACTACACCCCTCAGGGAATTCATCTAGGGGTATAGTGTACATTTCAAACCCCCAGGGGTTTCACCAATTGTGGTACAACTGGGCAGTGAAAATTAAAAATTAAATTTTTTACACAAAAATGCAGTTCTGGCTCAAAATTTTTCATTTTCAGAAGGTATGAAGGAGAAAAAGCACCCCAAAATCTGTGCCCCAATTTCTCCCGAGTACGGCAATGCCTTACATGTGACCAAAAAATACCATTTGGGTGCATGGCAGGACTCAGAAAGGAAGGAGTGATTTTTGGATTTTGCAGCTCAGATTCTGGTGGAATGTTGGTGGGTGCTATGTTGCATTAGCAAGACCCCCCAAGCACCAATACAGTGGAACCCCCCCACAAGTGACCCCATTTTGCAAACTACACCCCTCAGGGAATTCATCTAGGGGTATAGTGTACATTTCAAACCCCCAGGGGTTTCACCAATTTTGATACAACTGGGCAGTGAAAATGAAAAATTACATTTTTTTACACAAAAATGCAGTTCTGGCTCAAAATTTTTCATTTTCATAAGGTATGAAGGAGAAAAAGCACCCCAAAATCTGTGCCCCAATTTCTCCCGAGTATGGCAATGCCTCATATGTGACCAAAAAATACCAGTTGGGTGCATGGCAGGACTCAGAAGGGAAGGAGTGATTTTTGGTGGTGGAATGTTGGTGGGTGCTATGTCGCATTAGCAAGACCCCCAAAGCACCAATACAGTGGAACCCCCCCACAAGTGACCCCATTTTGCAAACTACACCCCTCAGGGAATTCATCTAGGGGTATAGTGTACATTTCAAACCCCCAGGGGTTTCACCAATTTTGATACAACTGGGCAGTGAAAATGAAAAATTACATTTTTTTACACAAAAATGCAGTTCTGGCTCAAAATTTTTCATTTTCAGAAGGTATGAAGGAGAAAAAGCACCCCAAAATCTGTGCCCCAATTTCTCCCGAGTACGGCAATGCCTCACATGTGACCAAAAAATACCATTTGGGCGCATGGCAGGACTCAGAAGGGAAGGAGTGATTTTTGGATTTTGCAGCTCAGATTCTGGTGGAATTTTGGTGGGTGCTATGTCGCATTAGCAAGACCCCCCAAGCACCAATACAGTGGAACCCCCCCACAAGTGACCCCATTTTGCAAACTACACCCCTCAGGGAATTCATCTAGGGGTATAGTGTACATTTCAAACCCCCAGGGGTTTCACCAATTTTGATACAACTGGGCAGTGAAAATGAAAAATTACATTTTTTTACACAAAAATGCAGTTCTGGCTCAAAATTTTTCATTTTCAGAAGGTATGAAGGAGAAAAAGCACCCCAAAATCTGTGCCCCAATTTCTCCCGAGTACGGCAATGCCTCACATGTGACCAAAAAATACCAGTTGGGTGCATGGCAGGACTCAGAAGGGAAGGAGTGATTTTGGGATTTTGCGGCTCAGATTCTGGTGGAATGAATGGTGGGTGCTATGTGGCATTAGCAAGACCCCCGAAGCACGGTGAAATGATGAACCTAAAAATCCATAGATGTGTGGTATATTTTAAAACACTCCTTTATACATAGGCCGGGTTTGTCGGGGCAAGTGTCACACTGGAAAATAGTTTGCTTTCTTATTCCCTTTTTATAGCAAACTTTGCACCTTTTTTGTGTCCTGCCCTTTTTTCCAGTGGAGGGGATTTCATCAGGAAAATGCTGCCCTGGTACAATACGGGGGCCAGTACTAGAAGTACTGGGGCCCTCTGCCTGCTGGTTCCCAAATACTAGGCCCTTTATGACTTCCTCTTGAAAGTGCATAAATGTCCCCCTCTGGCTGGTAGAACGGAATAGCACGTAAGCGTTATACAGTGCCATCTGGATGATATACACGGCCAGCTTCTTGTACCAGATTTTTGTTTTCCGCAGGGGACTGTACGGCTTCAGTACCTGATCTGAAAGATCCACTCCGCCCATGTACCTATTGTAATCCAGGATACAATTAGGTTTTGAGGTGTGGGTACTGGTACCTCGTACAGGGACGGAGGTGGTACTGTCTCCGTGAATTGTTGTCAGTATAAGGACATCCCTCTTGTCCTTATATTTGACCAACAACATATTTTCGGTGCATATTCCCCTGCTTTCACCCCTTCTCATTACTTGGGCAATGTGCGTTTTTGGGAGGCCTCTTTGGTTCTTGCGCACAGTACCGCAAGCTGCTGTACCTCTTGAACCAAGGGCCTTAAACAGGGGGATGCTGGTGTAAAAGTTATCCACATAGAGGTGATAACCTTTTTCCAGGAAGGGGTGCACTAAATCCCAGACAATTTTTCCACTAACACCTACGAGGGAGGGGGGGCATTCTGGCGGTTCAATTCTTGAATCCTTCCCTTCATATACCCTAAACCTGTGGGTGTACCCTGAGGTGCTTTCACACAGCTTATACATTTTTATGCCATACCTTGCCCGCTTACTGGGAAGGTACTGGCGGAATTTAACCCTTCCTTTAAAATGTATAAGGGACTCGTCTATGCAAATGAATTTATCTGGGATGTACATCTCTTCAAATTTGGCACTGAAATGATCAATGACCGGCCTGACTTTGAATAGCCGGTCAAAGGTGGGATCATCTCTGGGTGGGCACTGTGCATTATCGTTGTAATGCAAAAATTTAAGGATCGTCTCAAATCGAGCCCGGGGCATGGCCATACGGTAAAATGGGGTGCTGTACAGAACATCTGTACTCCAATATTGCCTAATTTCTGGCTTTTTTACTATGCCCATATGAAACACCAGACCCCAAAATGTCATCATCTCTACTGCATCTACAGGGGTCCACCTAGCAAATGATGACGTGGGGTTTTGAGCAATAAACTGCTGGGCATATAAATTAGTTTGGTCCACCATTAAATTTATAAAATCATCAGAGAAAAATAATTTGAAAAAGTCAATTTCTCTGAGACCTGTGGAATCAAATTGGATTCCTGGCATGGCCAAAAACTCAGGAACCTGGGGCTCAAAATTGTCTGGTGGTGGGGTCCATACGAGATCAATTATTGGGGGGGGGGGGGTCTCAGCTGCTCTACGGGGGCGTCTTTGAGGGGGTCCCTCATCACTAGAGGAGGAAGAGGAGCTTAAGACGAAGCCTTCAAATTCCCCGCTTGCATCACTGGCTGTGTCAGAGTCAGAGGCAAGCATGGCATATGCCTCCTCCGCTGAATACATTCTTCTGGATGACTGGGATGACATTTGGGATGACATTTGGGATGCCATTTTTATTTTTGTGTTACTGGTAGTGAAATGTTTCAACACGTGTATAGTGTAGGGGGGGGGTACAAACTTTATTTCAACCCGGGGGGTATGTAGTGTGTAGTGTGTATGTAGTGCAGAAAAAAAAAATACTTTATACAAAAAAAAAATTGAAGGGGTTAAAAAAAAAAAAATTGAAGGGGTTAAAAAAAAAAAATTGAAGGGGTTAAAAAAAAAAAAAAAAGGTCCTGCGCCAAAAATTGAGCACAGATGTTGGTCAGTAACGTCCGTCACTGAACAGCGCTCAAAGGCAACAGGAATTTGATCAAAAAAAAAAAAAAAAAGATCAACCCTGTGCCGAAAAAGCTGATCAGTGATGTACGTCACTGATCAGCGCAAAGTGGTCACAGGACACCCACAAAATCACAGTGTGTGTAAAAAAAAAAAATTAAAAAAAGACCCACAGCAGCCTCAAAAAAAAAAAAGGTGATCAGTGATGCGACACTGATTACCAGTGAGGGGCAGCAGGTGCACAACCTTTGGTGCAACTGACAGTGCAACTGGCAGCAACTGGCAGGTATATATAAAAAAAAAAAACCTCTGCACCCCCAAAAAGTTGCTGATCACCTCAGATATAGTGATCAGCACAAAAGGCGGGGGCAGCAGACACAAAATTTAGCACTCTCTATCACTCTCTGTCACTATCTCTCTCTATCTCTCTATCTCTCACTATCTATCACTCTATGACACTGCAGCAGCAGCACTGACAGTTATATATATGAAAAATAACCCCTGCACCCCCAAAAAGTTGCTGGGGGTGCACAAAATAGGGGCAGCAGACACAAAATATAGCAGTCTCTATCACTCTCTGTCACTATCTCTCTCTATCTCTCTATCTCTCTATCTCTCACTATCTATCACTCTATAACACTGCAGCAGCAGCACTGACAGGTATATATATATATAAAAAAAAACCTGCGCCCCCAAAAAGTTGCTGATCAGTTAATTTATACTGATCAGCACAAAAGGGGGGGCAGCAGTCAGTTATATAAAAAATATATAGCACAATCTGTCACTATTTCTCTATCTCTCTCTATCTCTCTCTCTATCTATAACTATATCACACTGCAGCAGCACAAAATATAGCACTCTCTGACACTATCTCTCTCTATCTCTCTCTATCTATCTCTCTCTATCTAACGCTATTACACTGCAGCAGCACAAGTTCACAACACAGGAAGTCACAAGTAGTAACAGGATCCAGGAAGCATCCAGCACACTACAAGCAGTAATGAAGCAGTGATCAGGTAAGTATTTTGCTTGGTTCAGGTCAGTATACTGCGGCAGCTAGGCACGGTGACCGCACTGCACGCAATTCCAGACCGGAATGGCGTCTGCAGTGCAGTCACCGTTAGTTTAAATCTCCCTCCTTGGCTGTGATTGGTCCGTCGGTCCGACGAACCAATCACGGCCTTTGGGGGCGGGCGGGGTGAGGTGGGGTGACACCAGTGTCACCGTTACACCCCGCGGTGATTGGTGCTGTACTTTACAGCACCAATCACCTCCGATCGCGTGTCACCGGCGAACGTTATTCGCCGGTGACACAGAAAACGCTGTAATTGGCTGTTCACTGAACAGCCAATCACAGCGATCGCCGACGGGGGGGCAGCATCGCAGCCCCCCCTGGGCATGCAGGGACATGTCTGCTGTCAGGGACAGCAGACATGTTGAAACTGTCACCGCGTCTATAGACGCGGTGACAGTTACAAGCCATGACGTACATTTACGCCATGTGTCGGGAAGTACTTCCCGACCATGACGTAAATGTACGTCAAATGTCGGGAAGGGGTTAACTAACAATAACAAATTGAGGAGATTTAGTAATGTATTGATCAATGCATTTTAAGGCTGCAGCCGCCAGCAAGGAACGGACCCCACTTTTCTGTAGATATTTATAGTGTATAGAATCCACAGAGACTGTTTTATGGTGAATTACACTGAATTTTACTTGCCTGAGTTTTATTAAGCCTTTATTTTAAAAAGCTATGCTTTATGCATAAAATAACCATTGTTATCCTGATTTTATTAAAGGAATTCCTGATCTACAGTATCCCTTGCTGATAGTTCCAGAATTTTAGGAGATTTCTGTATATTGTATAATTGTATAAAGTAGAGGATAACCCCGAAAGAAGTCAAACGAAACAAGTAGGGGTTAGTTTTAAATCCTTTGAGTGCCAACATCTCTGTGAGAGATGTGTAAAATCATCTAAAAATGCCAGTGTTGCTCACATTTGTTATATAATGTTGTTAAAAAATGTTGTGTAAAAAAACATTATATTTCCTATATAAGGTAAATATTACAGTGTCACGTTTCGTGAAGCACCAGCTGGAGTGTAACGGAGGCTGGGTGCTTTGATCTAGGGCTGTTGCATTAACGACAGAAGGGAGTGAAGCAACTGAATAAAGTAAACCTTATTTAATGAAGATACTGCGGTACAGAATATGAATGATGACACAATAATAAAATGGTAGTTTCTGATAAATGATAAAGTCAATAATATACAATACTTATTGAAGAGCTTTGGAGATGATTGGTAAATTGAATAATTGAATAACTGCAAGATTGGATGATTGAGCAATTGGAAGAAAGATTGGATGATTGGTTGAAGAATTAGATGATTGGATGAGGATTGAATGATTGGTTGAAGAATTGGATGATTTGATGAGGATTGGATGATTGGAAGTAGGATTGGATGATTGGAGAAGGATTGGATGATTGGAAGAAGGATTGAATGATGAAGTCCAAATGAATCTGTGCTGAGTAGGATCGTAGCTGCAGAACCAGGGATGACCACAGAGAATAACCATCAGGAATGAGGGAGAAGATATTACCCCTTTGGGGGGTTAACCTTGTCCTATCCGTATAGGCGGCAGCGGGTTCCGTGATGATATGGTACAGGCAGTGAAACGATCAGCAGGAGACTTGGAGAAGACTTCACCAGAGGTGCAAGAACTGTAGTAGGAACTACAGACAGCCATGGAGGATCAATGATGCGTGTGGGTAGACATCATTGTACTGACTGCCGGTCTTGCCCGGCAAGTCAGTATTTTAAGGGTGAGCTGCGTGGTGATTGGTTGACACTTGACATCACTGAATGGAGCCACGCAGCATAGGCTGAAGGATCCCAAAAGATGGCCGCCGCCAGAGGTGGCGACGGAAACCAGCAGGCGGTGATTGTGCGCTGCAGCCGGCATGTCCAGCCAGAGGCCTGACCTGACACCGACCCATCATGGCGGCTCATGTCTCACGCCACCCAGAGCCCGCATGGCACAGGAGCACACACCACCGCTGTCGGTGACAGCGCGACAGCATGCACCCTACCAGCATGGGAATCAGCAGCGGAGGGGAGCGCCAGGGCAGAAGAAGACCTGTCAGAGGTCTTTGGGCTAGGGACAGCACAGAGGGACCGGGTAGCTGACATGGTGGTCGTGACATACAGGTCATTATGATGAATAAAAATATTTGCTTGCCAATTTTCACACCAATTTTGACACATTCACTTGGCACTCAAAGGGTTAAGATTCCTTTTGGTCAAAAAATGACGAATTGCTAAACTGTATATGATTGTATATTATGTAAAAGTACTATTTCAATAATTTGTAGTTTTCTAATTGTTTGAGGGTGTCTATAATAATATTGTTTTATTAATTGATACAGACAAAGGAGCAAGTACACCAATTGGTTAAATCATAGTCCTTTATTTGTGTAAATCTTAACCTCTGATTTAAATAGACCAGTAAGGATGACACAATTATCACTAGGGCAGATGTGGGTTGCTTTATTGAGCTAACTGGTCTACTCTTATTGATCCGTACTCAGATTATTACCAATAGTTTAGAGTCAGCCAAACAAAAAACAAAATGTTATCAGAATGGAAAATGTTAATTGCATCCAATCAGATAAAAGAGCTGTATCCTACCTATGACGTTCATTAACAAGATACATTTTATTTACAATGGGAAAATAGATGGGATGGACCAAAGGTCACTTCTGACTTGCTGCTGTCACCTTGCAGTGCAGGGAACAGGATATACGCTATACAAACATTGGCTGAGCACAGTGCACCTGATAACTTGTTTCCAAGCATATGCTGGAGCTCACAATTGTCCCCAGATTCATTATATATATAGGAGATGAGAAGAGGGTGAAAAATTTGATGGAGTATGAGATTGCAATAGCATATTCTATTGATAAATGGTTTAATAAAAATACATAAAAAATAATAATAAACCAGTTATTTATATAGGGCACACATATTCCGCAGCGCTTTACAGAGAACATTTGAGCATTCACATCAGTCCCTGCCCCAATGGAGCTTACAATTTATGTTCTCTACCACATGTACACACACACACAGACATTCTAGGATTACTGTAGTTTGATGAGAGCTAATTAACCTACCAATATATTCTTGGATTATGGGAGTAAACCACAGTGCCCAGGAGAAACTCACACAAGTAGGGGGAGAATATACAAACTCTGCACAGTTAGGGCCATGGCGGGAATCAGTGCTGTGAGGCAGTAATGCTAACCATTACACCACCCGTGCTGAATAGGATTATGAAGTCTCTGTCAAATTAAATAAAATTAATATATATACAGTGGTGTAGCTAGGTACCACAGTGGTGTAGCTAGGTACCACAGTGCCTGAGCAAGGGCATGTTTCATGCCCTTCCTCCCATTTGTAGTAGGTGGGGCTCTTGCGCGGCAAAAAGGGGGCAAGGCCTTTAAATTATACCACACACTGTAATGCCCATTGCACTTTTTAGCAAACTTTGTAATACCCATTACATAAAGCTACATGCCGTAATGCCAATTACACATAAGGCCACACATGATGCCCATTACATACTATATAACAAACGTAATGCCCATTACATACTATATAACAAACCATAATGCCCATTACACATTTGACACATAAGTGCCACTTACCTACATGCTCATTGCTAGGAACTTCACACTCGATGCTAAGGGGGACGGAAATAGCTCAATGCCAAGGGGGAGTGAAATTGCTTGTTGCCAAAGGGGGAGTGAAATTGCTCGTTGCCAAAGGGGGTAGTGAAATTGCTTGTTGCCAAAGGGGGTAGTGAAATTGCTCGTTGCCAAGGGGGACTGAAATTGCTCGTTGCCAAGGGGGACTGAAATTGCTTGTTGCCAAGGAGGACTGAAATGGCTTGTTGCCAAGGGGGACTGAAATTGCTTGTTGCCAAGGGGAAATGCAGCCCGCTCCCCACCAACCCAGCTCTTCCGATCCCTGCTGTGCCTGGCTGAGCTGCTGCTATTTTCAATTCACAAGTCTCCCGCTGGACCCATACCTCCCAACGTGACCCATTCCAGGAGGGACAAAATGCTCTGCTCCTAGACATCCTTGCCAGTTGCAGATGCAGAGGTGGGACTGCACCACTGTCGCAAATTCAAATAGGGCAGCTACACCTGCCAGTGAGTTCGGACTGTGCTGTTGGTGGTGGCAGTTGGTGGGGCTCCCCTATCTGAATTTTGGACTGTGCTGCAGCCCTGAAACTCTGCAATTGCCACTGGCATGGATGTCCAGAAACTGAGCAACCTGTCCATCCTGGAATGGGTCATGTTGGGAGGAATGTGGACCGCTAGCCAATAGGCGCTCGCAGTCCAGCAGCCAATGCTGCTTCTGATTGGCTGCTGGACCGCAAGCTCCTATTGGCTAGCGGTCCAGCGGGAGACTTTAACTGAAAGTTAAAATAGCAGCGGACTCCAGCGGGCACAGCGGGGAGCATGGAGCGGGTGATCTGGGGGAGCAGGCAAGCAGTGCGGGGTAGCCGGCGGCAGAGCTTGAGTTGCACGGAGCTCGTGCTCCACCCTCCCTACACCCCTGTATATATAGTGTGGGTGCAGGCCTCTCTAGTTGTGATAATCAGGGTGCATGTCTCTCCAATGGTGGTGGTAGTGGAGAGGTGCATGCCTTTCCAGTGTTTGTAGGGGGTGCTTCTCCAGTGTTTGTGGGGGGGGGGGGTCATGCATCTCCAGTGTTTGTGGGGGAGGCATGCCTATCCAGTGCTTGTGGGGGAGAATGCCTATCCAGTGTTTGTGGGGGAGGCATGCCTATCCAGTGTTTGTGGGGGAGCATGTCTTTCCAGTGTTTGTGTGGGGCAATCTTCTCCTGTGTTTGTTGTGGGCATGCTTCTCCAGTGTTTGTGGGTGTGCATGCCTCTCCAGTGGTATCGGTGGGGGTGCATGTCTCTCCCGTGGTGGTAGTGGTGGGGAGGGGGGGACGGGGTGTGCATGTCTCTCCAGTGATGGTGATAGTGGGGAGGTGCATGCCTCTCCAGTGTATGTGGGGGGGGGGGGGACATGCTTCTCTAGTGGTGGGGGTAAGGGTGCATGCCTCTACAGTGTTTGTTGGGGGCATTCCTCTCCATTGTTTGTGGGTGTGCATTCCTCTCCAGTGTTTGTGGGTGTGGAATCCCTCTCCAATGTTTGGGGGGGTTCCTCTCCAGTGTTTGTGGTGAGTGCATGTCTCTCCAGTGTTTGTGGGGGGGCATGCTTCTCCAGTGTTTATGGGGGTGCATGCTTCTCCAGTGTTTGTGGGGTGCATGACTGTCCAGTGTTTGTTGGGGTGAATGTCTCTCCAGTGTTTGTGGGGGTGAAAGACTCTCCAGGGTTTGTGGGGGGGGGGGTGCATGTCTCTCCACTGTAGTATCATTATTTAGACATCCTTGCCAGTTGCAGATGCAGAGGTGCAGAGGTGGGACTGCACCACTGTCGCAAATTCAAATAGGGCAGCTACACCTGCCAGTGAGTTCGGACTGTGCTGTTGGTGGTGGCAGTTGGTGGGGCTCCCCTATCTGAATTTTGGACTGTGCTGCAGCCCTGAAACTCTGCAATTGCCACTGGCATGGATGTCCAGAAACTGAGCAACATGTCCATCCTGGAATGGGTCATGTTGGGAGGAATGTGGACCGCTAGCCAATAGGCGCTCGCAGTCCAGCAGCCAATGCTGCTTCTGATTGGCTGCTGGACCGCAAGCGCCTATTGGCTAGCGGTCCAGCGGGAGACTTTAACTGAAAGTTAAAATAGCTGCGGACTCCAGCGGGCACAGCGGGGAGCATGGAGCAGGTGATCTGGGGGAGCAGGCAAGCAGTGCAGGGTAGCCGGCGGCAGAGCTTGAGTTGCACGGAGCTCGTGCTCCACCCTCCCTACACCCCTGTATATATAGTGTGGGTGCAGGCCTCTCTAGTTGTGATAATCAGGGTGCATGTCTCTCCAATGGTGGTGGTAGTGGAGAGGTGCATGCCTTTCCAGTGTTTGTAGGGGGTGCTTCTCCAGTGTTTGTGGGGGGGGGGGGGGGCATGCATCTCCAGTGTTTGTGGGGGAGGCATACCTATCCAGTGTTTGTGGAGGAGAATGCCTATCCAGTGTTTGTGGGGGAGGCATGCCTATCCAGTGTTTGTGGGGGAGCATGTCTTTCCACTGTTTGTGTGGGGCAATCTTCTGCTGTGTTTGTTGTGGGCATGCTTCTCCAGTGTTTGTGGGTGTGCATGCCTCTCCAGTGGTATCGGTGGGGGTGCATGTCTCTCCCGTGGTGGTAGTGGTGGGGACAGGGGGGACGGGGTGTGCATGTCTCTCCAGTGATGGTGATAGTGGGAAGGTGCATGCCTCAGTGTATGTGGGGGGTGGGACGGGGGACATGCTTCTCTAGTGGTGGGGGTAAGGGTGCATGCCTCTACAGTGTTTGTTGGGGGCATTCCTCTCCATTGTTTGTGGGTGTGCATTCCTCTCCAGTGTTTGTGGGTGTGGAATCCCTCTCCAATGTTTGGGGGGGTTCCTCTCCAGTGTTTGTGGTGAGTGCATGTCTCTCCAGTGTTTGTGGGGGGGCATGCTTCTCCAGTGTTTATGGGGGTGCATGCTTCTCCAGTGTTTGTGGGGTGCATGCCTGTCCAGTGTTTGTTGGGGTGAATGTCTCTCCAGTGTTTGTGGGGGTGAAAGACTCTCCAGGGTTTGTGGGGGGGGGGGGTGCATGTCTCTCCACTGTAGTATCATTATTTAGACATCCTTGCCAGTTGCAGATGCAGAGGTGCAGAGGTGGGACTGCACCACTGTCGCAAATTCAAATAGGGCAGCTACACCTGCCAGTGAGTTCGGACTGTGCTGTTGGTGGTGGCAGTTGGTGGGGCTCCCCTATCTGAATTTTGGACTGTGCTGCAGCCCTGAAACTCTGCAATTGCCACTGGCATGGATGTCCAGAAACTGAGCAACATGTCCATCCTGGAATGGGTCATGTTGGGAGGAATGTGGACCGCTAGCCAATAGGCGCTCGCAGTCCAGCAGCCAATGCTGCTTCTGATTGGCTGCTGGACCGCAAGCGCCTATTGGCTAGCGGTCCAGCGGGAGACTTTAACTGAAAGTTAAAATAGCTGCGGACTCCAGCGGGCACAGCGGGGAGCATGGAGCAGGTGATCTGGGGGAGCAGGCAAGCAGTGCAGGGTAGCCGGCGGCAGAGCTTGAGTTGCACGGAGCTCGTGCTCCACCCTCCCTACACCCCTGTATATATAGTGTGGGTGCAGGCCTCTCTAGTTGTGATAATCAGGGTGCATGTCTCTCCAATGGTGGTGGTAGTGGAGAGGTGCATGCCTTTCCCAGTGTTTGTAGGGGGTGCTTCTCCAGTGTTTGTGGGGGGGGGGGGGGGGGGGGCATGCATCTCCAGTGTTTGTGGGGGAGGCATACCTATCCAGTGTTTGTGGAGGAGAATGCCTATCCAGTGTTTGTGGGGGAGGCATGCCTATCCAGTGTTTGTGGGGGAGCATGTCTTTCCACTGTTTGTGTGGGGCAATCTTCTGCTGTGTTTGTTGTGGGCATGCTTCTCCAGTGTTTGTGGGTGTGCATGCCTCTCCAGTGGTATCGGTGGGGGTGCATGTCTCTCCCGTGGTGGTAGTGGTGGGGACAGGGGGGACGGGGTGTGCATGTCTCTCCAGTGATGGTGATAGTGGGAAGGTGCATGCCTCAGTGTATGTGGGGGTGGGACGGGGGACATGCTTCTCTAGTGGTGGGGGTAAGGGTGCATGCCTCTACAGTGTTTGTTGGGGGCATTCCTCTCCATTGTTTGTGGGTGTGCATTCCTCTCCAGTGTTTGTGGGTGTGGAATCCCTCTCCAATGTTTGGGGGGGGGGGTTCCTCTCCAGTGTTTATGGGGGTGCATGCTTCTCCAGTGTTTGTGGGGTGCATGCCTGTCCAGTGTTTGTTGGGGTGAATGTCTCTCCAGTGTTTGTGGGGGGTGAAAGACTCTCCAGGGTTTGTGGGGGGGGGGGGGTGCATGTCTCTCCAGTGTAGTATCATTATTTACCAACAGTTTAATTAAAAAACTGTATTCATATATAACACATAATGTGTCTGCAAGCACCTCTCTGATGGTAGTGGATGCACAAGCCTCTCCACTGGTGGTGGGGGTACAAGCGTCTCTGGTGGTAGTGATGGGGGTACAAGCATGCCTCTCTGATGGTGAGTTGGATGCATTTCTCTCCGGTGGTGGTGTATGTCCTGGTGGTGGTGATTGCGGGGGTACATACCCCTTTGATAGTGGGGATGTAGAGGACAAATAACTCTACATTGGTGAAGGCTGCCTCTCTGGTGGTGATGATGGAGGGTCATGCCTTTCCTGGGGTACTGCGGGGGTATACCTCTCCAGGTTTGCCTGCCTCTCAGAGAACCATTGACATCTGCCACTCAGGGTTCTTATTTGGCCTGACTCGCTCAGAGTGCTGGGGGGCCTGCCTCCCCCAGGGTTTCGGGGGAGCCTGCTTCTTCTGGGCTGCCAAGAGGGCCTGTCTATCAAGATGTGTGGATCTGTGGTGGCTTGAGGCATAATGAACCCACTGGACTAGAAAAACCATTTCAGCTCATATAAAATGCCTATGATTTGTGACCATTGAGAAATGACAATATTCTAAATAATGAATGTTCTTTTTGTCCAGAGAAACCTCTTGCCATTTAATTCTACTAAATTGGGACATAACCGCCTTATATGCCCTGACACGTCCATTATGAATCCACAAAAACCCCATTTATGCATACAGCAAGGTACCAATAAAATAACAGCGCACTTACCTTACCCTTGCAGAATGGCCAGGATATGCTCAAAGATAAGCAGCCGATCGCTACACCCCAATGCCTCCTTCGTCCTCCATTCTCGCTCCTCTCTTTTTAATTTACTAAACACTGAAATATTAATCAATAGTCAAAACAACACCAGCTCCAGACATCATTTCCTGCACTAGTAGGGACAATGCAGCAGGATAAACCCTAGTGTGCTGGCTAGGCTTTACACTACAGCAATAAAATGGAGTGTGATAAACAACCAGCCAATCAGCCCATAACTGTCACTTTCAAACCATGTATGTAACATGACAGCAGCTGACTTTTTATCACATTTCGAAGCTTGATTCATCTGGCCCTCATTTTTGGGCAGGCAGTCACATACCTCCCAACTGTCACGATTACAGCGGGACAGTCCCGATTTTCGGGTCCTGTCCCGCTGTCCCACCCGCGGCAGGCATTGTCCCGCTGCGGGGGGTGGCAGTTGGGAGACCCCCCAATCTAGTAGAATCTAGTAGTCTATTCTCGTATGAAAATGAGGTCGCGGCTAATTAGCATAAGCCGTGACCTCATTTGCATACGTCCCGCCCCCTTTTCGGATGCTCGAGCGGCTTCGCCGCGCGAGTGTCCCTATTTATTCAGGTCAGAAGTTGGCAGGTATGCAGTCATATTGTAGCCATTGGGACCAATTCAGACTTGTATGCTAACCCAGTGGTTTTATTTTACCGTGGTCTCTGCCACTGTAGATGACTGATTGGAGGCCTTCCTAACCAGTGGTCAATGTGACAGACAGGATCTGAAACTTGCACTGAAATGAACTAAAATAATGACAGACTGGGCTGGGCCATGTACATATAAAATTATTTAAAACAACTGAGATACAGTCTATCATTATATGTTTATGCTGAAAAAAATTAGCCTTACGGTGGCCATACACGTCCCGATGCGGGCTGTGCGATGTGTGCTTTCGCACAGTACAAAAAGTATGTGCTGCACATACTTTTTGTACTTAGTTTTCATCGCATTGCATCGCATTGCATGCACAACAAACATTAATATAAAAACAATGGGCGGGATGTTCTAACATACGCAGCCCACCTCCGCCGCCCATCGCCTACATAATTATAACATATGCAATAATTATGGCAAAGGACAGCTCTTGCGTTAAGAGATGTGCTTTGCGGCGGATCCCCCCTCCCTCCCTTACCCGGCGCTGGTGCTGCGGCAGGGGCTGGCTCTCCTCCTTCTGCCTGCACCCAGAAGAGGATTACAGTGCAGGGAGGAGGAGGTCACAGGTCTGGGCAGCACAGCTCTGTGCTGCCTGGACACAGGTGAGGGGGGGGGGGTCAGTGCAGAGCAGTGGGGGTCACAAACATTGACTCCATGTGAATATGCGGGGAACGATCAAATCAGAATGAGGGCCCATATGACTGTTTCACAGATTTCAGCAGTACAACCTGCTGGCAGTATTAAGAGTCCACTACCATAAAACCAGTGGCAGTTTTTACCTATGAACTGCAGCCCCCCCCCCCCCCCCAGGTAAAATCCGCCACTGTTCTCTGCCTAAGTGAAGCCAGATGCAGTCTGTGGCACTGCTCTGGCTTCAATGTGACTGGCAGCTGTGACTTCCTATAGGAAGTACGACCTGCCAGTCACTCAAGGCAGTCCCACTGGGAGCTGTTCCCTCCCTTTGGGATGTCACTCAGTGCGCAAATGCGGGGCAGCCCCAAAAACGGGTTCTGTGAATGCGCAGTACCGCGGACGATACTGCGCATGTGCCGTACCCGGGACCTGAATATGCCTCCGGGGGCTGCTTCAAAGGCAGCCCATGGAGGCTTGGGCCATGCGCTGGCTCCGTGTAGGGGACCAGCAGCAGCAGTGGCAGCAGCGGAAGGGGGGCCCGCATTGCGGCAGCCCCCTTCCTCCGCAAGGGTAAGAGACACCACTGCATATAAATAACTACACATGCTAAACTGTGACACTGCATATAACTACACATGCACATAACTACACATACTAAACTGTGACATAGATAATGAAACTTGTAATGAGTACAATTAATCACTCAGTAGTGTTCCAAACACAAAGGTAGTGGCTAGTCCCGGGAACAATTTAAGAGATGGGTAGACACCCAGCCTTTCCTCCTTGTTCTGTCATAAGGATGACTTAATCTAAGCAATGGCCATTTTTTGCCAGATTTCTTCATTTATTGAGGATAGTTTTCCATTATACAGGTAATACATTTATAATTGTCTCTAGGCTAATGGCCAACATGTACTAAGGGCCAGATGTATCAAGCTTCAAAAAGTGATGTCTGGTTGTCAGACTGTAACATGACAGTTAGGAGCTGATTGGCTAGTTGTTTATCACTCTCCACTTTATCAATTTCAAGGCTTAAGGCCCGATGTATCAAGCTTCAAAAAGTGATAATATGAAGAGTGATAAACAACCAGCTCCCAACTGTCCTTTTTCAAACCCAGCCTGTAACATGGGAGTGACAATCTGGTTGGCGGTCTGTTTATCACTCTCCATTTTATCACTTTCAAAGCTTAGTACATCTGGCCCAATGACTTTCTACAGTGAAGAGAAGGGGGTAATGTTACTAAGTAAACAACAAGATACTGTATATTTACCAAAATATGGGGACTAATTATAATAATTGTGGTCCAGTGGCATTATCATACCTTATTGTCACATAGGTAGTAAATACAATTTTTATAAAAGAAGCCTTTCTGAGATAGAAATTCCCCAAATGCTGCTATTTCCACTTGATTTATTTGTAAAAACATGGGCTTAATAAATAAGCTCCTAAAATTCTTGCATTTGATATACAGTATTGAACCACCTGAATACCTTTGTATTCTTTTATAGCACATTACTTCATATTGATGAAGTCATCCTTGTTTCTATTAGACAAGATGCGATTTACTAGTGTGATAAATATATTATAAATATAGCTGTGTAATTTATACATTTTATTGAGAATCACTAACAATAAGTAAACCATATTAATAAAGGATGATGATGATAATATTATTATTATTATCATTATTATTATTATTATTATTATTATTATTATTATAGGCATATAATAAGAATTCCTGTAGCAAATTCCAGAATTGCATCTTAAAATGTTTTAGTGACGTCCCCTCCCCAGTTTCATGCAGTAACACAAAACTGCCAAACCAATCAAATCAACCACCTCTAAATGGCTTTAATGGGGTATGTGTGGTAAAGAACCAATCACAAGCCACAATAGTTTGTTATTTGCCCTCCCACTTCCCAATCTTCCTCCCCCAACTCCATTGCTTATACCCCTCCTCCAGCCACTTGTGTTTTGGGCTAGGGCTACGATAGGTACGGAGGAATCCCAGGAAAAAAAAACTAAACTGAGCGTGGCTCCTATACAGACAGAAAACCTCCATAGACACAGTCTACATACTAGGAAAATAAGCTTTTAGAGATAAATATTTAAAATGGCAAAGACTCAAATAGCGAAATATCTCCACTGGCTAGAAGGAACAACTTTTATGACCTTACGTGGCTTTTGCCTTTGCAAGAGTCTTAAAGTGGTGTGTGTTTATGTCACTTACATCAATGAGGACAAATTGGCTAGATAATGTCCTTTAATATGATATATACTCTATTTGGTGATTACTCTTAGAAAACAAAGTGCTTACATTTTCAAGGCAAGTTCTATTAGCACATTGCTGATCATCATGATGGGGTCAACAGTGCCCTCTGCTGCTCTGTAGTGGAACAGCTGTGCTGACATGATGGACCTGGAACAGATAGAAGCAAAACACAAAGGATGAAATAATGAGTTATTATCCCCAACATTAGCCTTACCTCTGCATTTGGCTGCTCGCTCTTGTGATTGTGAAGAGGTGAGGTTTGATGATCTCTATTTGATCCAACCTGTATGTTCCACAGAATCTGTTCTCATTATTACCTCTACCTGTTCTTTGACTGTTGCTTTAATCCGAGCCATCAATTTACCCTGATTGTAAGCCGTTTCCGAAGGTCCCCTCTCTATCGATTTTCCATCTTTCACTTGCACTGTGAGGGCCATGCTTAGGGCAACAATAGATTCCCTATTATCTAATGGAATTTCTCCTCTTAGGGAAAGTATAGATTTTGTGACACTTGAGGGAGAGGTCCTCATGGACACAGAACTTAACCACTTGAAGCAGAGCCAGCAATATTGGCATTAAAGTGTTAAAATGTCTTTGATTTGTTTATTAGGCATAATTGTTCAGCCAAAACTGTAGTAATAATAACAAGTTGGACCAAATGTATCCTCCGTGTACTGAAATGAATCACAGAGCTGAATGTACAGGAAAAAAGAGTGGAGCCAACCGATATAAATAACACTTATCTGCTGTAATGAAAAGCCAATGAGTTAAAGAGGCGTGGCCTACCCCTGGCCAATTGCATACCAGAGAGAAAATTAGGCAATTGCATGACACGGACTTAGCAGCCATTTTTGGACAGGAAGAAACATTGCCATATCTCTGCACCGAAGGGTTTAAATACTTAATTATTTGCACTTTAAACTGTTATCCGTGGCTTCCTGGGTACAATTAATGCAAATAAAACAGGGTTCAGCTTTAGCTCAAAAACACCTGAGTATTTGGCAGAAATTATACTGGGCCAGATGCACTAAGCTTCAAAAGTGATAAAATGGAGAGTGATAAGCAACCAACCAATCAGCTCCTGTTTAACATTTTTCAAACAAAGTCTATGACATGTAGGAGCTGATTGGTTGGTTTTTTATCACTCTCCATTTTATCACTTTTGAAGCTTAGTGCATCTGTCCCATTGTCTTAAAAACATGGTATTGGGCCATAATTCCTATTATACTGTATGTTTAGCCACACATTGAGACATAGCAGTCTTAGGTTTAGAAATATACTGTCATGCGCTATCCCCTAAAATCCGGACAGACCTCTGAAAATGCCTTTTTCTGTGGTTAAACCGCATTCCCCATGTGCATCAGGTTCTAGAGAGTGAGACAATCCAGAGAAAAATAGAAGCTTATGAGGTTCTCACTCTAGAATTCCCTCCCAGTGCCCCCGCTAATCATGCATGCGCTGGTTAATGGCTGCATATGCGCAGAAGTACTCCCCTATCATAAACTTGGAAGTGCTCCAAAACAATGGACAACTCTCATAGGAAGAGCTGTGCTTTGGATTTAAGTCACAAATCTTCTGGTGTTTTGTATGTGAACAGTGGTGGCATGTATTTCATGAAAAAGACGAAAATAAACATACCTCATATACAAATTTCAACAAACGTATAAAGGCCTTATATTAGGGTGTCCTTTAAAATTGAAGGTCCGAAAAATCGACGAGACACCCTCTATATTTTGCTATTCTGAGAGCCCATGCAAAATATGTTAATAAGTTAACCGGCACAAAGTTTTGCGTTTTAGGTGACTTCTAAAACGCTTCAAATGCTTTTTAAGTGCATGCATGCTTTTTGTGTTGCAAAGGTGGGAATTGGGATCGGAGGCAGGACCTCTGAGCAACATATTCCTTTATCACTGGACATTGGGGGTCATTCTGAATAATTCGCTCCCCTGCACGTTCACACAGGAGAGTGATGTTTTTAGTCTGCACATGCGCATACCGATATATGCGCATGTACAGGGTCCCTGGGCGAACGGACTTGGTGACTTGGATAGTTGCCGATACGTTTAAATGAGACAGTGCGGGTGGGGTGCAGTGGTGAGGGGGCCATGCCCATGGGACTGCCCAGCGTTATATAGCCATTCCCATGAAAAAAATGGGCGTTCCCATGGTAATTCGGCGATGACGCAGGTGCGGGGGGCAGGCAGCTGCTGGCCTCTTCCCCTACAAGTAGCACGCAGATCTAAGAAACCAGAGAGTGTCTTAGATCTGCGTACATTGTACAAATCATTCGATGGCTGCGAATGGATGTTTATGCTAAACATCCATTTGCATGCATAAGGGGATATTCGGCATGCGAGTGGGGGGGGTCGGCATTTGTGCAGGCGACGTTTAAAGCACACGCAAAGCGGCAAATTTCACAGCTTTGCGTCTGAACCAGAATGGCCTCTATTGTGTGTATAATATACATATATCATATATACACACACACACAATGCCCAATGATGAAGTAGTATATTAATTTTTTACACATTATTAAAACTTTAACAGCAAGTAATCAAAAATAAATAAAATAAAATAATTGAAAACTTACTTGCTATATGTTCCATTATTTTTTTCAGATAGAAACCTAAAGCGAGTAAGTTTACAATTATTTTAGGGAATAAGATATTAAGGGAAGTGTAACTACACACTGGAAATGATGGTATAATGGTCATCATATCATTTTTCTGCTGAGTTAAATATTGCAACGATTGATCACACACCTTTCTTAGCCATTATCCTGATTAAAACAGGTGATGGCAATCATACATTAAGAGGGAAGTCCAGGAGCAGAGCAAAGTGTCCCTCCTGGAGAGGGTCATGTTGGGAGGTATGCACACACACTCTCACACACACATACACACTATTTACTAACAATTTCTATTTTTATATAAAGCACTGTCACTGTGAAATACTTCTTGACACATTGGCTGAGTCTGTCATGTTTTGGCAATACTCCTGCTTAGTGACTGACACTGCACCATGTGAATCTCCTCAGTGCTGGACAAAGACTGCAGGAGCAAAATCATAATAGCCTTCACCTCTGACAATGCCTCCATAGGCATAAAGCGACTAACACCATCAGAGCAAGATGTCGGTAACCAGTGGCGTATTATACACGGGGCAACATGGGCGGTCACATATCTTCCCCACACATCCGGGGCCCCTACACCAGTCCCCCCTCCCCTGGTACCTGGCCAGCTCGGGGATCCGGGCAGCGGGGTCCATGCAGAGCTGGGTCCCTGTGGTGGATGGGACGTCAGCGGTGAAGTCCCTGTGGCAGATGGGAACTAGTAGCGCTACTAGTTCCATTCCGCCGCAGGGACCTCATCGCTAAATGTCCATCCGTCGCAGGAACCCCAATGCCACCCCAGCGCTGCATGGACCAGGGGAGGGGGGACCTGCCTCCGTCCGGGGGGGGCGACCTGCCTCCGTCTGGGGGGTGGGGGTGTTTGGCTGCCTCAGTCCTGGGGGGAGCGGTTTGCTGCCTCCATCCGAGACCTTTTGTTGTCTAGGACCCCACAGACCTTAATCCGGCACTGTCGGTAACCTTTTGGACCAAGCTCCAAAAAGCTTCCCTTTTTGGCACATAAGGTTCAGACTCAGTACCCATTCCCAATAATGTGGACAGCAACTGGCTCAGTACACGGTTTGCTTTGCTGTCTCACATGGGACCAATTCTGATGACTATGTCAGAATTTTGTGGCGGCATGTATTAAAATACATCGCCGCCCGCAGCGATGCCAGCGCATATGTACAGTAACATATATGTAACATACAGTATGTGGCTGACATCGCGGTGCGATGACGGAGACCCCCGCGATACCTGTACTGTGCGAGGGGGTCTCCGTCATCTCCCTGCCGCCTGCTTCCCCCTTACACCAGGGAAAGCTATGCAGGCTGTCCCAGGCGCCTCCTCCTCCCCCCGGAAGGACGTCCGGCTGCTTTACTAGGAGGACCTGGACCAGGTAAGCCAGAGGGAGGGGGAGAGGGGGGTCGGTGGGTTTGCGGCGGAGGCGTCGAAAAGAAGCCCATAGGCTTTTATAGTGTATTGCCATCCAAAGGTGGCGATACCCTACAATGCGGTATCGCGCTGTCAGCGTTTTAATACATAGGAAAATGCAGTAAAATGGGGGTACATCCCGCCCTCTATGTTCTTTCCATATTTTTGTGTTTCCTCCAACAAGCTCGAGTTTTTTCCCAAGACTTCTTGGTTGTGAACGACGCAGCAGAGCGAGGTGTTGCCCAGACTCAGGACTACCTTGGTCAGGTAAACAAGAAAATAGACTTCCAAGACATTGTTTTGGTTGCCCAATACACTCAACGAGCGATTTAAAAACAATACCAAAGAAGCGCTATCGGTATAGATGTTAAATGATTTTATTGAGTTTTCGCCATATTGTGGCTCAAACATATTACTGTAGCTTTTATTTGTAATATTTTATCGTTTTAGTCTGATGTTATAGAATAGAATAGAATCAACTCTTTTGGCCATGTGTGCTTGCGCACACTAGGAATTTTTTGTGGATTACAATGCAGCATCAAGCAGGGATGAAGGGGGGGGGACGTTACATACATTGCATTAAGACATTACATGCGGGAAACACATACCCGCCAAGCTGCACGGCACCTAGGCAGCCATCAGCGGCCCCACTGGTCGTTGCAGCAGCGGAAGGTAACAATATAAGCAGGGACAGTACAGTATCAAACAGGGAACACATACCCACCGTGCTGCACAGTGCCTAGGCAGCCATCAGCTGCGCCACTGGTCACCACGACAGCCAAGTAGGTAACAATATAAGAAGGGACAGTACAGTTATCACACAGGAACACATACCCGCCGAGCTGCACAACACCTAGGCAGCCATCAGCGGCGCCACTGGTCACCACGACAGCCAGGTACGTAACAACATAAGCAGGGACAGTACAGTTATCACTAGAGACAGGATTATATGCATTTGCATATTTGCATATGCATTTGCATATTTCGCCCATTCTCACTGGTTATTGCATATTTTACCTAAAACCTAGTGATGGTGCATATTTTAGACCCAGTCCTCTTCCCACCCGCGAGTCACAGCACTGCTTTGCCCTGATGCTGCTGGCCAGGTAGAGTGTGCAGGCCGGGGCAATATGTGCGCAGAGTGGGGAACCTTGTTTGTACATAGCGTACAGTCTGACACTGCTCTAGGCTGCCAATCCATGTTGATAAAAGTCAGTGTGGGAGGATGCCATTACGAAGCTCCTGAACTTTTGCCTGCCCCTGGCCTGGGACTTTACACCAAGAGACAGACTTCTGCAGCAGAGGAGGCGGGCGGAAGGGTTGTGACATCACGTGGCGAGGAGAAAATGCTGTGTCACAGTGAGTATGTGGCGCAAGGAGGAAGCCTTCCACTGCGCCGTCCTCACACGCTATGCTGACATTTGATCCATTGGCGCTGAAGATGAGGGTCCGTGTAGTTGATGCAAGAAGAGCTTTGGACACTGCAGTATGCTGTAGCATCCAGCATACTGACATCTGCAGATGCTGTGGCCTAATTTTGAGGTTTATTTGCAACTAATTGTATGCTGATTTTTAAATAAATAAGTTAAATATTACTTTTTTATTATTTAATGTAGCATATTTTAACACTTTTCATGCATATTTTAAGTATTTTTCATGCATATTTGCATGCATATTTCAAGCTTTTTTTGTTGCATATAATCCTGTCTCTAGTTATCACACAGGGAACACATACCTGCCGAGCTACTTATAAGATCCATTTTGGGATGGCTAATACCCCAAATGCGTCAAACTTCAGACAATTTGTATTTTTCAAAAGTAATAGATTTCTTGGAAATTTAGTCAATTTTCTAGATTTTTAAGCATCTTGGGGAACAGGTTAGAGTTGTCCAATTAACTTCATATTTTGAATAGGCTCTCAGAATAGCAAAAGGAAAAAAAGTAGGTGGTGTCTCTCATTTCTCTATTGCTTCCTAGAAAATGATAGGCAGAATTTGATTGGTCAGTATGGGCAACATCCCCTCTTTTCATTTGTAGAATAAAGTGCCATATAATGCCAATATTTAACAGGTCAACAACAATGAAATTAAATGACACTGCAGTGATATCAATATTTCTAGAATTGAGCTACTGGGTACTACATTTTCTATACAATTTGATGCAGCCACCGCCAAATATTTTTCTAAGAGGCAGTATGAGGCACTGACTAAACTGTCTGTAAAGCAGCACGCACTGTGTTCTCAGTGGTATCTGTTGTTATGTTATTCGGAGGTTACAAATGCGTGGGTTTGTGTTGACATATTTGGCAGAAATCTGTGTTTGTGGGAAGAGAGACAACATAGGGGAGGGAGTCTAAAAATGAGGCATAATAACAGCACAAGCAGAAAGCGAGCAAGTGAAAGACAGAAGAGGAGTGCAAGGAAGAAGAGGAAAACAAACATGATAAGAGTAAAATAATACATTTAACGGAAAAGATGGCACTTGGAGCTGATGAGGATGAAAATCAGGGATACAGAGAGAGAGAGAGAGAGAGAGAGAGAGAGAGAGAGAGAGAGAGAGAGAGAGAGAGAGAGAGTGTGTGTGTGTGTGTGTGTGTGTGTGTGTGAGAGAGAGAGAATGGCGAGAAGAGACAGAGAAATAAACAAATCTGAGGTTGGTAGGAGGCGAGAAGGAGAATCAGGAAGCATAGATTCTAGAGTCAGAAACAAATGGGCAGTGCACACAGAGGGAAAAAGGGAGGGAGTGAAAAAAGGGAGGGAGTGAAAAAGGGAGGGTGAAATAGAGAGAAATCAGGCCCGAAGAGGGACTTGAGCTGACAGCAAAATCTGTTTCACCCAGAAGAGAGCCAGATGTCAGGTCAGCGAATTTTGGAAGGACACCAAGTCTCAGAGTGAGGGAGAGAGACTCCTCCAGAGCAGCTTTCTGAAACAAAAGGCTGTCTGATTAAATCTCAGGAGTGGCGCCCTGCCCTGTGGCTTATGCTAGGATGACTGTGTGCAATTATTACCTCACTGCCAGGGTGGATTTACAGTATAAGGGACCCTGGGGCGACTGGTCCAGATAGCCCCTAAAAATGGCTTTGCCTCAATTAACCTCTTCTGTGTTTTCAGGAAAAAGGGAGGCAGCAATGATTTATATTTTCAGCTATATCAATGCTTCTAACAAACGCAGCCCATCTTTTATAATATGCTCCCAGCCAAACATCATATGCTGGCTCAAAGCATTTCTGTTTATACCTGAATGTTTCAAATCTGTCTAATAATATGCGAGGTGTGCAGTGTTGACGTTAGGGGATGTATTTAGCATTGTTTGTGTTGTGGGAGCATTAGACATATCCCAGCAATACATAATTCGGTTGTAGGCTTATTTAATATCCTGGGGCTCACAAGCAGCCTTATTTTTTTGGAAAAGGGGTCCAGTGAAATGTGCAAGTGTAGCAAGCAGGCACACATGAACATAGGCATATGACATGGAAGGGATAAAGTGAAGCCTCTCTGGTGTCAAAAGTACACATATGCCAGGCATAGGTAATGCATTCTTGCTGACATTGACAAGTCGGCCCAAGGGAGAAAGAGGTCCAGGCGAGAGGAGTGCTAGCAAACCAAATGACGTCTTAAGGCCCCATACACTAGGGCCTGAGGACAAGTCGCCCCCGACTTCCCCCTGAGCTTCCCCGGCAGCTCTGCGACGCCTGCGGTCCCTGCCTGCACTACCTCCGCCGGGAGCCGTCAATGCGGGGGGGGCGCTGGGGGGCTGTATATAAAGATATATTGGATCTGAACATCGTGGGTGCTAAAAAGCACCCATGATGGCTCAGATTCCGATATATCTTATCCGATATATCTTATGTTCTGCAGGTCCGATGCCGTGATCCGATCCGATGCGCGGGACCGCGCATCAGATCAGATGTCAAACACATGCGATTTTGGTCCGATTTCACCCAATTTATGAAATCGGATGAAATCGGCCGAAAATCGCATAGTGTATGGGGGCCTTAAGTCCCAGGATGCAAAAAGGCTTGTACACTATCAAAGGGGCCAAGAGACTCTCCCCTAAATTAGGAGCTGCAAAGTATTAGGTAATACCAATGAAAAATGGCATTGACTAACAGGGATGCCATCAAAAATTGTGGGGCCAAGGTTTGTCAAAATAAGCAGGGCACCTTTCCCCTTCTTGAACTCCTGGCATTTCTTGTGAGACCGCTGGGGCCAAATGTAATAGAGTGTAGGCATACCTCCCAACTTTTGATGAGCCGGAGGAGGGACGTAGCTGCTGTGTAATTCCGGGGGGGCGGCAGGGGGGGTAATTCCTATACTCACGGCTCTCCCGCGAGGCCATGCCCCCATTTTGACGCTATGGGGGCATGACCCAGAGGCTCTGAGAGCCTCTAGCCATGTCCCCAGCCCCCTGGCTGTGGAAATAGATGCTGTGCGCATGCACACAGCGTTTATTCCCCGCTGCTTAGCAGCCGACAGGGGGGACTCCCAACAGCCCCCCTCACCACGGGAAACTGCCGGCCCCGGGAGGGACAGCGGGACAGGTCCTGATAATCGGGACACTCCCGCTGAAATCGGGACTGTTGGGAGGTATGTGTAAGAATCAGAAAGTGAGAGATTTTGGGAGAGCTTTCCAATTTTTTTTTTTAAAGTGGCAATCATTAACATTTCAAAACCACCTGGTTTTGCAGTGTAAATGATTGCTGCTTTTACATTTGGCCCCTGGTGTCCGCAGCGCTGGCTGCGCTACTCTTTCTCTACTTTGCTTTAAGGAATAAAGTTGACTTTGTTTATGACAAACTACAGTATGCTTGATAGGCTCCATTCTGCCCGGACCTGGGCCTGAAGTCCCATTAGGTCTCCACCACCCTTGATAGCAGCCCTGTTGCATTGTGGTCTGCAGTGCTTAATATATAAAGTATATAAAGCAGACACCGTAAACCTCATAGCAGCCTAGTGGAATGTGCAATACTGCAAAATACAGAAACCGCAAGCGAAATACGTGATTTCTCTGCAGCAGCCCTGTTACACTGGAGGAAGCAGCGATAACCCCTTTTCCTGACAAAACACTGGTGATATCAGTGCTTCATACACAGGCCCCCACACCTAGTTTGTACTAATCTTGCAATAATGACAGTCCCAGTTGTTAGCAATGGGAATCCAGCAACAGCCTTTCCAACTTCTGTAGAGTCTTCCAGCCATTGCATAGTCCCCATCGGGTGAAAGTACAATGCTCACGCGCATATTGTAACCCTTGGTTACCAAGTATATAGAAATATATATAGCGTTATGTATAGCATCACCTGTGTACTAGCTGACTTTATCGGTTTTATGTAATTTTATATATCTTAACGGTTTTTGTAATATAATACAATGCTTATTGCCTGTATTCTCTGTTAATGCTATGGTATATGTTTATGGATTCATTCATATATGGAAGGGCTCATGGAAAGGAGAAGGCTGAGAATAAGAGGATGTAACAGCCCAGAATGTTGTATACTGTAGTGTTCATACAGCTGGGACTAATAAAGCTTTGTATCCCCTTGGAAACGGAGAAGCCAGTTTTCCCTGAGGGGAGAGTCTGAGGTAACTGTCAGCAAGGCTGGAGCCCACACCATCGGCTCCAGAGTTCCCCCAAATAGTAGGTGCGGGTAAATGGATTGAGTCCCATCAGTATTACCTGGACAGGAGAGGAAGTGACACTGATCACAGCAGGAAGCCTGCCCCCATTCCCACAGCAGACACAGAGAAGCAGTTCAGGTGACAGCTAGCAGCTGGGGGAGAGGGCCTATGTGGGACTGCAGATCACCCATTCTGTGACAGAGTACAAGTCCAGCTAGTGACACTATCTATGTAAATAAGACAGCAGGGAGTGACTGGAGGGGATTACAAGGAGGTAAAGGAACAGACTGAGGGTGCTGTAAAACATAAAGACTCCAAAGCTAGCCCTTGTGAGTTTGATGAGTTCAATGACAGACTTCTTATACAAAGGAGGAAGTATATTTATATACAGGTAGCATCCCAGTGTTATACAAAGAAGCAGTTATTGACTGGAGCACTTAATGATTGTGTCTGTACATAAGAGTTATTAAAGGAACAATGCAAAGTATGACAGGCATAAAATGCAGAGCAACGCAGCAGATATAGGAGGGAGAGCGTTGCTGTGAGAGGAAGGATCGCTTACCCAATGGTCCGGGTGTGAGCGGTGACTCTGCGGGGACTTGAAGCTGACAGGCGGCGTCTTATCTGGAAGTGAACAGAGCATCTGACCCGGCTGAGGGGAATCCCCACATAATGGCGTCATAGCTGAGCTGCGCAGGAGATACAGCCAGCGTCATTAGTAAAGGCGGCGCCATTACTTGTCCACCCCATAAAGGAAGTGGCAACTTAGAGAGACTGTGACAGAGGGGCAGCTACAGAGGTGGTCCCTGGCCATGACAGAGTGTGATGTGGAGGCGGACTTTAGATGGATTGAGTCCATAGTGATAGAAATACACACACAAGGAGTGACGGTGGTGCTGCCTACAGAACCCCCTATAGAATAAGGAGCGGGTGCAGCCATTGAAAGTTTGCCAGCAAAGTGCAGAGGAAAACCCTAGCTGATAAGGAGATGATTTATAGGTCAAGGCAGCAGTTCAATGTTACACTGCAGTCAGAAGGATACATCTATATATAAATTTATTGCAAACCTTATAGCTATGTATACAGCAGAAGGTAGTCTTCTTCAATGAAAGTACTGCTGCTATAGAGACTGAGCTAAAGTCATAATAAAATAGAGGATAAAGTCTCAGAGGATACTGCAGGTTTAACACTGGATAGTCAGAAAGATTAAGTGAAGGCTGAACCCCTTATTATACGTAAACTTCAGGAACATTTATAAAAGCAAGATCTGCAACTGTAAAACCAGAGTGTAGATATCATAATTTCTCAGCCGACTGTATTATCAAGGATATTCTAGTGGTTATACCATATGGTCTTTTAGTATCCTGGCACTAGGAGAAGCTTGCAGTGTTTTATAAAAGAACCACATTCAACATAGGGTGTGATAGACTGTTACCAATTGTTTCCCCATTTAACAGACACTGATATGACCATATAATGGACCAGTGTATGCCCCCGGATACAACGGTGAATTGTTCCCTCACTCATCATCTACTCAGGAAAGTACAGCCTCTGTAGGGAAAAGAGAATAGCTGGTCAGGTTGGAGCTCCTAATAGGATACCCAGGATATCCCGGTCATCATATGTCGTGTGGATTACAAATAACTTCATAAAGCAACCATTTATACCTTTTTGCTTTGGTCATCAGCCCCTTTACCTTAAAGTACTCAGGTAGGAATGGTGGCAGTACAGGAACTGCAAACACTTTGTCCCATTGGGAGCTGAAAACACACACACCCTATCGAAGCGCTTATTATTATTATTATTTTTTTTCCTGTCAACTCAACAACTAGTGTACACTAAGTAATATATACATTATTGCGCAATAATACTTGTTTGTTTAAATTATTTGGGAAAGGAAGGTATGACCTTATTGTTGACCCTTGTATAATTATTTTGTATATGGTATATGTATGGTAATATGTTGTATTGCGTATAGTCCCCTTAGTTAAGGTTGCATAACTTTTTATTCTTAAAGGAGCAGTCATTGAGATCACCAGTTGTCCAGTGGCAGTTCAATAAAACTCTGGTGCATTTAACTATATTTCTATGTACTATTATTATTATACTGTGAATAGAGTATTAAACATATTGAGTTAAGCGTTAAGCCATAGGGTGATTCCCCAAGCTCACCCGTACCCTATCTTTGTCACCCAAACTCCCAACAACTCAGTTGGGAGTAACCTAAGCTTGGGGTGGAGGCACAGTCAGACATTAGAGTAATCTACATTCCTATAAAGGAGGGTTACAATATTGTGCATTGCATCGTTGGTGACCAAAGAGTGGGACGACGTTGGATCTGGTATGTAATAGCATACCTCCCAACTATCCCGCTTTTCGTGGGAACGTCTTGGTTTCTGGGATGGTGCCACATCTCGCCTGGGGCCACCAGTGTCCCGCGGTGGGGGCAGTTGGGAGACCCACCTGCCAAGCTCTGCAGAGCGGAGAATAGACGGTGTGCACATACAGATGGAGCAGCTCTTGCCGATAGAATCGACATTCGCCAGCCGCCGCAAGGGGGCGCATGCTCATGAGATGCTTGTGCACCCCATTCCATTGGAGCCCTCTGCAGCCCCAACCCCAGCTGCCACCAATCCCGACCTTCTCCCTGAAGCTGAGAAAACGCTGTGTGTGTAGGCCCCATTAGAAACACCTAAATCAATGCAAATACAGACTCTTTCCTCACATGTCTTTATATGCCAGCCCAGAGCTCTCGTTTAAGTTAGTATGTGCCAGTCTAATACCCCATGTACGTATGCCAGCCCATAGATCACCTTATGAACCAGTCCAGATCTCTCCCTTATGTGTCAGCACAGAGCTTTCGCTATTTAATTTGTATACGCAATGGGCGATTATTACACATCAGAGTGATCAGCAGACTGCGCATGTGCCGCGATCCCAATGGGTGTCCAGGAAGGTGCCAGGGAAGTCCAGGTACAGAGCATTTTCTCTCTGAAGGAGAGGGTCAGGAAGGCAAGTATGACAAGGACACAAAATGTAAGAAAACCCTGTGCAAACAATTATATTAAAGTGGAAAAATGGATTGTATATTAAAATGCGATTCATATCCTGGACATTTGTAGGTATTTAAATGTAGTTGTGCTATTAAGAGCAGTGGTTAAAGTGAGGGGAAACGGGGTGGAACTGAGTTCCACCACCTCTAATGGTAGGGGGACTGAGTTCAACCTCTACCACAGCCCTGAGATTAATTCCAACATAGAAGCCTGTCCCGGCGGCTTCTTCTTCTGGCACAGCGTATGTGATGTCATGACATCACCGCTGCTGAAGTGAAGAAGGGCCAATAAGAGGAACAAACTCTGTGCTTGCTGAAGACAGGGTGAGAGGGCTGGAGGGACATGGACAGTGAGCTGCTGAGAGACAGATGTGTATAAGCAGCACAACTGTGGACATTATGTGTAGAAGGGGCACTACTGTGTGATTCAAGATGAATCAAGGGCTCTACATTTGGTGTTATGTATTGTGCTACTCTGTGTTGTCATTTTAATTGGTGTCACTATCAGTGGAATCACTAACACAGAGTAGTATTGTGCTACTCTGTGTTGTCATTTTAATTGGCATCACTATCAGTGGCGTAGCACCAAATTTTGTGCCCCCCGCTGCAAAATGTTGGCACCCCCCCTCATCTGTCCGTCTCCGTCCCCCCCTACCCCCTCTCGCCCCTCTCTCTTATCTGTCCTCGTTCCTGGCTGGAACCGCAGATATGAATGAAGTGAGGCCATTCATGTAATTAAGTATAGTGTTGAGGATGGCTTGGCTGCGTGTTTATTGTTGGAGTTGTGAATGAACAAAGCCACATAGGTTGTTCGCACGCACAGTGCATGATCCTGCGCTCACGTGAAGGTGGCTAGGAGTGCGCAAGTGTGCGCTTAGCTGGAGTACACACTCATCTTTATGCACTATTGCGAACAGTCACATTAGCATGTGGTAAGGGCGTTGTTTAGCATGAATGCATGTGTGCGGCTGTGTATTGTATGGGTGCGTGCGAACATGCACATGTACGTGTCAACCAGAATAAGGCCCATAGTATAAGAACACACAGCCGACACACATGCAGAATACAAAAATCCAAGTAACTGTGCTGACAGATCGGCGGGCAGGGGGATTTCCAGGTACTCAGAAACCCCCCTACGTGCGCGAGTGATCCTTTAAACAAAATGCCCACAATAGTAGTGTCCCCTATAAAAAATGTCTACATTAGTGCTGCTTATACACAGACTGGCTATTTTAAAAGGTCTCTGCGCTAGAAAAATAACAATAAGACGAGACTGATATTGAATTAGATAAAAAATAAATGGGTGTTTCTTTAATAAAAAATCCAATTCAGTCAATAAGGAGTAATAAAGAACGTGTACATCATATGTATATCAATATGACATGATAAATACATACAATAATACTGAATTGTTATATATAAGAGGTGGATCAGATAAAAAGATGTGAAAAAGTTCTGGCAATGTTAAATATATAGGATGCTTCCGTTTCACATATGTATTATGTACACTATCATTATATGTGTATTACCCCCATGGGAACCAACTCTGGCTATAATCAATCAAAAAAGTTCACTGTACAGTATGCACAGGCGGATTGCTACGTCTCTAGTGCCGGTTATGGGAACTGCAAATGTTTCCTCTCCTATTTCAGAGTGTGTGCCACCGCTGTCCAGTTGGAAGATAATAGCAGACCAGGTACAATCCGCAGATTCGCTGGTGAGTGAATGTGGTCTCAGCTCTGTGCTGACCACTGAAGACTGCAGGGGAGCAGTGTCCAGGCTGTTGTGCTGATGGCACACCATAAACGCGCCATAAACCCTTGCACATAATCTAACTTCCTATATGACTGTACATGTACCCCCACCTATTTATATTGTTTATTGTTTATACTGTATGCTGTTTACTTGTTACCCACCTGGCTGCTGCACAGCAAACCAAAAACAAATTCCTAGTATACGAAAGTATACCTGGCCAATAAAGCTGATTCTGATTCTGACCACAGCATCCCGGCTGGTGTGCAATTACTCTTCAGGAGGGTGCTGTTGGCAATGGCAATGTGCAGACTCCCGAGCCGTAATAGCCAAAGGATCCACAGGTGAAGGTGTAATACCGGGGGTCCTACAGTCGATACCTGATGCGTTTCGTTCCAAGGAGGGAGCTTTATCGAAGAGTCATTAGAGATCGACTACAGGACCCACCCCCGGTATTACACCTTCACCTGTGGATCCTTTGGCTATTACAGATAGGAGAATCTGCACATTGCCATTGCCAACAGCACCATCCTGAGGAGTAATTGCACACCAGCCGGGATGCTGGGGTCAGAATCAGAATCAGATTTATTGGCCAGGTATGCTTGCGTATACTATTTGTTTTTGGTTTGCTGTGCAGCAGCCAGGTGGGTAACAAGTAAACAGCATACAGTATAAACAATAAACAATATAAACAGGTGGGGGAACATGTACAGTCATATAGGAAGTTAGATTATGTGCAAAGGTTAATGGCGCGACTAGACAATGAGGTGTTCATGAGTTCACATGTCAATAGGTGAACTGCTTGAGGAAAGAAACTTTTTAGGCTTCTGGTGGACCTGGTGGGAATGGCCCCGTCTGCATGATGGCAGCAGGTTAAACAAGCCATGGCTAGGATGTAGTTGGTCCTTGACTATCTTCATTGCCCGCTTTTTTGCTCTGGACAGGTACAGGTCCTGGACAGAGGGAAGGTCTCGTTCCGATTATCTTCTCTGCAGTTCTGACTACCTTTTGGAGTCTGCATTTGTGTCTCTCGCTAGCGGAGCCGTACCAGACCAGTATTGAGGAGCACAGTACAGACTCCACAATTGCGGAGTAGAAGAGGAGCAGAAGCTTCTGTGGGATGCTGAACTTCATAAGATTGGGGAAAGGGGACTGGGGTGGAGAACCCGCGCACAAGTAGCACTTACTCAATATTGTGTATAAGATGTATCAAGTAATTTCTGTTAAATTAGTGTTGAATCCACAATAAAGGTGAAATATTGATTGGTACAATTAAAAAAGGAATATCACATTTGTGGAGGTGCACCCCTGAGAGTAAAGAGTCATAGAATTAATGAAAGGAAGAAAAAAGTACTCTCCTTTGTTTGGAGGCACGCTTAGAGAAAAATATTTCTTAGATTTATGTAATGGTTACAATATTTAAAACATAACTTTTATTATTTATCTATAAAAAACTTGTTTTTTGACAAACTGACAAACAACACAAAAACAATTAAATGTGGAGTGCATCTAGGAAAAAACTCAAATGAGTTCATCCAGCATTGGGTAGCTGATAGTAGTTAGAGATGCACCCTGCTACCACCTCAAATCTGAGATAATGAGTACTGTATAAATTTAGCCCATAAATTTGGGTATTGGTACAGAGGTCTTCTCAGTTGGTGATAGCAGATTGAACACTGTTAAGTCTCAAAACATTAGCGAAATGTTAAATTTGTAATATGGTCACATCAGAAATTCTTATAATGGTATGTGGGTTAGACCTCAACACCTATTGTGGAGGTCGGCAATACACAGTGCAGACAAAATGTAGCAGCGGCAGCCTATGTCAATTATAGAGGAAATGAAGAAATTTGAAAAGCAAGTAGAAAAAGCCCAGTTATATTTGCTCAGGTTGTAGTGACCCTCTAATAAGACAATGGGTAAAAATGGTTGTTTACTGGACTATAGGAAATGAGAGAGAGGTAAATGAGAGAGAGGTAAAGTTATAAAATCTGTTGACACTAGGTCAGTGCAGGGTCTAGCCGAATCCTTTGGTGAGGAGATGAGAGTGTTTTTAGAATAAAAAAAAATGGATGCTGAACTTCCTCAGTTGATAGGAAGAACAGCCTCTACAGACAATAGCATCAGTGTTGGGCCCCCATTTAAGGTCTCTGGAGATTGTGGTTCCTAGGAACTTGAAGGAGTCCACTAGTGACACCACACTGTCAGCAATTGTTAGCAGAGGAACACCTTCTTCCTAAAGTCCACTACCATTTCATCTCTTCTCATCAAGGTAACCTACATTCTACACACTTGGTCTGAGCTGCAGATTATTCCACCCTCTGTCCTAGATTGATTTGACATTGTCATAGGTAACCAACATTCTACATACTTGGTCTGAGCTGCAGATTATTCCACCCTCTGTCCTAGATTGATTTGATATTGTCATAGGTAACCAACATTCTACATACTAGATCTGGGCTTCAGATTATTCCACCCTATGTCCTAAAGTATATTAATTTGATATTGTCATAGGTAACCAACATTCTACATACTTGGTCTGGCTGGGCTGCAGATGATTCTACCCTCTGTCCTAGATTGATTTGATATTGTCATAGGTAACCAGCTTTCTACATACTTGGTCTGGCTGGGCTGCAGATGATTCCACCTCAGGTGCTGGATGTATTCAAATGCTTTGGTAATTGATCATTCTGCACACTGCTTTAGATATCAGAAATGTGTTATTGACAAACTTAATTTTGAGTTAAAAAGCAAATCTCTGTTGCCTATGTGAAGGGAGGAATATCTAATAACTCTTAATGACACATGCTATCTTGGAATGCATGGGAGTTTATGTAAGCCACTTTTATTACCATTCATTGTAGTAGGGGGGTTGGGATTGGGTGGGAAGAGTCCAATTATTGAGTGCACATACATTTAAAGATCACTACAAAAGCTGTGGGCCGTATAGGCTGTGTGCATGGTTTAGCTGAGTGCATAATAGTTTTGAAGAGCATCATTTTTAAAGTGCGGCATCATTTAAATATAACTGTCGCGTTATACTGGCGTTACACTGAAGTGAAACAGAAGGAAAGAAAACAACAACTGAGAAAACCAAAGACTGCTTTGAGTGAGTTCAATTCATCCTCACAACATACTACTCCTGGCTACTTAATTTGGCTATTCAACCATAATATCATCATTTCTACATCTGCAAACAACTTTTACTATCACTGTTAATGCTTGTATTTGCACTGTCAGTTTTGAAAATGCCCAGCTGTACCTCTAATGACTTCACCTCTCCTGCTCTTACATTGATAGTAGGTGTCCCCCAACATTTTATTCTTGGCCCTCTTCTTCTCTATCTCTATAGGTCTTCTTTGGGTGAGCTAATTTGCTCACTTGACTTCCACTATCACATCTATGCTGATAATACTGAAATCATCCTCCTCTCTTGATCTCTCTCCCTTTATCCTCACTCATATCTTCAACTGTCTCTCTTCTATCTACTCTTGGATGACCCAACACTTTTTAGACTTAAAATATCAAAGACTAAGCTGACCCCTTCCCACCCTCCTGCATAAAACCCTACCATCTCTCATCCTAACCTGTTTATGCTCACTTCTTCCCCTTCTGTGTCACCCCTGTCTGTCTAACCCTCCCCTTTAGAATGTAAGCTCTCACAAGCAGGGCCCTCTCTCCTCATGTTCCTTTCTTATTTATTTATTTATTTATTAACAGTTTCTTATATAGCGCAGCATATTCCGTTGCGCTTTACAATAGCAGACAGTGATACAACAAAACAGGGTATTTACAGACAGTCAAAATGTAGGAGGGCCCTTAGAATATATATACCTCTGCCACCCTGATAATTGCTTCAGTGTCCTGTCCCCTGATGTAACTATCCATATTAACCATGTACTTGTCCTATACGGTCTTGTGCTGTAATTTATGTGTTTTTGCCTAACATGCTTTGTAAAGCGCTGCGTAATATGTATGCGCTATATAAGAAACTGTTAATAAATAAATAAATAAATCTCAATGATTTTGAGTGGGTTGAGGAGCCGCACACGGAGGCTACATACCCAAATTTCCAGGCATGTGTCTTCACATCTTTAAGAAGTTGGGAGGTATATGACATTAGTTTCACCCACCAATATATGTAGTTTAATTCAGTTCCACCCTGTCATCCTTCCACTTTAACCCCTGAACACAGATATTCTGCAAATCTTCTGGTATCAATCTCCATTAGCCGGCATTATATAACCTTTAACCTTAATAATAACAATGTGTGTGTTCAATTACAACAGCAGCATAACATAGTGACTCCTGAAATATTGAACATATTGGTGAATTATTGAATAACATTTGGAGTCAACGGATACAGGCCAGCACTGGATAGGGGCACTGGATAGGGGTTTTGCGACTAAGCACAGCCTTTACTTTAAATTTTCCTACTGTACTATTTTTTTATTTTATTTTGTTGTAATGTGTAATATAGTACCACTTACTATACTTCTATGTGGTTACTAATATGAATTAATAAGATATATGTTTTACTGTTATAAAAATGCAAGACATTCTGCACTCTACAAACGTCAGTTTCCTATTTCCTCTATGTATGCGCAAAAACAACCCAGGAGGTTTTTAATGCAATGAATTGGATAATTCTGCAAGTGCATAGTCAGTCAGAATCTGATCGAGCATGCATTTCACTCTGATAGCGACAAAACTAAAGTCCGAAAGACCCACAAACCAACACTGACACAGAAAGGGATGGGTACGAATTTGTACCCATTCGACCACGTTCAGCAGTGTTCAGTAAATTGAACTGCTTAATTTGTAAATTAACTGCTTAATTTGTACGAATTGCCATTTTATGAACGGCAACTTAATACGAATGTGCCTATACGAATGAATACACCATCGATAGAAGTCAGACGGCATTCTCTATACGCTTCAATGGTATCGGCAAATTTACTATTGATTCGTATTTCACATCTCTTATGTATTTTGCACAAATTCTAACGATAAACAGTGAGATTCGTATGGAAAGGAATCTTACTGTTTTTGTGGCAAGTTTGACATATGCTACTAATACCAAACCATTCCGCAACCAAGTGTGTGCCTTATAAAATCCTAATAAGCATACAAACACACACGCACACACACACACACACACACACACGTGTCTCTGCATCTAAGCTACCATGGATGCTTTCAGGCAACATAATATACTGGTACTTGGGGCTGCGGGATACCTGATGCACTTCCAGCAGCACAGAAGAAGATGGCCTTGTCAGCAAACTGAAATGTTCAGCAGGTTGTGCAGGTACCACGGAGGCTTCATAGGCATTGTTTATTAAGAGTGCATTGTAAATTCAATATAATGCGGGATGATGTGGACTTACAGATGTTCTGGCTCAATCATGACAGCATACTCCATCTGTATGAGTTCATCAGACTGGACCTACAACCTGAGACAGAATGCTCACGTGCTGTCTCAGGTCTGCACAAACTCCTGACTGTTGTAGTTTATGGCTACGGGTAGTTCACAACTTGTCACTGGCAGAAGCATTAGTATCTCACAGGCTACTTTACCCAGGTACTTTACCCAGGTCCTGGATGCATTAGAGCTGCAGTGGCATGATGTCAGGGTAGTATTCTATGGCACAGCTGGCATGCCTAATGTTCAGGTTGTGATAGATTGCACACACACACATACAACTGAGATACAGCTACCTCAACTGTCATCATGCCAATGTGCAGGTGGTCTGTAATGCAAACCCTAAAATCATGAGTGTGTGTGCAGGTTACCTTGGCTCATGCCATGATTCCTACATCCTCAGTCAGCCCTCTGCGACAAATATGAGGCCAGATTAATGCCAGAGGGGTGGCTGCTGGGTAAGTTACTATATAACTGCCTAAATAAAATGTAAACAGAATACAATAGGGTGCATCATTTTCAACACCTACAAAGTACACTAATCATGCTTTTCAGGTGATGCTGGGTATACATGTTTGCCTTGGCTCCTTACTCCACTGTCACTGCCCAATTCTGATGCTGAACACAATTACCAACATGCACAAAAGACCACTTTATCAGTGAAAGAAAGCTGTTTTGACATACTAAAATCTCGCTTCCACTGTCTGGATAAGGGAGGTCTTTTGTTGTATAGCCCCACCAAGATGACTAAGATTGTGTTCTGCTGCTGTTGTCTTCATAACATATATGTGCAACAAAATCTGCCACATGATGATGATTGAAAAGAAAGTGAGCAAGCTGATGAATTTGAATCATCTGGCGACAGATGAAGTACTGAACAAGGGAGGTTGGTAAGGCAACAACTCATAGACCACTTCAGTGGTGAGCAGAGGTGCCAAAATGGGGAGAGGCAAGGGAGCAACCTGCCCCCCAAACATGAAGAGGCGTTGATATAGAGGTCATATGAAAAAATACACACCACATACTCTAAGCGGCAGTGCAACCCCGACAGCATTTCGCGGCCGCGGCACCACTGGCATGGAAATGAGCGAGCGTGTATTCCTTTATGGGCAGGAGAGGAGGGGAGGTCCTTAGCTAAATTGGGGGGCGGGGGGAGGGGCTGCCTAGGGGTGGGTTACAAAGCTCCTGGCCACCACTTGAATAGAATAACATGAACCAGCACTGTGCTGTTACCGCTGGGTAATGAGCATTTACCCCACCGGGCAACAAGCATGTAATCTCTCGGTAGGCAATGAGCATGCAATCCTCTTGGGCAACAAGCATATAATATCCCATGGTAATAAGCATTTAACCCCTATGTAATCCCCCATGGCAACAAGCATGAAGCCTCTGGCAAAAAACACATAACCCCTGTCATTGAGCAAGAAACCTCTGGAAATGAGCATGAGGGAAGCAGCAGCTATGTGGTATAATATGTAATGGACATTATGGCATGTGGTATAATATGTAAAAGGCATTAAGGTATGTGATATAATGTGTAATGGGCATTATGGCATATGGTATAATATGTAATGGCCATTATGGCGTATGGTATAATGTGTAATGGGCAATATGACGTGTGGAATAATGTTCAATGGGCATTACATAGTAAGGTATAATTTCTAATGGCCATTAATGCATGTGGTATAATGTGCAATAAGCATTATGACATGTGGTATAATATGTATTAGGCCCTACGGTGTGTGGCATAATGTGTAGTAGGCATTACGGTGTAAACTTTTGACACGGGCTTTTTGTGCACACTGTTCCTATTTTTGGTGTGTGTGTTGACTTAGATGTTGTTGCCATTATATGGGTGTCAAACTCATGGCCCTACATCTGTAGTGGAACAACACATCCCAGCATGGCCTGTCACAGTTTAGCAATTCATTATATAATGAATGCTGGTATGTGGGAATGCTGGTATGTGTATTCAGATTGTGGGCCATGAGCTTGACACCACTGGTCTGCACCATGGATTGATTCCATAGGGACATAACAAATAGATGGAAAATGTGTTTAAATGTGTGTGAGTGATAAATAAGCAGCCAATGGGCTCCAAATGGTCATGTCACTATTTAAGTTAAATGTTATTTCTGTACTGAATGTCTTTTTCTTATCTTTCCACATTTGAAAACCAATTATTATATGGGCAACAAATGTATGTTGTAACATATGTACAAACATAATACCTGCTTGAATGAAGACCACACATTTATGAAAGTCTAAAAATGTACTTGGCCTTGTCGCCCTGGGGGAAAGTGGACAGAGGTACTCAAACTTGGTGATCTGCTTAATAATTGGGACCCAGCAGAGACGCTGGGTCCCAATGTGGTGTCAATGTAGTGTTAAGCTCCCTAGTGGCACTTTTGTGACTCTGTATCAATTGTATGATTGTTGATTGGTTGTTTACCAATGACTCCATTAGTGGGATTTTCAAAATGTATGGTATTATTTCTGTTTCCTAGGTTGTGGTTATCGATGTTATGCACATGTGTAACTAGTCAATTTGAAGCCCTGTAAATCCTGTAGGAATGCCTCTGCCAAAGTTTTGGTGTTTACAGTCTGTGCATTCATCATCACCTGTGCTGCTGCCTGTTTCGATAATAAATTGGTAAGTAATTCTACCCCAACGCCATGATCTCCAGCCTCAGGACTAAACTGCGGTGCTGGGGTAGGTTGGGGAGGAGGTGTTGATGGAGGTGGAGGCACTTTTGTGAGGTTCAGTATAAATGCCTCCTCCTCCGTTCCTGGCTCAAGCTCACCTGCTGACATTGCAGTCATTTCTGTAAATTAGGTAAAAAAATTAGTGTCCTAAATGTCAAAATATTAATTATTTTTTTTTTCGTTTATGAATAAATCCTAAAGTGAAAATATAGCTTTAAAATACATGTGGGGACTGTGTTGGTGTTTATTGTAGATATGGGCAACTAATCTAAATGTATTATTTAAAAAAATATATATGTTGCATAACAAAATATCAAGCAATTTTAAAGTAGAGACTCTTTATTGTTTATAGCAACATAAATTAAATCTATTTAAATATTCAAAGTCATACAGGTTAAGTATCCCTTATTCAAATATCCCTTATCCAAAATAGCCCTTACCCATAGTTTCCAGAATGCAATTTTTTTTCTTGCTAAAAGCACTACTGGGGACATCTGTAACTGGCACTACTGAGGATATGATATGTAACTGGCACTAAATATGTGCAAGAAAATTATTGATTGGTATTCAAATTCAGTGCCAGAGATTATACACAAACTTTGTTTCATGTTTTGAAACCTTGTTTCACGCACAATTAAAATATATTTGTGTATATTTCATGTGTTTGATGTGTTTAAACAACATAAATGCTAGATACCTCATTGAAATATAAAAATATTCCGAAATACGGAATAATCCGTTATCCAAAATTCTTCTGGTCCCGAGCATTTGGATAAGGGATACTCAACCTGTATGTACCTATTTCTTTTTTACATTGTTGAAATTCTATAAATAACATCAAGATGGCCATATTGTGAAGGTCCCGCTGAATGGCGGAGTATCTCTCAACCACATAGAAGCTTATTGATGCAGCAAGTATTCCACATCATGTATATTTATTTAAAAAGAGTACTGTTTTATTTTTATTTTAATATAATATTTTAATAAAATAATATTGTACAAATTACACTTCAAACAAACATGTTGATTTTTTTCACTTTTATTTGGAATGGCCCTTTGGGGGTATAATCTTTTATTTAAAAGTTTATTTAATGTGTATTTATCTAGCCAATTAGTAAATTCTAGGATGGATTTTCATTTTATATCAAAAAGTATTTTGTACAACAAAATATATAGCAAGATCAAGACATACCGACCTTGACCAAAGTATTTTTACAGAGCTCCATAACTGAAATAAAGTTTAAAAACATGTTTTGTATGTGTTGTGTGTTATGTTGTGTTGTGTATTTGTTTTGTAGGGAAAATAACTCACCTTCCTCTTGTGGAGATGGTGATTCCAGCAGGTGTGGTGATGCCGGCAGCTGGTCATACTGTTGTGAAGGGCCTAAAAAACATATAAGTTATATACACAATAAACAAAACAAAAGCAAAAATTATGTGTATACATAATTGAAGACAACATTTACCTGCCCCTTCATCATCATCTGGAGTACTCTGTGTAGATCTACCTCTTCTGGCACACAGGGCATTCCTGGCAATACTTATTGACTGAGGCATAGATGCCTGGCCAAAATAACCTTAACTGTATGCATTGAAGTGTTTTCACCTCCCCTAAATGGCCACCTCACAAATACATATGTGCAGCTTCTAATACCAACTGATATACTCTTTTCCCCTGTAAAGTAGTAAAACAATATAGAAAATAATTTTTTCAATACAAAATATGTCACATAAAGCAACAATCACGCTACCATAAACCACTTTTACATTCTCAAACGCCTGTACAAAATGTCTGTCATCATGTTGAGATTACCCAAAGTCCTTGAATATCTTCTCATCAACAGGGTTCCATTGGGCCTCAGTCTCCTGGGGTGGTTGGGTAACTGTAGTAGCTCCAGTAGTAGGATGCCAAGTTTTGTTAGGTTATGGTCTCTGGGGCCTGAGATGACTCACTGGCTGACTTTCTGTTAGTGTCATGCCATGTAACCAGCTCCTGCAGCAATGTGAAGTCATGGCCCGGATTAACGGAAAACGTGGTCTGGAGGTCACCGCAGCTACCACCTTTAATGGCCGTCCTTGGATGATCAGGGGTAAATACACACGTGGGCACTCCTCAACATTGCCATGGATGCACATCATCCTGACAGGAGCCAGGAATTTGTCAGATCCGGGAGGAACCACATTGGCAGCAACAATGGTGATCTCACTGCCAGTATCCAAAAGTACCCAGATCTCCTTGCCTTCCAACCGAACCAGCATCCAGAACAGGGTGGGATCTGTCTCTTTTCATGCACTGCAATCCACAGGATCTTCCTATTTTGGGCAGTCACATCTTACATGACCAGTTTAGCCACCTTCAAAGCATACCATGGGAGGGCAGAGCTTTTGGCTTAACCACTGGGACCTGAGTTCTATGCTTTGGTACTGGAATTAATCCTAACCTGGCTTTTCCCAATTTTCCCTCAATCACCACTGCCAGCTCCTCAAATGTCTGGAGGTCAGCCTGAAGGGCCCACTGCTGAACTGAGCGCTCTAACACCCACATAGCCTGGTCCAGTGTGACTATCTCCACATTTTTAACTGCAGAGGTGGCCGCAACCAGGCCTTGGTCATCTGTGCTACTGTATTTTGGCCAGCTGAATCCTGGGAGACTCAGAGCCCTCCAGCCTCCATTCATAATATTCTTGGGCTTTGCTGGGGCCAATCACTTCAATTCTTTCAAGTATAACTTTCTTAAGGCTAGAGTAGGTGCATGCCTCAGCAACATACATTGACATAGGCCCTCTGTGTTAAAAAGGGAGCCAGTCTGTCAGACCATTTCTCCGCATGCTATCCCAATGCATGGTGTGCGCTCAAAGAAATGTCTCTATGTCGTCAGCTGGGGTGAGGTTCGGTAGTCTCTCCCGCTCCTGCCCACTTTTCCTCATCTCTTTTAGCTCTTCATGCAGCAGATGAATCTGAGCTTGGTGCCCCTGTATTTGATATTGCTGTTTATCAGCCAGGTGCTGCTGTCTGGCAGCCACCTTCTGCTGCCCTTCATACATCATCTGGACCTGGATATAGAATTGTAGGTGGTATAGACGCTTTGGCGCTCCCTTTATATTTGGACTGATGTGAGGAGTAATGTAGCAAAAATTGAATAAACAATAAAAAATATATAAATGAAAAAATGGGTACTTATGTAATATCTGGACTCCCGTTTTTCTTATGAGACCGCGTCCGCTCGCCACACTATATAAAATCAACTCCATGCGTAGTTGGATAGTAGGGGTATGAAAAAATGGGGTGCATTTAACATGGGAGTCCAGATAATACATAAGTACCAAAAAATGAAATAAATGAAAAAAAATGTAAATAAAAAATAAAATAAAAATATAAAAAATAAAATAAAAAATAAATAAAAATGAAAAATATATAATAGAAATAAAAATGAAAAAGGGAAACTTTCCTTGTTATCTTTTCTGTTGTCTCTTTGTTCTCCTTTTCTGTTTCCTTGGTCTGGTGTTTCTCAGGAGGTGGACGGGTTAAACCGAAAAAAAAAGGGATACAGCAATGTGAAGTAATGTAGGTATTTTTAGTGGTATATTTTCAATAGCAGATTCAAGCTGGATGGCGTACCAAACTCACACAGGTATGAGTATGGGTAAACTCATCAAGGTATCTTTATGGTACTTGATAAATGTGCGTACCAGTACTCACATAGATTAATGGGTAATGACACACATCAAGGTATCTTTTTCTTCAAAATGTTTATTCCAAATAACATACAAAGGTTTAAAAAGATGGATGAGAGATAGCAATTGAAAGCAGCCGTCTATGATCCTGACGGTGGGTTCAAATCCGGATATCACCCACTACAGAGAACACAGGATAACTGCAATGTTTTTACCTGTCTCTCTCCTTGTAGATCACGCTATGCCTGGATCAACATGTTTCAGCAGTTGTACTCCCTTCCTCAGGATACCAGGCTAGTGTGAGGCGCATGGTCTTTTATTCTAGAGTCTATTTCCGGTTCCGGGTTGCGTGACCCGGAAGTGAAGATTCTGCAGTCAAGAAGTGAAAAAAAGCTTCCCCAGTGACTTATCTATCATCCTAATCCCTCCATATACGTCCCCCACAGTTCCACAATTTCAATCAAGTTGTCAGAGTTGTTTCCTCTATACGTGTCCGTCCGCGCCGGCCGGAAGTTGCTCCGCCGAAACCGGAAGTTCAAGTGACGCGATAGCCGGGAGTGTGTATGTCATCACAGGAAGTCCCGTTCTCGCTGGGCCGGACGTTCACGCCCAGTACACCTTTCTCCCTGTGCAAATAGCTTCATTTGGAGGCGGAAGTCGATGGCATGTATGTTCTTGTGTATTCTGATATAACGATTGTATTAATGAATAGAAAGAAATAGGTATTAGTGGGTGGAATTATATACATAGATGTTACATTTCTTATATTCACAGGAACCATTTCAATTCAAAGTCCTGGTTTAACCATGTTGGTATTAATGTTTTGAGTTTGTATATTGTTTTCATTTCTGTTTTTGCGAGATTTATTTCTGTATTACGATCTTTCCAAGTGCTTGTCACTTTTTGTATGCCCAGAAATCTTTTTATATTGTTGATGGAACAGTTGTGTTTGAGTTTAAAATGCTGAGAGAGATGATGGGTAAGAACTCCTTGTTTTATGTTTCTTAAATGTTGAGAAATACGAACTTTGAGAGGTCTTGTGGTCCTTCCTATGTAGCTTAGTCTACAACTGCATTCTACAAGGTAGATTACATTTGAAGTCTCACAAGTTATGAAGTCATTTATTTTCACCTTAATTTGGGTTAACTGTGATTTCTGTGGTTTTCGATGTTTCTGCTTTGACATGCCTACAGCCCATACACATTCCACAGCGATGGAAGCCTTTTGTACGTATGGTGGTTCTCCGTTCTTCTGGTAAGGCACTCTTAACCAGGTGATCTTTTAGATTCTTTGCCTTCCGGTAAATGAATTTGGGTTTGCTGGGAATGATGTCTTTGAGTATGTAAGTCTTGTATAAATAAATTGGCCATGTGGGCCAATTTTGTGCAGAAAGTTCTCAGAACTTACTGCAGTAGCATTGAGCCCGCTGTCTCCTGGGCTTCACTGTGCACCACACGTAATTTGCATATTGATGCCATGATGGCGCAGCATCATGGCGCGGCTGCACCTGACCTGCCTGACGTGACTAATCATATACATCATTCATTTCCAATGGGTGGGAGAAGCTGCACAGCACCTCGACGGGGTGCTATTTAAGCAGAGGGCCGTGCAGAGACAGTCACGTGGTGTAGTCAGATCCATCCTCCTGCTGTGCCAGTGCCACAGTGCAAGACTACGCACCCAGGACCGGACTGGGACCAGAAATCGGCCCTGGCATTTTGAGAACACAAGCCCACCTGCATCAGGCAGGACCCTTGTGCGGCAAAACCGTGCAGCAAAAAGGGGGCTTGGTCTCATATAAAGGAGGCATGTCATCACAAAAAGGAGGCATTACACATTATGGAACACACTGTAATGCCAATTACACATTATGGAACACATCGTTATGCCCATTACACATTATGGAACACATCGTTATGCCCATTACACATTATGGAACACACCATTATGCCCATTACCATTATGGAACACACCATTAAGCCCATTACACATTGCCGCACACTGTATTGTCCATTACATATTATGAAACACACCATAATGCCCATTACACAATATGGCACACACCGTGATGTCCATACATAGACAAAACAAGAGCACAGGGCTCTAGTACAAAAGCAAGAGCACTAGTAGTAGCTAGTCTTGCAGTCTGTGGCACTGGCAGCACAGCAGGACAGATCCGACTACACCACCCACGTGACTGGCTCTGCCTGGCCCTCTGCTTAAATAGCCCATGGGAAATGAGTGATGTATACCAAGGGTTGGCAATTATTTTAGCTGGGGGGCTGCTTAACACTTCAAATGAATATTTGAGGGCCACACACAAAATATCTTGTATATACAAGCTCCTCTCTCTCCCTGGGCACCGTTACTAGCTCCCATATACCTCTAGACCCATATAGCAGTCTCTATCCTGCCTCCCCTGGACCATATAGCAGTCTTTATCCCCCCCTACCCCTGGACCCATATAGCAGTCTCTATCCCCCCCTCCCCTGGACCCATATAGCAGTCTCTACTACCCCCCGCCCCCCCCCCCCCCATCCCTCTCTGGACACAGATTGCTGCTTCTTCCACATACTCGGCACCCCAGCCCCCCTCAACAGGCAGCGCCAGCTGAGGGTACCCTCAGAGTGGCACCTGTTGCAGTCCCACCATGCACAGCAGGGCAAAATTAAGCATTCCTTGCTCTGCCACCAGTCTATGGGGGCTGGAGATGGGTACCTACCCCTCCTCACCCATTAGCTGCCCCACTGGAAGCAACGCGGATGATACATTGGTGTACCTGCGTTAATGATGAGGAGTTTTTCCGCCGCTGTGCCCATTTCCTGCATCTCCCAGGCAGCCTGCACCATCCTCCTCACCCTGTCGCCCATGCCAAAATCCGCCACCACCCAGCGCACAGCGACCTCTAGGTGTCAGTGTGCCAGATCTGCCGCCAGCGGACGTATCGCCTTCTCGTGCGGGACACAAGCAGCAGTGCCGAACCCGGCATCACCCTGGTGCAAAGCTCTGGCCGAAGCCACGAGAGGTACCTGTCAGGATGCATCCGGTACCACTTGTCCTTCTCTGTGGTGCCTGCTAATATGCTAATGATACGGGGGGCGGTGCAGCGCACAGTGAAGCCCAGGGGGCATCAGCTGCGCTACTGCAGTCTTAACTAAATCAGCCTACATGGCCAGTCCGGCCCTGTATGCACCGCTGACTTACAGTTGGAACCCCTTTCAACTTTGTTCCTTAGGTCATGGCTCACCATGGCTAGCCATGGCTATCCTATTGTTCTCAGCAGCAATACAATACTTAGAACAATACAGTAGGGGATTATCAAAGTAATCCTATTACTCACTTAATCCTATTAAAGGACTAAATGAGGAGGGCTCCATCTGTATCTCTGTAATGCCTCTTTTTTGTGATACCACACCTCCTTTCCATGAGGCTACGCACCCTTTTTGCCGCGTGGCTTCACCACGCAAGGGTTCTGCATGCTACAGGTGGGCCTACATGCTCAAAATGCCAGGGACGATTTCTGGTCCCAGTCCTGCCCTGAGCATGAGCACACTTTAATGCATACCACTGCGCAATCCAGAAAAAAACACCATAAAATATTTTAAATACTCCAGATTGTCACAATGTTCTATTGAACACGAATACAAACCTTATTGGTGGCAGTAATTAGGAATTGTGAGCATGCAAATAACAGGGGATATTTTAATCATTTTCAGACAATGAAAAATAAATAGCAGATGTTTTTTTCTTATAAACCTTTTGTTATACTTAGACCTTGAATGCTCAGAAGAACAGGGATTCACGAAAGACCCTATTTTACATGAAAAACAACAAAACTTTCATTAATAAGAGGGTGTTGCCTTGTAACCCGTGATTTTGTCAGATAATGGAAAGGTGGAAACATCCGTAGACTGACCTATATTTAGCCTGGAAATAGTGATCTTAGGGCTGTTCCTGGAGCAATGAAAAATGTCAGGTCTCGATGTGTGATAGTTTGTTGATCCTAATAAATAGCTCTTATGAAATAAGAAATAAGCTTTATATATATTTGAAAAATTCCACTTTAGAAGCAGAGTTGGATTTAGACCCCCCATAGGCCTGTAGGCAAAATGCCCCCTCCCAACTGTGTATATATCCTATATCTATATCTATCTGTATGTCCAGAGGCCAGATCTGTCCCCAATATGTCACATCTGCTTTCATTTTGTTTTAAAGGGACGCATCAAGAAATATAAACACTGCAACATTAATATTATACTTACTGTAGCATTATGAAGGATATTGGACAGTATATAACAATGTGGCACACTTTAAATTGTATTTTAAGAATCAATAATTTATTATTATTTATATTTCACTATATTACAATTTACAGTTTAAAGAAAAATGATAAAAAAACAGTTATTTTCAAAACATTGTCATATGTTCATATTATTGTTTACATATCAATTAGTACACCAGCTATTACTATTATTTTCTTTCCATTACATTCACTTTATTAGAGTATTTAGTTTACATCTACAGTATTAAGATATTTTGATATGGGGATGAAGAGAAATACAGATATTCAACTATTGGGACAGATTTAAGCCCCATACACATAGACTAGAACAGGACAGGCCAACCTGTGGCTCTCCAGATGTTGTGAAACTAAAAATCCCAGCATACCTTGCCACAGTTTTAACACTCCCTTAGAGCAAAACTGTGGCAAGGCATGATGGGATTTGTAGTTTGACAACATCTGGAGAGCCACAGGTTGGCCAGGCCTGGACTAGAAGATATTGTGAACAATATGGCTCAGAAACCCATTTCTAAGTAATTTGATTCACAATATCGTCTAGTGTACACTTGATATTGTTAAGGATGCTCACGTTAATGAGGATTGATGTCTTCTGAACATGCAGGTCAATCTGGCTATATAGCCAAAGGACCTGACTGTTCAGCGGGTCCCAGTGACATCAATGAATAATATCGGTGGACGATATCATTTGGTGTGTACATGCAATATCAAGACACATGGCCTTGGTCCATATTGTTAATTATATTGGCCACAGCTATCGTCATTTAGTGTGTCCATACACACTTTATTAAGCCTAGAACTTGAGAAATAGGAGCTGATTTGCTTGTATGTTATCACTTTCCACTCTATCACTTTACCAGGATTAATAAATCTGCCCCATTGTGTGTTATGTTTTTTTTTTTATGCCAGGTCAATTTGCCTTACACAGATCAGGAGAATGCCAATTCCACTATGACTCACATGATAACTATAAAGATGAATTAGGTTTTATGAGATCAGACCTTCTACGGTCCTTTGTTCTGTTCTTTAACATTGTGTTATAATTTCCTCCACACAGCTAAATAGGAACTTTCTATCACCAAGGACACCCTTAGTGGATACTATACCAGTTTGTTAGACTGTGTATATATATATATATATATATATATATATATATATATATATATAGACTAGATAAATGGTGGATTCTGTCACAACTGTGTGGTGTTTGATGGAGTCGGAGGTGTAGCGGAAGAGGTACAGGTTGAGTATCCCTTATCCGAAATGCTCGGGACCACGAGCATTCTGGATAAGGGAATATTCCGTTTTTTGGAATAATTTTTTTTTTAGCCATACTTACCTGCCCCTGGTGGGTCCCCGATGGTCCCTCGGCGTCCATGGAGTCCTCCGGCGTCCACGGCAGGCCACCAGCACCGTCTCCGGCGTCTCCAGCGGTTCCAGGAGTGCTTTGCACAAGTTCCCAGGCGCGCCGGTGACATCACCGGCGTGCGCGTGCACTCGCGCAAAGCACTCCTGGGACCGCTGGAGACGCAGGAGAGGATGCTGAAGGCCTGCTATGGACGCCGGAGGACTTGGTAAGGGGGGGGGGAACAAAAAAAATTGGAATTATTCCAAAAAAACACGGTTTTTGGAATAATTCGGATACGGGATGCCCGGATACGGGATACCCGACCTGTACAGGCAGACGATTTAGGAGTAAAGCGAGCAGGTTTTATGAAATTCTTGTTCATAAATATAACAGGCAAATTGGATGGCAAACTTCAGAACTTCTTGGACTTTGAATAATAATCGTCTCTATAACTTCTTGGACTTTGAATAATAATAACCTCAATAACTTCTTGGACTTTGAATAATAATAACAGTCTCTATAACTTCTTGGATATTGAATAATAAATCTCAATAACTTCTGGACTTTGAATAATAATAACAGTCTCTATAACTTCTTGGACTTTGAATACTGAAAAAATAGGTCTTAGCTGAATCCAGACGAGTAGTAGAATAGCGTAGGTGGATGAGCCAGAAGGACGGAGGTAGCACTGGGTTGTCCACTGTACTAGGTGAGGACTGACACCGACAGGAGCAGAAAGTATCACCAGCAGGCTTGCCAGAATCGGAAACCTCAGGAAGAATCTGTGGTAGGCTGAGCAGAGTGACCAGTGAAGGCCTAGGATATTTGCAAGCTCCAAGACGTGCACAGCTCAGGAGACAATTTGGACTGACAGCTTCTAGTTCAAAAAAGCCAGACTATATACCCAGTGCTGAATCCCCATTGGCTGTGAGTCAGGAAGTACAGAAAGGAGTGCAGACTGGCCAATGGAACTTTTGCCCATATCCAAGATGGCGGCGCACCATTTCTGCAGAACCAATACCTAATGTAATATCGGTTTAGCAGAACCTTTTGCTAATGAGCGGCATCGGCCAGGTAGAGACACACTCCCACAGCCCCATTGCGTGGCTCTCCTGCAGCCACGCAAACCGGAAGCACTTCCTGGTGTCGCCAGGAAGGGAGCTGCTAGCAGAGGCCACATAGCATGGGAATCTGACAGGCAGAGAGAAGAGCAGTCACACAAATGTTCTGGGAGCGAAAGGCCATGGTAGAAGAGAGCAGGCTGCAGGTGCCACTTTCTGGGAGTGGCCGAGGGAGAAGAGAGCTCGTTGTTGGGTGTGCTGTGTGGCCTCAAACACCAGTGACCTGCAGCCGTCCTGCCTCCCTGACTGAGTCAAGAGAAGAGCCAAAGCCTGCTGCTGTGTGATGTTGGTCCCAGGTAGGGTGGCCAATCCCGGGATCGGGATCGGCGGGATCCCGGGATTTGGCCCCTAAAACGCCGGGATTTCAATCCCGGGATTGGAGTTTCCAATCCCGGGATTTCCGGGATTAGACTGCGCATGCGCAGTCTAATGCCGGGCAGCGTCTGAGCATGGGCTCAGACGCTGCCCGGCTTCTCCCTTACCCGGCAGTAATGCTCTGCGCAGCGTGACGAGGCCAGAGGTCACGCTGCGCAGGCTCAAGCAGCTGCACAGAGCAGACGCGTCCACTCCAGCATGACACGCACGCCCGCCCGACCGGCCCGCCTGCCTGACCGGCACCTGCTGCGGACTGCACATCCTCCTCCCGGCTGCTCACCGTCCGCCTCCCGGCTGCTCGCCCGACTCCCGGCATCAATCAGCCGCCCACCCTCCCAGCTTCACCGACCACCCTCCCGGCCGCACCGCAAGTAAATGTAAGTAAATATGCGGGCGGCCGGGGCGGGTTTTTTAATCAGGGAAGCCAATCCCGGGATCCCGGGAATCCCGGGATCGGGCATTTTTCAATCCCGAATTCCGGGATTGAAAAAATGCTCCGGGATTGGCAACCCTAGTCCCAGGGCCACCGAGAGCAGTGCTACTACTCAGACAACATGGTGAGCCCATGTGCTGAAATTTGTGAAAGTCACAGTTGTATGTGTATGCATGTGTTGAGAGACGTGTGTGTGAGAGTTGGGAAGGGAGAAGCTGCTACTGCTCTGTGTGAGAAGTGTCGGGGAGGGAGGAGGTTCTATGCAATCAGAGTGTTGCGGGAGAATAGATACTGTATGTGAGTGAGAGGTGTCAGGCAATGGGGATGTGCGTTAGGGTTATTAAAATAAGGTTAATATGTGCTTGTCAGAATGTACATTTGGGGGTGCAGTGTTTTAACATGGAGGGGCTTATTTGAGTATTTAATGCATGAACTATTAAACTACCTTTCGGTATATATTTTGGTATACTTAAAATGGTCATTAGGGCATAGAACCTGTTGTTAATTTATTTGAATCCCACCACTGGAATATGTGTATGAGAATATAGTAAATACTTATGTAAGTAGTATGTAATCAAAAGATTCACCATGGTTATCAGTTTTTGACATGAAATTAATATTCCTTTAATCTGTAGGAGTTTAAAAAATCCCACAAAAAAGCAGGAGTCAATACACAGGGTCAGCGCAATCTGAAGCACTTGGATATACGGCTTCAGTGCTGAGATGTCACCAATCCCACATTACAATGCATCATATTTATGCTCATATTGCAGCTAAAACAACACACGTTAATGAGTGCAAACATCAATATATGTATTCCTTACCCTGTTAAAGGTATATACAATTATTTAGGTTGGAGTGAAAGAGTGATGTGGTCAGTTCTGGGATTGTCTCAAATGTAATATCTGGTCAGCCAGCCACCATATACTTGGATGACATAATTTGTTGAGCACAGGGGTAAAGCGTATGGGCACCGTTTGTTTCTGCATTAAATGTTTGTAGCCTGCAATTCCCTGCCATTCCTACTGGGACAGATTAGATGTGTTCAATCTGAAAATGTATTTCCTTTTCAGTTGAAATTACAAAATATATTTGAACTTTTTGACTATTTTTTTTGTAACATTTATATAATTAAGCATTGTATAACACTCTGTAAATACATTATTCTTTATTGGTCCTATTCATACTGTTAAGTGGGACAGGAAAGAATTTGTCACAGTGTGGTGAACCAGAGAGAATAATTTTGATTACAATAAAATGTAACTTTTATTAGTACCTTAAATCAACAAAATATAAAAAAAACACAAATAAAGGACAAACAAGTGCAATTCAGTAGGTGTGTGTTAAAAAAACAGCATGTACAAATGGGACATGTGTACAGTAGTAATAGGATACTATGGTTCAGCACACTGCCGGTTGTAATTAATTACTCTGCGTACATTTACAGGTTAATACTTGTATATTTATAAAGAAGTATACAGGTATTCCTGCTGTGTAACACGATGATGAGTATTTCCTTAAATAGGATCATTGGTAATGCAGTAATAAGTAATGCTTTAATAGTATAAATACCATATTGGTGTCACAAGGTTTCTTTATAACAGGGTAATACACTTTGTTGCAGAGTAAGAGTGTTTTGTTGTGACTCAGATTTAAATGAATCTTTGGGCACTATTTCAGTGCCTAAGTAACCCTGATGCCAAAGTTGGGCTTAATCAATAATGATACCGATGTAGCCCCTGCCACTGTATGGTACCAAGGTTAATCATTATATATATCTCTACCCAAAGGGATATAGTAAAATCAATGGTGCTAAATAGTTGAGTATGTTATTGCCAGCGGTAAATATATAATTGCCGGTCTGTGACGGCGGCAGCCGTGTATTGCACAGCAGTTCAATCTCTGATGTGCTCACATCTGATCAGATCTGTGAGTCAAGCCAGATGTGTTGGTTAAGCGCATGGAAGCCCTTACAAGGGCTAAGAGTCAGAAGCGCTGGATGGGTAATAGATAATGCAGGAGAGACACACGGAGTACGTTCATACGGCTGAAGGTGCCGTGCCAGCATGCGCTTCGCTGTCAGAGCTTCCTCAGGCCTTCCTTTTTGCCCTGAGGAAGCTCTGACAGTGAAGCATGCACCGGCATGGCACCTTCAGCCATACGGACGTACTCTGTGTGTCTCTCCTGCATTATCTATTACCCATCCAGCTCCTCCAACTCTTAAATCGATAGACCTCAGCCGTATATGGCCATAGATTTCTATCTGATTGGTTAATTTACAATCATTTGTACTGCTGAATTTGGCTACAAATTGATACCCCAGTGCCCCCATACAAGCATAACCAGCCCTAGGCTCTTTGAGGTGGTCCAGTAATACAGGGGAGAAAAATTGTTGGGGCCCTCGTGTATTTTTTGAAACCAGCACTGAGCTCGTGGACCAGTCCTGGCTTCAAAATTATGGGGGACAAAAAAGTAGGGGTCCACCAAATTTTTATAACCAGCACTGGGCTTCAACAGCCAGCGGTGCTATGCCACAGCTGGGGAAACCGTTTATATTAGTTCCCCCAGCCAAAACATGACACCCTGGCTAAAGTTCTAACATAGGTGTCTATAATGGAAACTGGCCATAGACGCAAATATGTATCAATGGAGTCGAGCACAGCCTATCAGGTGGGAAGTTCCCTGGAGCCTGCTCCTGATAGTCTGAGGTAAGCCCCATTGACTAACATCAATGGGGATTCCCTCATTCTCGGGGAGGAAGCACAAGTGTCAACACACTTGTGGCTCCTTAGGTCCGTTTGGTGTCATGTTTTTGTGGTTTCTTATTTTTGAACCCCTTGGATGCCTACATGGAATGAAGGCCAAATGGATGGTAAGTATAATTTTTTTCACTGGTACCCTATACATTCTACAGGATAAGAGGATAGGCCTACAGGGGACCCTATAGGTACTGTAATTATGTATGTGCGGTGTATGTATTAAAACTTTACTTTAATTGGTGTCAGTGGTTTTTGTGGGGTATTGGTTCTGTAGTGGTTCTCCAAGTTCCCTCATGCTGGGAGGCTTGCTGGGTCTTGTAGTTCTACTAAAAAATCCAATACTTATGGCTAATCTATTTTTAGCCATTTAATTTGACAAAATCAGCCCAGTGTCCATTGCCCAGGGTTCTCCAAGTCCCCGCATGCTGGGAGGCTTGCTGGGTCTTGTAGTTCTACAAAAAAATGATACTTATGGTTAATCTATTTTTTAGCCATTTAATTTGACAAAATCAGCCCGATGTCCATTGTCCAGGGATGCCGGGGACAGCCCTGGGCTTCAGTCTGGGTTGGGGGTACCCTTGGTGAGGGGAGGGGGGCATTTTATTGGGGTGTCCATACTCCTCCAGGGACCTGTAATGTTTTGGTCGGAGGAACTAATATAAATAGTTTCCCCTAGCTGTGGCATGGCATTGCTGGCTGTTGGAGCCTGGTACTGGTTATAAAAATACATGGGACATCTATTTTTTTTGTCTGTCATATTTTTGTAATTAGGACTGGTCCAAGAGCCTGGTGCTGGTTTTAGAAATACAAGGGGACCCCAACAATTATTCCCACCCTTACATATATGTGCGCTTTCAGCATCATTCAATGGTTGGCGACCATCAAAAGATGGGGGAGGTTCCCACTGTCAACTCAATGTATGTCAAACTAATATATAGATGTAGCCATGCAGACAGGGGCTACACTGAACTGGGACGCACATGCGTCTCACAGCGGGGATGCTGCGTGTCCCTGCCCATCTCCGCTTCAGGGAGATGGGCAGGGTTAGGGGGGCGCTCGGGGCAGCGAGGGGTACCTGCGGCAACGGGCAGTGATGTTGGGGGAGGCGGCGGGGACTGGAGGCAGGCTCGGTTGCCAGGGGTCTCATGCGCGAGCGTCTCGTGCGCGCCCCCTGGCGGGAATGGCGCGGTGGCGGGGCTGGCGTTAGAAACGCCAGCCCTGCAAAGATGGGCCAAGCCCCATCTGTAGGTCGACCCAATGACCGTATCCCAATTAGATGTGATGTCAAGTTGAGGAATAGCTACAGCAGAACACTGTAAACCAGTGTGTGTGAAAGGCTGCATAGCTCCCAGTACTTCACTGACATGTTAACATGGCCCGGAAGCCAGCCTTCTCAGTGCATACATCTGGCTGCTACCTGGCACCAGGCCCTGTGAAAGCAGTACTGCAACTCCCACTTTACATCAGGGTTGCCTATCCTCCCGGAAGGGCCGGGAGTCTCCCGAAAGGTGGGCAACCCTCCCGGATTCAGGGGGACCCCCACTGTGCCCCCGATCGCGACCGCCTTCCCCCAATGTCGGCATTTAAATGCCGCAATCCGTGGGTCTCAGAGGAGGGGGCGGAGCTAAATTGTCCCAATCGCGTCATTTTAGCATCACCCCCTCCACAGAGACCCGTGAATTGGGCTATTTTGCATCCTGGGGGTGGGGCTTAATGACGCAACGCTCAAGCCCCGCCCCCAGAACTGCTGCTGAAAGTCTCCTCTCCGGGCTGCTCATGGAGAGGAGATTCTTAAAGTCGGCAACCCTGCTTTACATTAGAATCTTGGCAAATCTTTTTGGCGTCTGACATTTAGTGTCCGGGCAAAACCGCAGTGTGTAAAATAGCCCTAAGCCTTGTTAATTAGACTCCTTCAGCTAGCTAAATAATAATAATAATAATAATAATAATAATAATAATAATAATAATAATAATATATTTGTGTGATCTACGTAATAATTAAAGGAAGAATATAGAGAGCCAGATTCTCTAAGCTTCAAAAGTGATAAAATGGAGAGTGATAAACAGCCAGCCAATCAGCTCCTACCTGCCATGTCACAGGCTGTGTTTGAAAAATGTCAGACAGGAGCTGATTGGCTGGCTGTTTATCACTCTCCATTTTATCACTTTTGAAGCTTAGAGAATCTGGCCCAGATTCTCTTTCCTCTGAATTAAGAATACAAAATGAGCAGATACATGTATGTAGAGTCCCCAGGACTAGGAGCATGAATTAATGAAGAGATCACTAAATAAATACAGCCTGCCTCCCCTCCACTTTCACATGAGTTTAGCGCTTATGCAATTAAATGAGCAGCCGCCCACAGGCGTCTAACTTGATATGATAATTTGCAAGTCTGAGGTTTTATTCTTCAGCACTTTGCTGTCTGTTTAGTGTTTACCAAGGTAATCTTTACTTAATTACTCTGTTAGCAGAGATTGTGGCTTTTTATTATTTACATAAGTGTATCTGTCTAAAGGGGCGTACGTACACACAGGGAGATTTGCTGAGCTCAGAACACTCAGCAAGATTGCTCAGCACACCGCGATGTGTCAGCTGTGTGTGCTGAGTGATCTGTCAAGGCCAGTGTTCTCCGGAGAGAACACTGGTCCTGACCGTTGATTAACTAGATTTATTCAGCATGCTGTATATTATTCCCCGGGCGATAGTGACGCGCGGGGCCACGCATTGCTATCGCTCTGACCCCTACACACAGATCGATGTAGGGGAATTCTCTAAGCGATCTAGTTAGATGCCCTGAAAACATTCCATGTTCGCCCCATAAGTACTGATACAGATGGAGCCGCTTTCTTTCAGTCCGCCAGCTCGCCATATCAGAAAAGCTGGTAAACGGCGCATGGCAGAGATGGGGACGCGCGAGCGCCTTATACTTGGAGGATGGCGAACCTATAGCATGGCCATAGTAGTGCCGGGAGCCGGTTTATGGCCCTTCTGGTTCACTCGCAAAGACAAATTTCTTCTCAAATGGACAAAACCATGTGCACTGCAGGTGGGGCAGATGTAACTTGTGCAGAGAGTGTTAGATTTGGGTGGGGTTTTACTTCAAAGTGAGATCTGTATTGCAGTGTAAAAATAAAACAGCCAGTATTTTCCCTGCACAGAAACAAAACAACCCACCCAAATCTAACTCTCTTTTCACATGTTACATCTGCCCCTCCCTGCAGTGCACATGGTTTTGTCCATTTGAGAAGGAATTTGCATTTGCGAGTGAACCAGAATAAGGACCTTACATGTACATGAACCCCTGCAGCCATTACAACATGAGTTCTGATTTTCATTCACATTTCTCAGTACCATTACATACCAAACATATCATTTGTAAAATGATACGGAATTGTAAAGTTTAACTTGTGCAGACTGTTGCCATTGATCTCCCTAGAGCAAACTGTTAAGTGTTTTTCTGGAAATTCTAAGCCTATTTTTCCACATATTTTTAGGGAATTCCTCATAAACACAGTTTCTATGGTAATTGTTCTTTGCTAGTTGGATATTGTTAACTGGTCTGGAAAAACTGAGGTTATGGGACAAAAAAGAAAGCATTCGATTTGGGAAAGCTCCTGTGAAAAGAAAACTAATAGTATATGATCTTAAATGTAAGTTAAGTATGGATCCATGTACAGATGTCAGGCGCACAGAGCTGAGATACATAGATGATCACTAGACTATGCTTAGATAGGATTTCACAAACCACTATCTTAACATGTGTAGAAGGTATTAATTATTTCAAGTTTGAATTACAGTTTTTGAATCCTCACATTGTTACCATGGCAACATAACCTACTAAAAAGGGACTTTGAAATCACATTGCTTTTAACTCCTCCCTCTTATTCTACTTCCACCAATAGACCACTGGGGATCCTAGTGTCACGGCCTGGACTTGCTGTGTTCCCGGCAGTGACCTGGGTGAGCCAGTGGAGGGCGCAGGGAATCAGAAGCTGGGAGTCTTGAGATATCTGGAGCTCATGCACGGTGGGATGGAGAATGATTACCTGCCGGGGACACAGAGGATTGGCTGAACCTAAGGCAGAGGCAGGGGGTCTAACCCGACAGCGGTGTTCACCAGGGACCCCCGCAAGGGGATATGGACTTAGCTGCAACTGCCGACCAGGTCGCGGCCCTCTACCCAGTTTCCTCTGTGACTTTGGCAGGGTTTGATACTCTGGAAACTGGTAGAGCAAAGATGTTATGGGGTACTTAAACCATCGATGGTGTATAATGGCACTGAATGCTTGTTAGCAACACAGAGGGCACGGAGGAATGTAGGTAGCAAGGTGTACACAGTATAGGGGATTAAGTACCGTGGGATGCGGCCTGGGAGCCGGTCGATGGTATTCGATGGTGCGGCCTGGGAGCAATAGGAGAGTACTTGTGATGCAGCCTGGGAGCTGGAGGAGAGTACTTGTGATGCGGCCTGGGAGCTGGAGGGGACTCGATGGGAATCGATGGTGATCACTCAGGATCGCTGGGGCGGCCTGGAAGCCGAGAGGTGACGGGCATGGGAACCCACTGGTATCCGGACGCTGAGCAGGTAACCTGGGTTGCACGCAGAGAGCTGGATCACACGGCAGATGGAACTTATGGAAGCTTCTGGCAGGAGTGGAATAACCAGGAAAGCTGAGGATGTAAGCAGGTAATAGCGGACCTCTGGAGCAAGTGGGGACTTGCAAGGAGCTTGACGCTGGAGAACTTGCAGGGGAACTGACAAGTTGTTCAAGATGGGGAGGAGACTGGGAAGCAGGCTTTTATCCCTCCAGGTGATTAGGGAATCAGCCGCAGGCTTGTGGAATTAGCCGCAGCAGTACACAGACCAGGAAGTAAGCTGGAGTTTACCTGGATCATGTGACCCTCAATCAGGACAGGGAATACACCTGGAGTCCTAGGTGACACAGGGAATGGCTTGTAAGCAGGAGACATCACGCCAGGGTTTGCAGACTGTACCAGCAGCTGATCTGTGGAGCAGATTACACCAGCGTGCCGGTAAGGGGCGCACGTGACCGGCATGAGAACCGGGGTTCCTGACACCTAGTTACTGAATGGCTAAGTGATAATGCTGCACACTCCTTAAAATAACCAATCGTAATCTTTGAAAAAGATAATGGGATGAAGGGCCCAAAGTAACCTGTCAGGTTCTAACTATGATTTAATAGGCTGTGCTAGATAAAGGACAGAAGCTAATTGGTTGCTATGGGCAACTTCTCCATTTCATCTTGCTCTAAGGTTTATTATGAAACTGTCCCTCTAACTTCCGTCCTATCTCTCAGCTCCCTTACCCTCTCCTAGTTACTTGAGAGACTTGCCTACACTCGCCTCATCCACTTTCTTAATGACTACAACTTATTGGACCCACTTCAGTAAGGCTTTCACTCTCAACACTCCACAGAGACAGCACTGACTAAAGTAGTCAATGATCTGGCCACTGCTAAATCTAAAGGCCACTTCTCACTTCTTATTCTTCTTGATCTCTCTGCTGCCTTTGACACTGTTGACCACTTTCTTCTCATACAAACACTACAATCCCTAGGTCTTCAGAACCCAGTCCTTTCTTGGTTCTCTTCCTACCTATCTGATCGCTCTTTCAGTCTTTGCTTCTTTGATTCTACCTCCTCTTCACCACCTCTGTCAGTCGGAGAACCTCAGGGCTCAGTCTTAGGTCATAGCATAGCAGGTTAAATCCATATGCAGTCTGTGATCCAGGGAGTAGCATAAAGGCACTCTCAGCATAGAAGACTCTTGAAAGGCTCCAATGGTCCCTACAATAACCCATACACCCCCAGCCTATTGCTTGGGCAGCTATTCCACCATCAAGAGCAAGGTGACTCTGCCCTGGAAACCCTTATATCAGGAAAACCCAGGTGCTACTGATTACACACCTGGGATTCTGCTACTGCTTCCAAAACCTGGACTGGATCCTCCTGATTACTCACATGTGGGGATATGCTGTCTCTGCCACAATATATATATATATATATATATATATATATATATATATACAAAGTGGCGTGCGGTCCGGCACTCTCCCCTCAATAGCTTTGACCTCGGTGCCCTCCACGATGAAGAAGTATGCAGGAAATAACAGGCGGCACTCCAAGGGTTTGTGTAAATCTTTGTAATAAAGCTGATAAGACACCAACGTTTCGGAGCCAAAAATGCCCCTTTGTCAAGGTGGTGAAAACATACAGTGAATGTTTTCACCACCTTGACAAAGGGGCATTTTTGGCTCCGAAACGTTGGTGTCTTATCAGCTTTATTACAAAGATTTACACAAACCCTTGGAGTGCCGCCTGTTATTTCCTGCATATATATATATATATATATATATATATATATATATATATGTGTGTGTGTGTTTGTACACACATACTGTATGTGCATATATATTATATATATTTTGTGACAAGGAGTCATATACACTGGATAAGATGAAGTCTTGGTCTTTATTTTGTAGCAGGTAAACAGAATAGGCAATTATGGTTACACCATGGAGATATCACAGCATAGTACAAGCTCCTCAGTATGTACCAGTGGTCCCTGTAATAGCCCACACCACAGCCTATCACATGGGCAGCTTTTCCACCATCAGGAACAATGACCTCCTGCCCTTGAAACACTTATATTAGAAAGCCACAGATGCTGCTAATCAGCAACCAACCCTGATCAAAATCAGTTAGGAAACCTGGACTGGATCTAATTTTCCTGCTGCTGCTCTAAAACCTAGTCTGGATTTTCCACATTATCCTTAGGTGTAAATATGCTGTATCTGCCACAATATATACATATATATATATATACACTATACAGTACTATATATATATATATATATATTCCAAAGACAAAAAACCTTACGGTTTCACATGTCCCATTAAGGCTTCTTACACATGATCTGGCATTTCTGAAACCTGTTGTAACTCTTCCACTCAAACGCCAAAAAGCAATGAAATTCCGATCATTAAGGCTGACGCCTTAATGGACGTGTTCCTTGTGCAATACAGATATGGTACACCATCACAGCCTGTGGGTAAGTGCAGATTCAGCACTCTCACAGAGTGAGATTGCTGTCACTCACACAATGGTGGAGCTGCTAATTCACAGATTTGTGTGCTCATTGGAATACACACATGCAGTCTATGCAACTGAATGTCTGAGCAAAAGAGAGCTGAGCGGATGGGGTAAAAGTGGTGTTGATTGGGGGAGGAGACAGTGTCATGTGGATGGGGAGGAATAGAAATTCGTAGATAATGGGAAGGCTAAGCAGCACTGATGGGGGAATAACAAAGCAGATGGGTGGAAAACAGTGGCACAGATTGGGGGAGATAAGACAGAGTGATGCGATTAGGTGCGAAACAGTGGAACAATTAAAGGTGGCCCAGATAGGAAAAAAGACCATAGCCGGGATGGTGGGTAGACAGAGGAGTGTGGATGGGTGGCAGAGCAAAGATAATGAAGGGAAAACAGGAGCACAGATGGAGAGAGGAGACAGCAGTACAGATGGAAGGAAACTGTGGCATGGATGAGGGGACAGAGCAGCCTGGATGGAGGGGGGACACAGTATCACTAATAGAGGGGAAGCCAGTGGCGCAGATAGAAGGAAACAGAGTGGCATTGATGTGGAAAGACAGTGCAGCACAGGTGGGGAATACACATTGGCGTGGATGAGGGATTACAGACTAGCATAGATAGGAGAACACACAGCAGTAAGGATTGGGGAAGACAGTGCTACATGGAGGCATATACTGTAGGAGAAGAAAGTGTAGATACATAGTAGTTGGAGTATTATAGTTTTTGCAATTATGCAAGATGTTTGTGGTATCTGCATGTGAATACTAAATGAAATGGATAGTAGGTAGTGATTGTGAGATGTTAGACCCCAGTGGTATAGTTCTAATAACTCAGTGGGATAGACAGTGTTAGATGATTGCGGGTACTTATTCGGATGAGTGCGCCACATAACTGCTCAGACCTTCAGTTGCATAGACTGCATGTGTGTATTCCAATGAGCACACAAATCTGTGAATTAGCAGCTCCACCATTGTGTGAGTGACAGCAATCTCACTCTGTGAGAGTGCTGAATCTGCACTTACCCACAGGCTGTGATGGTGTACCATATCTGTATTGCACAAGGAACACGTCCATTAAGGCGTCAGCCTTAATGATCGGAATTTCATTGCTTTTTGGCGTTTGAGTGGAAGAGTTACAACAGGTTTCAGAAATGCCAGATCATGTGTAAGAAGCCTTAATGGGACATGTGAAACCGTAAGGTTTTTTGTCTTTGGAATTTCATAGCTTTTTTTCAATTTATTTTTTTTAATTCAGAAATTTTCACTGTAAGAATAAATATTGGATTTTTAAAAATGTTTAAAAATACACACCCTTGGCAATGAGCATTACCACTGGCTACAAGCATTACAAACCCCTGGCAATGAGTATGACACCCATCCCAGAGCATGAAAGCCCTGGCAATGAAGACACCCATCTCATGAAACCCCTGGTAATGAGCATGACACCCAGTGTGTAGAAGCTATACTGTAGGGCATAATGTATCACGGGCATTGCAGTGTGGGGCATATGGTGCAGGGGACATTACTGTATGGGGCTTCATATGGTGAAAAAATGTTCTTCCTGTGGTGGCAAAGATCTGTTGATGCAGGGCCAAAAACTGGAGTGTAAGGTAGTCTTCTCTGGTGAGGCCATGCCCATTTTAATGAGACCACGCCCCTTGCTTGGGGCATAGATCAAATTACAAATGTATGGATAGGGTTAGGCTGCGAGTGTGTGTGTGTATGTACAGGGTTAGGCTATGGGTGTATGAATGGATAAGGTTAGGCTATGTGTGTGTATGGATAGGGTTAGGCTGCAGGTGTGTGTGTGTATGTATGGAGTGTGCGGATGGGCGTGTGTGTAGATAGGGTAGGCTACAAGTGTGTGTGGATGGTGTTAGACTATGTGTATGGATAGTGTTAGGCTACGTGTGAGTGTGTATGGATAGGGTTAGGGTATGTGTATGGACAAGGTTAGGCTACATGTGTGTGTGCATATATGATAGACTATGGGTGGGTGTGTTTGGCTACTGTGTTATAACCCTGCACACACACACACACACACACACACACAGAGTCAATAATGCCTATCCTTAGATATACATGACACGCTGACCCTACCAGGTCAGCTGCGGGTGTGTGAGAATGTATGTATGGATAGGGTTAGGCTACATATATGTGTGTGTGTGTGCACAGGGTTAGGATACAGGGGCCAGAGTCAATGATACCTACCTATACATGACACGCTGACCCTACCAGGTTAAGGAACTTTACCAGGTTGAGGGTTCCTCCCGGGGATGGCGACCAATCTACTCCTTCTGTCGGACTTGATGGTTTCCCCTCCAGCAGCGAGTTCCAGGCAGCCGCTCCCCTCTTCCCCGATGTCCGCAGATGCTGAGCAGGAACACAGAGCCAGGCCTCCTTCTTCTGGCATGGCAGTGGTGCGGTCTCCAGACTGGATCGCCAGATTTAAGGGGAGTGTCAATGGGGTGACCAGGGCGGCAGGCTCCCTGCAGAGGGCTGCTGCACATGTGCCTCCTCCCATGGTCCTACCTGCAAAGGACCATGGGACGAGCTACACACGACTGTGCATGCGCAGCAGCCCTCCCGGACCTATTTTGGTTTTGTGCAATGATCAAATTTGTTTTTTGGTTACGATCAAATTCTGCTAAGAGAAATGTGACCTATTTTAGTCTAAAAAAAGGGAGGTAGTGAATCACACCATACCTCTGGTGCTATATTGAATAAAACAGTTAATAGCCAAAGAAAGCCGCATATGACAACAAGCAAACCAGCTTGTAAGAAATAAAAGAAAACAATTGGAAAGCTGTCACAGCATTAGCAATTATACCTTTGATTAAAGTTAAAAACTAAATGTAATATAGGTCCCCCTGTTCAATAATAACACAAGTCTCAGTTCAATTGAAATATCAAAAATATTTTATAAACACATAATATATACAAAAATATACATAAATCACATGTAATTAATGGTAAAACAATGTAACTTAAGGTGCTGGCGTCTCAATTAATTAATAGAAATGAATGTAGCAGCAGCAGACCTCACTTGAAGCTCAGGCAGGATGATGATGGAGTCGGCGGAAAACAGCTGGGTCATGATCAGAGCCCACAGCAGGTGCCCGTCGGCAGAGGAATCAGCACTTGTGCATCGCCGAGGGTGCGGGAGTAGGAGGGGGGTTTAGATGAGGTCTGACAGAGCAGGCAGTAGTAGGGAGGAAGCCGTAGCGAGGGACCAAGTTTGTGTTTATGCAGGATGGGGAGGGGAGTTCGGCGGGTGAGAAGCCCCAGAGCAGATAAAAGCTGCCGGTCACTGGTCGGCCGGGTGAGAGGTACGGGCAGGAGGTGTGGGGGGAGAAAGCCGCAAGGGCCAGTGAGACACAATGGGCCAGTGAGAGGGGGACAGTATACACATGAGGTCACTGAAGGGATGGGGGGGGACAGTGTACACATGGGGTCACTGAAGGGAAGGGGGACAGCGTACACATGGGGTCACTGAAGGGGTTATAGGCTGCGTATGGTTAGGATAATAGGCTGCCGGGGGGGGGGGGGGTGTATGGTTAGGGTCATAGGCTGTGAGGTGTGTATGGTTAGGGTTATAGGCAGCGGGGTGTGTGTGTGTGTATGGTTAGGGTTATAGGCAGTGGAGTGGGTGTATGGTTAGGGTCATAGGCTGCGGGGTGTGTATGGTTAGGGTTATAGGCAGTGGGGTGGGTGTATGGTTAGGGTCATAGGCTGCGGGTGTGCATGGTTAGGGTTATAGGCTGCAGGGTGGGTGTATGGTTAGGGTCATAGGCTGCGGGGTGTGTATGGTTAGGGTTATAGGCAGTGGGGTGGGAGTATGGTTAGGGTTATAGGCTGCGGGGTGTGTGAATGGTTAGGGTTATAAAGAAAAAATTACCCGAAAGGCAAATCAGGCGCAAAAATTAGCAATATATATGTTTTTAATCTATATGATACACAGCTCAAAAAATTGCTGCTCCCAAAGAAAAGACTGAGTCTTTTTCAACAAGAACAAGAAATATATAACAAAGAAGAGAGTGCACTGTGTTGATCAATTGTAAATTTTTACTGAACAATTAATAATACATTTAATACATTATAAAAATATATAAAATAAATAAACAGACAATAGATTTAAAAATATGCATAGAGCACTATAAATTCGTTAGAACCTTCCGACCGTGAACTAATTTATGGTTAACCAGACTGATAATTTGTGCCTTCAATTGAGACAGTTCCTGAGGAATCAATAGTAAAAGTTCCTTTTGATATATTGTACTGGTGTGCAGCTGATAGCTATCAGTGAGGCGATGCTCCTTATTGTAAAAAACAGGTTATATTACCAGATGTCTCCTGCGAGTAGATGGGGTGGTGATGTTAGATCCAGACGGACACCCGCTACTACCGGTGTTGCTCCGATGGTGAGGGAGACGGTACCGGGAGCAGGTGTCTTAGACGGGACTCAGCAGGTCTGCTGACAACCAACGCGGCCCCGATGTATAGAGAGCCAGCGCTGGGAGCTGACAAGGCTGGAGAGTGAGTCACACCCGGACGGTCAGATGTAATAGACATCTGACCGTCCGGGTGTGACTCACTCTCCAGCCTTGTCAGCTCCCAGCGCTGGCTCTCTATACATCGGGGCCGCGTTGGTTGTCAGCAGACCTGCTGAGTCCCGTCTAAGACACCTGCTCCCGGTACCGGCTCCCTCACCATCGGAGCAACACCGGTAGTAGCGGGTGTCCGTCTGGATATAACATCACCACCCTACCTACTCGCAGGAGACATCTGGTAATATAACCTGTTTTTTTACAATAAGGAGCATCGCCTCACTGATAGCTATCAGCTGCACACCAGTACAATATATCAAAAGGAACTTTTACTATTGATTCCTCAGGAACTGTCTCAATTGAAGGCACAAATTTATAGTGCTCTATGCATATTTTTAAATCTATTGTCTGTTTATTTATTTTATATATTTTTATAATGTATTAAATGTATTATTAATTGTTCAGTAAAAATTTACAATTGATCAACACAGTGCGCTCTCTTCTTTGTTATATATTTCTGGTTAGGGTTATAGGCTGCGGGGTGTGTGTATGGTTAGGGTTATTGGCTGCTGTGTGTGTGTGTATGGTTAGGGTTATTGGCTGCTGGGTGTGTGTGTATGGTTAGGGTTATAGGCAGTGGGGTGGGTGTATAGTTAGGGTTATAGGCTGCGGGGTGTATGTATGGTTAGGGTTATAGGCTGTGGGGTGTGTGTATGGTTAGGGTTATAGGCAGTGGGGTGGGTGTATGGTTACAGTTATAGGCTGCGGGGTGTGTGTGGTTAGGGTTATAGGCTGTGGGGTGTATGTATGGTTAGGGTTATAGGCTGCAGGATGTGTGCGTATGGTTAGGGTTATAGGCTGCGGGGTGTGTGTATGGTTAGGGTTATAGGCTGCGGGGTTTCTGTGTGGTTAGAGTTATAGGCTGCGGGGTGTGTGTGTTTGGTTAGGGTTATAGGCAGTGGGGTGGGTGTATGGTTACAGTTATAGGCTTCGGGGTGTGTTTGGTTAGGGTTATAGGCTGCAGGGTGTGTGTGGTTAGGGTTATAGGCTGCGGGATGTGTGTATGGTTAGGGTTATAGGCTGCAGGATGTGCGTGTATGGTTAGGGTTATAGGCTGCGGGGTGTTTGCATGGTTAGGGTTATAGGCTGCGGGGTGTGTATGGTTAGGGTTATAGGCTGCGGGGTGTGTGTGTATGGTTAGTGTTATAGGCAGTGGGGTGGGTGTATGGTTACAGTTATAGGCTGCGGGGTGTGTGCATGGTTAGGGTTATAGGCTGCGGGGTGTGTATGGTTAGGGTTATAGGCTGCGGGGTGTGTGTGTATGGTTAGTGTTATAGGCAGTGGGGTGGGTGTATGGTTACAGTTATAGGCTGCGGGGTGTATGTGTATGGTTAGGGTTATAGGCTGCGGGGTGTGTGTATGGTTAGGGTTATAGGCTGCAGGGTGTGTGTGGTTAGGGTTATAGGCTGCGGGGTGTATGTACTGTATGGTTAGGGTTATAGGCTGCAGGATGTGTGTGTATGGTTAGGGTTATAGGCTGCAGGGTGTGTGTGGTTAGGGTTATAGGCTGCGGGGTGTATGTACTGTATGGTTAGGGTTATAGGCTGCAGGATGTGTGTGTATGGTTAGGGTTATAGGCTGCGGGGTGTGTGTATGGTTAGGGTTATAGGCTGTGGGGTGTGTATGGTTAGGGTTATAGGCTGCGGGGTGTGTGTGTATGGTTAGGGTTATAGGCAGTGGGGTGGGTGTATGGTTACAGTTATAGGCTGCGGGTGTGTATGGTTAGGGTTATAGGCTGCGGGGTGTATGCATGTGTATGGTTAGGGTTATAGGCTGCGGGGTGTGTGTATGGTTAGGGTTATAGGCTGCGGGGTGTGTGTATGGTTAGGGTTATAGGCTGCGGGGTGTGTGTATGGTTAGGGTTATAGGCTGCGGGGTGTGTGTATGGTTAGGGTTATAGGCTGTGGGGTGTGTGTATGGTTAGGGTTATAGGCTGCGGGGTGTGTGTATGGTTAGGGTTATAGGCTGCGGGGTGTGTGTATGGTTGTGGTTATAGGCTGCGGGGTGTGTGTATGGTTAGGATTATAGGCTGCAGGGTGTGTGTGTATGGTTAGGGTTATAGGCTGTGGGGTGTGTGTATGGTTAGGGTTAGGGTTATAGGCTGCGCGGTGTGTATGGTTAGGGTTAAAGGCTGCGCGGTGTATGGTTAGAGTTATAGGCTGCGGGGGGGGAGGAGTATGTTTAGGGTTATAGGCTGCAGGGGGTGTGTATGTATGGTTAGGGTTATAGGCTGCAGAGGGTGTGTATGGTTAGGGTTACATATGGAGGAGGGGGCAGTGGGGGGAGACAGCATACACACGGCGGGCGCACTTGGGGGGGACAGCGCACACACGGGGGCACTTGGTACACACAGGGACAGTGGGGTGGGGGACAGGGTACACACAGGGACAGTGGGGGGACGGATTTACCTGGGTGCAGCTGCTCCTCTGATGGCCCAAGTGGCTTCTTTCTGCCTTCCCGGTGGCGGAGGCAACTCAAGGAAGCGCCTTAGTCCCGGCGGTACCATGGGGTGGTCAGCATCTAGGCAGGAAATATTATAATAATAATATTAAAGGGCACAGCGTACACACGGCGGGGGGCACAACGTACACACTGCATGGTGCAATAAGGGGGCACAGCGTACACACGGGGGGCACTGAGGGGAGACAGCGTACACACGGGGGGCACTGAGGGGAGACAGTACACACACGGGGGGCACTGAGGGGAGACAGCGTACACACGGGGGCACTGGGGGGAGACAGCATACACACGGGGGGCACTGGGGGGAGACAGCGTACACACGGGGGGCACTGGGGGGAGACAGCGTTCACACGGGGGGCACTGGGGGGAGACAGCGTACACAAGGGGGGCACTGGGGGGAGACAGCGTACACACGGGGGGCACTGGGGGGAGACAGCGTACACACGGGGGGCACTGGGGGGAGACAGCGTACACACGGGGGGCACTGGGGGGAGACAGCGTACACACGGGGGGCACTGGGGGGAGACAGCGTACACACGGGGGGGCACTGGGGGGAGACAGCGTACACACGGGGGGCACTGAGGGGAGACAGCGTACACACGGGGGGCACTGAGGGGAGACAGCGTACACACGGGGGGCACTGAGGGGAGACAGCGTACACACGGGGGGCACTGGGGGAGACAGCGTACACACGGGGGCACTGGGGGGAGACAGCGTACACACGGGGGGCACTGGGGGGAGACAGCGTACACACGGGGGGCACTGGGGGGAGACAGCGTACACACGGGGGGCACTGGGGGGAGACAGTGTACACACGGGGGGCACTGGGGGGGAGACAGCGTACACACGGGGGGCACTGGGGGGAGACAGCGTACACACGGGGCCACTGGGGGGAGACAGCGTACACACGGGGGGCACTGGGGGGAGACAGCGTACACACGGGGGGCACTGGGGGGAGACAGCGTACACACGGGGGGCACTGGGGGGAGACAGCGTTCACACGGGGGGCACTGGGGGGAGACAGCGTACACACGGGGGGCACTGGGGGGAGACAGCGTACACACGAGGGGCAGACAGCGTACACACGGGGGGCACTGGGGGGAGACAGCGTACACACGGGGGACACTGGGGGGAGACAGCATACACATGGGGGGCACTGGGGGGAGACAGCGTACACACGGGGGGCACTCGGGGGAGACAGCGTACACACGGGGGGCACTCGGGGGAGACAGCGTACACACGGGGGCACTCGGGGGAGACAGCGTACACACGGGGGGCACTGGGGGGAGACAGCGTACACACGGGGGGCACTCGGGGGAGACAGCGTACACACGGGGGGCACTCGGGGGAGACAGCGTACACACGGGGGCACTCGGGGGAGACAGCGTACACACGGGGGGCACTGGGGGGAGACAGCGTACACCCCGGGCGCACTGGGGAGAGACAGCGTACACACGGGGGGCAATCAGGGGAGACAGCGTACACACGGGGGCAGTGATGGGGGGACAGCGTACACTTGGGGGCAGTGACGGTGGGACAGCGTACACTTGGGGGCAGTGACGGGGGTACAGCATACACTTGGGGGCAGTGACGGGGGGACAGCGTACACTTGGGGGCAGTGACGGGGGGACAGCGTACGCTTGGGGGCAGTGACGGGGGGACAGCGCACACTTGGGGGCAGTGACGGGAGGACAGCGTACACTTGGGGGCTGTGACGGGGGGACAGCGTACACTTGGGGGCTGTGACGGGGGGACAGAGTACACTTGGGGGCAGTGACGGGGAGACAGCGCACACTTGGGGGCAGTGACGGGGGGACAGCGTAAACTTGGGGGGGGGGGCACTGGGGGGGACAGCGTACACTTGGGGGGGCACTGGGGGGGACAGCGTACACTTGGGGGCAGTGACGGGGGGACAGCGTACACTTGGGGGCAGTGACGGGGGGACAGCGCACACTTGGGGGCAGTGACGGGAGGACAGCGTACACTTGGGGGCTGTGACGGGGGGACAGCGTACACTTGGGGGCTGTGACGGGGGGACAGAGTACACTTGGGGGCTGTGACGGGGAGACAGCGCACACTTGGGGGCAGTGACGGGGGGACAGCGTAAACTTGGGGGGGGGGGGCACTGGGGGGGACAGCGTACACTTGGGGGGGCACTGGGGGGGACAGCGTACACTTGGGGGCAGTGACGGGGGGACAGCGTACACTTGGGGGCAGTGACGGGGGGACAGCGTACACTTGGGGGCAGTGACGGGGGGACAGCGTACACTTGGGGGCTGTGACGGGGGGACAGCGTATACACGGAGGAGGGGGCACTGGGGGGGACAGCATACACACGGCGGGCGCACTTGGGGGGGACAGCGCACACACGGGGGCACTTGGTACACACAGGGACAGTGGGGTGGGGGACAGGGTACACACAGGGACAGTGTGGGGACGGATTTACCTGGGTGCAGCTGCTCCTCTGATGGCCCAAGTGGCTTCTTTCTGCCTTCCCGGTGGCGGAGGCAACTCAAAGGAAGCGCCTTAGTCCCGGCGGTACCATGGGGTGGTCAGCATCTAGGCAGGAAATATAATAATAATAATATTAAAGGGCACAGCGTACACACTGCATGGTGCACTAAGGGGGCACAACGTACACACTGCATGGTGCACTAAGGGGGCACTGGGGGGAGACAGCGTACACACGGGGGGCACTGGGGGGAGACAGCGTACACACGGGGGCACTGGGGGGAGACAGCGTACACACGGGGGGCACTGGGGGGAGACAGCGTACACACGGGGGGCACTGGGGGGAGACAGCGTACACACGGGGGGCACTGGGGGGAGACAGCGTACACACGGGGGGCACTGGGGGAGACAGCGTACACACGGGGGGCACTGGGGGGAGACAGGGTACACACGGGGGGCACTGGGGGGAGACAGCGTACACACGGGGGGCACTGAGGGGAGACAGCGTACACACGGGGGGCACTGGGGGGAGACAGCGTACACACGGGGGGCACTGGGGGGAGACAGCGTACACACGGGGGGCACTGGGGGGAGACAGCGTACACACGGGGGGCACTGGGGGGAGACAGCGTACACACGGGGGGCACTGGGGGGAGACAGCATACACACGGGGGGCACTGGGGGGAGACAGCGTACACACGGGGGGCACTGGGGGGAGACAGCGTACACACGGGGGGCACTGGGGGGAGACAGCGTACACACGGGGGGCACTGGGGGGAGACAGCGTACACACGGGGGGCACTGGGGGGAGACAGCGTACACACGGGGGGCACTGGGGGGAGACAGCGTTCACACGGGGGGCACTGGGGGGAGACAGCATACACACGGGGGGCACTGGGGGGAGACAGCATACACACGGGGGGCACTGGGGGGAGACAGCGTACACACGGGGGGCACTGGGGGGAGACAGCGTACACACGGGGCACACTGGGGGGAGACAGCGTACACACGGGGCACACTGGGGGGAGACAGCGTACACACGGGGGGCACTGGGGGGAGACAACGTACACACGGGGGGCACTGGGGGGAGACAGCGTACACACGGGGGGCACTGGGGGGAGACAGCGTTCACACGGGGGGCACTGGGGGGAGACAGCGTACACACGGGGGGCACTGGGGGGAGACAGCGTACACACGGGGGGCACTGGGGGGGAGACAGCGTACACACGGGGGGCACTGGGGGGAGACAGTGTACACACGGGGCCACTGGGGGGAGACAGCGTACACACGGGGGGCACTGGGGGGAGACAGCGTACACACGGGGGGCACTGGGGGGAGACAGCGTACACACGGGGGGCACTGGGGGGAGACAGCGTTCACACGGGGGGCACTGGGGGGAGACAGCGTACACACGGGGGGCACTGGGGGGAGACAGCGTACACACGAGGGGCAGACAGCGTACACACGGGGGGCACTGGGGGGAGACAGCGTACACACGGGGGGCACTGGGGGGAGACAGCGTACACACGGGGGGCACTGGGGGGAGACAGCGTACACACGGGGGGCACTGGGGGGAGACAGCGTACACACGGGGGGCACTGGGGGGAGACAGCGTTCACACGGGGGGCACTGGGGGGAGACAGCGTACACACGAGGGGCAGACAGCGTACACACGGGGGGCACTGGGGGGAGACAGCGTACACACGGGGGCACTGGGGGGAGACAGCGTACACACGGGGGGCACTGGGGGGAGACAGCGTACACACGGGGGGCACTCGGGGGAGACAGCGTACACACGGGGGGCACTCGGGGGAGACAGCGTACACACGGGGGGCACTGGGGGGAGACAGCGTACACACGGGGGGCACTGGGGAGAGGCAGAGTACACACGGGGGGCACTGGGGGGAGACAGCGTACACACGGGGGGCACTGGGGGGAGACAGCGTACATACGGGGGGCACTGGGGGGAGACAGCGTACACACGGGGGGCACTGGGGGGAGACAGCGTACACACGGGGGGCACTGGGGGGAGACAGCGTACACACGGGGGGCACTGGGGGGAGACAGCGTACACACGGGGGGCACTGGGGGGAGACAGCGAACACACAGGGGGCACTGGGGGGAGACAGCGTACACACGGGGGGCACTGGGGGGAGACAGCGTACACACGGGAGGCACTGGGGGGAGACAGCGTACACACGGGGGGCACTGGGGGGAGACAGCGTTCACACGGGGGGCACTGGGGGGGGAGACAGCGTACACACGGGGGGCACTGGGGGGAGACAGTGTACACACGGGGCCACTGGGGGGAGACAGCATACACACGGGGGGCACTGGGGGGAGACAGCGTACACTTGGGGGCAGTGACGGTGGGACAGCGTACACTTGGGGGCAGTGACGGGGGGACAGCGTACACTTGGGGGCAGTGACGGGGGGACAGCGTACACTTGGGGGCAGTGACGGGGGTACAGCATACACTTGGGGGCAGTGACGGGGGGACAGCGTACACTTGGGGGCAGTGACGGGGGGACAGCGTACGCTTGGGGGCAGTGACGGGGGGACAGCGTACACTTGGGGGGGGGGCACTGGGGGGGACAGCGTACACTTGGGGGGGCACTGGGGGGGACAGCGTACACTTGGGGGCAGTGACGGGGGGACAGCGTACACTTGGGGGCAGTGACGGGGGGACAGCGTACACTTGGGGGCAGTGACGGGGGGACAGCGTACACTTGGGGGCTGTGACGGGGGGACAGCGTATACACGGAGGAGGGGGCACTGGGGGGGACAGCATACACACGGCGGGCGCACTTGGGGGGGACAGCGCACACACGGGGGCACTTGGTACACACAGGGACAGTGGGGTGGGGGACAGGGTACACACAGGGACAGTGTGGGGACGGATTTACCTGGGTGCAGCTGCTCCTCTGATGGCCCAAGTAGCTTCTTTCTGCCTTCCCGGTGGCGGAGGCAACTCAAAGGAAGCGCCTTAGTCCCGGCGGTACCATGGGGTGGTCAGCATCTAGGCAGGAAATATAATAATAATAATATTAAAGGGCACAGCGTACACACTGCATGGTGCACTAAGGGGGCACAACGTACACACTGCATGGTGCACTAAGGGGGCACTGGGGGGAGACAGCGTACACACGGGGGGCACTGGGGGGAGACAGCGTACACACGGGGGGCACTGGGGGGAGACAGCGTTCACACGGGGGGCACTGGGGGGAGACAGCGTACACACGGGGGGCACTGGGGGAGACAGCGTACACACGGGGGGCACTGGGGGGAGACAGGGTACACACGGGGGGCACTGGGGGGAGACAGCGTACACACGGGGGGCACTGAGGGGAGACAGCGTACACACGGGGGGCACTGAGGGGAGACAGCGTACACACGGGGGGCACTGGGGGGAGACAGCGTACACACGGGGGGCACTGGGGGGAGACAGCGTACACACGGGGGGCACTGGGGGGAGACAGCGTACACACGGGGGGCACTGGGGGGAGACAGCGTACACACGGGGGGCACTGGGGGGAGACAGCGTACATACGGGGGGCACTGGGGGGAGACAGCGTACACATGGGGGGCACTGGGGGGAGACAGCGTACACACGGGGGGCACTGGGGGGAGACAGCGTACACACGGGGGGCACTGGGGGGGAGACAGCGTACACACGGGGGGCACTGGGGGGAGACAGTGTACACACGGGGCCACTGGGGGGAGACAGCGTACACACGGGGGGCACTGGGGGGAGACAGCGTACACACGGGGGGCACTGGGGGGAGACAGCGTACACACGGGGGACACTGGGGGGAGACAGCGCTCACACGGGGGGCACTGGGGGGAGACAGCGTACACACGGGGGCACTGGGGGGAGACAGCGTACACACGAGGGGCAGACAGCGTACACACGGGGGGCACTGGGGGGAGACAGCGTACACACGGGGGGCACTGGGGGGAGACAGCGTACACACGGGGGGCACTGGGGGGAGACAGCGTACACACGGGGGGCACTGGGGGGAGACAGCGTACACACGGGGGGCACTGGGGGGAGACAGCGTACACACGGGGGGCACTGGGGGGAGACAGCGTACATACGGGGGGCACTGGGGGGAGACAGCGTACACACGGGGGGCACTGCGGGGAGACAGCGTACACACGGGGGGCACTGGGGGGAGACAGCGTACACATGGGGGGCACTGGGGGGAGACAGCGTACACACGGGGGGCACTGGGGGGAGACAGCGTACACACGGGGGGCACTGGGGGGGAGACAGCGTACACACGGGGGGCACTGGGGGGAGACAGTGTACACACGGGGCCACTGGGGGGAGACAGCGTACACACGGGGGGCACTGGGGGGAGACAGCGTACACACGGGGGGCACTGGGGGGAGACAGCGTACACACGGGGGACACTGGGGGGAGACAGCGCTCACACGGGGGGCACTGGGGGGAGACAGCGTACACACGGGGGCACTGGGGGGAGACAGCGTACACACGAGGGGCAGACAGCGTACACACGGGGGGCACTGGGGGGAGACAGCGTACACACGGGGGGCACTGGGGGGAGACAGCGTACACACGGGGGGCACTGGGGGGAGACAGCGTACACACGGGGGGCACTGGGGGGAGACAGCGTACACACGGGGGGCACTGGGGGGAGACAGCGTACACACGGGGGGCACTGGGGGGAGACAGCGTTCACACGGGGGGCACTGGGGGGAGACAGCGTACACACGAGGGGCAGACAGCGTACACACGGGGGGCACTGGGGGGAGACAGCGTACACACGGGGGGCACTGGGGGGAGACAGCGTACACACGGGGGGCACTGGGGGGAGACAGCGTACACACGGGGGGCACTGGGGGGAGACAGCGTTCACACGGGGGGCACTGGGGGGAGACAGCGTACACACGGGGGGCACTGGGGGGAGACAGCGTACACACGGGGGGCACTGGGGGGGAGACAGCGTACACACGGGGGTCACTGGGGGGAGACAGTGTACACACGGGGCCACTGGGGGGAGACAGCGTACACACGGGGGGCACTGGGGGGAGACAGCGTACACACGGGGGGCACTGGTGGGAGACAGCGTACACACGGGGGGCACTGGGGGGAGACAGCGTTCACACGGGGGGCACTGGGGGGAGACAGCGTACACACGGGGGCACTGGGGGGAGACAGCGTACACACGAGGGGCAGACAGCGTACACACGGGGGGCACTGGGGGGAGACAGCGTACACACGGGGGGCACTGGGGGGAGACAGCGTACACACGGGGGGCACTGGGGGGAGACAGCGTACACACGGGGGGCACTGGGGGGAGACAGCGTACACACGGGGGGCACTGGGGGGAGACAGCGTTCACACGGGGGGCACTGGGGGGAGACAGCGTACACACGAGGGGCAGACAGCGTACACACGGGGGGCACTGGGGGGAGACAGCGTACACACGGGGGGCACTGGGGGGAGACAGCGTACACACGGGGGGCACTCGGGGGAGACAGCGTACACACGGGGGGCACTCGGGGGAGACAGCGTACACACGGGGGGCACTGGGGGGAGACAGCGTACACACGGGGGGCACTGGGGAGAGGCAGAGTACACACGGGGGGCACTGGGGGGAGACAGCGTACACACGGGGGGCACTGGGGGGAGACAGCGTACATACGGGGGGCACTGGGGGGAGACAGCGTACACACGGGGGGCACTGGGGGGAGACAGCGTACACACGGGGGGCACTGGGGGGAGACAGCGTACACACGGGGGGCACTGGGGGGAGACAGCGAACACACGGGGGGCACTGGGGGGAGACAGCGAACACACAGGGGGCACTGGGGGGAGACAGCGTACACACGGGGGGCACTGGGGGGAGACAGCGTACACACGGGGGGCACTGGGGGGAGACAGCGTACACACGGGGGGCACTGGGGGGAGACAGCGTTCACACGGGGGGCACTGGGGGGAGACAGCGTACACACGGGGGGCACTGGGGGGAGACAGTGTACACACGGGGGGCACTGGGGGGAGGCAGCGTTCACACGGGGGGCACTGGGGGGAGACAGCGTACACACGGGGGGCACTGGGGGGAGACAGCGTACACACGGGGGGCACTGGGGGGGAGACAGCGTACACACGGGGGGCACTGGGGGGGAGACAGCGTACACACGGGGGGCACTGGGGGGAGACAGTGTACACACGGGGCCACTGGGGGGAGACAGCATACACACGGGGGGCACTGGGGGGAGACAGCGTACACACGGGAGGCACTGGGGGGAGACAGCGTACACACGGGGGCACTGGGGGGAGACAGCGTACACACTGGGGGGAGACAGCGTACACACGAGGGGCACTGGGGGGAGACAGCATACACACGGGGGGCACTGGGGGGAGACAGCGTACACACGGGGGGCACTGGGGGGAGACAGCGTACACACGGGGGGCACTCGGGGGAGACAGCGTACACACGGGAGGCACTCGGGGGAGACAGCGTACACACGGGGGGCACTTGGGGGAGACAGCGTACACACGGGGGGCACTGGGGAGAGGCAGAGTACACACGGGGGGCAATCAGGGGAGACAGCGTACACACGGGGGCAGTGACGGGGGGACAGCGTACACTTGGGGGCAGTGACGGTGGGACAGCGTACACTTGGGGGCAGTGACGGTGGGACAGCGTACACTTGGGGGCAGTGACGGGGGGACAGCGTACACTTGGGGGCAGTGACGGGGGGACAGCGTACACTTGGGGGCAGTGACGGGGGGACAGCGTACACTTGGGGGCTGTGACGGGGGGACAGCGTACACTTGGGGGCAGTGACGGGGGGACAGCGTACACTTGGGGGCTGTGACGGGGGGACAGCGTACACTTGGGGGCTGTGACGGGGGGACAGCGTACACTTGGGGGCAGTGACGGGGGGACAGCGCACACTTGGGGGCAGTGACGGGGGGACAGCGTACACTTGGGGGGGGCACTGGGGGGGACAGCGTACACTTGGGGGGGCACTGGGGGGGACAGCGTACACTTGGGGGCAGTGACGGGGGGACAGCGTACACTTGGGGGCAGTGACGGGGGGACAGCGTACACTTGGGGGCAGTGACGGGGGGACAGCGTACACTTGGGGGCTGTGATGGGGGGACAGCGTACACACGGAGGAGGGGGCACTGGGGGGGACAGCATACACACGGCGGTTGCACTTGGGGGGGACAGCGCACACACGGGGGCACTTGGCACACACAGGGACAGTGGGGTGGGGGACAGGGTACACACAGGGACAGTGTGGGGACGGATTTACCTGGGTGCAGCTGCTCCTCTGATGGCCCAAGTGGCTTCTTTCTGCCTTCCCGGTGGCGGAGGCAACTCAAAGGAAGCGCCTTAGTCCCGGCGGTACCATGGGGTGGTCAGCATCTAGGCAGGAAATATAATAATAATAATATTAAAGGGCACAGCGTACACACTGCATGGTGCACTAAGGGGGCACAACGTACACACTGCATGGTGCACTAAGGGGGCACAGCGTACACACGGGGGGCACTCAGGGGAGACAGCGTACACACGGAGGCACTCAGGGGAGACAGCGTACACACGGGGGGCACTCAGGGGAGACAGCGTACACACGGGGGGCACTCAGGGGAGACAGCGTACACACGGGGGGCACTCAGGGGAGACAGCGTACACACGGGGGGCACTCAGGGGAGACAGCGTACACACGGGGGGCACTCAGGGGAGACAGCGTACACACGGGGGGCACTCAGGGGAGACAGCGTACACACGGGGGGCACTCAGGGGAGACAGCGTACACACGGGGGCCACTCAGGGGAGACAGCGTACACACGGGGGCCACTCAGGGGAGACAGCGTACACACGGGGGCCACTCAGGGGAGACAGCGTACACACGGGGGCCACTCAGGGGAGACAGCGTACACACGGGGGGCACTCAGGCGAGACAGCGTACACACGGGGGGCACTCAGGGGAGACAGCGTACACACGGGGGGCACTCAGGGGAGACAGCGTACACACGGGGGGCACTCAGGGGAGACAGCGTACACACGGGGGGCACTCAGGGGAGACAGCGTACACACGGGGGGCACTCAGGGGAGACAGCGTACACACGGGGGGCACTCAGGGGAGACAGCGTACACACGGGGGGCACTCAGGGGAGACAGCGTACACACGGGGGGCACTCAGGGGAGACAGCGTACACACGGGGGGCACTCAGGGGAGACAGCGTACACACGGGGGGCACTCAGGGGAGACAGCGTACACACGGGGGGCACTCAGGGGAGACAGCGTACACACGGGGGGCACTCAGGGGAGACAGCGTACACACGGGGGGCACTCAGCGGAGACAGCGTACACACGGGGGGCACTCAGCGGAGACAGCGTACACACTGGGGGCACTCAGCGGAGACAGCGTACACACGGGGGGCACTCAGCGGAGACAGCGTACACACGGGGGGCACTCAGGGGAGACAGCGTACACACGGGGGGCACTCAGGGGAGACAGCGTACACACAGGGGGCATTTATGGGAGACAGCGTACACACGGGGGGCACTCAGCGGAGACAGCGTACACACGGGGGGCACTCAGCGGAGACATTGTACACACGGGGGGCACTCAGCGGAAACAGCGTACACACGGGGGGCACTCAGCGGAGACAGCGTACACACGGGGGGCACTCAGCGGAGACAGCGTACACACGGGGGGCACTCAGGGGAGACAGCGTACACACGGGGGGCATTTATGGGAGACAGCGTACACACGGGGGGGCAAAAAGAGTTTCTTCAGCCGCTCGGTCATACCTGTCGGCCTGGCATGATCAGTTGCTGGTCAGCAAGACGGAGAGGCCTCCTGGCTAAGCCATGCAACGCCATGCTGCGGGTGTGTGGCGGGATGGAGAGCCCCCAGGGAGCCGCTGCCTGTCACCGGCTGGAGGAGTGTGGACTTCTCCCCGATCTCCTCCAGCTGCAGCAGCATGCAGTAGGCTCCTTCTTCCTAAGCCATGCCCCGGCGTGATGGGATGCCCCCGGGAGCCGCTGCCTGTCACCGTCTGCGGCGCTGTCACTGGCGGCTCCGGGTGTGCGGCGGGATGGGGTGCCCCCCGGGAGCTGCTGCCTGTCACTGGCGGCTAAGGGTGTGCGGCGGGATGGGGAGCCCCCCGGGAGCTGCTGCCTGTCACCGGCTGCGGCGCTGTCACTGGCGGCTCCGGGTGTGCGGCGGGATGGGGAGCCCCCCCGGAGCTGCTGCCTGTCACTGGCGGCTCCGGGTGTGCGGCGGGATTGGGAATCCCCCCGGGAGCCGCTGCCTGTCACCGGCTGCGGTGCTGTGACTGGCGGCTCCGGGTGTGCGGCGGGATGGGGTGCCCCCCCGGGAGCCGCTGCCTGTCACTGGCGACCCCACCCCCCCCCCGGGAGCCGAGTCCTTTAATTACGGTCTATCCCCCCCCCCCCGCCCTTTACTGTAATAAATATATAATTACTTGCGCCGGACAACAGACTTTGAGCGGCCATCTTAGTACACCAAAGTGAAGCCTATTAAGTACACCCCCTCCTGGCGGCTGTGTACTGCGCATGCGCAACAAGTTGGAGCTCCTATCTTTATAATGGGGGACGTTTCACTAAATTTAATAAAAACTGTACCTATCTGAAAATCCTCAACCCCAAAAGGCACTCCACTGGGACAATATCTACCTAATAAAACAAACCCCAAGTCTCAATTGTTCCTCTACCCCGAGTTATGCCTTCCCAAAAAAACCCTCATAGACTAACATGGGTGACAAAGTGTCATTTCTGAAGTGTCCGAAAAAAACTGGCAGTTGGAAGTTTAGATCGCTCCCAATTGGTCATTTTTTTATATTTTGCCCTGAAATTTGGCAGGCAGCACCGGTTGACGATTCTACGCGTACATGCCAAATTTCAGCTCAGTACGCCCAGTCACTTTTGAGGTGCAGTCCCTCAAACACCATGCCCCCATCCGAAAAGTTCCCTATGGGAAAAATCCGTTCGTTGGATTCAGCCTTAATATAAGGGCACTACCGTGCCCTTATAATATATATATATATATATAGTCGAGGGTTTGTTCGGCACTCCGGACGAGAAGTAATACACCGCGGTGCCTTCATCCGCAATCAATGTAGTAGAGATGAACCAGGGGCTTGTGGTGGGGCTCCCAGAAATAAGGCGGCACTCACGGAATTTGGTAAAGCAAATCAATGTATTAGAAGTGACACAAACGTGTCATTCGTCTTGTCAACGTTTCAAGGTCACGCAGGACCTTTTCATCAGGACGTGCAGGGGTGCATAAAGTGCTGTGCATAAAGGGGTGCAAGGCAATCTCTTACCTATTTGTAGCCTTCTAACGTCTGTGTTCTCCTCGCCGCCGCTGCATCACCGTTACTGACTTCCGGGAGCGCTGTCAACGCCCACCTGCGATGTGCGGTGGTTGCCAAGCCAACCCTGGACGCCTGGTCACGGAGCTGCTGCACGGCCGTGAGGGGGGATTTCAATCGGACCAACAGACACACTGTTGGATAACGTGAAAAAACGTGAATAAACAAAGAAAAAATGTGCATAACTATGGAAGGCTATGAATAACACTATTATGTAGTTAATGTGGGGTGAGACAGGATATTAAAAAATGATACTTAAAACGGAAAAATCTGCGCTGGGATTTACAAAAACTGCCTAAGCAGGGAATGCTTATGATTCATATATGAATAATTAAATCGTGGAGCACAGCATTCTATGTACCACCAGCATAATCACAGAAAACACATGAAAGTTAGCAGATATAAACGGTTGTTCTAGATAAATTCAATACTCTGGAGAACAAATGCTCAAAGGAATGTCTTCCATAGTAGTTGTTCATTCATCCCGTTAGGGACCAGGGTGTTTAATTTGAAGATCCACATCGATTCCTTTTGTGTAAGCAGTTTTTGCCTGTCACCTCCTCTGCTGAGTGGGGGAACATGGTCGATGATTTTACTATTGAGGCTAGCTAGAGTGTGTCCACACTCCCTGAAGTGCCTTGCCACAGGCTGTTCTACTGCATTGCCTTTGGGGGCATTTGTCAAAGAAGATCTATGTAGTGCCATTCTTTCCCTAAAGCTCCGAATGGTTTGTCCAACATACATTTTGCCGCAAGGGCAAATGATGATATATATGATGTAAGTGGACTTACAATGTAGAACATGTTTTATGGGGAATTTTTTGCCTGTTTGTGGATGGCTAAAGTCAGTGCCAGCTATCATATAGTTGCAGGTTGTACACGACGGGCATTTATAACATCCCGGTTTTTTAGTTTGGATATTAAATAACGTCGGGGGAGGTTTCTTCTCTATGTTGGTCTTAATTAATAAATCACGGAGATTTTTGCCCCTTTTATAACTGGACATGACCGTCTTCTGTTTAAGACCAGGTAGGCTTGTGTCACTCGTGACTATAGGCCACATTGCCCTCAGGGCTCGAGGGAGCACTCTGGTAGCGGGGGTGTAGGTGGTTACAAATGGAACTTTATTAAACGGTTGAACTTGCTTACTTTGTAATAATTGCCATCTGGGGATCTCCATAACCTGTTGTTTTTGGAGTTTGAGTGTGGACAAATTGTAGCCCCTAGATGCAAATTTCTGGACCATTTTGTCCAGGCTTGGTTCCAATTGTGTGACATCACTGGTAGTTCTTGCTACCCTAATCATTTGTGACTTGGGTAGCCCTTTCTTCAAAGCAGGTGGGTGATTGCTGCTGTACTGGAGAAACGTATTTCTATCCGTGTCTTTTTGATAGATACCGGTGTGGATTTTATTGTCTCTAAAGATGATTTTGACGTCCAGATAATTAACCTCGGTGTTACTGAGGTTGTAAGTGAATTTGATGGGACTGTCCAAATTGTTGATATTATTGATGAGATTCTCCAAGGATTCACTGGAGCTGGACCACAGGAGGAGCAGATCGTCGATGTAACGAGTGTAAACGATGGGTGGGCGTTCTTAATAAATGCTCCCTGATGGTTTTAGTAGTGGAGCAATCCACCAAAGAATTAAATAACATCAAGCAAAAGATAACAGCATTTGAAAAAACCAACCTGCCAACACTAACGGCAGACAAAGATATGGATTGGCTCAACAGACTGAATACACAAGTAACCATATACAAAAAGGAACTGCTAGCTTTTAAAAAAGAAAAACTAACCAAGGTCGAGGGAGACTATGAAAGGCACACAGTGTACCAATGGCTATCGGGTAACACTACAAACAACAGCGGCAAAAGAACTCGTTTTTTAGGAGAAATAAGCGCAATCCCAACCGATTTAAAAGTGCCCTAGATACAGACTCCTCACAAGAGATGGGAAGTTCTAACAGTGAAACCGAAAAAAATCACCCAACAAGTGGCCCTTTAGGAGTGCGTACCAGAGGAGCCAGGGAAGCTACCGGAGACGTTTTACGCGAAGAGGAAAACAATGTCAAAGGAAAAGCAAGAGGATGAGCGGGGCGCCCACCAATGAACAAGAGATACTAATATTTAATCTTTCTTCACATGAACTATCTGCCAGTGAGACCAGCCTTCTGTCGAAAGGTCTAGGATTTGTACCCTCAGTCCAATTTGATAAATTACAATGGCAGATCGAAAAAAATGATCTAATACGTAATTTGAAGCTCAAAGAATATTTTCACAACAAACCACCTACTAATGTACCAGCACCGGACCCTATTCCCAAAGCTATTAAACAGTTTTGTCCACCCTCTGCATTCGACCCACAGACTTTTAACGCCAGCATAAAAACCTTTGCACGCCTTATTGAACAAGATGTGACCGGCTTAATTAAAGAAAAGACCCCTAAGCACCCTAACTTGTCGCCACAAGAACGATATGCCATACAATCCTTATCCAATAATGAGCAACTCATTATAAGACCTGCGGACAAAGGAGGAGGCATAGTACTCCAGGATTTACAGGACTACCACCAAAAAATTATGCGGCACCTATCCGACACATCTACATATCATAAAGTACGCGTTAACCCCACCAAAGAATGCACAGCAAAGTTAAAAGACATTCTACAGAAAGGAGTCGACACAGATGTCATTACAGATAAAATAGCCCAGATTTTGGCACCGGATTTCCCTATTGTGCCGGCACTATATACAGTACCAAAAATACACAAAAAAATGGACCCCCCACCAGGCCGTCCAATAGTGTCGGCAAACGGATCGCTACTGCAACCATCAGCTAACTTACTGGACTCTTGGCTACAACCTTTAATCCAAGCAGAACCCACACATCTATTGGACAGCACCTCACTTTTACGCGGACTCAACAACTTACCCACAGTACCAGAGGATTGTTGGTTGGCCACAATTGATGTGGTCAACCTTTACACAATTATTCCACATGATTTGGGTTTACTTTCAGTACAACGTTTTTTGTTAGCCAAAAGTAATTTTTCTGATTCCAAAATACAATTCATACTAATGTTATTAGAATTAATCCTGACAAACAATTTTTTTATTTATAATAAGGAATTTTATGTTCAAACCAAAGGCTGTGCGATGGGTTTATCAGTCGCTCCTGCGTACGCCAATATCTTTATTTTTTCAGTAGAATTCGATACATTTTTTTCAGATCCACAATTTGCTTTACAGGTGATTTTATTTAAGCGCTACATAGATGACCTGCTGGTCATATGGAAGGGACAAGGTGCTGATTTAGCAAAAATTATCACTAAACATAATGATACAGAAAGCCCTGTTAAATTTACGTTTGAGCTAAGCAACGAGAGGGTACATTACCTCGATATTGATATAAAAATCACAGACCAAAAAATAACCACTTCAGTCTTTTTTAAAGAAACAGACAGAAACACTTTGCTTAAACCCCAAAGCTGTCACCCTAAAAGCTTGATAAACGGTTTACCGTATTCACAAATGATACGGATCTACCGCATCAATAGTGACCCCAACAAATGTATGGAACAGCTTGATGACCTAATAAAAAAATTTACCAACAGAGGTTATAACCAGAAACTCCTTCAGGACTGTAAAACCAGGGTCCTTAAAATGGATAGGTTACAACTAATCCAAAAAGCAAGGAAAACTGATAACTCGCAAATGGACACCCGTATGCCTTGGGTGAATAGGTACAATATTGCCTCTCCTTCCATAACAACGACAGTAAAAAAAACATTGGCCATTACTCAGCTCCGACCCCTCGTTGCCATTTACATCTAAAACCATCATGCCGTGCTACTCGAGAGGCCGCAATTTGCGTGACCTCTTGGTAAAAACTGAAGTACTGATCAGCAAATCGCCCAGTGTGTACCCTGATTTCTTGGGAAATCGCAAAAACGGATGTTTTAAATGCTTGTGTGTTACCTGCCAGTACTTACTGACAGGTGACATATTCCATCACCCTCATAGTGGTAAAAAATATTACATTGGACACCACTTCACTTGCGAATCAAAATACGTGGTGTATCAAATTATATGCCCATGTGGCTTATGCTACATCGGGAAAACGGAATGCAAGTTCAAGGAGAGAATGGGAGCACACCGCAGCGCCATAAAAATAGCCCTTAACAGCGGCCAAGCAGAACAACCAGTGTCTCGCCATTTCTTAGAACGTAAGCACCCGTTAAACACACTGAGGTATCGCATGATAGATTGTGTTAAACAGTCCATCAGAGGTGGCAACCTATCCAAGAAATTATTACAGTGCGAATCACGGTGGATACACTGACTCGACACGGTTGCCCCCAGAGGCTTAAATGAAAATATTTCATTCTCGGTCTTTAAATGAACTGTGCATACTGCGTATCATTCTTTTGGTTATTAATTTTCTTTGTAAATTTCTTTGTGGTTATTCATGTAGGATAGTTACTGCTAATAATCCGTATTTTACCAGATGTACTATGTATCTGCTTACTAATGATATATTTACAGCTTTATTAATCCTATTTATCTTATTATAAATGAATGCTTCTCTCTTAACAAGTTGATACCGGCAATTTTGATTAATATCTGTCACTATGGTTACTCACACAGCGTCTCCAGAGTACTTTGACTGGACGCCTAATTATGATGTCACTTACCCCCCTCCTGCGGCAGGGCGGGCCTGTATTGCACGCTGTTCACTTCACATGTTTGTATTCCTCTATAAAGGTATGTGTGCTTTTTGTATATTTTTATCCTAATGACAAATACACGTTATTTGAAACGTTGATCACAATTCCCGTTGTACGGAGTATTTATTGCTTATTACTAAGCCACGAGTGCCGCACCACAAAGTTTCTCTCTCTCTCTCTGTATATATATATATATATATATATATATATATAAAGTCCAATATGGAGAAGCACTCCTCAACCACGAAATAATGTCAGGTGCACGCCACAACCCACTCAGCGGTGGGTAGAAATAAACACAGCGTAGAGGTGGCACTCAGATAGGTAGTATAAAGACACGGACCCCCTTGTTTAGGTCAACGTTTCGAAGCCTTTAATTAGACGCTTCTTCCTCAGGACCACAAATACAAATAACCGCAGTGCAAAAAACATTTAAATACATACATAATGTTAGGTTTCGGGTGTGACCCCACCGCCGGGACTGCTGTTTAGGACAGCCACGGCCAAACCCTATACTACCTCTGTTGTACCCCCCAGGCTGGGTGACCGACTCCTGCAGGTGTAACTAGGCTTCGCCTGTAGCCGCCACGTTTGAATGGGTAGGTTAAGCCCACCCAAGCTCCGGTGCAGCCAGGTGTTATGAGAGGACAAGGAGCCGGGGACCCCCCTAGGGTACGGTCAAGAGGAAAGCTGACTGAGGGGCCTAACTGAAATTAACAAACGGCGACTTGCCGGGCCCTGGCTAACGCAACTAAGCGCCCGCGACCTGGTCGCCACAACCCGCGACAACCGTCGCCCAGGGAACCATACAAAATATAAGACACAATACCAAAGTATACAAAGAGCAGGAGGGACTGGAAAACCCCAGAAAAACTGGGAGACAAGGGGAGAGAATGAGTGGGAAGCAATGGACCTTCCCAACATAAATGACCTGCCAATGCGGCAGACAGAGAACACAGGTAATGAGTAAGGTAATGACAATAAAGAAGGTGTGAATGAAACTACCCTAAAGGGGCAACTCACGACACAGGAGGAACCAAAGGAAGAGGAGACCACGAAGGAGCCGCTGGGAACAGCAGGGAAACGGACCGGAGAGCAGCAGACAGATAGGTCCAAACAGGAGCTATCACCGGCGAGGACTGCAGGGCTGGCTTCCTAGATAAGAAGGCTAGGAGCCAATGAGAATGGAGGCCTGAGTCCCGCCTGTCATAACGAGTCCTTTCCAACACCTGCGGCCTGTTGAATTTCGCGGCTTTTCCTCTCTGCCTAGCAGCGTCTGCCGTTGCTAAGCAACGGCGCTGCCGCGTCTCAGGCGCTGAGAGACGTGAGGAGGGAGGACGGGCGTCACGCTCCGACGCTGCGTCCTCCGGCGTCCCTGGTTGCTAGGCAACTGGACGTCAGAGCCGGAAGGACAGGCGACTAAGCGTACATGCCGCTCTGTCCTTCCAGAAGCGCTCCCACGGCGCCTAACAGTACCCCCCCCTTGAGGAGGGGTTAAAGAACCCCGAAGCCTTGTTTTCTGAGGGAAATCCCGAAAGAAACTTGCTTTGAGGCGTGGGGCGTGCAGATCCCTATCGGGAACCCATGACCTCTCTTCCGGGCCGTATCCTTTCCAATGGACAAGGAAACATAAAGAACCTCGAGAGACCTTGCAATCCAAGATTTTTTCTACAAGAAATTCTGACTGTCCATGGACATTAACAGGTGGTTTACCCAGGTCTGCCTTTCGAGGAAATTTCCTAGACGTGAAAACGGGCTTGAGCAGAGAGGCATGAAAAGTATTGGCTATCTTTAAAGCCCTAGGAATTTGTAACCGAAAGGCTACAGGATTAACTCTCTTAACAATGGCAAATGGACCAATAAATTTTGGACCAAATTTAGAAGTTCCTTGTCGCAATCTGATGTTCCGAGTAGACAACCAGACTTTATCGCCTACTTTAAAGTTGCATGGTCGTCTTGACCGGTCAGAAAAAACTTTTTCCTGAAGAGCAGCCCTCTTAAGAGCGTCGTGTACCTCCTTCCAAATGACCTTTAAACGGGCAGTAGTGGAAGAGCGAACTACTGATCCCTCTGGAGCCAGAGCAGTGGCTTTAGGGTGAAAGCCATAATTGGCTACAAAAGGTGAAGTCCGGGTAGCCGAGTGATAGGAGTTGTTATATGCGAACTCGGCAACGGGGAGGAACTCCGACCAGTCATTCTGAGCTTTGGACACAAAAAGGCGCAGATATTGCTTCAAGGATTGATTAAGGCGTTCCGTCTGCCCATTGGATTGGGGATGATAAGCGGAAGTTAAACTCAACTTGATCTTTAATGCATTGCAAAAAAGTTTCCAAAACCGGGCAATAAACTGCGGACCTCGATCAGAAACTATATCGGTTGGAAGACCATGAAGTTTGAAAACATGAGCTAAAAACAATTTGGCCAACTTATTGGCTGATGGCAACTGGGGCAAAGGAACAAAGTGGGCCATCTTACTGAACCTGTCAATAATCACCCATACTACTCGAAAACCTGATGATAGGGGTAGGTCGACCACAAAATCCATGGCAATATGTGACCATGGTCTGGAGGGAATTGCCAAGGGGATAAGTTGTCCTGTGGGCGACACTCTGGGAATCTTGTGTCTAGCACAATCGGGACAAGACTGGATGTACTCCTTGGTATCTGGAACCATGCTCGGCCACCAGACGCATCGGGAGAGAAGATCAAGTGTCTTCTTGATGCCGAAATGCCCTGCAATCTGGCTGTCATGGAACTCCTCTAAGACCCGTTTTCTTAAGGACTGCGGCACAAATAAATGGCCGAGAGGCATCTGTCTAGGTGCCTGACCCTGGACCTGCAGAAGTAGATCCTTGAGGGTCTGAGTAATGCCAAAATGGATAATTGATGCCGGAAGAATGGGCCGAGGAGATTCCCGCAACCCTTGTTTGGGTAAGAAACTCCGAGACAATGCGTCTGCTCTTACATTTTTAGACCCGGGACGGTAAGAGATAATAAAGTTAAAACGTGTAAAGAATAATGCCCACCGGGCTTGTCGGGCATTCAGACGCTTTGCTGATTCCAGGTATTGTAAATTTTTGTGGTCTGTGATAACCAGAATCTGATGGTTGGCCCCTTCCAACCAATGCCTCCATTCTTCGAATGCCCATTTTATGGCCAACAATTCCCGGTTCCCGACGTCATAGTTCATCTCTGCAGTAGAGAATTTTCGAGACATGTAGGCGCAAGGAAAAAAAAATAAGGACTCAGGATCCTGTTGAGACAGGACTGCCCCTGCCCCTACCTCAGAAGCGTCGACTTCAACGACAAACGGTAGTTGGGGATCGGGATGTCTTAAAATGGGAGCGGACACAAAAGCTTGTTTTAAGGCCCGGAATGCCTCTTCTGCCTGGGGAGGCCACTGGGATGGATCTGCTTCCTTTTTTGTGAGCGCCACGATGGGAGCTACCACATCAGAAAAAGAGCGGATAAACCGCCTATAGTAATTTGCAAACCCTAAAAATCTTTGGACAGCCTTAAGGGTCGTGGGCTTGACCCAATCTAAAACTGCTTGCAGCTTTTTGGGTTCCATATAAAAGCCTTCCGAGGAAATCACGTATCCTAAAAAGGATACCTTAGTAACTTCGAATTCGCACTTCTCAGGCTTAGCAAAGAGACGATGTTCTCTAAGCCTTTGAAGAATTAACCTGACCTGATGGCGATGTTCTTCCAACGAGCTGGAATAGATCAAAATGTCGTCTAAATAGACCACAGCGAAGACTCCCAAGAAATCTCTAAGGATGTCATTGATGAAATCTTGGAAGACCGCTGGTGCGTTGGACAAGCCGAATGGCATTACGAGATATTCGTAGTGCCCTGTTTGGGTACTAAAGGCAGTCTTCCATTCGTCTCCCGCTTTTATGCGGACAAGGTTGTAGGCACCGCGCAGGTCGATCTTAGAAAAGATCTTAGCGGTGCGAAGCTGGTCAAACAACACAGATATTAATGGTAATGGATACGTGTTTTTTACCGTTATCTTGTTGAGTGCCCTGTAATCTATACAGGGTCTTAAGGAGCCATCCTTTTTGGAAACAAAAAAGAACCCTGCACTTAAGGGAGACTTTGAGGGCCGAATAAAGCCTTTAGCCAAATTTTCTTGAATATAGGTATTCATGGACTGCGTCTCAGGTCCAGACAAGGAATAAAGTCTGGCTTTGGGAAATTGTGCCTTGGGAATTAGCTCAATGGCGCAATCGTATGTGCGATGAGGGGGTAAGACCTCAGCTTCGCCTTTAGAAAAGACATCCTGGAAGTCAGCGTAGGCCGCTGGAATCCCCTCCACGGAAACCATTGCCCCGAGTATAGGCTGCCCTAGGCAATGACTGGAGCAATGACTACTCCAACGAGTTATTTCCCCTGCCTGCCAGTCAATCTGTGGGTTATGAACCCGGAGCCAGGGGTGACCCAGAACGATCGGCACAGTGGCGCATGAGATAAGAAAGAAAGAAATCTTTTCTGTATGAAAAATGCCCACACGTAGGGAAACTGGCGGGGTCTGATGGCGGACCACTCCGTTGATCAACGGGCTGCCGTCCAGGCCTCGCATTATTACAGGTTTTTTCAGAGGGAGCAGGGGGATGGCCAGTCTTTCAGCCAGCTGAATATCTAGAAAATTCCCAGCTGCCCCGCTATCAATAAATGCAGTAACTGACATCTTCACCTCTATACCCTGAATCTCAGTAGGGACTAATAATGCATTGTGAGGGGAAATAAGAAGAGAACCAAAGTGAATCCCCTCTGCATTCACTTGGTTTTGGCGTTTCCCGACTTGTTGGGACAAGCGCGGAGGAAATGCCCTTTGCTCCCGCAATAAATGCATGAACCGGCATTCATCCGGCGAGCTCTCTCATCTGAGGTGATGCGGTAAGCACCAATTTGCATTGGTTCTTCTTCGTCCTCTGAGGGTACAAAGCCGAGGGAAGTAGGCCTCAAACTAGGTCCTCTCTCAGACCTGCGTTCCCTAAGACGCCGATCAATTTTAATCGATAACTCCATGAGTTTATCAAGGGATCCCGGGACGGGATACTGGATAAGGCTATCTTTAATGGCTTCAGAAAGCCCTAGCCTAAATTGGCTACGTAATGCCGGGTCATTCCAGCCACAGTCATTCGACCACCGTCGGAATTCAGTGCAATATGCTTCTGCAGGGTTCCGGCCCTGCCTGAGAGAGCGCAGATGACTCTCGGCAGACGCCTCTCTATCAGGGTCATCATATAGAAGTCCTAATGACTTAAAGAAAGCATCCACCGACGCTAAGGCGGGATTATCGGATTTTAACCCAAAAGCCCAAGTCTGGGGATCCCCCTGAAGCAAAGACATAATTAAACCAACTTGCTGTAATTCAGAGCCGGATGACCGGGGTCGCAGCTTGAAATAAAGCTTACAGCTTTCTCTAAAATTAAAGAAATCCTTCCGGTTACCCGAAAACTGGTCTGGAAGATTAATTTTGGGTTCTACCAGAACCGGCGGATTTCCTCGTACACCCTCCTCCTGGGTTTTCATCCTAAGAGATAAATTTTGAACCATCTGCGTTAAACCTTGTAATTGACTGGCAAATGCCTGAGCCTGACCCTCAGGAGTGGGATTCATCTTAATAACAGATCCACACCAGAGACAACAAAGATATACACACCCAAAAATGCTATCTGTCCAGAAAACGGGAGAATAAGAAAGGGGAAGGGAGAGAGGGAAAAAAAAAAAATCTTTTTTTTTTTTTTTGTATGGCCGGTGATAATGTTAGGTTTCGGGTGTGACCCCACCGCCGGGACTGCTGTTTAGGACAGCCACGGCCAAACCCTATACTACCTCTGTTGTACCCCCCAGGCTGGGTGACCGACTCCTGCAGGTGTAACTAGGCTTCGCCTGTAGCCGCCACGTTTGAATGGGTAGGTTAAGCCCACCCAAGCTCCGGTGCAGCCAGGTGTTATGAGAGGACAAGGAGCCGGGGACCCCCCTAGGGTACGGTCAAGAGGAAAGCTGACTGAGGGGCCTAACTGAAATTAACAAACGGCGACTTGCCGGGCCCTGGCTAACGCAACTAAGCGCCCGCGACCTGGTCGCCACAACCCGCGACAACCGTCGCCCAGGGAACCATACAAAATATAAGACACAATACCAAAGTATACAAAGAGCAGGAGGGACTGGAAAACCCCAGAAAAACTGGGAGACAAGGGGAGAGAATGAGTGGGAAGCAATGGACCTTCCCAACATAAATGACCTGCCAATGCGGCAGACAGAGAACACAGGTAATGAGTAAGGTAATGACAATAAAGAAGGTGTGAATGAAACTACCCCAAAGGGGCAACTCACGACACAGGAGGAACCAAAGGAAGAGGAGACCACGAAGGAGCCGCTGGGAACAGCAGGGAAACGGACCGGAGAGCAGCAGACAGATAGGTCCAAACAGGAGCTATCACCGGCGAGGACTGCAGGGCTGGCTTCCTAGATAAGAAGGCTAGGAGCCAATGAGAATGGAGGCCTGAGTCCCGCCTGTCATAACGAGTCCTTTCCAACACCTGCGGCCTGTTGAATTTCGCGGCTTTTCCTCTCTGCCTAGCAGCGTCTGCCGTTGCTAAGCAACGGCGCTGCCGCGTCTCAGGCGCTGAGAGACGTGAGGAGGGAGGACGGGCGTCACGCTCCGACGCTGCGTCCTCCGGCGTCCCTGGTTGCTAGGCAACCGGACGTCAGAGCCGGAAGGACAGGCGGCTAAGCGTACATGCCGCTCTGTCCTTCCAGAAGCGCTCCCACGGCGCCTAACACATACCAGACCGCCCACCATCGTCCGGCGCCCGTGAAGCCCGCCATGAGGTGACGTCATCAGGACTGGACAAGTCGCATACGTCCGCGCATAGATGCGTCGTGACGTTGCCTTCCATCCACGTCATCAGCACACTACCTCTCGGCGCTACGGCGTCCACTGGTTACCTTGACGACCGGAGCTGCGTCTGTAGGACAATAAACAAAATGCATAAAACAGTAGGAAAAACATCGTGCATAAAAATACAAGGCATACATGATGGCATGATATGAAAGAACATACAAATGCACAATATTATACATGCACTCATGAAATCACGGACCGAGCCTGTAACCCAAAAGCGGCCAGGAACATCATAAACGGACATGAACCAGAAAGATAGGACAAAAAAATATAGGACAAAAAAAAAAAAATAACATGACACGGGGGACACACTAAGCATCAGATGAAGCATCAGATAAAGCAGTGTAAGCCAGCTGATTCATTGAGGCCCCTAGGCGCCAGTGTACCCAGTCTGTGGATCCACTGTGCCTCGCAACGAAGGAGTCTCAATGATCGGTTGCCACCTCTAATACTAGCAGGCACATGATCGATAATAACATATCTCAACATGGGGATTGTATGTCTGGCAACAAGAAAATGTCTGGCCACAGGTTGGTCACTGTGACCCTTGGCCAAAGCTGCCTTGATAGATGATCTGTGGCCAGCCATCCTCTCCCTGAGAGTCTGCTCTGTCTTTCCGACATAGTTTAACCCGCACGGACAGGTGATCATATAAACAATGAACCGTGTCGTGCAGGTCACCCTATGTCGGATGACATACCGTTTGCCACTGTGTGGGTGGCAAAAGGAATCGGTCCTCGTGAGAGAATGGCATGTGGTGCAGCCCAAGCACCGATAGCACCCTGGATGCTGCACCAAGAACTGCTCACTACTTGAATCTTGCAGCCGAGCAACATTAGACTTTACATAGTCCCTGATGTTTTTGCCCCTAGTATAACAGGGCATTACTTGGGTACCTGTAAGATGGAGTGAATGGTCAGTTTGAATAATGGGCCAGTTGCGTTTGACAATTCTGTTAATGCCAGTGCTAGCTGTGTTGAAATGATTGACCCATGGCAACTTGCTCGTTGTCACTTTCTCAGATTTAGGTGCCAAAAGGTCAGATCTAGAGACAGCAAGAGCTTTAGCCTTAGCGGGCAGTAACAACTCTCTATCATATCCCCTCTGAAGGAAACGCATCAACATAAGATCAATCTGTTGCTCAGCCTCAGCTCTCTCACTACAAATTCTAACAGCTCTGATGAATTGGGAGTAGGGAAGCCCAAACTTAAGGGATTTTGGATGAAAACTACTGGCATGGAGCACAGTATTCCTATCAGTATCTTTGCGGAATAAATTAGTAGTAATTCTACCCCCACACAAGGTTACCATCACATCTAGAAAAGCCACAGATTGACTATTAGTAGAAAAAGTAAATTTGATACTGCTATCGGTCGCATTGTGTTGTTCAATTACATTGCTGAACTGCTCCTCACTGCCACTCCAAATAATGAACAGGTCATCAACGTATCTGGCATAAAAAATTATCATGCCAGATACATTGGTGTCGGCAAAAAATATGTCTTTCTCGGCCATAAGCATATATGCGTTAGCATAAGCCGGCGCAAAATTACTGCCCATAGAGCAACCGCTTACTTGAATATAAAACTTATCATCATATAAGAAAAAATTGTGTGTGAGAAGCAGTTCAAGCAAGTCCATCACGAACTGTATGTCGGGACCAATATAATTAGGATTGTCTGTCAACAATCTCCGTACAGCAGTCAGACCACCACTGTTGGGGATCACAGTATACAAGCTGGTCACGTCAATACTGCATAAAAGGCTCCCAACTGGTACTGTAGCAATCTCAGCTAGACGATTAATAAATGATGTAGTGTCCAAGAGATAGCCAGGGCTAGCCTGCACACAAGGCTGTAGCAAACAATCAATATATGTAGCTGCGTTCTGAAATAAAGAGCCCCTGGCGGCTATAATTGGCCGGCCAGGTGGCGCCACCAATCTTTTGTGTATTTTGGGCAAAGTGTAAATCAGCGGTACAGTGGGGTGGCTCACCCTCAAGGCTGTTGCCAGCTCTGAGGAAATGTGCCCCGCACCGACCGCTTCACCCAATAATTTATCTAATTTAGACGAAAAGATGGGAGTCGGGTCACCATCCAACCTTCTATAGACAGAAGAATCAAGTAACTGTCTTTCAATCTCATGCTGGTAATCTTCAAAGGTTTTTATGCGTTCTTGCGCTATAGTCATCTCACATCCAGACTCCTCGATTACTAATAATATTAAATCGAGACTGCATTTATTGGTAATCGCAATCCACTTACTGCAGAATGCAGTATTAAACCGGCCAATCGTCTGAGCATTACGCACCCTGAAGCCTCGAGGGATGCGTTTGCTGCGATAGTAATCACTCAAAGTGATACTGTGATATTGATAGTCAAGATGACGTGAGATGACTATAGCGCAAGAACGCATAAAAACCTTTGAAGATCTACATAAAGCTGATTTCCAAGCTGACGCTAATACCAGCTGGCTAGACAAATTGGAGAAACAGGTCGCAATCTACAAACGCGACCTCATCCAATTTAAAAGGCAGAAACTAGCCAAGGTAAATCAGGATTATGAGCAAAACCGCGTTTATACGTGGATACAAGGGTCTGCCCAGACTGGTCAGCAACACTACAAACGCCAATACAGGCAGCGCAAGTTTGGCGCTAATGTCAACTCCTCCACTGACCAACGCACTACTAGTGATTCCGACTCCACCTCAGCGGCTGGGGGTCCATCTACACAAGCCCCTTTAGGGGCACGTTCCCGGGTAAGGAGACCCGCTATAAAAGATCTAGGACCCGTCGTGGAGGGTACTACAAGAGGAAGTCGGGGGAGACCTCCTGTGAACAAGTAGTCTTCAATCTGTCGACACACGTGTTAACTCAAGATGAGAACAAGGTACTTAGTCGGGGCTTATCATTTGTTCCAACTGTACCCCTTGACACCATGAAATGGGATATTGAAAAGTACAAGTTAACACGCCAAATTAAGTTGAAAGAACATTTTGGCAACCAATCGGCCACTAGACAGGTTAATACAACTCCTGATGATATTCCAGCACAAGTAAAGAGGCTATAAGGACGATCATCCTTCAAACCCTTTTCCAATAATGCTTCCTTAAAAACCTTTTCCCGGATGGTTGACACACAGGTTGAGAGTGAAGTATTCGCCAGATTACCTAAAAAGTTACCGTACTCTAACCTTACTAGAGGTGAACATAAAGCCTTGAAAGATTTGTCATCTTACACTGACATTATGATCCGGCCCGCCGACAAGGGCGGGGCCGTGGTCATACAGGACTTGTGCGATTACCAGCATGAGATTGAAAGACAGTTACTTGATTCTTCTGTCTATAGAAGGTTGGATGGTGACCCGACTCCCCTCTTTTCGTCTAAATTAGATAAATTATTGGGTGAAGCGGTCGGTGCGGGGCACATTTCCTCAGAGCTGGCAACAGCCTTGAGGGTGAGCCACCCCACTGTACCGCTGATTTACACTCTGCCCAAAATACACAAAAGATTGGTGGCGCCACCTGGCCGGCCAATTATAGCCGCCAGGGGCTCTTTATTTCAGAACGCAGCTACATATATTGATTGTTTGCTACAGCCTTGTGTGCAGGCTAGCCCTGGCTATCTCTTGGACACTACATCATTTATTAATCGTCTAGCTGAGATTGCTACAGTACCAGTTGGGAGCCTTTTATGCAGTATTGACGTGACCAGCTTGTATACTGTGATCCCCAACAGTGGTGGTCTGACTGCTGTACGGAGATTGTTGACAGACAATCCTAATTATATTGGTCCCGACATACAGTTCGTGATGGACTTGCTTGAACTGCTTCTCACACACAATTTTTTCTTATATGATGATAAGTTTTATATTCAAGTAAGCGGTTGCTCTATGGGCAGTAATTTTGCGCCGGCTTATGCTAACGCATATATGCTTATGGCCGAGAAAGACATATTTTTTGCCGACACCAATGTATCTGGCATGATAATTTTTTATGCCAGATACGTTGATGACCTGTTCATTATTTGGAGTGGCAGTGAGGAGCAGTTCAGCAATGTAATTGAACAACACAATGCGACCGATAGCAGTATCAAATTTACTTTTTCTACTAATAGTCAATCTGTGGCTTTTCTAGATGTGATGGTAACCTTGTGTGGGGGTAGAATTACTACTAATTTATTCCGCAAAGATACTGATAGGAATACTGTGCTCCATGCCAGTAGTTTTCATCCAAAATCCCTTAAGTTTGGGCTTCCCTACTCCCAATTCATCTGAGCTGTTAGAATTTGTAGTGAGAGAGCTGAGGCTGAGCAACAGATTGATCTTATGTTGATGCGTTTCCTTCAGAGGGGATATGATAGAGAGTTGTTACTGCCCGCTAAGGCTAAAGCTCTTGCTGTCTCTAGATCTGACCTTTTGGCACCTAAATCTGAGAAAGTGACAACGAGCAAGTTGCCATGGGTCAATCATTTCAACACAGCTAGCACTGGCATTAACAGAATTGTCAAACGCTACTGGCCCATTATTCAAACTGACCATTCACTCCATCTTACAGGTACCCAAGTAATGCCCTGTTATACTAGGGGCAAAAACATCAGGGACTATGTAAAGTCTGATGTTGCTCGGCTGCAAGCTTCAAGCAGTGAGCAGTTCTTGGTGCAGCATCCAGGGTGCTATCGGTGCTTGGGCTGCACCACATGCCATTCTCTCACGAGGACCGTTTCCTTTTGCCACCCACACAGTGGCAAACGGTATGTCATCCGACATAGGGTGACCTGCACGACACGGTTCATTGTTTATATGATCACGTGTCCGTGCGGGTTAAACTATGTCGGAAAGACAGAGCAGACTCTCAGGGAGAGGATGGCTGGCCACAGATCATCTATCAAGGCAGCTTTGGCCAAGGGTCACAGTGACCAACCTGTGGCCAGACATTTTCTTGTTGCCAGACATACAATCCCCATGTTGAGATATGTTATTATCGATCATGTGCCTGCTAGTATTAGAGGTGGCAACCGATCATTGAGACTCCTTCGTTGCGAGGCACAGTGGATCCACAGACTGGGTACACTGGCGCCTAGGGGCCTCAATGAATCAGCTGGCTTACACTGCTTTATCTGATGCTTCATCTGATGCTTAGTGTGTCCCCCGTGTCATGTTATTTTTTATTTTTTTGTCCTATATTTTTTTGTCCTATCTTTCTGGTTCATGTCCGTTTATGATGTTCCTGGCCGCTTTTGGGTTACAGGCTCGGTCCGTGATTTCATGAGTGCATGTATAATATTGTGCATTTGTATGTTCTTTCATATCATGCCATCATGTATGCCTTGTATTTTTATGCACGATGTTTTTCCTACTGTTTTATGCATTTTGTTTATTGTCCTACAGACAGGTAGTAGTAGTGTGCTGACGACGTGGATGGAAGGCAACGTCACGACGCATCTATGCGCGGACGTATGCGACTTGTCCAGTCCTGATGACGTCACCTCATGGCGGGCTTCACGGGCGCCGGACGACGGTGGGCGGTCTGGTATGTATGTATTTAAATGTTTTTTGCACTGCGGTTATTTGTATTTGTGGTCCTGAGGAAGAAGCGTCTAATTAAAGGCTTCGAAACGTTGACCTAAACAAGGTGGTCAGTGTCTTTATACTACCTATCCATAGGCGAATCTATGGGGTGGTCCGGGGGTGCACAGGACCACCCATTAGCCCATTGTAGCTGAGGGATGGGGCTTTCCAACGAGCCCAGCCCCGTGTCTCTAGCCCCCTGGGAACCGGAGATACGGCCAGGCAAAGCTGGAACATTTTCCCTATAGGATAACATGGGACCCGCTAATTCCGACCGCCACACAGTTCAACGGCTGCCAGTTCCCCCTTCGGCATCACTGAAGCTCGAGGTTGATCTTAGTCGAACCCAAATCGCTGGGCCTTCAATCTGATACCAGGCTGGATCCATATGGGTTAATTGGTTCCAGGGATATTGAGGTTAAACCGTTTTTTTTTTTTCTTGAATGTAATTTCATGACTGTTTATGTTCTTTGAGGGCAGATTTCTCCCCCGACGTCATGCACAAAAAACAGCGCGCACAATATTTCAAATGACCACTCAGCTGGAGGGGACACCAGGAGGGGAGTGGGAGCGTTCTCTGCGCTGCGCTCTGCTCCTCTCCCCATAGAAGCAGCTGCACCGCTCTTCATCTCTCCCTGCAGCGAAGGCTCATATAAAAATTTACAGTAAGTGGCACTTTTGGGGGCATTGCTTAAGGGATACTACAAGTGGCAGTATGTGGGGGCATTACGCATAATGTGTGGCTTAATGTGTAAGGGGTATTACGGTGTGTAGCATCATGTATAAGCGGCATTATGTGTGCAGCATCATGTGTAAGGGACATTATGTGTGCTGTGCAGCATCATGTGTAATGGGTACTATTGTGCACGGCATCATGTGTAATGGGTACTATGGTGTGTGGCATCATGTGTAATGGGTACTATGGTGCCATCAAGCAAGAACCCCCTAGCAATGAGCACATAGGTAAGCAGCACTTATGTGGCAAATATGTAATGGGCTTTACGGTTTGTTATATAGTATGTAATGGGCATCATGATGTGTGCCACAATGTGTAATGGGCATTATGGTATGTGGCCTTATGTGTAATTGGCATTACGGCGTGTGGCATTATGTGTAATGGGTATTACGGAGTTTGCTAAAATGTGTAATGGGCATTACTGTGTATGGTCTAAAGTGTAATACCACACCCCTTTTTGTGATGCCACGCCTCCTTCTCACGAGGCCACACCCCCTTTTTGCAGCGCGGCTACGCCGCGCAAAGGTCCCCCTAGTGTTGTGTCTAGATCTGGGACCACCCATTACCATAATTCTAGATTCGCCTATGTACCTATCTGAGTGCCACCTCTACGCTGTGTTTATATATATATATATATATGATGAAAATTCTATTGGTGAATTGAAACGTTAAGCAAACAACAGGCGTTGTGTCTTCTTTTCAAAAACCTGCGAGTGCCGCCAAACCCCCGCTACTACGTGTCTATTTGTACCCAGGAAGGCACCCAGGACTTAACAAACACCATAGGAGTGGAGTGCCGATCAAACCCCCTCTACCTTATATATATATATATATATATATATATATGCAGTGAGTGAGGAAAGTTTTGAGCAGTCTCAACAAAACAAAGAAATATGATGCCATGCTGACTCCTCCCATCCCAGTGGTTTGACGTCACCCTGTACGCGACACACACCCACTGCCGATAGCACATCGGGCATACTATCTGCATCCATGGCAACCACTATACAAAAACATAAACGTGAAGAACATAATAAGTAATTAAAAATATACAAGCAGATGTCCAACTTATTAAGTTTTCAGAACAGCTAAATACATTCAATTGTACTAGATCAAGTAAAGAAACAGAGAGGGCTATACATGCAGGAAGATAACCACTGAACAACGTTACATTTTATAGAAAACAGTTGAAGTTACAGTGTTCATTTAGACCAGCCGGGTGCACTATATTTAACCAGTGTATCCATCTGATCTCGCACTGCAACAGAAGTTTGTTTCGATCACCTCCTCTAATGCTAGCCAGGACATGGTCTATTATTTTGTATAGCAGAGTAGCAAGACCATGTCCCTGCTCCCTGAAATGCCTTGTGTCAGGTTGTTCATTGGGGATTATTTTTCCCCACAATCGATTGTCTAATGCAGTAGTTCCCAAACTGTGTGCCGTGGCACCCTGGGGTGCCTAGGGGACTAGCAGGGGTGCCCTGGGTTGGTGGTCCAGGACCAATTCAAGTTTTTTATGTCCACTATAATAGTCAAATTGTAGACAAAGAGAAGGGAATCCTGTCCATTACCACATAACTGACCCTAAGGATGAGATATAAACACAATTTATTTAACTTAATATTTGTTTCTGACTTAATCATTGAGAAATCATTAGCCTAAGGGTGCCGCAAAAACATTTCTGATGCTTTGGGGTGCCGTGATTCAAAAACTTTGGGAACCCCTGGTCTAATGGTTGAGACTCTCATTCACATCTCCGGCGTATGGGGGGGATGCCGCTGACGTGAGTACCGCTGCACACAGTCATACAGGGCAGTGGAATTAGGTGCAGGGGGAGCAGTGGGCCCTACCGACAGCTCGGGCCCCATAGCACCTGCACCCTCGGTAGTTATGCCACTGACTGTATATTCATTTGCATTTGTTATAGGTCTGAATCTAAGAACGTAAGTCATCTGAGAAATCAGTTAGAAAGGTAAAAACTCTGAATTGTGCTATTTGTGACCAGCAGCTACCTGACAGTTTCTCAGGGAAGATACGCGTTAACTGCAGTACTAATGAGCAGCAACAGCCACCTCTTAACATAGTTATGCTTATTAAAAGGATGAAGATGGCATTTTCTGATACTTTTATTACTAAAGAAGATTTGAATCAATTAAAATTTAAAAGGTCATGGTCATTAGTAAGAACTAATTCTGAAGAACAAGAATCTGGTGCGCAGCAAAATGATTCTGATGCATCTGATTTGTTTGACAAACCACAGATTTATCCAGAGTAGTCCCATTGTAATGTGGATTTCATGGGATCTGTTGCGGCTGTTTCTAAAGTTATAGATAGTGAGGATTCTTAAAAAACATTGATTCAGGAATCACAGTTATTAAAGGAATAATTGAGGAAGAGTGATATCACCTAGACAGGTGCTGTTATGGTATGATTAGGCTAATCTGTACGTACCCATTCTCTTCTAAGGAGACTATGGTATGGGAGATACTGTAACACGAAAACTAGTCAGAGCAATAGGTAGACTATCCTAGTAGGGAGTTATATTCAGCAGATGGGCAGCTAGGAGGCCTACAATGGAGCATCAGCAAAAGTCCTTATAATGTGGCAAATACTGTACCACGTGCAAAGAGAGTTAGATATGGGTGGGGTGTGTACTTCAAACTGATATCTATATTGCAGTGTAAAAATAAAGCAGCCAGTATTTACCCTGCAAAGATGCAAAGTAACGCACCCAAATCTAACTCTCTCGGCACATGTTACATCTGCCCCCACCCCCCCTGCAGTGCATATGGTTTGTCCATTAGCAAAGACAGGGAAAATAGGTATTGCTATTAGCAGTAATGAGACAAGGTAAAAGGAAAACGGCAAAGAGAAATTGGATACTATTCCAGATTTATTTTTAAGTACAACAATAGAGGCTATTGCTATTAATTGTTATTCTTTATTTGGGGACACAAGGGTTCCGCAGCAGCTAAAAAAGTACATACACACATGCACACTAAAGGAAACATAATCTTAATCTAAATCTAAGACAAAAACATATTCCAGCACCATGAGGTTTCATTTTTAGTTAGTAACAACCTTCTATGTACTCCATTGAAGAAGGAGATTACCTAACCTCATAAGATCTCAAAGTTGTCTGTTGTATCCATTCACCAGGCACATAACTTCCAAAGATTGTGTGTTGCTGTCATCATCGCTGTCCATACATGCTGGGCATAGTCGCCCAGTGTGTATGGACCTTTACACTTTCAGATGCATGCAATTACACCAGGGGAAGGTCTAATACTAGCATTTGCATATTATCACAGCCGCGACTGACAACAGAAGAAAAACTGAATACAGCTACGTCCATATCCGTATTAGGCCTAAAATTGGGTGTGAAGAAAAAATACCCAGTGCATGGTCCTTTTAGAGTGTAAAAGTTTTTTGTCCGTGGAATTGTGCAGCTTCGTTCTCAAGATCCTACCAGTGATTCAACAGAGAGACTTGAAAAACAAAAATGAAAAATGTGCACAAATGAGCAATAAATAATAAAATTTTTTACTAATGTAAATAGGCTGATGATATATAGAGTCACGGCAATATAGGTATTCACTAAACCTGAAACTGAAGCAGGAGGCACCGCTAGTTCACTGGATGCTGCACCGCCTGCATCACGGACCGCTCTCCTTGCCATTGGGGATAACCACCAAGGATCACTGGATAAATCCAAGTCTAAAGGCCATTACACACTTCTTATACTTCTAGATATTTGACACTGTTGATCACACTCTTCTCATACAAACACTGCACTATCTAGGTCTTAATGATACAGCCCATTCCTGGTCCTCACCTTATCTGATCGCTCTTTCAGTGTTTGCTTCTCTGACTCTACCTCCTCTTCACTACCTCTGTCAGTTGGAGTTTCGCAAGGCTCAGTTTTATGTCCTCTGCTTTTCTTAATCTATACCTCATCTCTTGGTAAACTAATCAGATCTTTCGGATTTCAGTATCACTTGTATGCGGACAATACTCAAATCTATCAACCCCAGAGTTGTCACCAGTGGTCTTGGGCCAAGTCTGCGAATGCCTCTCTGCCATCTCATCCTGGATGTCTTCTTGCCGTCTCAAACTCAATATTTCCAAAACGGAATTACTTATATTCCCATCGGCTAAGAACAGTTACCATCCTGATATCTCCATAACTGTTGACAATGCGAAAATCTACCCTACCCCACAAGCTCGTTGCCTAGGGGCATCCTCGACTCTGAACTGTCCTTTGACCCCACATTCAATCTGTCTCCAAATCATGTTACATGCATCTAAAAAACATATCCAAAATACGACTATCTCACACCAGACACTACTAAATCTCTTATCCATGCACTCATTATATCCCGCATTGACTATCTCACACCAGACACTACTAAATCTCTTATCCATGCACTCATTATATCCCGCATTGACTATTGCAGTAGTCTCTTAACTGGTCTCACACCACTGCAATCCATATTAAATGCTGCTGCTAGGCTGATCTTCCTAGGAAGACACTCATCGTCTGCTGATCCGCTCTGCCAGTCCCTCCATTGATTGCCTGTATTTTACCGTATTCAATATAAAATATTTCTACTCACATATAAAGCTATTAACCGTACTGCACCAGCATATATCTCCTTACTTATCACAAAATATTTCCCATCTCGGCCACTCTGCTCTGCACAAGATCTGCGTCTCTCTTCTGCATGGATCACCAGCTCCCATTAACTATTACAGGACTTTCATCAAGCTGCTCCCATCCTATGGAATGCCCTTCCATGCACAATAAGACTATCCACTAGCCTCCAAACCTTCAAGCGTTCCCTGAAAATTCACTTCTTCAGGCAAGCCTATCATATTTATATACCACACACATAACCCTCTGAGGCACTTATGTATTATACAGCTTCCCCTCTGTACTTGCAACTTGGTGGGACTGCTATGCTATTACTGGTGCCTGTCCTTGTGTTTCCCTCCTATATCCCTATAGATTGTAAGCTTGCAGCAGGGCCCTCTAACAGTCTGTCGGTTGTTACTCAGTTTGTTTTATCACTGTCTACTATTGTAAAGCGCAACGGAATCTGCTGTGCTATATAAGAAACTGTAAATAAATAAATAAAATTATATAAATAGTTACACTCTTTTCTTGGAAGATTGGATATCAAGATTAGAAGTTTCTCTTCCAATCTTGACTTTTCGTTTGTGTTTTAATGTTTTTTATAAAATTTACTTTTTCACTTGAAGGTCCAAATGAATGTATCAGCAATCAATATAACATAAACATTGTACTATGGCAATCATAATATGTATATTAGCACCTGTGCAAGTGTTTTACTATTTTTTAAGGATACGTATAATCAGCTTTGCCTACAATGCAGTGCTGCAAGCTGGTCTATGGAGAAAGTATAAGTTTTTTCAGTAACAATCCTATGTCTCACTCCAGGGCCATTTGAAATATGTTCAAACGCCCCAATTTCAGAATCACGCGTTACCAGTTTCAAGAGTTCAATTTTGACTCTCTTGTATAGTGTAGGAAAACTTATAATGGCTTCTATCTGAGATTACATCTTAAGTGCAAAACCAAACGAGGTTTCTGGGATGTGCAAGGTTTTTCATTTTCCTAATGATTGCCTGTCTGAAAAGAGCATTTGTTCTGATAAGTGCATAGTTTAACACAAGGAAGAAGGTAAGCAAAGGTACAGCTACAATTTTCATGTCTTCCTAGTTAAGTAAGCTTATCTAAAAAGTTGGCATTCCTTTTTCTATTCCTCTTATTTTTTTCTTTTATATCTATTTTAATATATTATTCTGTAGTCTTAAGTTATTTATTAATAAACAAGCACTACTATATTGATAGTTGGTAGTATATTAAATCTCACCTGACATGCATTTGCATGAGGTGTGGACAGATCGGTAATAGATGAATTTAGTTGTAGTTTCTATAGAAGTGAAGCATGCACCTTTGTTTATTAGTGGTCCTGCTCCACCAGGTAGATATCACTTTAACAGAGTAACTATGTACAGTATGATCAGGGGCGGGCTGGGTCGGGGGACAGGGTGCCATGTGTCCCCCGGGCCACTCTAACAGGCACTGTTGCGGGCCGCGGGCTGCCTCTTATTTTACCTCATTTAGGCGGCGCGGCGGCTACAGGAACATGGCCGCCACCTAAATGAGGACATGTTCACCAGCCTGGGATAAATATGTGCAAGTCCCGGCCGCCTGCTACATTAACTTCCTAGCCTGATTCCTGGCACTGGTCTGCAGTGTGACGGAAGCTGTGTGATGTCATGATGCCGTACCCACCCACTCGTGCGACAGATACTCGGAGGATGGAGCCGCGGTGCGGGAAAGCAAAGCAGGGCAGAGGAAGCCACAGCAGTGGAGCATGGACCCGGGCATATGAAAGGCAGGTGAATATGTATTGGGTTTTATAATGGGGGGGGGGGGGGGCTGCCTGTGGTGTCCTGGTATAATTATACAGGGGGAGCAGCCTGTGGTGTCACTGTCCTGCAAGGACAACACAGGCTGCTCTCCCTGTATAATTATACCAGGACAGTCTTGGTATAATTATACAGAGGGAGCAGCCTGTGGCGTCCTGTTCTTTTAAATAGGGTGGGGAGGGCGTGGGTCAATCTATCCCAAGCAGCTAATGTTGCGCGGGTAGAGGGTAGAAGGTTTAAGGGCTTGAGGCGGAGATAAGGGGGTAACCAGAACAAGTCCCTCAGGGGAAATTTAGGGCAAGCCATCTCTTCCAGGTGAGTCCATTCTCTAATAGCGGTGTGGACAAAGAGGTGTTTAAGTTGAGATGGAAGGGCGGCCTCTTGGTAGAGTGGAAGGTTGGGAAGGGTAAGGCCTCCTTTAGCCTTAGGTTAGCACATTTTAATGCGGGCTAACCTTAACCAGTCTGCATTGGCGTCAGCAGAGTCCGTGGTGCACGAGGAGAGCAGTGAGACAATCAGCAGGAGAAGAACTTCACTTCAAGACGCAGGATTGTAGCAGGAACTACAGAGCCAGACCGGAGCAATGATGCTTAGGGGTAGACATCATTGTACTGACTGCCGGTCTTACCCGGCCAGTCAGTACTTAACAGGTGAGCTGTGCGGCTATTGGGGTGAGAGGGGGCAACCCTTCTGCGTTCCATTGTGGATTTGTTAGATAGGAAACCATTACTGTATACATGGGCAGAGGGGGAACTATAAAGAGCTAGGATGGAGAAGAGAATTTGATCTCAGAGGCCAAATTTCAGTAAGGCTTCACGCATGTAAGTCCAGTTGAGGCGATCAAAGGTCTTCTCCGCGTCTAAAGACAGTAAAAGAAGGCCCTGGCCTTTTGGAAGGGAGTCTATGAGATCAAAAACTCTGCGGGTGTTGTCTGGTGCTTGCCTCCCAGGGACAAAACCCCCTACTGGCATTTTTTCCTGTAGACCAGTGGGCCATACTGCAGTATACATTGGGGTCACTTTGGTCTGTTGAACCCATTGCGAATTCGCAACGGGAACCAATGTTGATGGACTGTACACAATCACACATACACATGTGCATGTGCAGGTCTTCACTGCGGGCACCCTTAAGAGCCTTGCATAGTCTCTGAGGTACTTGCAGTGGGGGATACAGGATACAGACAGGGGGCGTACCCATGAAAATGCTGGGTGAGCCCAGGAACCACTGGGTGTCTTCTTCCGAATGGAGGCGGCCACCTGGCTTACAGGGGTGGGCGGCTGACATCACCGGATGTCAGCTGCCCACCCTGGTCTCGAAGCAGGGCGCCGCTAAGCAGAGACTGACTTAGATTTGTGAGCGCTACAGAAATTATTTGATGGTCGGCAACATTGAATGATTTCAGGCCTGCATGCAAGCCTGCACAGATGTTTATGCAAAACGGCCATTCGCAGTGCTGCATAGAAATTTGTCGTGTAGCAGGGGGCCACTTTACAAGGCTCCCAAAGCCATCAAAAAAACTAACACTTCTTTGCGAGCCAACCAGAATCAGGTCCACAGTGTGTTAATATTTGCCTACTGCAAGCTTCTGTGATCTGCTTCTGTGTCCGAGGATGCAGTATCTGATCATTGCAAAAAAAATCAGCAGTGTAACCCCCAGGTTATGCAGAATAGCAGGTGTATTTACTTATCTATTGCCATAATGGAGGTGTGCAGGCATTATGTGCATGAAGTCCAACCTGAGGCTTGCCGATGTAACACATGTGGTGGTCTTGATTGTTGTGGCCACAAAAACTTGTTAAAACTTTGACTAAATATACTTTGGTTAGTGGTGGTGCACACCTATAAGGAAGTCATTCCAACTTTTATATTGATCACCTGGGCCCCCTTCAGGCCACCATGGCAAGCCTGGGCCCTGGTTATCGGTACCCTGCCTACCAGTGGCAGCACCAAGTCGGAGACACCCAGGGTGGCCAAGAGCCCCAATACATGCACCTAAGGTGTAAGCAGGCAAAGGGCTTGGATAAAGGGTATGGTATCATGGGAGCAACCATTTGCATCACTATAGGGGTGTGGTATCATTGGGTGGCTTTATCTGTAGACAAAAAACTAATAATAATAGATCCTGATATGATGTCTGAAGAACGGTATTTATTATTTAGTAAAGGGATCACGAATGTATGCGATGACAGATTAGATGATGTAACAAACGTAAGTTTGCCTAGACATGAAATTGCTATATTGATGTGGAGTTGCAGTATTGTGAAATGCATAAAGTGAAGTTGCATTTACGGGAAGTTGGTAAAACTGTAAATAAACTTTAAAATGCAATTACAATATCCACATAGGAAAAAGGCAAGACAAAACATTTGCAAGACACAACATTATGCATACATATATGGAATATAAGTGTAAAGGACATGCTACAGTCTAAAACAGCTGGCATGCATACCTGTCGAATTAGGTCCCTGGTGACACAGTTTTGAGTGATAAACTCACCATCGAATGTTGTACCAAGCTGCACCATGTGAGATATGGCTGCCTGAGTCCATATGGTGAATAGAAAGATGGCTGATTATAGCATCTTTGGCCCAGAATGCATTGCTAGCAGTGGTGTAGCTAGGTGCCACGGCGCCCAGAGAAAGGGCATGTTTTGAGCCCCCCCCCCCAATTTGTAGTAGGTGACACAGTGAAAAGGGGGCATGGCCTAAAATTATACCAGACACTGTAATGCTCATTGTACATTTTAGCGAACTTTGTAATACCATTTACACATAAAGCCACATTCCCTAATGCCAATGACACATAAGGCCACACATGATGCCCATTGCATGCTATATAACAAACCGTAATGCCCATTACATACTATATAACAAACCATAATGCCCAATACACAGGCTGGCGGCACCCTGCATGTCACCCGGCACAGTGGGGAGCCGGGAGCAGGCAGGGGAGCGGGCATGGCTGGCAGTGCAGAGAAGTGCAGGGCTGGCGGCGCCCTGCATGTCACCCGGCACATCAGTGAGCGGGAAGCCGGGAGCGGGCAGGGGGGAGCAGGCAGGACTGGCAGCAGTGGTGCTAGTAGAAAAAATTTCATAGTGGTACTGTTCTGCGCGCCAAAGGTGTGCGGTCGAAAAATGGGCCATATGACACAAGGGGGAGTGGCTACATGACAAAACTTTACAACATGATGACATTTCTGTTTGTGCATTGCATCCTGCACACAAAATGTAGGAGCCAGGATCAAGGTGTAGTAGCCAGACAATCTATAAAAAGCAATATTGCCTGACGGTGTGTGGTATAATACTGTATGTAATAAGCATTATGGTGTGTGGCATAAGGTGTAATTGGCATTAGAGTGTGTGGTATTATATGTAATGGGCATCACGGTGTGTGGTATTATATATAATGGGCATTACAGTGTGTGGCATAATGTGTAATGGGCATTAAGGTGTTCGGTATAACGTGTAATGGGCCTTACGGCATGTGGTGTAATAGGTATTACAGTGTGTGGTATTAAATATAATGGGCATTACAGTATGTGGCATAATGTGTAATGGGCATTAAAGTGTTTGGTATAACGTGTAATCGGCCTTACGGCGTGTGGTGTAATAGGTATTACGGTGTGTGGCATGTGTAATGGGCATTACGATGTGTGGAATAATGTGTACTGGGCATTATGGCATGGGTAATATGTATTGGGTGTGTGACTTGTAACAGGCATTACTGTGCAAATTTTTGCCACGCGCCTCATAATGTCCATTACACATTATGCCACACACTGTAATGCCTATTATATATTATGCCACACAAATGCGGCTTACCTAAATGCTTGTTGCCAGGAGTTACATGCTCGATGCCATGGGAAATTCATGCTCGTTGCCATTGAGGATCACATGCTCCTTGCCCAGAGGGTTATATGTGTAATACCCCCATAGTAGATAGTCCTTTTACAGACTTGTGGCGGTATCACTGCTGTAATAACCCCATTATGGTTGTAGTTAAGTTACCCCCATTTTCCCCTTGGCAGCAGCAGGGCAGACAGGTATACACTCATATTCACCTAATTACAATTGGGCAAACAGAAGAAGGGGAGCCCACCCCTATGTTTGTTGAGTTCTTTTATTAAACAGCGAGGCAGGGAGGATAAAGAGGGGAGCCCAGCCCTTATAATGTGTCCTGTATTTGCAGAGTATTGCAGTGGAAGGGGTAACTAGGGCAGCAGAAGGGCATGTGGAGACTTACCCTCTGTTGTGGCGCATCTGCCCCCTTCGATCTCCAGCTGCTGTGTACTTCAGCGCTGCCCGGAATGCATAGGCTGTGCTCTTTGTCCAGGGTTCCGGGTCTCCGCTCAAAGAACCAGCTGCAGCCCGGATCCTTGTAACCTCCTCCGCACATCGATGTCCTTCTGCTGCAGACGCCGGGGTGAGGTCCTCCACGGAACTTGGAGGTCACCCCCTTACTTTCAGCACTGGCTGGCGGTGCAGGGAAGTGCAGGGCTGGCGGCGCCCTGCATGTCACCCGAGCCCCGGAACAGCGGTGAGTGGTGAGCGGGCGGGGGAGCAGGCAGGGCTGGTGGCGCCCTGCTTGTCACCCGGCACAGTGGTGAGCAGGGAGCCGGGAGCGGGCGGGGGAGCAGGTCTGGCGGTGCAGGGCTGGCAGGCGATGAAGGCACGGCTCCGGTGCCCTTTGATCTTCCGGCATGCGGAGCTAGTGCTCCGCCAGGGCCACCCTCGCTATGCCCCTGATTGCTAGCTAGCTACAGAGAGATAAGGGGGGCAAACTACTTCTGAGATAGATCTGAGCTGACCACTGGAGGGAGTTGACTATGCAAATCACAGAAACAAATGAGCACAACAGAAAGCTATGCTGAAGGGCGTGACATGTACCATATACCTGAACATTGTTGCAAACCAAATACCCCCATTAATACCAATAGAACTGCAATAGTCACGTTGCTGACTTGGCCTCCATATTTCTCAGATCTCAATCAGATCGAGAATCTGTGAAGTCTGAGCCATGGAGGCCCCACCTCCTAAAATATTTTTACAAGTACATAAACTGAAAAAAAATGTACACTTATTTGGTCACTAAATTATAAAGCAGGAAAAAGCTTTAGAAGATAAAGAGCTAGCAGATGTGAATACAATTGTCCAGGAAATTATATACCTGTGAGTCTCTCTGCTGTTGTGGGGAAACTATTTTAAGGGATTCTGAGGGAGCGATTGTGAAACACATTGTAGGAAACAATTTATTACCAGTGTCAGCATGAGTTCATTAAGGATCGGTCATGTATAACAAATAAGATTCCGTTTTATGAGAAGGCACATTTCCAACTGGATTGTGCAGTCAGTATTTGGACTTTGTGAAACCATTCCACATAACAGTCTGACAAATAAAAAGACAATAGTTTTAGGTTAAAATATGTACACGGGTAGAGAACTGGTTCCCGTGCAAAACTTTTAATTCTAACTCTAATTGGGCCTACACATGTAGCGATTTTGTGTCATTTTCTAAGTGATCTGACTTAATTTGACTAGATCGCTTAGAAAATGACCCTATGTCCATGTGTGTGGGGACATAACAATAGCGATGAGAGGCCCTGCGTCAGGTGATGTAGATCATGCATGCATGATAAATCTAGTCAGGTCGCCAGTGTTCTCACCGGAAAACACTCATTATGACAGATCGTTCAGCACACGTCGCTGACACATCACTGTACAGCATTGTGTGCTCTAGAGTTGTATTACAAGGATCAGTATTGTGTCCAGTTCTTTTTCATTTCCTTTACTGACCTTGTAGATGGTGTACTACATTTGCTGATGACACAAAGGCTTGTGGGGTCATAAACAGTAGGGAGGCAATAGATATAGGTGCCAGCTCTGTGTCTTAATTTGTGCTGCACCTTTTGTATGCATGGTATTCTAACATCATGAGACTGATAGGAGGTACTTTAGTACACCAATCATGGTTTCCAATAATAACCTGCTAAACTAAAATGGCATTAAATGCTAGAGTAAAGCAGAGTAGACAATTGAGTGATGGGGATTCATTCTAACATCAAAATGATCACTGTTCCGTCCTATTAGTATGCATTAGGTAGCTAGCGATATTTCTAGGTTTGAAGTACAGAACATCGTCGCATGTGACTGTCGGAACAGACATATGGGGTGAGATTTAATAGGATGAGAGATTCAGAAAGTAAGAGATTTGGGAAAAATGTCCAGTTTTTTTTAAAGCGGCAATCATTTACTCTGCAAATCCAGTTTGATTTTGAAGTGTAAATGATTGCTGCTTTAAAAACTGGAGATTTCTTCCCAAATCTCTCACTTTCTGAATCTCTCATCCTATTAAATCTCACCCTTGGTGCATACACACTCAGCGATGAAGGCTATACATTGGTCCGAGTCGACTCAACATCATATCTCTGAGTGTAAGCCAGCTTTAAGATTGAGTAAGGGAGCGTAACTGAATGCATTACAAGTCACTGACCTTAATATAAACCCAGTCACGTGGTCAGACCACCACTGCCTTTGGTTCTCAATTGCAACCCCTCAAAATAGATCTTTGCCAATGGAGCTGACCAGGTATTGTCCAAGGAAAGGTATGACTTCAGAGGCTCTTGCAGCAAATATGAATCTCTCTGCATTACTGGGATCTCTGTTCCCTAGTCCGTAACTATAATAAGGATATGATGGCTGCAATTGATATTATAGCCAAGAACCTGGTTGCAGGATAGGAAACAGACAGTTGTCGTAAATGGAGTGCATTCTATGGAGGGACATGTTACCAGTGGAGTACCCCAGGGATCTGTACTTGGACCAGTGCTCTTTAATATCTTTGTCAGTGACATTGCAAATGGTATTGAAGGGAAAGTATGCCTTTTTGCAGATGATACAAAGATATGCAACAGAGTAGACACACCAGGAGGGGTAAATCAAATGACTGATGATCTAAGTAAACTTGAGAATTGGTCAAGAGAATGGCAACTACAGTTTAATGCTAAAAAATGCAAAATTATGCACTTGGGACTCAAAAACCCAAAGGCTCAATATAGTATCAAGGGTACTATAATGGAAACTACTGAGGAGGAAAGAGATCTAGGAGTCACTATTTCAAGTGACTTAAAGGCAGGGAGGCAATGTAACAAAGCAATGAGGAAGGCTAGTCAGATGCTTGGTTGCATAGGGAGAGGAATCAGTAGCAGAAAAAAAGACGTAATAATGCCACTTTATAGGTCATTGGTACGACCTCATCTGGAATACTGTGTCCAGTTCTGGAGGCCATATCTTCAGAAGGATATAAATACATTGGAGAGTGTACAAAGAAGGGCAACTAAAATGGTTCATGGCCTACATCACAAAACTTACCTGGATAGACTAAAAGATCTTAACATGTATAGTTTGGAGCAGAGAAGGGAAAGGGGGGACATGATAGAAATCTTCAAATATATCAAGGGTTTTAACATAGTACAGGTGGGAAATTTTCTTCAAAGGAAAACAAGTAATAAAACACGAGGACATGCACTGAAACTGGAGGGAGGTAGGTTCAGGGGAAATGTTAGAAAGAATTACTTCACAGAAAGGGTAGTGGATAAGTGGAATAGCCTCCCATCAGAGGTGGTAGAGGCTAAGACAGTAGAACAATTTAAACATGCTTGGGATAGGCATATGAATATCCTTACAAAGAAATAAGGATTAAAAAGGGTTGAGTTTACCTGAAGGGTAAAAAAGGGGCAGACTAGATGGGCCAAGTGGTTCTTATCTGCCATCAAATTCTATGTTTCTATGTTTCTATAGCCCCAGTGCACATACAAAGTCTCAAACCACATTGTCAAGCTCCCTTAATGAGCTAAAAAAAAGGGGGCGTAGAACTGAAAGACAATGAAGTAAGACTAACCTTTTGGAGGACAAGATAAAACTAACAAAGCATATTGAGGAATATCAATCAACAATAACACGTAAGAAGTCAGAGTTCCGGGCAGCTGAGATCATGGCAGCAAACGATAGGTCTGCTCAACTTTTCTGCACAGTGGAAATACTTTGCAAGCCAGCATGCCTGCAGCCTGATGAAACTCTCTCCAAGGCAAGATGTAATGAGTTTGCAAAATTCTTTTCAGATAAAATATCCTCTATCAGGGCTGGAATCTCCACAGTGCCATCAGATGAGTGCCAAACTACCAAGCCTGACAATGTAAGCCACCTATCCTCATGGACCAGCTTTGACCCAATGGACATAAAGGACATTGCTGAAACTGTCTGTATTTTACGTCCCACTTATTATGATCTGGACCCTCCCCCAACCAAGCTCCTAATAGGGGGTATGGATATAATTGGCCCCGTCTTTGCAAAAATTGTTCAATGCCCTTTGCAGACAGGAATTTTTCCTCAACCCCTAAAGGAAGCAATTGTTAGACCTCTTCTTAAAAAAAACAATTTAGATCCAGACTGCATGACCATACCAGACCGGTATCAAACCTTACTTTTCTAGGAAAAGTCATTGAAAAAGTGGTTGCAAATCAACTAGATTTCATGATACAGTATGTATGATCCATTCCAATCAGGATTCAGAAGAAGACCTAGCATGGAAACAGCCCTGGTATATGTGCTAAACGATCTTCTGATGGCAAGAGACAGAGGTGATTGTTTCATCTTAATCCTTCTGGATCTATCTGCAGCATCTGATACTGTGGACCATGGGCTTCTGATTGAGCACCTGAAAAATTTCTGTGGACTGGATGGCACAGTACTAATCTGGTTTAAATAATTTCTCGCTGGCAGGTCACAGAGAGAAATTATGGGCAGAGAGCTGCCCATAAAATGGTAATTCATTTTCAAGATCAACTTACTGAGTTTCAAAGCCCTACAGGTATCTGAAGCAGCTTCCGATTCCATACTGCAAGCCTGCACTAGCAGTATTTTACTACAGATATGTGTCACTAGGCCCACCCAATGTACACTCTAATGGTTAGCCAAAAATATGTGGTGGCTGGCCACAATCCCTCTGGAGACTAGTCACAACCCCAAACATGGGCCCCTAGCAATGCACTCCCCAGTCTGACACTGTATCTAAATATACATATTATAGGCTATATAATGATTTTTTCAGATCTAAGACTATCCAAGCAGTCATTAATTATACATTTAAGACTGCTTACCTCACCATAAGAATATCTATCCACGGCAGCCTGAAGCGCGGCGAGACCCGCGAGGGGATGCGGTATGCGTCCTCCCGACCTTTTCATACCCCCACTATCCATGTCGGCGTGGAGTTGATTCTATACAGTGTGGCGAGCACAGTGAGCCACCGAGCTCGAAGCGTGGCGAGGGGACGCGGATGACCTTACATGTAATCCTCTGCGCTCGCCACACTATATAAAATCAACTCCACGCCGACGTGGATAGTGGGGGTATGAAAAGTTCAGGAGGACGCGTGACGCGTCCGCTCGCCACACTTCGGCCTGCTGTGGATAGTGGGGGTGTTTCAGGAACACATTCACACCTGCCATATCATAGATCTCAACAATAGATACTCAGACGCAGGAGCGTATCAGTAATGGAGCATCCGAGACGCTCCTGCGTGTCATACAGATGGAGCCATTGGGCTACGCTATTAGAGTAGCTTCAAATGTAGTGTAAGCTATTGCCCTGCGTAGCGTAAGCTGGCGCAGTGAAACTACACAAGTACCCTTCTTCTTTTTCACTTCTGGGTATGGTTCCCGCAGTCTCCCATCTCTACAGCTTCAAATGTTGTTACCTTTCACCACTGGTGCTCATCTCAGTTTTTACCCCCCCCGGCCACAAGGAGATGGATCACAGCAGGGTACACCATCTTGGACGTCAGTTCAAAAGCACCAGGGCGCTCTGTATACTACCAGTGCAGTGAAATATTATATAGACTAAAAGTCAACATACACATACATAAATTCACTGTAATGGACGCTGATACGCCGTCATTGTCTTTCCCAAAAATCACTCATATATAAAGATATACATAACATTACGAATAAGTTCTAATAAGTAAGAGTACATTTAGGTACTTATTAGGTATTTAAGAGACATCTAGGCAGAGGTGGTGATGCGCCCCCCCCCCCTCCATTGCCGTGTTTGAGGTCCCCGCTTCTTTGGTACTGTGCATGCACCAGCCCCCAGCCTCTATGGGCTGCTCTTGCAGCAGTCCTCAGAGGCATAATTAGGGTCCTGGGTCTGTCATCTTCGTATTGCGCATGCGCAGAACCCAGTTTTTATGGGCTGCCGCTGAGCAGCCCATATAGAGGTGTCCTGGAGGGAGGGAACACCTCCCAATGGGACTGCCTTGGGGGACTGGCAGGTCTGACTTCCAGTAGGAAGTCACTGCCAGTCACTGTGAAGCCAGAGCAATCTCACGGACACAGGCAGAGAACAGTGGCGGATTTTACCTGGGGGGGGGGGGCACTACAATAAGTAACAAACAAATTAGGAATCAGGTCCCATTTGATGATTGCTTATTTGTGTATACTCTCCACTGTGCTGTCAGCTATGCCAGAAAGTTCCTGGGAGACCATATACTTTCCTAAGTTTAAGTCCAGGAGGCTGACTTCCATTACAAATAAAGTTAAGTGCTATTTGGAAAGTCTGACAGCTGTTGTCCAATAACAAGTCTTTCTGAGCAAGTAACTTCCGCGTTTCAGTGCAGAAAACACTTTTTCAACAGAAGGAGAATTAGATGGTGATTTGTTAATATTTATAGAAAATTCCTTCAAATAGTATCACACATAAATTAGCACTTGAATGGATCATTAACATATACTTAATTCAATAGCAGAACTTTAAAGTGGTTTGGCAATAAATAATAATATTTATATATATAATAAGACAATTAGAATTGTTTAAAGATAGAACACAATATTTGAATATGGTCTGACATGCTTCAAGCAGTCTGATTAGGAGTCAGTGTAACCAATGTAATGTAATACATTGACAAGCACGACTTAATTGCTTGTTTAAATTAAGATTTTCTCTTACAAGTCAGATAAAACCTTTCAGTCCTGTAATATCAGACAAATAATAAAGCATACAAATAATTGCTTTAGTCAAAATTAGATGCTGCTTTATTTTGACAAGCATCCCCTTTTGTAAACCATTAGTTCATGTCATTGAATGGGATGTTACACGGTAGCAATGCGGATGCATACAATTAGAAGTATAATGATGGCAGACAGACACAATTGCGGTGCTGCAGTTACTTTACATTTTAAAGGAAAGGACCTGAGATATAATTTATTGAACCAGCTTTCAATATTAATTTAAAAAAAAGTATAATTATGGGAATGATGTGTTAACACAATCTAAACCTTTAGACATTAAAAAAATAGGGATTCGGTATGGAATCCCGGCGGTCAAAATCCCGACGCCGGAATGCCGACCAGTGGGGGACGTGGATCGCCCCCCCTTGCGGGCTCGCTACGCTCGCCACGCAGCGGGCCCGGTGCCTTGCTATGCTCGCCATGCTAATTTATTCTCCCTCTATGGGTGTTGTGGACACCCATGGAGGGAGAAAGTTTCGGGATTTTGGCAGTCAGGATTTTGGCGGTCGGGATTTTGACCGCATCCCATTCAGATATGTACTGCTGATGCCAGTGGCTGTGTCCTCGAATGCAGCTTTACAGGGGCATTGCATCGGATATACTGAGTAAATTGAAGTTTACCCCGATGTCCGATGAATACACAGTTATTTCTGATGCTACGTCCCAGGATGTCTTACAGTAACTACTGAAGTCTCCTTTTGCTTTTGCACATTTGTGTTCTTCCAATGAGCACAAAGACCTAGGGCCAAATGTACCTAGCTTTAAAAAGCTATAGATGGAGAGTGAGAAACAGTGAGCCAATCAGCTCCTAACTGTCATGTCACCGACTGGGTTTGAAAAAAAATGACTGTTATGAGCTGATTGGCTGATGTTTTTTCACACTCTACTTGCAAGTGCCATGGTTGTTTGCAATTACAGTCTAGTGCTCAACCAGGACCATAATAAACTGGTCAGGTTACAATCAAACTGCACTGTCAGAATCATCATGCAGCAATGATCAGCATTATCTCCCCAAAATATCATTATAGAAGACTTCTTTACCATCAACTTCAATTAGTAAGTACATGGGCTTAACCACGCTCTCTACTGCCCTGTCTGTGCCCTTGTACTATACCTCCTTTGTAGACTGGTCACACCCATAAACATAGGCACCTACTACTGCATTACCCCGCTGTGCCTTTCACACTCTAGTCTAACACCAGATAACCCTTAAAGCAAAATAATTAAAGCCAGCAAAACACAGTGCCTGCATTTCATTATTATTGCACATGCAGAAGGCTTCAAGCACAGCCTATTGTATCATCCACCTTTTCTTTCTGTCAATGTGGCCCAAGTACTGTACTTGAGGTCGCTTGCATGTTGTTCTCTGATATGGTGCTAAATACTATGCGCTATTTTTTGTTTTTCTCTATTATGTCACTACAATATTCTAGTAATATTTTGTTCACTCTGTAGATTATTGTGGCCTATGGACCTTATTCTGGTTAACACACAGCGCTGCGAAGTTGGCAGTGCTGCGCGTAATTCTTTGCTCGCCCACTGCTCACATATGTGGCTGCCCCCCTTCGCAGGGTGGATTCCCCCACTCAGCTGCGAATGGAGGTGTGGCATAAACATCCATTCACAGCCTATGCGGAGACACCAACATCATTTGATGGTCGCCGACCATTGATTGATGTGGAAGATACACACAAAACTAAGACTCTCTCAGGTGCCTTAGCTTTGTCTGTATTCTTGAGGGGAAAATGGCGGCCAGCTAACATCGGGTGATGTCAGCTGCCATCCCCCAGCACCTACGTCACTCAGTGACTACCATGGAAGCAATTTCTGTGCTTTCTTTGTTTATCAATAGTAATTAGGATGTAGCAAATCCTTATTATAATTTGATATCTTAATGATTAGTATACTGTATACGGGAGTGAACTATTCATAATGACATTTGTTGATGCGGTGTGTATATTTTTCATGCAGTGATTGTTTCAGTTTATCAGCAAAGGGGTGTCATTTGTAGATGTGCCGGAGACCTCAGGAGACTAGTTAAATATAGGAGAATGTTACTGGAAAGCTTCTGAGCTCTATAGTATATATATATATATAGCTCTATAAGACAATCTAGATCACAGGGATATCCTTGTGAGGGCAGTCAAAAGTGATCATGGAGCCAAAACAAAAATAATAAAGGTTTCTAAGGTACGGTTGCATCATTTTTTTCAATATTGAAAGGTTACATTCTATGGATTAGTGGTCATTGTTGCAGGGTATTACTGATAAAGGGAAGGTATGTGTGTTTGCTATGCAATGTGATATAGTACCAGTAATATATATGTTCATGTAAATAAATGCATATAGCTCGATGGGGATGGACTTTAGGAGTGGACTGATCAATAATTGCTGGCTTTTGGTGATGTCGCCTATTCCATATAATACAAGGCCCATATAGTATACTGTATGTGAGATCTCATTTGACAATTCTTTAGACTGACGCATTTCAAAGTCCACACAGTTCTTTCTTCTAAAGATAATCAATAAACCAGTAGGGTGCTTGGCTGTATACAGGCAAGCCAGACAGAAACATGTCTCTTCATTAATAATCTAGCTAATTAGTCAGGTGAATTGCTTTAATTACCATAGAAACCCAATGATATAGCATTCAATTCCAGAGAATGCAAAAGTCTAATCTGTAAAATGAAGATGAGAAAGAAGAGATGATGGTAAAAATAAATCTGCTCTTAGATATTGGACTTATATTTCAGGGAACACTACATATACTGTACCATAGTTATAGTAAAGAGTTATAGATAAGTCTGTAATAGGAAACATATTGTCACTCAATGATCAGAACAAGAAAGTGTGAATATAAAAGGTATATACTAGGCAGAAATCAAAAAGTGAAAATCCGGCGCTTATCGCGGTTAGCCCAAAAACTCAGTTGATGTTACCGTGTTATTAATAACTCAAATATATGTCAATTGCGTATCATTTGGGAAAATGTAATAAATTTAAATTAAATTAAAATAAAAAATAAAAAACTAAGACATACAGTAGAAGATTCCAGCAGTGTGAACGGGAATTGCCAACTCCCAAAGTAAACAAGAAAGGTAGAGGTATATGAACACACGCTCAGAATAAATGTATAGAGAAAGATTTAAGAATTTATTAAACATACATATTACACTGGCCAGTGTTCAGATAAAACATAAAAATAAATATAATAAAATCATGAAAAATATATATATATGAAAAACCTCCGTGGATAGGTTGAGTCCAGCTATGATAGCCGCAGTGTGTCCTTGTATATGTGGGGCACAATCTTTCACAATAACCATAAATAATTGTCCACTGTCTGGCCAGACAGAAAAAAATGGGTAAACCGATATCTGTTTGTTGCCAAACAATCAGCCACTGTTGATACAGTGCTGTATTGAAAAAGTGTCAGTACTTGCTTTTAAGTTGGCAGAAATGGGGTCCCGTTTTTATGAGCTCGAGAAAGGACGGTCAAGGTACCATTAAGTTTGTATGACGTGTTTCTCCGCCTCCTACAGGGTGTCAGAGGCTTCATCACCTATCTGATGAAGCCGCTGACACCCCATAGGAGGCACTTTCGGGTACAAACTGCCCTTTCTAAGAAGCATATGGAACACCACTGAACCAATTGCAAAATTCACTTATGAAGTGTTTAGCCTCACAGGCTCGTAGATCTGTTAAGGAGATGGAGACAACGCTAGAATCAATCTATATTTTTCAATTTGAACAACATTTTCTAAAGTAGGATTACAAAAATGATTACAAATACACAGGAAATACAGTACATGGAAGTCTCAGAAAAATAAACAGGGAAGAATATTTCAGAACCTAATTCTTACAGGAAGACCTAATGGGCTGAAGAAAAAACAATGCCATGTACGTGATTGCACCTTTAAAAACATCAGAGTTCAGCAGGCATTCCGCACTTCCGCAGATCGGGTGGCATTACCCTAGAAGTAAACAACCAACATTGAGGGAAAGATGCAGTTGTACCTTTTGCAGATTCGCTCCCCACTTCCACCCCTGCGTTAGCTATTTAACCAGTTCAATGCTGGACACTGGACCCTATAATAAATCAACCCCTTATTCCTAAGTATCTGTAACGTAAGTATCTTGAGGAGGGGGAAAGCCTCCTGACCTCTCTCTAAAGGTGGCACCTGGTCTGGCTGTTGGACTGTTTATTCTATCAGCCTGGTTTAGGAGGGGAGTTTTAGATGAGGGATCCTTATCTGACATCCTGACTGTAGACCTTCCTCCTCCAGGTCTGTTTATCCATGAGGTTCAAAAATAGGCCACAGGCTATGAATCCATCTAGGTAAAATGAACCATGCTTACATATATTGTTGTAATTATTATTATTATCATCATCATGTATGTATTTGGTGCCACGAGGGTTCTATAGTGCCTAGCAATACATAAATGAGCATTAAACAATTAAACAACAGGGGGGTTGTTAGGGATCCAGGTATACCTAGGTTGGGGATAGGTCATACAGGGTGGGGGGGGGGGGGTTCTGGGGAGGTTTGTTTTGGGTCCTTCTGGGGGGTTTTGCATTGGGTAACATAGGCCTATTGTTATAGATAGTGAATTTTGTAGTTAGACAGTGGTGTTTCTGACCGACGTCTGTTCAGTATTATATCCTGATGGTGTGTAACAGTTATTCGAGAGATATGATGTATACTAGTGCCTCCTTTCATAATATTGATCGCGGACGCTCGGATGGCGCCTCCGGGTGTTGGTGCATTTGCTATATTCCCGACGTGTATATCCTTATAATGGTTTACGTGAATGTATATATACTCCTATAATTGTACTCTAAGTATTTGTTTTCAGATATGCTATATTGGATGTATACACCTCATGTAACACCACTGTTGTAAGGCTGTATTTGTTGTTTTTTTGCTTTTTTTTTCTTGTAAAACTAATAAAAATTACTCTATTTAAAAAAAACAACTATTAAACAACAAATTACAGCAAGGCATTTAGGACAAGAACCTGGTAAGTAAAGAGAGTCACCTCAGGAGACAGGACGCTGAAGCAATTATAGGGTGGCAGAGGTACATATATATATATTTATATTTATTCTAAGAATAGCACATAAGAAGAGAGGTAACTGCTCATGAGAGCATTCTAAAGGGGAGAGGTAGACAGGCAAGAGTGGCCCAAAAGGGGTAGAAGTAAGCATAAACAGAAGGTTAGGATGAGAGAAGGATGAGTTTAAAGAAAAAGTGGGTTTTGAGAGCCCATTTAAAGTTTTGTAGGGAGGTGGAGAGTCTGATAGGGATGGGCAGAGAATTTCAGAAATAAGAAGCAGGAATGGGAGGAAATGACCCGTTGGTACAGCAGGAGAGGCTGCATGCATTTTTGAGCAGCGAGAGCGGAAGTTAGTGTAAAGAGAGATAAGGGTCCTGATTAACACCTTATTTCTGGGCTTTGAATATCAGCGGTCAGGTAAACAACGACACACCACAGTCCGGGGCGTAACCAGAACCTCACGGGCCCCATAGCAAAGTACCCTCATGGGCCCCCCTCCCCCCCCCTCTCAGCGATGGGGTGAGAAGGTGACAGCATTTGGGGGAGAGAGTGAGGGACAGCGACAGGAGATATAGTGATGGGGAGAAAACTGTTTGCTACAATATCAATGCTGCAGCAGCATGGAAGCCAGGGACTCCAGCGCTCTGCAGTAGAGGTCCCATCCACTAACTGCAGGTCCTGCGGTCAGTGAATGGGGCTTCTAACGCTGAGCGCTGGAGTCCCGTCCGTGCTGCTGCTGCCCATACATTTAAAATTACCGGCACTTCCACCTTCCTCTCCCGGCTCCCCCGCCCCGTCCATCTTCTGAGAGCTGGCTCCAGTCCTGGCATGTCGCCGAGAGTATTCTGAGCGCTGCAGCAGGAGGGCGGGCTTGTCCCTCCATGACGGACAGCTCCCCGGTACGCTCCTGCGCTCTGCTCTGCACACTCGCTGGTCTGGTGTAACAGGGTGCAGGGGATGCAGCGGGCCCCAGGGACAGTCCGGGCGCCATAGCAGCTGCACCCCCTGCACCCTCGGTAGTTACACCACTGACCACAATCTCCCGCTCGCCCCTGTGCACGGCTGTGAATACAATTGGAGAGTGGAGAGAGGTGTTTGTTCCACATCATTCGATGGTCGACGACCATCAAATTATGTGGGTGTTCACCCACAGGCTGCAAATTGATGTTTATGTTAAATGTCAATTCTCAGGTCATGCGTGCGAACACAGGCTGCGAGGGAGGGTAGGCATACCCCCATTCGCAGTTCTGGTTTACTCGCAAGGGCGTGATCTCGCATGCAAGTGAATCAACCAGAATAATCGCCATAGTCACGGTCAAGTACAGTTATTATAAAATCACCATGTTTTTTCTGGTATTTGGAGCACAACAATGTTCTGAAAAGGATATAATCTGTTTTGCATACAGTGATTCTAGATTAATAAAGACATGCTTCCTTTTATTTGCTGTAATGTTGCAAACAACATTACCAATAACTGTGTTAATAAAGGGCACATTTCTTCTGGTTACTTACTGTAAGTCATATGTTACTTTGATTGGAGTTTCTGTCTTATAAATCTCAATGCCAGCCTCCTCTCCAAGGCAGCATTAACTATAACAAATAACTTCTGTTTTCAGATCTGGCATTCCTTTGCTATAATAGTTTAGATTCTGATAAAAACTCTGCTTTCTCTCCCTGTATAACAAACAAAGTGTCTCTTCTTAATCAATTGAGCTATGAAAATTGTTGTAGTTGAATGAGTTATTTTTAAGTTTATAGCTCAATAGAAAATGTGCCAATGATAGAATGGTGTACTAAAGTCCTGGGAACAAGGGAACATTTGTGATAGGGGGATGTGACTGAGTTATGAAGAGGTAGATAAAGTGGCAACTGAAAACGGGAAACTAATATATTATTTATTTATTTACAGTTTCTTATATAGCGCAGCATATTCCATTGAGCGTTACAATTGGAGTGATAAGGCAAATTGGGTGATTACAGACAGACATAGTGGTAGGAGGGCCCTGCTTGCAAGCTTACAATCTATAGGGAAATTGGAAGGATACACAAGTATACTGTAGCAATCCAAGCAGATTGCAAAGAACAGTCCTGATGGGATGTAACTACAATGAAAGCTTTTGAAGCTTATGTGGGCGGTCCATGAATATGATAAGCTTGCCTGAAGAGGTGAGTTTTCAGGGAACGCTTGAAAGTTTGGAGGCTGGAGGAGAGTCTAATGGTGCATGGGAGGGCATTCCATATGGTTAGTGCTGCCCAGTGAAAGTCCTGCAATTGTGAATGAGATCCAGTAATGCGTGTGGATGAGAGACACAGAACTTGTGAAGACCGGAGAGGTAAATTTGTGAGATATTTTGAGATACGTGAAGAGATATATGTTGGTATAGCTTATTTACTAGCTTTATATGTGAGTAAAAGTCTTTTTTTTATTGAATGTGGTAGAATATGGGCAACCAATGGAGGGACTAGCAAAGCTTATCAGCAGATGAGCCTAGCAGCTGCATTCAAAACGGATTGTAGCATTGATAGTCTTTTCTTGGGAAGACTGGTAAGGATAATTTTGCAATAATCAATTTGTGAGATAATGAGTGCATAGATAAGAGTTTTTGCAGTGTCTTGTGTAAGATATGGTCGTATTTTAGATATGTTTTTTAGATGCATGTAATATGATTTAGAGAAAGATTGAATGTATGGAAACAAGGACAGTTCAGAGTCAAGGATGACACCTAGGTAGCGAGCTTGTGGGGTAGAGTGGATAGTTGAGTTTTCAACAGTTATGGAGATATTAGGTTGGTAACTAGTCTTAGCTGGCAGAAAAGTAAGTAATTCTGTTTTGGAAATGTTGCGCTTAAGGTGGTGAGATGACATCCAAGATGAAATGACAGAAAGACATTCAGTGACACGCACCATTACAGATGGTGACAAATCTGATGAGAATAGGTAGATTTGAGTATAATCCACGTACAAATGATACTGCAAACCAGAGGAGTTGATTAGTTTACCAAGGATGAGGTATAAATTGAGAAAAGCAGGTAGTAAATAGGAAGGGAAGAGGAGGTGGAATTCGAGAAGCAAACAATGAAAGAGCAGTTAGATAGGTACGAAGAGAACCAATAAAGGGCAGTGTTTGTAAGAAAAGAGAATGGTCAACCATATCAAAGGCAGCAGATAGATCTAGAAGAATAAGTAGTGTGAAATTGCCTTCATATTTAGCAGTGGCCAGATCATTTACTACTTTGGTCAGTGCTGTCTCTGTGGAATGTTGCCACTGAAAACCTGACTAAAGTGGGTCCAATGAGTTGCGAGAATTAAGAAAGTGTGTGATACGAGTGTAGACAGGTCTCTCAAGTAGCTTGGAGAGGCATGGAAGCTGAGTGTTATGATTTTGGTGTGAACCCACAGCCTTGATAACCATTTAGGATGGCAACAGCGAATCCTACTCTGCCTCTGTTGACTTCTCTGAAAGATGGCTGGCACCTGTGAAACTAGGTCTTCACCTTTATTAGCCACGTCTGGAGGGACAAATTAGATCTGCCCCAACTCTGGTGCCACCAGGTCTTGCTTTGAGACATAGGGGTTTATTCTAGTTCATTCTTTCTGACAAAATCCTTCTTAGATGGGCCAAACCATGTGCACTGCAGGGGGGCAGATGTAACATGTGCAGAGAGAATTAGATTTGGGTGAGTTATTATGTTTCTGTGCAGGGAAAATACTGCCTGCATGATTTTACACTTCAATATAGATCTCACTTTGAAGAAAAACCCCACCCAAATCTAATTCTCTCTGCACAAGTTACATCTGCCCCACCCGCAGTGCACATGATTTTGTCCATCTAAGAAGGATTTTGTCAGAAAGAATGGACTAGAATAACCCCCAAAGTGCCAGAGATCTTTTAGGAAAGAGTCAAGAGAAGACCTATTCAATGTCAAGACCTGGATCGGCGAATCTGCGTCTTTTTGGTCAGAAACAGACGCTAATTTAAAAATTTAGCGAGTGTTTCCAACAATGCAGGCCCGGCTTTCAAACAAGTTGGATCTGCAGTGGTGAGTCCAGTCTGAAAATGGCTGGGATTGAATCATTCTTTGACGATATCGGAAATACTGACCAGCATTAAATTCCCCTTTATAGTCAAATAGAGCATTTTTAAATAGAAGATACATTTGTCAATACATTTCTTAAACAAACTCATAATCCATAATATGGATACAAACTAAATTTTATTGCAGGAAGGTGCTACCACTACGTGGATCAAGGCAGTTGTATAGGGCCCAGGGTGCACAACTTTACCTACAGTAAATCGCAAAATTTGCGATACTGATATACATTCAGTGTTATTTGGGCCTGTGTGTTAACACCTGGCACTCATAGAATGCCAGTTGTTAACACAAGGAAGCAACAGCTGCCAGTTTCTCACCTATGTCAGGTGCTGAGGGTGGTGCCTGGTCATGATGTCTAAGCCAAGCCCCACACTCCCAAGAGTGCAAGCTACTGGCCTCTCCACTGCTCTGTGCTAGGTAACAAGTGCAGGAAGGTAGTTTTCTGATAGAGTGGGAGGCAAAAACTGAACTGGGGTACCCAGGACTAAAGCCCCAGCCTTTTGGCGGGATGCACCAACGCCAAAATGTAGTCAAAAACCCATTATTTGGGTTTTTACCGCATTTTCGAATGTACTAAACACCACACACCGGGGCACCGCTGTGGAGGGTATCGCCAGAAAATGATGATACCCTACAGAAGCCTATGGGCATCTCTCCGCAGAAAGGGGTTGTTTCAGGAGGCTGAACCCAGGAGAGACCACTATCCACCCTTAACATTTGGGTACACCACTCAAATCAAACTCATTTCGGGTGAGAAGGACTAGAATGCTGTATATTGGTTCCATCTGTTAGAAGCTCCTGTTTACGATTTTATCCTGTATTGAATTTCATCTGTATGTGGAAATAAATACTGTTTGGAGACAACTACCGGCTTTGTTATCCTGAATTGGGAGGAATCCTATGTGAAAGATACTGCTACGTGAACGTAGGGATCAATACACAGGTCGGTTCACCTTCTATCTGAGTATGCTGGCATGATGTGTGAAGAGTTGTCCACTTTCCAAAGAAACCCTTATGTGAAAATAGGGACCAGTCCCAAGGTCAGTAAAGATTATTAGCTGACCGGTGTGGAATGTGTGACCATTGAAGTGGGACACACACGAGAGATAAAGAAAATGCTATGTTTACATAGGGACCAACACTCAGGTCAGTGTGGTCCTATAGGGAACCCCTTGAACACCTAGAACACAACGTGGGGTATCAGGAGAGATTGTTTCCATAGATATCAACTATTTACTAAAGAGATCAGCGCCTGGCTACTATCCAATTGTATTTTTTTGGAAGTGTACTTAGGAGTGGTGCTCCTGGGATAGGAACCGGGCAGCAAGATCTGGTAGCGCAGCAAAAGTGGGAAAACCTTATAATACCTTGTGTGAGGGAGCTGTCACGGATTCCTCCCAGAATGCCCCGTAGCCTGCGCCATCACTCTGCTCATGTGCAGAGGGACTCCCAGGGTCCAGAGACAGTGGCGCATCCCAAAGGACAGGTCTTATCTCAAGAGCTGTCCTTTGCGTTACTAAGCACATGGGTAACTTCGCCGGCTTAAGGATTCGGTAGCCAGCAAAGTAAGGCAGCGGATGTTAGAGTATCTCGCCTTTTATTACAGTTACATTTTGACATACTTAACTAGACATAGAGCATAGCCACTATGATGTAAAGGTGGACGAAGCAGTTAAACTGGGTAGCATAAAATGACATGAAAATACATCTCCAGCTTTATTACCATCATAACATGGCCTGTTATAAGCTCAAGGTCATGTGAAGCTCCTAAAAACTGCAACACTTCCCAGTTTAAGCCTGGGTATATTCTACTCTCTTTACAAGAGAATGAAAATAAAATAATTGTATCCACCGAGTGTAACTTACATATATTATTTTGCAGACATGGGCGATGGTTGTGTTGATTCCTTTTATGCTCTGCACAGATAAAATTATGTTAATAAACAAAACAAATATTATTCCGCCCAAGGAATCTAGTAGAAAACAAGCCTAAAAAATATTCCTCATTCTGTCATCTCCGAGTCAGTAAGGAACCAAACAGCTCTGAACAGCACCCCTAGCAAAACAAAATGATAGCCTTCCCAGGCAGAAAATAACCCCATTGACAGGATGCCAGGATTGTATATTACCAGGTAGTTCTTCTGTATCTGCTTCTGATAACTGAAATTACTGGTTTCCCCTCTTGAATGCACCGCTGGGGATTGAAGAATAGAGGGAATAGCTGGCAGGTTATGTGCGTAATGGTACAAATCAATGGTTTTCATCACTTGAAGTAGCCCAGGGGAACGTAGTGGAGCGCTGGGTTATAACTTAGCGTGTGCAGCTGACATCCAGCTTCCCACATAATAAAGTAACTCAACCATACCCAGAATCAAACAAACTTTACGTAGGATACCATTTTACAACACTCCGGTATGAAGCACTTTTTAAACTCACATTTGTTGGCTTATATAGTTGTCAATAAGAACAACAATCATCTTTGGAAATGAGCTAATGTCAGAGGAGGGAATTGACTCCTACAAAGACATATTGTACTCAGTTATTTCCTAACCCATGTTCTTGCGTGGGTGCACAGTGGATTAAAAATTAAAATCCATGTCGTTTTGTAGAATTAATATTGAATGAACAATACAGAATGCATTTTGATTTATATCTAGTTTTTGACTTTTTGTATAAAGAAGTATTATTTTTCTTGTCTTTCTTGATAAAGAGTAAAAAGGCAGGAATAGATTAAGGCTCACATGTACACCACCCTACACAATCAGCCCTAATATATATATATAAAGTAACATGTAGAGTAACAGTATAAAAATTGCATAATTTTGTGAAAAACATATCATTTTATTGATGCTCATCAATGCACAGGCTCAGCACTGCCTCTGATTAAAAACCCTACTATGATGATGCCGCTGCTGCTACTGTCCTCCATGGGCCTGAGAAGCATGTGATGAGCTCCACCAATCAGAGCTCAGTACAAGCCTATCAGCCTCTGACCTCTTGTGCAGTCTCATGGGACAGTAATGCACTGCAGACTTGCAGTTGGTGTGCCTTGGCTCACAATGCTCAGCAACATTAATCATTGTCACATGGGCACATGCTGACCAAAGGGGGGCCCTAGATAGAGGGGGGCCCAGGGTACAAACCCCGGTACTTGTGTACTTTCACGGCTCCCACGATGTGCATCGTACAGAGAAAAATTGCATCACATGCGATCGCATGAGATCGCATGCGATCTGATGTGATGCAATATCATTTTTCACAGAAATTATGGACATTAGTTGACATCATGTAAAATGCACCCCAAATGTCATTTTTCACACTGTACCACCCCCACTATCAACGCCAACCCGAAGCATGGAGAGCGCAGCGAGCCCGCGAGGGGCGGCGGTACGCGTCCTACGACCTTTTCATACCCCCACTATCCACGTCGGCGTGGAGTTGAGAATAGAAAGTGTGGCGAGCGCAGCGAGCCCGAAGCGTGGCGAGCGGACACAGATACCTGTGAAGCCCGCGAGGGGACGCGGATACCTGTGAAGGTATCCGCGTCCGCTAGCCACACTTTCTGTTATCAACTCCACGCCGACGTGAATAGTGGGGGTATGAAAAGGTCGTAGGACGCGTACTGCCGCCGCTCGCCACGCTTCGGGTTTTATAAAAAATACATAAAAATACGGGAAAATCGCATCGCATCGCATGCCACTACATATGACATGCGATGGCATGTGATGGGAGCCGTGAAAGTACACAAGTACCCAAACCCCCCCCCCCCCCCCCCCCCGCCCGAGCCCCCTTTAATCCAGCCCTGGAGTAGATAATATCATTGACATGCTATCATGATGATAGGCTTGTTTTCATGTGGAGGCCTGGGACTGTAGTTCCAGTCAGTGGCATAACTTTAGAAGGTGCAGGGTATGCAACTGCTAAGTGGTCCGGTCCCTTGGGGGGGAACCAAGGCGGGTAGGAAATCCTACTGCACCATTTTTATTTTGTTTTTATTTATAGTGCTGTTTAATACCAAAGGCCATATAATTTAGTTTTCATATTCCAATAAAGAAATCTAGATCTGTATTCCAATTTTTCTGGGTGGTCTATGTTTGTCGACTCTCCACAGGAATCAAGGTGTATATAGGTTTAAGGAATAAAGAACATTGATGTTTATAATGTGTTGTTAAAAACCCATTAATTTTACAATGATCCTCTAGGCCTCTGATATGCTTAGTTTGGCATACCTCACTTACTTAGGAGGCAAGCAAGGGGAAGCACATCAAGGTATTATTAGGTAGGAAAGACTACTTACTGTATGATCATATATAATTTACATCAAGCTAGGATAAGCATATCTCAGTTTCTTTAGTGATGAGGTGCGTACCAGTACTCCCTATGAACAACGTTTTGCTAATCCCATCAAGGTATCTTTAGGCTTTGATAGTAGCATTTAAAAAAAAAAAGACCCTATGATGGCATCTTTGGTGATGAATTAAAGCTGGTTTTTCATTATTACTACAACGGTGAATTTTCTCTTATTGAATAATGGGCCCACCCTGCCGAATACCCGGCCCCCTTCCCCCCCACAGCCGTTTCCCCTCGCAACCATGTGATTTATGTGTAACAAAGACACATCCCCTCGCATGCCGCCGCTGCAAAAGAAATCATTCAATGGTCGCCCACCTAAGGAAGTGGTTTGCGAGGCCGATTACACACTTAGTGTGTCTAAACCCCACTATCCCCTTCCCACATACCATTGTTATTTTGAATTGTAGTTGCAGAGCAAACTTGGGTCCCGTAGGACACGGAGACCCGGACTGAGTGACGCGGTCTCTGGCGCCAGATTCACGTCCTCACTACCTCTGTCTACCTAAACCAACGAGGAAGTTGCACTCCTGCATACCTCTTATCTGGGTTCAGACGACACGCAGACAGGGCAACCAGCAGCTCCTGCAGTGAGCAGTTACACCGAAACAGGATCTCTACCCTCATTTGGCGCAGCCCGCTCCTACAGGTGAAGCCCCATGGTTAATTTTCCCTGATCTTTGCAAACAATACTGTGTCTAATTTAGGGATACATCAGCACCTATTGATCAGTCACTAGACATCCACACAGGGTCTAGCTGACGATTTACAGTGACACGATTTAGGGTATTATACGATTAAAAAAAAGGATCTGTCAGATTCCTAAATTGTATCCAATGTTTGCACTGCACCATCTTCAATACTATTAACAAGAGGGGTAATAGATAGTGGGGTTCCACTAAGTGAGGATTTCATCCTTTTTAATTATATGCCGTTATATGTTTGTATGTTTGGTTTCATTTCGCAATAATTTTAAAATTAACCCATTAAAATCAGGTTTTAATAGTCTAATTGTTCTTTTGGTGCACCAGCACAATACACTCTTTTCTATCCCCTCACATTGGGGGCAGAGAGGAGGAGATCTAGCCGGAGGAGGCTTCATATGAGCCTCCTCTCTTAAAGCGCCCCTGTTCCTCTGGCTGGTAATCCAGGTTACCAACAGACAGAAGTAGTAAGGAAAGTAGGTGCATGTTTCTACACTTCATTGATGAATTACTAATGTCCAACAGATAATAGAGAGATACATGATGGTAATAGCATGCCTAAATAATAGAGATGTTATTTTAAAGAATTATGGCCCCAAAAAATCTACCTAGTTCTTAACTGTATATCTCTTGCTGTCACTGTGATGAGTCTATTCCTCGTTCTCATTATCTTGCCAGCTAACTTTTTTGATGAGCATTCTAACTATAATAGAGCAGACAGAGCTTATCAACATTCAGAGAGAGGCCCCATAATCCATAATTCATGCTGGAGAAGTGTATTCACCCAGGGTGGGAATGAGACAGAAGATGAACGTGTTAAAATAACATTTCCTCTTGGCACCTGCTTTGATCATATCTGAGTTAATACAGTTTTCTGGACACTAAATCTTGAAGACATGTTAATGTTTGCAGAAAAAGCAATGATTTTTATGTAATTTTCAACTATGTAAGTAAGAACTGAACTGAATGCCGCATGGCATATTACATTAGTTAAGATCGATGTACGAAATACAGTAATGTACCCCTGACTGCAAAGCATAATGATGCTCATTTATGGAGGACAAGCTTCCTGAACACAAAATCAGTTTTTGTCACGCTGTGCACCTTGATTTTTACAAGTGCGCCAAGCCTTTCAGCAAAGCACATACAGTATGCTGTCAAACCAAGGTGGCTGCATTAGCAAGAGGACTTGGGAGGTTATTGTGGTCGCTGGTGTGTTTACTGAATGTGCAGCTGCTTTGTGCGAGCTGGTGCGGCAATATGTTTATTTGCCGTGACATTCGCACCTAGCAGTGCGGGTGGGCGGGGCGTGGGATGGCGCCGAGGGGTTGCACCCATTGGAACACCCAACGTCCCCATGAAAATGCTGGGCGTTCCCATGCTAATGCAGCCGTGACGCGGGTGCGGAGGGCAGGCAGCTGATGCCAGCGGACAAGAGAGAGGTGTCTTAGGTCTGCAAGCTGTTCCAAAATCTTTCAATAGTCTGCGACCATCTAATTATTTTGCCCCCGAAAAAAATCGGCGTGCGAGGCGGAGGGCGGCTTTTATATGACTCGCAAAGTAGTGAATTTCGCAGCTTTGCGGTTCAACCAGAATGAGGGTTGAGATCAGTGATTATCAACCTTCTTACCTTGCAGCACACCAAAAAAGATTTAAAATTGCCAAGGCACACCATGAGATCCCCACAGGGCAAAACACATTGGCCCATATACAAAAACATACTGGTCCCCGCAGGTAACAAAAATAAAATACATGGGCCCTTTACATGACAAGAAGAAACAAGGGTACTTGTGGAGTATCACGGCTCCCACGATGGGCATCGCACATGAAAAAATCGCATCGCATGCGATTTTTAACAGAAAAGCATCCAAATGCAATGAAATTAGTATGAAACATGTTCAATGGCCCCCAAATGGCATTTTTGAGGCTGTACCACCCCCACTATCAACGCGAACCCGAAGCGTGGCGAGGGGCGGCGGTTATGCGTCCTACGACCTTTTCATACCCCCACTATCCACGTCGGCGTGGAGCTGAGAATAGAAAGTGTGGCGAGCGCAGCGAGCCACCGAGCCCGAAGCGTGGCGAGCCCCGTGAGGGGACGCGGATACCTTCACAGGTATCCGCGTCCCCTCGCAGGCTTCACAGGTGTCCGCTGCGCTCGCCACGCTTTGGGCTCGGTGGCTCGCTGCGCTCGCCACACTTTCTATTCTCAACTCCACGCCGATGTGGATAGTGGGGGTGTGTAAAGGTCGTAGGACGCGTACCGCAAAACGGCAAAAATCGCATCCCATCGCATGCCACTATATATGGCATGCGATGGGAGCCGTGATAATCCACAAGTACCGAAACAAGTAAATAACAGTTGAACTGGTGGTGGCTGTAAACTGGTTTGGGCATCTCTAGATCTGGGGTCACACTTGAGAACGGCTCAAGGCACACTAGTGTTCCACAGCTCAGTGGTTGAAAAACACTGTTTACACAGGCAGAGAGCAACAGTTTGCTGGAGTTCAGTGTATGATCCAAAAGGCGTACCGATAGTGTACTGTAATTTGGTGGAACAAAGACCACATTCCATTTTGCAGAACCTTGTTGCTGATAATGATTTTAAGGAGGTGGTACAGTATGGTCCCATCCTTCTAAATGATCAGAGTAACCCAGCTGTGTAAACTATACCAAGGTACCACCTGCAGGTAAATAGAAAGCATGAAAACTAACCAACAAGTTCAAGTACATACAGTAGTTCACAGTTTCAACAAAGAGATTGTAATGCCAACCATTGCTATGTCTTCTGTGGGTGGAACTGTACAGCACAATGTTAAGGCAGTACTTGGGAGTCTATGGAACATTCCCTCAAATATTTGGGTTATCTGTATTTGCAGTTGTGTTTTGGCCACTAAGTTTAGGGAATTGTAATTAAAAGCTGTGCCATATTAATTTTATTTTAAACCTATATGATGTAGAGGATTAATCCTGGAGTATAGATAGAGAGTACCACAACACTCGCCATCCCTGCGAATGGGGTGCAACCACATTATTTATTTGATTAATTGTATACTAAGGTGAGTTAGTTCATTATGGAGAGTGTTGAGTTCCTGTATTTGTATTTATTAGAGCATGTGGTCACAGACCACTTCACCCCAACCTGGGAATGGCGAGTGCTGCTTGCACCCCATTCGCAGGGATGGCGAGTGTTGTGGTACTCTGTATCTATATATGTGGGTTCATTTCTAATTAACCTTTGTTACTGTGATCATAGCTTTATCTTACACCCCAGATGAGCTAATTTTTCTGTAACCTGTGACAGCTGCCCCTTTAATTCTAAGTCAGGTGTTGTGTTAGGTGACTGCCTCATCTTTAAAAGCCATAAGGTACATGGCAGGTGAGCTTTAAACCAGGAAAAAACATATGTCCACTTTAGCTATGATGTGTCAGCAGTTGACAGGCTCTTGAGAGACAATTGTTAGTGTAGGACTTGCAGTGAAATGGGGTCCCTTGGCGATGGGCTGCAAGCTTAAATGCATTGATCAATTCATGAACTAAAACCCCATTGTTTATTTGATTAATTGTATACTACTAAGGTGAGTTAGTTCATTATGGAGAGTGTTGAGTCCCTGTATTTGTATGTATATATATATATATATATATATATATATATATATATATATATATATATATGTCATGTAAGACAGCAATCAATTTTGAAAATAAAAGAACTCACGTTTTGTGGTGCACAGTCCTGTAATGTAAAGATACAGAAGCACTCACCCTCCTTGCAGAAGGTTTTGGGAAGAACCGGCACACACTTGTAGAAGTCCAATGTGGATTTATTTAAGGCATGAGATGGTATACAGACACGGCCCAACAGTCGTTTCAACTGATATTCGCAGCCCCTGAGGAAGACTGTGAATATCAGTTGAAACGGCTGTTGGGCCGTGTCTGTATACCATCTCATGCCTTAAATAAATCTACATTGGACTTCTACAAGTGTGTGCCGGTTCTTCTCAAAACCTTCTGCAAGGAGGGTGAGTGCTCATATATATATATATATATATATATAGACACAAGATAGCAGGGTCCGGCACAACCTTCAAACAAACGTAATCCTTGGGTGCCTCCAAACGGGGATAAACAGCAAAAAGAAACAAAGTGGCACTCCGGAGCTTTGAAGCTATTCGATTTTAATTAAGCAATATAACACCAACGTTTCAATGCCTACTTGGGCATTTTCATCAAGGCTTACAAGAATATAGACACGGTCCTACCTTATAAGCATCTCAGAACTCCGCAATTCCGCGAACAGGACCACGCACCCAGGCAGCGGCGCAGGAGGAATGATGTCATTCCGCTGGCGCTTCTCCTAGCGTCGGCGGTGAACGTCGCATAGCAACCCTGCAAACAGTGAAAGAAAAGAGAAGAACCCATTAAGAAAATGACATTTAAAAACCAAAAGATACACACGACATGGCATGACATAACTCTATACAGTCTAAGGCAACCAAATATGATGCCTGAATTAATGAATTATTAATAAAAGCAAGTATGTTACTGCATAATACGGGTATTCAACAACAAACCCAAAAAGTAAAGAGCTAATGTATGGACCACTAAAGGTCAACACCGCTTTATTAGGTAAGGGCATCTAAAGCCCTAGCACAAAAAGTAAATGGCACAAGGAAAAATATAAGCAGAAATGTAAAAAAGACAAATAATTTTTTTAAAATAGTATTTACAAAACAACCTAATGGGATTTAAAGAGACAGTACACTGATGCCAGAATGGTCATTTAACCCATTGGGCGTTACCGTCCCCAATCTAAGGATCCACCTAGCTTCACTTTTTAATAGGCCAAGACCCCTATTGCCACCCCTCAAAGACCCTGGCACATGAGCAATCATGCAATATTTAAGTTGAGACATTGTGTGGGAAGCAGTGACTCAATGTGGGGCCACTGGTTGTTCACTTTGGCCAGTCAAGAGAGCATTCTTGATTGCTGACCTGTGAGCTGCCATACGTTCCTTGAAGGATCGTTCGGTCTTGCCGATGTATGACAGCCCACAGGGACAGGCTATTTGGTACACCACATATCTTGTGTTACAAGTAAGTGTGTGATTGATATATATACACTTTGCAGTTTGTGGGTGAGGGAAAGTATTCTCTACCATTAAAAAGCGACAGGTACAGATGTAGAGGGATTCATCTTTGCAGGGGATGGCGATGCCAGCCGCCATCCCCTGCCCCGCGCCATCTGTATGCCGGAAGGTGGTGCGCGCGCGTCCCTTTCCGACGGTGCTGCCCTCAGTCGCCCGGTGCCCACACCGGTCGACCGCACCCCCCGCAGTGCCCTCTGGTCCCCCCCAGCCCCCTCGAGCGGGAGGCGGACAGTATTGCGTCTGCCTCGCCGCCCGGATACTGAGATGCGCGCGCGTCTCAGTCAGTTGGAGCGCCATGCTGCTGGCGATTCGCCAGCAACAGTAAGGCCGGATTCATCTGTAGTACATGTACACCGAATGTTACCTTTTTTGGAATTCCTAGTGCTCGGGCCAATCAGTATCTCAATTTTAACTAAAGTGTCTTTGAGATTTTTAGGTCTCTTGTAACAAGCTAGTAGATCAGTGGTCTGTAGGCCAAGATCAGGGTCTGATTTGACCATAGGCCAAAGTTTCTTGGAGGTGGAATTTACTACGGTACTGCTTGATTTAAAGGTGGTAACCCAGGGCATCCGGTTACCTAATTCCTTTGCAGTAGCTTTAGGCACTAACAGATCTTTCCTCTCAAGGACATCCACCCTACTTTTAGCTGCCTCGAGCACCGAAGAAGGGTACCCCCTATCTTCGAATTTTTGTATTATAGAATCCATCTGTCTGTCTGCTTTGATGGGATTGGAATTTATACGTTTTGTGCGCAGTAGCTGGGAGTAGGGTAATCCTTGAATGGCTGACCTGGGGTGACAGCTAGAGTAATGCAGCAAATTGTTTCTATCGGTGGATTTGGTAAAAAGACTAGTGGACAATTGGCCAGCTTCACATCTAATCTCCACATCTAAAAAGGTTATACACTCTTTGCTATGTGTGAAAGTAAATTTAACTGGACTAGTTGTTAAATTGTGCTGTTCAATGTGCCTAGTCAGGTCTTCTGCTGGGCCCCTCCAAAAAATAAGCAGATTATCTATATAGCGGGTGTAGAAAAATATGCGCCCCGCTATATGATGATCCCTAAAAAAGATCTCCTCCTCCATCCAGAACATAAATATATATATATACCCACAATAGTGTTATCCGGCACCCTTAATATTCAAATGGAAATATTCCGTCTCTCTAATGATACAAATACAATTGTCATAACATATATAATATTTATTAAAACACTTAAAATAATTTATATTCAAATTCTTGTCTGAGATGTGTTTTCCACAAGATTATGCATACAACATGTGCCCGATGCGTTTCGTCTCGTTGCGAGACTTCATCAGGGGTGCATAAATTTAGAATGAATCTATAAAAGCAGAATATAGCAATAAATATAAACAATTTTTTACAAATTTTTACAAACAGAGAGACATAAAAACTTTTTTTCTAGACAAAAGATATGTATATAATACTTCACATTGAATACACAAAAATATATAAGGAGGCGGGAACGAACGAGTGGGGTAACTTTATCAGGGTATTTCATATAATATATGTAACATGGTGTTAGATTCACCCCTTAGCTAATTAAATTGTTGATATATAGTTTTAGCCATATACTGGAAGATACAGTGTATTTACCTTATGATGGTTAAAGGTAGGGATACCTAACAGTCACACATGGGTGTAATTCCTTTAGTGGGCTGTAATATTTCTTAAACACTCTTTTTGTGTTAGATGGGTCCCCTATTTGGGTGTAATCCTAAGTCCACAAAAAATATACAACCGTTTTAGTATATCATTTCATCATTTTTAAACGTTTTTAAACGGTATGTTAATTAGATGGAGACATGTCACTGTTTTTTACCTGTAATAGGTCATATAGTAGGACTTCTAGATTCTTAGTTGTTCCTCTTACTAAGGGTTCCCAAGGGGGGAGTACCTAACAAAATTTATTTATTCAGGTTAATATTTAACATCATAACCACTACTCTGTCTAATAGATAAATAAATATCATATATACATACCCTTTTTGTGGGGTGGGATTAGATAGACCCTCTATTTACAAACCAGATTAGGTCCCTCTGGTAATACTGGTCCTAATTGTGACCAATGTTGGAGATGGTCCTAAGAAGGATTGGAAACTTATTTAACCAACCAAATTAGTCGTTGTTGGTAATACATCTTTAAATATTACACTTAACATACCTCAAAATGGTAGGGAGCTATTTCACAGGCCCTTGATTTTCATACAGTATTTTTCAAAAAATAGACACTTAGCCGTTCCTATAACATAATACATTGATCTGATGTTACAACATAATCATTTAACAAAAATCATTCTTGGAATAAAAGGCAAAAAGTAAAAGGTCCAATAACCAATTAATGGCTTACCTATGTAGAAGGTGCATGTGCTCATACCAGATCTCAGCCTGCAAGTGATTCAGTGTGTCCCTGTGCAGGTATTTATGCAGGGAGGTAAATGACCTCACTTCCTGTGTAACTAATATTAAACTAAATTAAATAAAAATAAATTTATTTTACATTCGATTAATCTTTCTGGGGTAGTATTATATATATATTATATATAATATACATGCTATGAGGGGGCTATATATATATATGCGTATGAGGGGGCTACCGCCGCCCCCATAGCACACCCGGTCAGTTGGAGGTAAAAACCCCCATTATAAAGGAAGAAGTTTTTGGTTAAGATTATTCTAGGAGCTGCAGCACCAAATCCACATCCGGCCCATTGTATGCAGGGTGGCCTGTTATGTAGTCCCTAACAGCGGCCATCCCCAAATCGTGTGGAATGACCGTGTAGAGACTACACACATCCACCGTAAACATACTGATGTCATTATCCATCTTAACAAAAGACTGTAATTTGCACAATAAAGATGTAGTATTCAACAAATATCTAGGATGAGCCCAGATACAAGGCTGCAACACACTGCCAATCAGAATAGAAGAAGGTTGATATAATGATTCCCGGGCTTTCACTGTTTGCAGGGTTGCTATGCGACGTTCACCGCCGACGCTAGGAGAAGCGTCAGCGGAATGACGTCATTCCTCCTGCGCCGCCGCCCGGGTGCGTGGTCCCGTTCGCGGCATTGCGGAGTTCTGAGATGCTTATAAGGTAGGACCGTGTCTATATTCTTGTAAGCCTTGATGAAAATGCCCAAGTAGGCATTGAAACGTTGGGTGACGTTTTTTAAAAAAAAAAGCTGCACCCCCACAAGCAGCGAAACGCATTATGTTTCAGCCTGGACCAGGAGAAGCTGATCACTTTTGGACCCACCACTTGGAATCCCTTAATACCCTTGGCTGCCCGTCTCCAACCCTGAGAGCCAAACAGCCCTTTAACGTCTCGCACTTGCGCTTCACCAGTGTTGGCGCCACATTGATACAACGTCCAGCAGGAATCAAGGTTGGTTCTTCACAAACTGAGATCATTGACCAGCCGGTCTTAAAGGTCACCAACCCTGAGGACACCTGCACATGGTTACCCTTCCCTATTGGAGCCTCTAGCGACGTGAGAGACATCTTGTGGCCATCCAACCAGCTGCCAAGCCCATCACATCAATTGGGGTTCTGACCCTCTGTGGCCCCACATAGGGAAGCCAATCCCGGGGCATTTTTTCAATCCCGGGATTCGGGATTGAAAAATGCTCAATCCCGGGATTCCCGGGATCCCGGGATTGGCTTTCCTAATAAAAAAACGCCCTGGCCGCCCCGCATTTACTTACATTTGCAGGGGCGGCTGGCGGCCGGGTTGATGGGTGGGAGCCGGGATGCCGGGTGGGCAGCTTCATCCGGCCGGCGGCAGGGTGGGAGCCGGGATACCAGGTGGGCAGCTTCCTACTTCGGGAGCCGGGTTGCTGGGTCGGCTGGCTGGCTGGCTAGGTGGGCGGGCGACTTCATAATGCGGAGTTGCTTGCTTGCTGGGTGGGCTGGCTAGGTGGACGGGCGGCTTCATCTCTGCCTGCCTGCGCAGCGTGACCTCTCGTCACGCTGAGAGGTCATGCTGCGCAGGGTTGCTCTGCTGGGTATGGGAGTATCTGGGCAGCGGCTGAGCGAGTGCTCAGACGCTGCCCGGCATTAGACTGCGCATGCGCAGTCTAATCCCGAAAATCCCGGGATTGGAAACTCCAATCCCGGGATTGAAATCCCGGCATTTTGGGGGCCAAATCCCGGGATCCCGCCGATCCCGATCCCGGGATTGGCCACCCTAGCCCCACAGTCACATTCCTTTGAGGACCGTTTTGCACTTCCACCGTTGGGACTAGATGACAACTGCCATCAGTGGTAACTATCAGCCAACAGGGCTATCTGAAATTTTCAGTCACCCAATCTTTTCCACAATATCACCCAGTGGGTCCACTTTATTCAGCCTCTGGTCCAGTCATTGACTTACCTTTTTATTGCATTTTATATCATTTTTTATTGTGTATTTTTCCATGTAATTGCTATATGTGATGTTGTTTTAATTGACATTAAATATTTGTTTGATTATTTCATCAATACCAGCGCCACTTCCTTTCCTTTTTTCTTGGTTACTTTGGGGCTGACTACCCCTTTATCAAGTGGCAGCTCTTGGCAAAGCACCCGTGGTAGCGCCTGTCCGTGCACCCTAGGGAGCACATTGCTATGTATGTACTGTAGTATATGTAGTATACCGCATAGCGTTCCCGGAAGTGAGCGTCCCCGGTCAGTTTTATTTGGTTTTATATAGTTTCATTTAGTCATATTTCTCATTATATAGGCTTCCCACAGTCACCATCTTAATAGTGAAGACCACTATTAGAAAGGGATTTTCCTATTGCCCTATCATCTCCATCCTTGGACACAGGAAGTGAGGTCACATAATAGAGGGGTATATAAACCCCAGCAGTTCAGCCAGAGAACACTATTGCTCTCTGACTGAAGATACCATTCACGCAGCTGAAATTGGTAGGTTGCACTATATTGGTCTTATATAGATGTGTATATGATATGTATGTTAGAGCTGTTAACCCCTTTACTACTGCTAGAAGTTAAAATGTGTAGTTGAATGTGAAGTAACTTGCACCTTATACCACTGTAAGATTTACTATATACAGTATGTTGGAGAGGTTAAATCCCTTGTGTAAGTGTAAATGAACGTGTAACCCATACCACACCTTTGAAACTTTTCATTATTTATAGAATATACCACAGAATGTCAACTCTGTGAAGATATCAGTTGGAAAGTTGTCTATATTTGTTCTGAGATTATGGTATGTACAGTACATCAGTTCACCATTTGCTGTATTTATCGCTATGTGTGTCGGTTATCTCTGGATACTTTGGGTCATGATGCATTATTGTCTTATGGAAATATCTGAAAATCCCACTATGAACAGAAAAATAATAAATCATTAGGTTTTTATGAAGCAATATGGATACATACGTTAGGAACATACTGCTAATATGTTTTTGAAACATATCAATCAATTTTTTTGACAGTATACTTTGATCCATCCTATGGTTCTGTCCATATTTCGTTTTCCCACCATCTGAAAGAATTAGCTGTAGATTAGATTGGTATGAATTAAGAAATGTTTTAATTTTTTAATTTTCATTTTTAACAGAACACACTGGTGAATAGGGGGAGGGGTTCTTACTAATAATCCTCCTCCTCTCCCCTTCCCCATTCTCAATTATTCTTGCTTATTTATTTATGTCTCCTCCCTAAACACCTTTACTGATACATAGTTTACCGATATAATTGTTTTTATTTTATTCTATTTTTTATCCTATTGGTTATAATGAATTATGTTGATACAGCATTGTTTCATCATCCAGATACCGTGTTACCCCTGAAGAAGCCCCTATGGGACGAAATGCGTAGGGTCATTTCAGAAAAACACTGGAAAAAAGTTGGATCAAGTATCTAATAAACTGATGTGAAAGCATCTATTGAAAATAACTCTTACACTGTTATACAAAATACATTTATATATTATGTAATCAGCTGCTCCAGGTGCCACAATCAAAAGAGTCATATACAGTATAGTACAAAAGAATAGAGCACTCAGGAGACTTGGCATGCAAATAAAACAAACTGTATTGAGGTATGAACAGCCGTTTTCGGGACCGTAGCCCCTTCCTCAGATACCTACAGCAATTTGACAAACACACAAACCCCCCTACATATACCCCATTACTTACCATGCCGCGGCGTCTCTGTACGCTGTCTCCATCATGCCGGAAACCGTCAGATGCCGCACTTCTGGTCACAGTACTCATGGTGCCATGGTAACCACCGCATTTGCATTTCACCAGGCCCACAGTGCGTTCCATGGACTGCACATTCTGTTAGGTTCCTGCAGCGTCTCGTGACCAGCGGAGTAGCCAATCGGCACAGCGGCAATTAACTGAAACAAAAGAAATATACATTAACATACATAAAGCGCATCTGGATACATACAAATAAACTACAATATACTGTATTGTATTGTAACTTAATGAGTTCCAGTTTATTTTGTCATTCTGACCACCCGGTCTGGTGGTGCCCAAACGCAAAATCCACTGGGACTCTCGTATCATCAAAGCTTGGTCAATCATGTAATATTTCAAACCTTCAAGCACATGACCCGCTGCCTTAAAATGTCTGGGGCGCGGGTTGGTCCACATTCTTACCCCATAGTGTAAGGCTGATAGAGGACCTATGTGCAGCCATCCCCTCCTTAAATAGTTTGGACTATATATATATATGCATATATATACACACACATATACACACACAATATCATCCAAGGGCAGCACTCCTTTGCAAATACTCAGTGATGAACCCCTGGTGCCTTCCAAATTACCCTCTATGGATTCCAGGGAAATTAATAATGCAGGTAGGTGGGCGGCACTCGAAGGCTGTAAATAAATGAGTAGCAAGCAAGTAGCATGATGTAAAGCTACCTGCTTGCTGCTCATTTATTTACAGCCTTCGAGTGCCGCCAACCTACCTGCATTCTAAATATATACAGTATATATATATGAGGCGCTTTGTCTGAGATGCAGGAGCGTCTCAGATGTAATTGCGGCAGGGTACGGAAACCCTGCCAACAGGGTATGGAAACCCTGCCAACAGGGTTAGGAGTTTTGTAGCGTGTTTGTCTCCTGCACAAAGGTGGGGTGCGGCCGAAGGCATCTCATGCACAATAAAGGAGGCATTTACCAGTGCTCCATGTTACATACTGGCAAATGCCTCCATTTGAAACCCCCACTATCCACGCCAGCCCAAAGGATGGCGAGCGGACGCGTTACGCGTCCTCCTGACCTTTTCATACCCACACTATTCACGTCGGCGTGGAGTTGATTTGATAAAGTGTGGCGAGCCACCGAGCCCAAAGCATGACGAGCGGACGCTGAATAGATGTAAAGTAATCCGCGTCCCCTCACCACGCTTTGGGCTCACCACACTTTATAACATCAACTCCACGCTGACGTGGATAGTGGGGGTGTGAAATAGACAGGAGGACGCGTCCGCTCGTCACGCTTCGGGCTGGCGTGGATAGTGGGGTTGTTTCAGGAACACATTCACCCACCTGTCATGTCAGCCAGGTTAAAATGGTCAATGGTTCCCCCACAATGTAATAAGCGCTGACTACGCTAACTACATAAGCTCCAGCTGGCTGCGAACGGGTGGGAACACAACGCTGATACTAACAGGGACGTCAGACCGACTACGCTAACTACGTAAACTCCGGCTAGGCACGAACTAGCGGGAACACTACACTACGCTGACTAGGCTGTCTTCGCTGCCAAGGGAACACTATGCCTATTCTGACTGGGACGCTACGCTAACTGCATAACGGACGCCGTGAAAATACACAAGTACCAATTTTTAAACTTTAATTATTTTTAATGCGCAGCTTGTATAACGCTGCAAGGACGCAGAACAATCACACACGGAACTTGTGGTGTATACTATTCGGGTGCAGTATACAACTCAGTGGAAATTGGGGCGACTTCCCCTTAGGACAAGTTGGACAAGTGTGGGGGAGGGAAAGTATACTTTTTTTATTCCTTCCATCGGGATACCGGCATCAGTATATTGACCGCCGACATCCTGACCACCGGTCATCCGTATGTATCCTGTGGGGATGCACTAACATCTGCCGCCCCACTTCACCGTACAACACCGGCATACATAATCGTATATGCACTAAGATATGCGATTATGATCACAAAGGGCATCTCTTGCCCTGTACAAAGCAGCCAGCGACGTGACCATGGGTCGACGTGACCGCATTTATGTTTAAGAGCAGCCCGTCCTTAGTCACCATTTTGATGATATTTTCTGAATCTACCACTTTTCAATTGTTTGCTAAAGCATTTTTTTTACCTAACTTTCTACTCATTCTACTCAGAATTTGAAAATCTGCCGCTTATCAACTGTGACAAATCAAAATGACCAATTCTCTTATTTAAAAAAAAAAAAGATATGCAGTAATCAGTGCTGTAATTGAGTATCAAGCAGTGGCGTAGCTAGAAATTTTTCTACGCCCTGCCCAAAAAATTCTGGTGCCCCCCCAAGAAGGGGCGAGGTGATGGACTACGGGCGCCGCTGGCTGAGCTGGACACACTCGTTACATATGCACGCGGCGGGGACCCGCTCATTTAATATGCGCTCACTGCTGCCTGGGTCGCCTGTCAGTTCAGCTAGCGGCGCCCACCACAGACCCCTCTGGCGCTGCTCAACCAACCCGCCGCAGGGTCTGCCACATATGTAGCTACACCACTGGTATCAAGGACCAAGCAAGTGCTGTTCTTTTAAAACCTCTACTGGAGAACTCTGCACTCAGAACTACAGAACAGCAATGATTTATAAGGATATAACAGCTGTTAATACAGAGTGTGAGATGACACACACCTCAGAGCTTGTTCCAAATCCAATATCTGCTACAAACACAGGAATTTTGTGTGAAGAGGTCAGTCTATTAAATACTTTTAAAGGATTAGGAGTTTGGTAGTGACTGTATGGGGATGTGAGATTGCATAAATGTCCTGCATGTCATTTAAGTCTTACATAAATCTTAACCTAAAAAAGTAGCTACAGTAAAAGCTACAAATCACTGTCTTAATAAAAAACAATTAACCACCGCTCTCTTCCTTAATACTGTACGTACTCTAACTGGTAAGATTACAGCTAAAGAGCAAGTAAAGCCACTATGTTTCAACACCCAAAATAGTGAAATAATATATTACATAGACTGGTAAACACTGAGAGAAAACTATGAAAGCTTGGCGAGAGATAAAATACTAATGGCAGTATTAACACTCGGTAAGAATGGTAAATAGTGCTCAAGCCAATCAGCTCCTGACTGTTATGTACTTGAAAAAGTTAGGAGCTGATTGGCTGACTCACCACTTAATGAGTGATAACAAGAATATAACTTGCTACTAACCAGGACTTCAGCCCTACTGCCCCCTCATAAAATTGGCCAACCCCTCTCGGCTCCAGTGAGACTGCACTGGTTTCACTGTGACTGGCAGGGATTTTCTATGGCAAGCCTACCTGCCAGTCACACACAGTGAGGCAGTCCTGCAGTTCTATTGGGAGATGTTTCCTCCCTCCAGCAGTCCTGGCTGCAATAGAAATAGAGCTGGCTTCCTGTAGGAAGTATCCTGCTGCAGAATAAATATGGAGCCAATCAGATGCCTTCCTGCTGATATTGAATGATAGATATGTACGTGCCTGTATTTATCTTCATTGAGGATCCCATTAACCCTGTCCTAATCCCCAAACTTATTTACTGAATTTAGAACCAAACTTGCACGAAACCTCCACCATGATTCACTGTAGCCTGTAGACAATCATTATTGTACCACTTTCCAGCCCTTAGATGAACAAACTGCCTTCGGTTACAGCCAAATATTTAAAGATGGCCTTATCAGTCCAGAGGACTTGTTGCCATTTACCTGCACATGAGTTCCTTTTTTTTTTCTTTGCATAGTTGAGTCATTTGGCCTTGTCTGCTTGTTGGCTTTTTAGCCGCAATTGGGTGTACCTGTGTCAGACTCTTCCTATTTTAAAGGGAAGTAAGCATGATATGTCTTTCGAAAAGAAAAAGGGTCTGCTTTACTAGAAAGCAGTATCGGGCGCCTGTTATATGAGGTGTGTCTCCTAGCAGCTGCTGGGGTACAGGGGTAGTCACTCCCTGTGGTGTTTACAAAAAGAATTGTAGATAAAAATTTTCTCAGAGAAGCAGCGCTGGTGTCACAATGAATAGATTGAGCAACTTTATGAAAAAAAAAAAAGTAATTTATATCACAAGATAAATAAAAACATTACATACATTTATACATGACAATATCACACAATAAAATATTAAAAAGAAGGTCTCACTCTTTGATTGGATGTGGATCCTTAAGGGCCAATGCCCTATTGAGTATCAGTCCAGATTGGAAAGTGCACTTAACCAATGGTATATCTGTCACCTGGGAAGATGAATGGTGAAGAAGATTTCGGGGGACAATTCACCGGTCCTCTCTATGTTAACGGATAGATGGAAGTAACCGCTGGAGGAATCAATTGGAGAAATGTCCGTATTATGTCCCTCAAAGGACCTCTGTTGGCTTTCAAAGAAGTTGGTTTTCAATACCCCACTCGGGTACCTCCCATATACGAATTTGCAGTGAATGATATAAGCACTGAAGGAGGGTGAGCAGAAATTCTCCAACCTGGACTAGGTTTAAATGAAGGGGGGATGGCAAAACCTCTAACAGGTGGCTATGATGGTGTTGGCACACCTGGAGGGAAGGCTGCTGGCTGCCCCTGGTCACTATTGTGGTGGAGAGTTATCAGTCCCACTTGAGGTATTTAATGAGGGACCACTGTCTCATACAGGTGGCTATGGATGGCGGGGCTCACCTGGAGTTCAGTGTCCTGTAGAGGTCGTGGAGGGTGGAAAAGATTGAAGTTCCCAAAGGTAGACAGACGGTGGACTGGATGGTAATGAAAGTCCAATCTGTAAGAGTGAGAGGCTGCACCTGACGCGTTTCGCCACTAGCTTGTGGCTTTTTCAAAGGTGACTTCAGGTATGGTGGCTGGGGGTATATATACCCATACTAATGAGTAGCCAATAAACATTCAATCAGGTCAATAATACATTACAATCTTAGTTTCAATACTTAATCATAAAGTAGGAGACAAACATGTTCATATAATGGGTATAATACCATAAAACATTCAATAATCCCAGTAAATATCTGTTAAATTGTGAAAATATGTTGTGTTGATAAATAACACTTCCGGGTCAAAAGGTCATTTCATTCCCCGCAAGTGACACAGTTAGGAATAGAAAGGAGGGCGTTTGATACTCAGATTAACATTCCTGGTTAAAGAACGGATCCTCAAGTAGCTGTCTCAGCAATATTTTTTATTAAAACGATATTTGTGAGCTTAAATTCAATATAATGTGTATACAGAATAGATAAATATGTGAAGTCCAGTCAATCCACTCTCTTTACCCTGTCAAACATTACTATCTCCCCTTTTATATACAATGCACTTATTCTAACCTTGCTGTGTATATATACAGAATTATTTAATAATGTCCCACAGAAAAATAATGATCTTCTCTTTCTATTATAGATAAGGGTTAATAGGGTAATGCTATTTGAGAGTGACATTCATGTGTTATAATAAAGTTGTTTTTGTTCAAACAAAGGGGCAGCCCTTACACTGCGCCCATTCATGGGAAACAAATTCCGTCTCCATGACGATTGACTCCGCTCCCCCGGAAGTGATGTATACCGCATCATCTAAGGATGCGATGGCGCGGGTATGCAGCGTCATCGCATCCAGACGAATCAAGGAAGTGACGCACATCGCATCATCTAAGGATGCGATGGCACAGGTAAACAGCGTCATCTCATTCAAACCAATTAAGGCCTCTCAAGCCCGGACTACGTGTGAATACACGTGTCACATGGCTGAATTCCGGCCAATCCCGCTACTCAACTTCCGGCGGAAGCGGGAAGTCACTACCGATAGGTGGAACGCATATGCGTTCCACCTACACATTATATTGAATTTAAGCTCACAAATATCGTTTTAATAAAAAATATTGCTGAGACAGCTACTTGAGGATCCGTTCTTTAACCAGGAATGTTAATCTGAGTATCAAACGCCCTCCTTTCTATTCCTAACTGTGTCACTTGCGGGGAATGAAATGACCTTTTGACCCGGAAGTGTTATTTATCAACACAACATATTTTCACAATTTAACAGATATTTACTGGGATTATTGAATGTTTTATGGTATTATACCCATTATATGAACATGTTTGTCTCCTACTTTATGATTAAGTATTGAAACTAAGATTGTAATGTATTATTGACCTGATTGAATGTTTATTGGCTACTCATTAGTATGGGTATATATACCCCCAGCCACCATACCTGAAGTCACCTTTGAAAAAGCCACAAGCTAGTGGCGAAACGCGTCAGGTGCAGCCTCTCACTCTTACAGATTGGACTTTCATTACCATCCAGTCCACCGTCTGTCTACCTTTGGGAACTTCAATCTTTTCCACCCTCCACGACCTCTACAGGACACTGAACTCCAGGTGAGCACCGCCATCCATAGCCACCTGTATGAGACAGTGGTCCCTCATTAAATACCTCAAGTGGGACTGATAACTCTCCACCACAATAGTGACCAGGGGCAGCCAGCAGCCTTCCCTCCAGGTGTGCCAACACCATCATAGCCACCTGTTAGAGGTTTTGCCATCCCCCCTTCATTTAAACCTAGTCCAGGTTGGAGAATTTCTGCCCACCCTCCTTCAGTGCTTATATCATTCACTGCAAATTCGTATATGGGAGGTACCCGAGTGGGGTATTGAAAACCAACTTCTTTGAAAGCCAACAGAGGTCCTTTGAGGGACATAATACGGACATTTCTCCAATTGATTCCTCCAGCGGTTACTTCCATCTATCCGTTAACATAGAGAGGACCGGTGAATTGTCCCCCGAAATCTTCTTCACCATTCATCTTCCCAGGTGACAGATATACCATTGGTTAAGTGCACTTTCCAATCTGGACTGATACTCAATAGGGCATTGGCCCTTAAGGATCCACATCCAATCAAAGAGTGAGACCTTCTTTTTAATATTTTATTGTGTGATATTGTCATGTATAAATGTATGTAATGTTTAGTTGCTCAATCTATTCATTGTGACACCAGCGCTGCTTCTCTGAGAAAATTTGTATCTACAATTCTTTTTGTAAACACCACAGGGAGTGACTACCCCTGTACCCCAGCAGCTGCTAGGAGACACACCTCATATAACAGGCGCCCGATACTGCTTTCTAGTAAAGCAGACCCTTTTTCTTTTCCATTGCCAATAGTCTTTTTGGGCAGCCAACTATGAGTTGTTTCTCCAGTTACAATGAAAGATTGAATAGGAGACAAACATATATTTCCAGATGGGACCAACACCGAGAAGGAAATCTAGACAAAAATGATGATATTTTGAAAATTAACTTTGAAGAATTGGAGGATTTGTTAAGAGAAGAGACCAAACAATGGTTGGATAGCACAAATTTGCAAAAGTACATTGACAAAAAGATGCTACCCCGTGGCCTCAGACTCCACAAACCCTCCATTTTTCAAAACAATACTGAATATCAGGAAAAATGGGATAGTCTATTAGACAAATGTTCATTCTCACTGATGGAGCTCGTCATTGAGTTCAGGGTAAAGAGAACAAAAGAATTAGAAAAGGAAATAGAAGTACTAAAAACTAAATTAGAACCTCACAACCAGCTTAAAGAATATAAAGAAAGAGATAGCAAGGTTATGGAGAGATTAGTAAAATATGAACAGGAAATAATCGATAATAAATGTAAGAAATTTCACAGGGACCTTACGGACTATCAAACGGATAGTGTAAGATCCTATCGCCTCCTAAACAAAAATAGGAACAATAATAGAACCAACGACTATAGAACGAGAACATATGATACAAGAAAACAATCAGACAAAGTGGCAGATCTCAGAGTAAGAGATGACGCTCCACAATACTCAAGAAAAGGAGCATGGTCTAACAAACGCCCTAATACTCCCAATAACCACCCTAAGATCCCTAGTACTAGATTTCAGACAGAACCCCCATATAATAACCCAGGAGCCAGACCAAAAGACCAAACCAAGACTAGGAAAGAGACTCATGCTGAGTCTTTTTTGGGGCCCCGCCCGATGAGGGATCTGGACAGATACCCCACGGGAGGCACCCCAAAAAGAAGAAGACATCTAAGTGTAGAGGAACTAGGGGGGGGAAGAAGGTTCAATATAAGAAATTAAAAATCTCTAGACCCCCATTAAATGTGTTTAATATATCCTCCAAAAAACTTAACAACACTGAATTGAAATTACTTCAAAAGGGACTTAAGTTTTCGCCCTCATCAGAAGCAAATATTTTCGACTTATATGTCGAACTTAATCGTTTTGTGAGAACACTCTGCAGACAGAGACATTTTGCTAATAAGAACTTAGCTCGATCTGCAGAAACAGCTGCCCCTATCCTACTTGATTCAGGAGACCAAACCACTTTGGATCTCCTGGCAGAATTGTGGTCAGAAAACCACATCAGCCCCAAAAAAATCTATGATATTGACAAATCCAAACTCAAACGTAAGTCAGATTTCTATCCGATTAAAGCAAAGGGGACTAACGTAGAATCCTTCTATAAAACCACACTGGAAGATTTTAAGACACTTTGTCTTCCCAATAAGGATAAACGTAAAACAAGCCTAAATAATAAAAAACAACAATCAAAGAAGAACAAAAATAGAAATAGAGGCAACCTGAACAAATGGGAGCAGATAGCCTTGAAAAATCTTATTAAAGACAACACCATAGTGTTTAAAGAGGCAGACAAAGGCGGGGGTCTCGTGATCCAAAATCGAACGGATTATGTGAACGAGGCCACCCGCCAATTGTCTAATGAGAAATTTTACAAAAAATTGCTGAATAATCCCATACAGCATTTTACTTCCGAGCTCAGGTTGCTTCTTGATCAGGCAGTTGTGGATCTTGTCATCACTAAAGATGAGCACCAATTTTTATTAAACCCTTACCCCACCACGCCCATCTATTATCACCTCCCCAAAATCCACAAAAGCCTCACTTCCCCACCGGGTCGCCCTATTATTTCAGGTGTTCACTCCCTTACTTCCAATCTCTCACAGTTTGTGGATTTTTATTTACAACCCCGTGTTTCCACTTTGACTTCACACATTAAGGACACTACCCATTTTTTAAATTTATTACAAAACATTGTTTGGAAGGACTCATATTCATTTCTAACCCTGGATGTAGAGAGTCTCTACTCAAACATACCACACGATTTGGGTATTCAATGTATACAGAAAAGACTCCAAAATGATGATGATCTCCCAGTGGAAATGCAACAATTCCTCACTGATTCTATCACATTTATTTTGAAACACAATTATTTTTTATTCTTGGACACTTTTTACTTACAAGTCATGGGGACGGCCATGGGGACCAGGTTTGCGCCCAGTTATGCTAACTTATATATGGGGGACCTGGAAGATCAATTAATATGGGGGTCCGACTTTGGCGCGAACCTGGTCCTCTATGGCCGTTACATCGACGATTTATTTATTATTTGGGATGGGGATATCACTTCTATTCACTCCTTTGTCTCTCACCTTAATTCCAACACTTTTAATTTATCCTTCACTTTCACCCATCACCTTTCCACTATTGATTTTCTGGATATCACAGTAGAAATTATTGATGGCAAGATCCACACCTCTAACTACCAAAAGTCAGTGAATACCAACTCGTATTTAAACTTCAAAAGCTCCCACCACCCCATGTGGATAAAAAACATCCCAAAGGGACAAATGCTCCGCCTTAGACGGAATTGTTCCCGTCTGGAGACATTTGATACCCAGGCCACAAATATGATGGAAGCTTTCCACACCTGCGGATACCCCAAACAATTAACAGAAGGGGCATATAAATCCACCAGAGAAAGGGATAGACTGTACCTTCTAGAAAATAAGACCAAAACGACAAACACAGAAAACCGGAATATTGCTTTTATATCCACATTTAATAGTCAATACCAAGACATACAGAAAATTATTCGCAAAAACTATAGTATCTTGAAGCAAGATAGAGTGTTGAAGGATATAATACCTTCTGACCCCTGCTTTATTTTTCGTAAAAATAAATCCTTAAAGAACTTACTTGCTCCAAGTTTCCTAAAAATCATTGAAAATGTTGAAAGCACGTCCAACCAAAATTCCAGTTGGTTAAAACAACAACATGTAGGATGCTTTAAATGTGGTAAAACAAGATGCATCACCTGTGGATACATAGCAAACAAACTGACCACTATTGAATTACCCCAAGAGTCACTTAAAATTAGGGGCTTTATCAATTGCGAGACAGCATACGTTATCTACATGCTGTCCTGCAGCTGCAATTTAAAATATGTGGGTCGAACCACTAGACCCCTCAAGATTCGGTTCCTGGAACATCGCAGGAACATCTCGAGGGGCTACCAAATGCATAGCGTCTCAAGACACTATGCAGAGAGTCACAATAATGACCCAACCTGCCTAAAAATAACGGGTCTGGAAAACATACCCCCGACAAAACGTGGAGGGGATAGGTATCGTGTTCTCTGCAAACAAGAAATATATTGGACATTTAAAATCGATTGTCTGCATCCCAGAGGCCTCAACGAGGCAATGGAATTAAATATAGTATTATAGAATAATTATTACTCCTCCTGTCTGGTTCCGTACCTTTGAATGGATTATACTATGCGACTACATGTAGGTGTCGCAATGGAATTAAATATGGTATTATAGAATAATTATTGCTCCCCCTGTCTGGTTCTGTATCTTTGAATGGAGTATACTATGCGACTATATATAGGTGTCGCATATAATCATACGTTCATGAAGGACAACAATGCCCCTTCTCCAACATAAAGATTGATAAAACTCCTTCTTTTTCATTATCAATTTGGACCCTCCCCTCCCCCCCCCCTTCCAATTTCCCTCCCCTTTCTCTCCCCCCTTACTATATATTATATATTTTTTGATATATTTTTTTATTATAATATCATCCTGGATAAACCACACCCAAAAAAAAGTCATATGGTGATAAATTACAAAAAGAATCTTTTCATATTATATACATATGTATACTGTTATAAATTATGTCCTTATACACCTACCAACTATTCTTTGGAGGATTGCATCCCTTTCTATACAGAATAGATAAATATGTGAAGTCCAGTCAATCCGCTCTCTTTACCCTGTCAAACATTACTATCTCCCCTTTTATATACAATGCACTTATTCTAACCTTGCTGTGTATATATACAGAATTATTTAATAATGTCCCACAGAAAAATAATGATCTTCTCTTTCTATTATAAATAAGGGTTAATAGGGTAATGCTATTTGAGAGTGACATTCATGTGTTATAATAAAGTTGTTTTTGTTTAAACAAAGGGGCAGCCCTTACACTGCGCCCATTCATGGGAAACAAATTCCGTCTCCATGACGATTGACTCCGCTCCCCCGGAAGTGATGTATACCGCATCATCTAAGGATGCGATGGCGCGGGTATGCAGCGTCATCGCATCCAGACGAATCAAGGAAGTGACGCACATCGCATCATCTAAGGATGCGATGGCACAGGTAAACAGCGTCATCTCATTCAAACCAATCAAGGCCTCTCAAGCCCGGACTACGTGTGGATACACGTGTCACATGGCTGAATTCCGGCCAATCCCGCTACTCAACTTCCGGCGGAAGCGGGAAGTCACTACCGATAGGTGGAACGCATATGCGTTCCACCTACACATTATATTGAATTTAAGCTCACAAATATCGTTTTAATAAAAAATATTGCTGAGACAGCTACTTGAGGATCCGTTCTTTAACCAGGAATGTTAATCTGAGTATCAAACGCCCTCCTTTCTATTCCTAACTGTGTCACTTGCGGGGAATGAAATGACCTTTTGACCCGGAAGTGTTATTTATCAACACAACATATTTTCACAATTTAACAGATATTTACTGGGATTATTGAATGTTTTATGGTATTATACCCATTATATGAACATGTTTGTCTCCTACTTTATGATTAAGTATTGAAACTAAGATTGTAATGTATTATTGACCTGATTGAATGTTTATTGGCTACTCATTAGTATGGGTATATATACCCCCAGCCACCATACCTGAAGTCACCTTTGAAAAAGCCACAAGCTAGTGGCGAAACGCGTCAGGTGCAGCCTCTCACTCTTACAGATTGGACTTTCATTACCATCCAGTCCACCGTCTGTCTACCTTTGGGAACTTCAATCTTTTCCACCCTCCACGACCTCTACAGGACACTGAACTCCAGGTGAGCCCCGCCATCCATAGCCACCTGTATGAGACAGTGGTCCCTCATTAAATACCTCAAGTGGGACTGATAACTCTCCACCACAATAGTGACCAGTTGCAGCCAGCAGCCTTCCCTCCAGGTGTGCCAACACCATCATAGCCACCTGTTAGAGGTTTTGCCATCCCCCCTTCATTTAAACCTAGTCCAGGTTGGAGAATTTCTGCCCACCCTCCTTCAGTGCTTATATCATTCACTGCAAATTCGTATATGGGAGGTACCCGAGTGGGGTATTGAAAACCAACTTCTTTGAAAGCCAACAGAGGTCCTTTGAGGGACATAATACGGACATTTCTCCAATTGATTCCTCCAGCGGTTACTTCCATCTATCCGTTAACATAGAGAGGACCGGTGAATTGTCCCCCGAAATCTTCTTCACCATTCATCTTCCCAGGTGACAGATATACCATTGGTTAAGTGCACTTTCCAATCTGGACTGATACTCAATAGGGCATTGGCCCTTAAGGATCCACATCCAATCAATGAGTGAGACCTTCTTTTTAATATTTTATTGTGTGATATTGTCATGTATAAATGTATGTAATGTTTTTATTTATCTTGTGATATAAATTACTTTTTTTTTTTTCATAAAGTTGCTCAATCTATTCATTGTGACACCAGCGCTGCTTCTCTGAGAAAATGATATGTCTTTCATCTGATCCAAGAAGTGATCAACACCTGCAAAATGTAGCCCATTTCTATTTGCTTCTTCAAAATAGTTTGTACAGAACATTTTGAAACATCAGTCTGCTTTGAAATCTTGGCCTGGGAGAGACCTTGCTGATGCAGTATAACTACCTTGTGTATTGTTGCTTTGCTCAGTCTTACCATTGTGTTTGACCTGTGAAATGAAGTTGTCTTCTATAACCTCACATTTATAGAAGAGTTAGAAAGTTTCTTAGCCAGTTTTAAGCTTCCTACACTGCTTCTGTTTCTGTTAATGACTGTTTCAATTTACACAATGATGACTGTTATCACCTGTTTGGTTAATAATATATCTGACTATAATTCTATAAAATCCCTGACTGTGCATGTGTTAATAAAAGAGTTGAAGCGGGTTGGAAGGCAAATGGTGGCCACACTATGGTGGCCACACTAAATATTTATTTGATTTTGATTTCTCTACTGTTCCTTCACTTCACATTTGAAATAAAAATAAACTATTAACACTTATACTTTTAAAAGCCTTCTAACTTTGCTGCCTTTTCTCTAAACCTGTTTAAACATTTTGCACAGTATTGTATTTAACCAACATTTTCTATGTATATATATGCAGAAAACAATATTATATTTCGGGAAAGTAACTAAATATCTCTGCTGTGTGCTATGGAGTTATGGGATTGTGACGTCAGACATGCCTAAATGCTGCCCATAATAAAGCTAAATGGTAGGCTCACTGTGTCCCATGGCACCATCAGGGCCAGTGCAAGCCCCCCGCCCCAGGCAAACCCCCCCCGCGCCAAACCGCCCACCCGCCCGGAGGGGGGGGAGGGTGCGGACAATACTTACTGCGGCACTGCGGGGGGGTGGGGGTTGCGGCCGATACTGCGGCGGGCGCCCGCACCCCCCTCCTCACCCCCCGGAGCGCTGTACCTGCTGCGATGTACAGCTTCCGGGTGCTGCGAGTCCTCTCCGTCCTCGCTGAACTCCCCACAGCAGGGAGCGGGCGGCGCGCGGGGGGCAGCGTTGATTGACGCCGGGCAGGAAGGGATGCTTTCTGGTACCTCGGCGGCTCGGTACCGCCCTCCAGTGGCCATACATTGTCTGGCTCCTCTTAAATGTCTTGGGGGAAGGCGTGCTGCCCCCCTTTCTAGCTCCTATAATCACAATGTACAATGTTGGAGACAACCAAGTATTCAGCAGGGTGAAAGAGCATTGAGGTTGAGCGCATCTTTGTCCACTAATTACAATGCCCTGCTGATGGCATAGTGGTTAGAATTAGTGCCTCCTCATACCAGCGTGGAGGATGTCAATTCTCCCACACTCCAAAACACATACTGGTAGATTAATGGGTTTCTGCCCAAAAATTATCCCTAGTCCTTGTGGTAGGAAATGTGAATTGTAAAGGGGTGATTTTAACCCAATTTCTAACAGATCTGACTAGGTCCCTTACATATGAAACAGGGATCGCTCTGTGTGTATTGCCCTGGGTGACAGAATTGGTTGAACGGTCTATCCTGCTAGATCGCGGAGCTTTGCCTATAAACAAAGATGCAAAGCCCGCTCTGCACAGATCTCTCAGCACACATCGCAGTGTGCATCACATATGTTCAGCGATGTGTGCTGAGCGATCGTGCTTAAGCACTTCGCTCAGCAAGAGAGGCTGGGTCGCCCCATGTGTATGGGGCTTTAAGCTCCACTGGTGCAGGTATTAGAGCTGAATATTTTCTGTAAATCGTTGCATAATATGTGCCAGCTATATAAATAAATGGTTATAAATAAATAAATAAATATTTTATCTGGAAATTGCATGTAAAATAAGCTTACTAACTTTTAACAGGAATATTGACAGAAGGAATCCAGGCCCTCTCCACATGACCATACACCTACCAATGAACAATTTCTTGAAGACGACCATTCAGAATTTAGTATATTTTCAATGTGTATTCATGGAGACCAGCAACTAGAGCTTGGAGATGTTTGGCAGATCTGTAAATATACTGGCCCTTGAGAGAAAACAGGTTTCAACAGGGATTTGTAATATGTCTTCATGGATTACAATACATCAATGGAAACTGAATTTAGTGTCTTAACAATCTATTTTGCCTGGTGGTTGCCATAACTGAATATTTGATGCCTTTCCAACACTTGAAGATAATCTAGAAAACTTTATTAGACACAATAATAACTTTAATACTATGTAATCTAGATGCTAAAAGAGGGAGGGTATTCAATCTCAGCCAATATTTCCAAAAGCTTATCAGCTTTTTCCGACAAGATTAGGTCGCATTTACATTCTACCTATACAATGCCAGATCCGTTTTTCTGACTGTCGGAATAGATAACGACAGTTGGAAAGTCTGTCGATCATTGAAAACGGCAATCTGACAATCCAGCGCCTGTTTTCGACAATGCAGATTCAACTTTAAACAAAGTCGAATCTGCATGAGGGTAGTCTTGGCCGGGATTCATTACCCCCCATAGTGGTCTAATGTGATGTAAAAAAATTGTACTAGTATTGTATTTGGCTATTAACTATATGGTATTAAAACTTTCACAGCACAGTAATTCCACAGTACAACCTGTGATTACATAGAGAGAATGTGTTTTAGTGCTGCTGAGATGGTAGAGTTAGAAGGGGGGGGGGCACCAATAATTATACTGAGGGATCCTGTTGTGAACTTGATCGATGGTCTATTAGCTCTCAAATGACATATAAGAAGAGTGATAGGATATTATTCCTGACACATCCCTTGCATGCCACTTGGTACTATAATTTAATAGTCTTGTAAATAACAGGATGACTTAACAGTGTACTGTCATGAACGTCAAACAAGACTTCTCGTAGAAGTAGAAGAGGAAATTAAGAGGCTCTGTCTTTATGAGCATGTCCTTGTGCTCTTAGGATCTGACTATAAAGATCCTAGGTTAGAGCCACCGAGATCAGAGAGGGAAGGATAATGGCTGTTAAACAGTTACTGTAATGTCCTTGGGCAGTAATAACCACCATATATCACATACAGGAGGTATACTCCATAGGAAATAGAAGAGAGTTCATCCAGTATCAGCTAAAACAAAAGCACGGAGATGTCCTGGTAATTACTGCCTATGATCCTATGCACAAGTACCATGAGGATTCAATACCTAACAGATCTGCAAGACTACTGTATGTTTATTCATTCATTCATTCCACCGCATAATACTGGCACCATACAGTATGTGATCTTTCTCTTTTTATTGTGTCGTTTTAAACTAAATTCATTTTTTCTTTTTCTTGTTATTCCCATCAGGTCTACTTTTCCTTTTCATTTGACCTATTAACCGCATGTTGGTGTTATTATCATACTATGATATATTTTATCCTGTTTAGTAACTAACACTGTTGCATCTGCCCCATTTATACTAATATTGGGGTTCACGGAGGTGCAGTTGCAATTGTGCAATCATGCCAATTACTGTTTTGTGAGGAACCCATTCTGAGTGTTAGCGAACAGGCCTCTGTTTCATCGAAAGCAGGACGGCAGCAAACGGTCAATTATTAGCAGTCTGCTGCCATTAAGGGGAAGTGGAGAAGGGGCAGCAACGGCCTCCGTTTATGAAAATGGAGGCATGTCACCCATATTTAGGGGGTGGTTTCTATTGACAGGTCGACAGTCAATACGTCGAACCACTATTGGTCGAAACATGAAAAAGTCGATATGCCATAGGGCGACACTGACGAAAGCTCAACATGCTGATGGTCAATGCATGAAAAGGTCGACATGGGGTTTTTTAAACCAACTTGTCGCTACTTCTCCATCTTTGACAGTTGATCTAAACCCTGCCGACCTAAAGATCCACACCGTTTAGGGGGTGGGTAGAGGTTAGGGATCTCTGTTGTAGGATGGAGATTCCTAGGCCCCTGCAACGGGCATCTTGCCCTGCACCATGGGTGTCATAAGCCACCGGATGGTAGAAGAAATATCCATGCTAGGACACAGCTCGGATCACTACCGCAACAGGAGGCGTCTGCATGTAATAGACAACACCTGCTGGATCATCATACAGCGCTGATCGCAAATCCAACCAAACCTGAATGGTTCTAATACTACCATTGTACTTTCCGGGGTAGTATTTTTTTATTTTATTTTTATAGTTGGGATGTAAACAGATTTCCCCTTACTGCTACAGTTGCAGGAAAGTTACTTCTCCCCCACCAGATCTCACGTCTCTATTCAGGTACTAGATATATTTTTTTTGTTCTTGCAAATTTAAGATGCCCATACTCCCATTGAGCAGGACTTTAGTTGGGATTAGCCTTTGTACGCAGCTATACCCCTATATATTTGGGTGCATACAAGCAAAGGGCACACATTCAGTGCAACAATTGACCACCTAGCAATGAGCATGTAACTCCACCTAGAAATGAGCATGTAACTCCACCTAGCAATGAGCATGTAACCCCACCTAGCAATGAGCATGTAACCCCACCTAGCAATGAGCATGTAACTCCCCCCCTGGCAACGAGCATTGCATCAGTGTCTGCTTCAACTGTTTTATTTACCATGTACTTGTCCTAATTAGCATCTGTTTTGTAAATCGTTATTTTCTTGTTGTTTTTTTTTTGCTCATCTATTTAATGTAAGGCACTTGTGGTGCCATATAAATAATGATAATAATAATGTAGATTAGCTTCACTTATCTGGCATATTATGTAATAGGCATTACGGTGTGTAGTATAATGAGTAATAGGCATTACGTTGTGTGGTATAATTTGTAAAGGGCATTACAGTGGGTATTATGGTGTGTGGTATTATGTTTAATGGGCAACACCATGTAATTTTTTTTGTAGCGCGGCTGTTGATTGAATCAGTGATTTCACATTCATTTGTATGGAGTTTTTTTTTTTCAGCTCAGCTCCCCCTGCCCAGCTCTCCCTGAACACCCACCTGCATCACATGTACTGTAGAACTTGGCAAAACAAGCGCTTAATTGTATTTCGGACAAGTCGGTCTAATTTATGACTACAAATAGAAATCCTACCCCATAAAAGACATTGCCAATAGTCATGCAAAAGTCATACATTAACATACTTGGGTTAATGTTGAGAGTCAAGTAATCTACCAGTATACCTTGGATCATGGGAGGAAACATAGGTGTGCGCACATAGAGTGTTAGGGGTGCACAGGCACCCCCTAATGCTGTGCCCACCCTTATATACTTTTGCTTTTTAGAACTGTATTACATTAAAACAAGCGCCCATCAATCAATTGTGTATTTTGCATTGTTAATTGTAATAGACCATTGTCATATCACTACATACCTGCGTCATCCATATATGTTTTTGACTATATTTGCATGTACTGTTACACAGAGTAATTAGAGGATTAAAACTGAAATAGGCCGGAGATTATGGTGTGGCTGAGATACGTTTTACATTGTAGCGAGTGCCAATAGCTGATGGTAGACACGTCTGATTGGTGGCGTTAGACACACCCAATGGGCGTGTAAGACACACCCAATAGGATAGTGCACCCACCTTATGAAATATGCTGCGCACGCCTATGGGAGGAAACCAACACAATATACAAACTCCATGGTGGGAATCAAACCCATGACCTTAGTGCTATGAGGCAATAATGCTAACCATTACACCATCTGTCCTGCCCCAAATTGCTTCATCTATTTTAAAAATTCATTTTTATCCCAGTATTTGAGAGAAATATGTTATGTTCAGGGATTATTTATTCTATGCTGGTACAAAAATATATTTCTTCAGAAAAAGTATCTGTGATCAGAAAGGGGTTGTTATCGAAGCTGCACTGGAAAAGAAGGATAACATTGAACAATATAAATCCCATCTATCACATTTATGTTTGCTGCTGTATATGAAGACTGATTTATGAGAATGCGAAAGGAAAAAGGATTTTGTGTTTCATTCTTCTTTCTGCAGCTTGCAGGAAGCCCAGTTGCATAAGCTGTACACAGAGATCAATGATCCCTAGCGTTCATACGTCTTCTTTCAATCTATTCTCATCTAGATACAGATAATGCAATGCGGAGGTTTAGTGCTAACCATAACTGGTAAGGATGAGAGCATTTCTCTCACAAATAGGGAGGCAAGCAAAGCTTCTGTAGCCAGCGGCGTAACTATAATTTGATAATTTGGGAGCCCCCCCCCCCGCCGATAATAAATCATGCCCCCCCCTCCACCACCCCGGCCGCCCATGCCCCCCCCCCCCCCCCACCCCCCGCATATTTACCTGTATTCGCTACGCTGGTCCCGGCTCCCCTCCTGGCTTCATTCTGATGCTAAACACGGACCATCACAAAATGGCTGCCCCCATACAGCAGACAGTTTCATAGAACTGTTTGCTATATGGGGGCGTACATTTTATGATAGCCCGTCGAAATAGCATCAGAATGAAGCCAGGGGAGCCGGGACCACCGCAGCGAACATAGGTAAAGCTGCGGGGGAGGGGCATTATAATAGCACCGCAGCCCCCCGGCGCCCGCACTTACCCAGCGCCTCCCCACGACTGCGGGGGCTGCGGTGCTGTAGCTACGCCACTGTCTGTAGCCCAGACCACAGCAGGGTCCTGATGCAGCTCATCATAATAGCTCACTATAATGACTGGCATATACCCATAATGTTGTCCAGTAATTCTAAACATACTTGAACCCCTTCATTGTAATGGTCATTTTCATAGTGATAAATGTGCAGTTTATGCAGAGCATTTTAGTAATGTGCTTAATTGGCTGGTTTGTGTATGATATAGTCAGGGGTTAAAGTGAGAGGGAACGGGGTGGAACTGAGTTCCACCACCTCTAATGGTGAGGTGGAACATTTTAACCTCCATATTGGCCCTGCACAGTAATTCTTACAGAAAAGCATTCTAGTATGCAGGGGGTTGCCAAAAACCCCACCACTGGCCCTTTCTCTGCCTAATGGGGTTGGGTGGAGGGGAGAGGGGTAATTAGGTGGCATTGAGAAATGAGTTCCCCCACCTCTGCATGATCACTTTAAGTCCTGGATATAGGGCAGTGGTTCTCAAACTCGGTCCTCAAGTACCACAAACAGTTCAAGTTTTCTAAGTCTCCACACAAAATCACAAGTGAAATAATTTGCTTCACCTGAGGATCTTTTAAAATGTGTAAGTGAACAATGAGTGCACCTGCCAGGTGATCTGTAAAACAAAAATGGTTGGCGGTCCTTGATGTTGAGAACCACGGATATAGGGGTTATTCTGATTCATTCGGAAAGGCACAGTCACTCTCTAATGGACAAAACCATATGCACTGCAGGTGGGGCTGATGTAACATGTGCAGAGAGAATTAGATTTGGGTGGGGTTTCAACTTCAAACTGATATCTATTTTGCTGTGTAAAAATAAAGCAGCCAGTATTGACCCTGCACAGAAACATTAAAACACCCAAATCTAACTCTCTCTGCACATGTTACATCACCCCACCTGCAGTGCACATGGTTTTGTCGATTAGAGAATGATTGTGCCTTTCCGATGTTTGCCCCAGGCTGACCTCCTCCATTGTCTATGGCAATGGTTTGCAAACTGTTATGAGGTGGGAGCAGATTGTGCTAGGTTTGTGCGCATATTTTAAAAAATATTTGGTACTTGTTTCCTAGCACGGCGCCTGTCGGGGTTAATCGCATACCTTAAGTTAAGGTATGCGATCAACGCGATTTTCTGTCAATTACCAGCCTTTATTGCCGGCAATGAGAAAATCACGTTGATCGCGTTGATGCGATCGACGCGATCGACGCGATTTTACATAGGAAACAATGTGAAATGAGCCAAGTGCCCGTTTTTTGATTGTATATGCCCCCTCATGGGTATTAAGTATGGTAAATGGTCCCCCATTGTTAACGCCAGCCCACTATTGACACCAACCCGAAGCGTGGCGAGCACAGCGAGCCCGCGAGGGGCGGCGGTACGCGTCCTCCGACCTTTTCATAACCCCACTATCCACGTCGGTGTGGAGTTAATTTATAAAGTGTGGCAAGCGCAGCGAGCCACTGAGCCCAAAGCGTGGCGAGCGCAGCGAGCCCCGCGCGGGGACGCGTAATACCGGTGAAGTTATGTTTGCCACGCTTCGGGCTCGGTGGCTCGCTGCGCTCACCACACTTTATAAAGTCAACTCCACGCCGACGTGGATAGTGGGGTTATGAAAAGGTCGGAGGATGCGTACCACCGCCGCCCCTCGCGGGCTCGCTGCGCTCACCAAGCTTTGGGTTGGCGTTCATCGTGGGGTGGCGTTGGGGGACCATTTCACCCATGAGGGGGGGTATGCAATTAAAATTGGGGTTTCAAGGCTTTTAACATTGGGCCTAATGATAAATTGGTCTCAGGGACCATTTTACATTGATTCCAATGTAAAAATCGCGTCGATCGCATCGCATGCGATTTGGTTGCATGCGATGGACAAATTTTTTTTGGTCCCGATGCTTGAGATAAAAATCGCTGGCGCCGTGCTAGGACAAAAAGTACCAAATATTTTGTTGTTCTAGTGCCATTAAATGTAATTTTCTCTTTGCTGTTGGTGCCCCATGATTTCTTATAATGTACGCTCGCTCATTGTGTCATCTTCATTTATCTTAATTCAATGACCTACTGAATAATTTTTTGTATATCTTGCTTTCTATTATTTCCATTGATCCCTCATTGCTTCTATAAAAATATATTTAAAAATGTATTTGAAAATAAAATGTCCAGAACACTATTAAACGGTTATTTAACAAGGTCTTCTATGTATATCAATATCCACTTAATGTAGGAACACAACACTAAACAACAAGACGTATGATCACAGGTTACCCAGTCTGTCCTTTTTGGTGGCGTGTTCCAAGAAGAGTCCCACATCTCATTTTGCCAGGCCATGATTGGATATATTCTGGATTCAGTGGGCACATGAAGGAGCAGAGCTCTTTGGAGATGGTTTACAAAATGCTTCTACAAATGACAGTGCAGCTGGAAGTCATAACCTTTAGTCATGAGAGGTACCTTTTGTCCTGGACACCTTGTTCCCAACTCCAGGACAGATCAGTGGTCCTTAACTTCTTGCGAATGACAGACAACGGATCCCTCTTTGGGGCTCCTTGCTCTATAAAGTCTATGGTTGTCTTATGTCCTGATTAAACAATTTGAAACTCTTGTATTCAAAAGAGCTTAATCTTGAGAAATATAGACATCTACTGAATGTAATTCTACTGAAGGGTATAAATTAACTCATTGACTATTTTCTTTTTACTGGCATGTTATATTTAGACTGAAACATAAATTAATTGCAAATATAATATGCAGAATTTAATTTAAGTTAGTAATGCCATTGGCATTTTTCTTGGTGAGAGTTTTGTCTGCAGCAGGTTTAATCTTTTTTAAAAGTGCCAGTTACCCTGATCTCATAGCATAACAATAAGATAACATTGTATTGTTGCACCATATGTAACGATCATATATTGGAATTACGTACTTACATTGGCAGGTGGAAAAAATGTACCGCTGAAGTTTTATATGGAGGCCTGGTTTCTATGTTCTACTTGTAATGGTAGAAAAACCACCTCAGGCCTCAGGCTAATCATGCAATCATACCAATAGCACACCCATATCACGTAACTCCAAGTATGGTTATTATATACATAACACAACACTTGACAAAAGTACAAAGACAAAACTCCTGTAATATCTGCATATTGTGGACTGAAGTAGCCATTGGTCTCAGACTGCTGTACAGATTTGGCATTTATTACATGATTATTTACTGGTTCAGAGTTGGCTAAAAAATTTGCAAAACTAAACCCTTTTCATATCTAAAAGATTGACCCTCCTTCCTTAAACAGATAACCAATAATAGTGCTCATAGCCAAAGCTAGCAGTGGCACAACGGTTGGGGAAAAACTGCTTGGAGTTCCCCCTAAAAGGCCACTCCCAGTACAACATACTTTATTCCCATGTGCTGCTGTCCAATCTGTGAAGTTTTTCACCACACTCTTACTAACCGAAGCAAAGCAACACTCTTATGCTGGGTACACACCAGGACGACTAGGGTCCGATCCCCTCAATCTGGATCCAATTCCGACCAATTGGATGTAGATTGTGTGGTGATTGGGCCCTTTTCTGTCCTGGTGTGGACCTATACCGATCCGATGCGCGGTCCCGCGGGTCGGTCATTATTGAGATCCTACCTGCTGCAGGTGGGATCTGAATGACGACCATACAGCCGGGTGCGGGTCGCCATCGGATCGGACCCGCTCACGGTGCACATCGTGAGCGGGTCGTGCCCCCCCGCGTCACCGTGAGCGGGTCGGACGAGACACTGACGACCCGCTCACGATGTGCATCGTGAGCGGGTCGTGGTGGTGTGTACCCTGCATTAGATTAGAAGCACAGGACCAGTATCCACAACAGGGTCCCTTTAATGAGCTGTTTTGTTTTAAGTACAGTACAATGGGCGAAGTGCAACAAGAGGCCAAACCTCCAAACATTCAATGGGGCAGATGTATTAAGCCTTAACAAGAGATGAATGCAAGGGTGATAAAGCGAGATAAACGTCCAGCCAATCAGCTCCTTACGGACTTTTTTTTCAAACACAGCCTGTAACATGGCAGTTAGCAGGTGATTGGCTGGATGTTTAGCTCTCCTTATCACCCTTGGATTTATCTCTTGTTAAAGCTTAATACATCTGCCCCATTGTTTGGAGGTTTTGCCACATAAGTACCAAGCGACAAATCCAATAGATTCTGGGGCTTGGAAACGGTGGGCAACACCATAGTCAGATTGGCATTGCCATGCCTATGTGCTTCTATTGCCTCTCCCTACTGTGAGGAATCAGACTGGATACCTCCTATCATCCCCTTTGGCATGTGCCTGGAAGTCTTATCATTGCAAAGGACAGGTATTACCGTAATAGCCGTCCCTTGCTAAAATTTTCAATGCATACGGCATTAATACTGATATGTATGTGGAGAATGGCAGGATGAATTGTAAGCAAATTACGATGATTTCTGCATTTTGCCAATATGTTTATTCTAACCGGATTTGCCAAGAAGATTCTATTTCCAAGCCTAGAAGACAAAAGTTTTCTCTGGAGCTACACTAGCTGCTGAGCACTGAAGGGGAGAATGAAAATGTTACACTACATTTTATAATATATATATATATATATATATATATATATATATATATATATATATATATATATATATTTTTTTATAGGTGGATTAAGGGTCCCAGTGATCCTGTATGCCAGGGTATGCTTGTAGTGCTACAGCAAGCAGCAGACTCATTCACATTAGGCCAACTAAACTGTGTGCCGTGGGACACTTGCTGAGGTCCAACGGGTTCACCAATTCAAATTAATTATTCTCAGCTGGTGGCTGTTAATCATAAGAAAATGTAGACAAACAAAATAGAATGTTATCTCTCACCACATAATTAAACTTAAAGATGACCTATAAACACAATTTACATAATTTAATATTTTTTCTAAATTTTTCAATAAAAATCTTGCGGCCTAGGGGCACCATGAAAGCCCTGATTTAGGCATCACAGGCAGTGGTGAAGTTCCCACAAGGAAAAATAGGCATGTGCCAATAACAATATGGGTGTTGAGAGTACCCTAATGCATTAAGCACTGTGGTTTCCTTAAGGGGAGGCTGCATTTTTTTAGTCTTTTGGAAAATTATGCAAATTATGCCCTGCAAATGGCCGCTTGTTACATTAGATTAGACAATATCGGCCATAATATTGTTAACAATTTCCCTTGAACTGGCTGGAACTCCCTGAGCAAACAATACAGTGCATACACATTAACTATATCATTCAGTGGCCACATCCAGAATCATGTTGTTGTTGACAATATACAGATGGAGCCGCCGTTGTTCATTGCGAGCGCCAGTGGACAGGGACTGGGACGAGAGTGCGTCCCAGTATCACGGCGGCTGAGCAGTGTCTCCCTGCTCATCTCCGGTTTGAGGAGACGGCAGGGTTGGGGGTGGGGTCGGGGCGGCGATGGGGACCGGTGGGGGAGGCGTGGGGAAGCAGCGGATGGCAGTGGGCACCTCCGTTGTCACGGGGCGTGCAAGCGTCTTGTGCGCGCGCGCCCTTTGGCGGGAGCTGGCCGCTGGCGGGGGCTGGCGATACTTTCGCCAGCCCCTGCAAGGAAGACAGCGGCTCCATCTGTATACAGGATTTGACTGCATGTACAAACAGAGGGGGTCATTAACAAGATTCTGGAGCGAGCATCATTATGAAATCATGCATACATATATTTGCTGGTATTTCTCTGGGAGAGGGCAGCCAGCTCAGGGGGGCGGGAGTGGAAAGGGGTATGACAGGGCAGAGCCCAATGAGGGACAGCTTGTTTTGGGGCATGGCAGAGCGGTCGTGATATTTTACCCACGCCCCTGTGTTGGTATTTCAGTCATTGCACTGCGGTGAGCAGGGCAAAAATGACGCAATTCGCGAGGGGCTGGTCACGGGAGACTCCTGGACATTGCGGGAGGGTAAGCAACCGTGGCTGACATGCACCAGGAGACCTAGCAAATATTATTTTGCAATACATTTTTTAGTGAAGTAAAATACAGTACTTAGATTAGCTAAAGAGGTCAACGTTTTGTGTTCAGTTTATGCCCTAAATAGAAAACTAAAGGCTAGTTCATTTTAACTCATTCATTTCGAAACACCTAATGGATTGAACTAATAACCCTTCTGTCACATGGTACACACTATTATTTGCTGGCTCCAGGTGTAATGGACAATCTAGATCAGCACATAATGCCTTATTGAACTTTAGTCAGACTGCCTGGAGGCAACTTAAATACGAGCAGTCAGCTAACTGAGCAGTACACTGTAATTTCAGCAGTGCAATTTTAATGGAACTGTATATTTCTTACAGAGATAAGCCAATGTGGCACACTTATTAATAAATGATAGGGAAATAAAGAAGGCTATAAGGTGGCATGGAAGTTGGAACTTGAAATAAAATAGGAGGTATGCATAGTTAAACATACATATAATACTCTACAACACTTAACAGAAACAATATCTAGTACAGAGTAATTACAGTCAATAATATTAGGGGTATGCATAAGAACATCAAATACTACATTTCACTGCTGTATACACCCATAGCTGCCGGTCAGCATATAGATAGGAGGGATTTATGTTTGGTACTTATGTAGTATCTGGGCTGCCGATTTCTAAATCGGGTCGGATCGGGAGATCGCATCGCATCGCATGCGACCATGCGATTCGATGCGATGCGATGCGATGCGATGACCCGATTTTTCCATAGGAATCAATGTTAAAATGGACTGAGTCCATTTTAACATGGAATTCAATGGGAAAAATGGGTCCTTTTCATACCCCTACTATCCAAGTGGGCATGGAGTTGGATATAAACCTGTGGCGAGCGTAGCGAGCCACCGAGCCCGAAGCGTGGCGAGCGAAGCGAGCCCCGCGAGGGGACGAATACCGTCCCCTCGCGGGGCTCGCTTCGCTCGCCACGCTTCGGGCTCGGTGGCTCGCTACGCTCGCCACAGGTTTATATCCAACTCCATGCCCACTTGGATAGTAGGGGTATGAAAAGGACCCATTTTTCCATAGGAATCATTTTAACATTGATTCCTATGGAAAAATCGGGTCATCGCATCCGATATCGGATGCGATGCGATGCGATGCGATGCGATATCGCATCGCATCGCATCTGATTGTATGCCTTAACTTAAGGCATACAATCAAAAAATCGGCAGCCCAGATACTACATAAGTACCTTATGTTTTATTATATTGTTGAATAAGGTTATACTGTGAGCGCTTGACTCTGGGTTTAAGCAATACATCTGGAATGGGTTGTTTATGAATGGTGGACAGTGATCATGCTGACATGGATGACATGTCAACACTATGAACCGTCAACAAACAATCCTTGGTGGTATAGGGGTCTCCATAGGCGTGCGCAGCCCATTTTCTTAGGGGGTGCACCATTGGAGGGGCATGTCCATCACCGCCTACTGGGCGTGTCCATCACCGCCTACTGGGCGTGTCCATCACCACCTACTGGGTGTGCCAATCAACGTCTTTTGGGCATTAATGCAAACTAAATAGAAGCATTATGTAAATGCCCTTCAGAAGGAATCATTCCCCCCCTACACATACTAGATACTGTAATGGTCATTCACATAATGCCCATTACACATTGTGCCATGGCTTGACACATTTTTGTAAAACATGGACAATAGGTACAGTGTGCGCTGAAGGTGTGCACCAAAAATTTACACTGTAATGCCTATTACACGTCACACACCCATTACATAGTATACCACATGCCATAATGACCATTACACATTATTCCACACACCGAAATGTCCATTACACATTATACCAAGCACTGTAATGCCCATTACATGTTGCGCCTCACACCATGATGCTATTGCACAGTATGCCACACACCTTAATGCCCATTACACATTATGCCATTACACATTATGTCACACACCATAATGCCTATTACATATTATGCCACATAAGTAGTGATTACCTACACTGCTTATTGCTAGGAGTTACATGCTTGATACCAGGGGATTCATGCTTGTTTCCACAGGGGATTTCCTGGTTGTTGGTCAAGGGGGATTACATGATCGTTGTCCAGCAGGGATTACATGCTCATTGCCCAGGGGTATTACATGCTTGTTGCCCAGAGGGATTACATGCTCGTTGCCTAGGGGGGATAACAGGCTTGTTTCACAGAGGGGATTACAAGCTCATTGCCCAGCAGGGGATTACATGCTCATTGCCCTTCAGGGGATTATGTGCTCATTGCCCAGCTGGGGATTACCTGCTCAATGCCATGTGGAGATGCAGTGCCCCGGGAGACGCAGTCTCAGACACAATCACAGCCGCAGAAATATGTATCAGAGGGGGATAGTGGGTGAAAGGGATATAGTGAGCGACAATATAGTGCATGACAGATAGAGAGAGACAGGGAAATAGTGGGTGACATGGAGATAGAGGGTGACATATAGTGGGTGACAGCGATAGTGGGTGACATATAATGGGTGACACAGAGATAGTGGGTGACAGAGATAGTGGGTGACACATAGATAGTGGGTGAAATATAGTGGATGGCACAGAGATAGTGGGTGACATACTGTATAGTGATTGACAGGGAGATAGTGGGTTACACAGACATAGTGGGTGACACAGACATAGTGGGTGATGGTGAGATATTGGGTGACTGGGGGGCATTGGATGAAAGCTGTTAGATGGCAACAGGCTGTGACATTGATAAGTTTACTTACACTTTAGGCAGGATGAGATGGGATGGCTCTTCTTGTAGGCAGGGACAGGGTTCAGCTCTTACTGCATCCACCTGGCCACAATCATCATCCCCGGCAGCACAGCCTGCACTGCAGAATCACCCAACTAGTCCCGTCTCCCCAGCAGCCATAACAGTTACAGGAAGCAGAGGAGAGGAGCTGGGGAAAGATGAGAGGGTAGCTCCGCCTCCTCATCCTGACTGCCCGGAACGTGGCGCCAGCTTAGTGTGCTGAGCAGCGCGGAGGTGTATAATGAGTCTGTTTGACTCATTCATAATAAAGCTGCACTCTGTAGGCTGGCAGCTCTATGCTCGGTGGGGACAGCGCCTGTGATAGAATGAAGGGGGGCGGGGCGGCTGCTGCACAACGGGCTCTCTATGCGCTTCAGTGGGGACTAAAATACGTTGTTACGATGCGTTGGTCAGCTTACTTAGCAGCCAGCGGCATCAGATTCATCACTGCTGCTGCCGGTCAAGGAGGTCCTGTAATTGTGGGGGGTGCCGGTTATTAGGAGGTGCCTGTGCACCCCCGGCACCCCCCGTGCGCACGCCTATGGGGGTCTCTCAACTTGTTCTGGCAGTGAAGTGTTCTTCTTCCTAGTCTACGTGAGTATAAGTTGTGGCACAGTCATCTGAGGAGCGGTGTTGCCACTAAATAGTTCTTCCATATCCCAAACCCAGTGTGTAACCATCCCCGAACCCAACCCCCCTGAATCCTAACTGTAATGTCCCGAGCCCAAATTTTTTGGTAAATTAATATGCAGTATACCTCTGTGCCCTCAGAGTGTGTGCCGAAAAATTAAAAGTGAATGGTATCATGGGAAAAGCCCAGGTGTAGTGCCCCTCATGCATTATGCTGACCGTAGTAGTGCTCCTTACACATTTTGGTCACAGAAGTAGTACCCTTTACATGGTTACTAGTGACCTTCAGACAAGATACCTGACAGAGCTAATGAGGAGCGTCTGTGGATCGTTTGGCAGAGCAACTGGGTCTGCAACGGTTATGTTTGCCCAAGCCAGGTGCTAAGGGGAACTGGACAAAAGTCCCCCTTTGCAGCATGTGCATACTGTTCTACATTGAAAAGAAATCAAAATTTCAAAACTTTCTTAACAGTATTCTGCTGTTTCAACAGTAAATCTTGTTTTATAGACAGTTGCCTCAAGACAAGTAATTACGACTCCACTACCAGACCAGTAACAAACAATAAATGACCTGCACATAAACATTTTCAAGCAATGTATTGTAAAGAGAGAAAATATGTTTAATTGTTGCTACAGTTTGTGACCAGCTGTGATGCAGACAATGATACTAACATGTCACACCCATGATATCCACTAGAGATGTGCTGGTCTGGTTTTCTGAAAACCGAACACACCCGAACTTGCTGCTTCCAAGTGAATCAGAGGACCGTCTCGGATTTTCCACCCAGCTCAGTTGTAAAAATTAAGCAAAATACAATATTTCTGAAGATTGACCTCCTGTGTTTTGGATTCCATAAAAGTCCCTCTATGGAATTGACTTTTGCGATTTTTTAGTTTAAAAAAAAAGGCTGAATTAGCACGTGCTCCGAAAATCGTCAATGTAATCGGATACAAACTGGTAAAAATTGCACTTTTTTGCAGCAAAAATCTCAAATTTTTACCTGTCGATTTCTCTCACACTTCAATTCGCATCCAGATGTTTTGCCATTGTACTGTCATTTCTAATGTATACACAGTGGCGTAATAATAGCCCTGCAGAACCCAAGGTGGCGGGGAGTCAATGAGAAAGGGTATCTGGGGGGTCTGCGGGGCTATTGTTGCCCGCTGCTCCTGCCAAAACCTGCCGCTGACACATCTGTCTGCGGTCATTCAATAGTCGTCGATCATGCGAGGTGATGGATGTGTTCTCGGATACATCCCTTTGCATGTTACCGAGAGGATGCAGGTGGCATGGGCAGCAGGGACAGGGTGTTTGGCAGGGCAGTGCTTACACGCTAACTAGGCAGCAAAAGAATGCTGCTTAGCGAGCGGGTCTGATTCAGGACCAATGTTAGCTACCTTAGCTTAGCCCATTGATAGCTTGTTTTTGTGAGGGCCCAAACAAACCAAGCACCTCAGCCACAAAGATAGCAGTGCCTGTCATTGAAGTGCTTGGTTTGTTAAACTGACCAAACATTACAATAAAAAAAAAAATATTTATAAAAAGGGAAAGAGATATCCTGCCAATATCACAGAGAACAATAGGGGAGCACATCCGCTGCTGGAGTGCTGGGCTTGTCCCCCTAGTGTGATGCAAAAATAGGGGTGTGACATTTGGCCATATCCCAAAACAGAATCATTTATAGGACATGGCCTAATGGAACCGAGGCAATGCCCCTTTTCAAACGGAGGGGTGCCACTCTCCAAATGTAGAATGTTGGCCGGTATGAATATAAAGTGTAGGTCGTTTTTATTTTAATTAGAGATGTGCAGGTTCTGATTTACTCTGATTTCAAAGCAGGATCTTATTGGCTATCCCAAATCACATGACAGTTGTTGACAGTAGCCAATAAGATCCTGCTTTGAAATCAGAGTAAATCAGAGCCTGCACATCTCTAATTTTAATATAACATTATTTTAATATAACATAATTCATACGCATACGACCTTTTCTAATGCCAAATATATACAGTATACAGTATGTACTGTATGTCTTAGGCTCCTGGGTGTTCTCTGGCAGTATTGGTAGTCCAGGCATGGGAAAGATGTGAATTTCTGCTTTACAATAGCAGCAAAATAGCCTTACTATATGGAACAGTGCACACATCCCTAAGGTAGATTAGCTTATTGTGCGTACAGTTGCAGATCGTCTCCATGAAGCTCAGGCATTGTTACTACAATATTAATCTGATCTATTTACCGGAATATCCCATGAAAAACCTGCATGTATTGCCTGAGTTTATGAGCATAGCAAAGCGTGATGATTTTTTAATAGGAATCAAACAGCTAACGGCGGGTCTGTGATCAGTGCAAAAGAAAACAATTTCAAAATTTTAATTAACTGTATTTTAATGGCTTTAATTATAATTGAATAATTTAAATACCAGGGGAAACAGTTAAATCTCCTCAAAGCCTTTTTTATTTACATTTTTAATGCTTCTTATAGAACAAGAATGAGCTCACATGAGCTTCTTTAAAATAGTAGGAAAGTAAAGATGCAGAGGCGATTCCAGCATCTGCCAACCCCTTTACGTTCACTCCTGCTGATGTTAAACACATACCTGTTAACAGTATTAATATAAACATTGGAACCAGTGGTGGAACTTTTGGGTGGTGAGCCCAGGTGCAAAATAATCCTTTGTTCCTATTCTCCGCCCCAATCCAAGTTCACAATTTGCAACATGGCAGTGGGTGGGTGAGGCAGGGGATGACTGGGTAAGGCAAGGGGAAGCAGAGTTTGACCAGGAGAAACAGTGGGTGACAGGGGCAGCAGTCCTCAGCAGCCCCTCTGCACTGCAACTGCTGCACCAATGGTAGTTCCGTCTCAGACAGGAACATATAAGTCCCTGTTGCAGTTTGCACAGACAAACCTTTTTCATTGGCCATTAACATTTTATCCTGGACAAAATTGGGAAAAATCTCAATTACTTGTGTAAGTTGTGTGTGTATATATATATATATATATATATATATATATATATATATATATATATATATATAATAATATCCACTGCTGGTCGGCACTCTTTACACTGGGCCAAGTCCAGGTGCGCTCTGCAATCTAGCATACAAGTCCAAAGAAAGAGGCACTCCGGTAGTAATAATCAAAACGTGGTTGTATTGGTAGCGCCAAGCGCTTTCAGGGATGAAAGCCCCTTCCTCAGTTGCTGTTGTGCCCTGAGGAAGGGGCTTTCATCCCCGAAAGCGCTTGGCGCTACCAATACAACCACGTTTTGATTATTACTACCGGAGTGCCTCTTTCTTTGGACTTGTATATATATATATATATATAAAAACCCCAAAGGACCGGCACTCCTTGCTGTGTCACAACTGTCCTGGTGCCTTTCCAAAAAATAAATGATATACGTCCAATTTGCGGATGGCACTCAGAATGAATAAACCAACAGGAGTCAGATGATAGTCATCTGACTCCTGTTGGTTTACTCATTCTGAGTGCCATCCGCACATTGGACGTATATATATATATATATATATATATATATATATATATACATACACACATATACACACACACATACTGTATGTAAATATATATATATATATATATATATATATATATATATATATATATAGCTGGCGGGATCGGCACTCCTTGAAAACTTGTTTAAGATGCGCCGATGCCCTCACAATATAAGAAATTGTATGTCCAACATGGGTGCGGCACTCATAGCTTCAAATAACGAACACTTACACTGTGGTAGTGACCAACGTTTCAAATGTATAAAAAAAATGTATAAAAAAAATGTATAAAAAAATTGTCATCAGGATTCTGATGCCAATTTTTTTTAATAAATTTGAAACGGTGATCACGGCCACAGTGCCGCACCCATGTTGGAGATATATTATATATATATATATATATATATATATATATATATGAGAGAGAGAGAGATATATATATATATATAACGTATAAAGGTGCTGTAGGTGGCACTCCGGACTCTCTTGATGACAATAAATGAAGTACTGGTGCCTTCCAGGGAGAGATGCTGGCCTCTTGTAGTACAGAAGTATGGGGGGGCGGCGGCGGCACTCAGAAAAGATAAGACATGAGACGGTTTTTGTGGACCGACGTTTCAAAGCCCGCAGGCTTTTTTATCAAGGTGCTGTAGGTGAGAACAGAGTTCTCACCTACAGTTTTCTGAGTGCCGCCGCCCCCCATACTTCTATATATACAGTATATATATATATATATATATATATATATATATATAGATAGATAGATAGATAGATATACAGAGATATATATCTATATAAATATGACATGCAACATCTAATTGTGACTACTACAACATTACTACTACGGCATTATGCGTATAAGCAATGTTTCTATAAGGGTACTTTGTGCACAACTACCATTATGGGCAATATGTGTAAACTGCTGTACTACTTCAGGAATTATGTGCATCAGCGGCCCTACAACTGGGGGCCTTATGTGTATAAGGGGCATTATTACTGCAGTCATTTTTAGGTGTGTATGGGGCTATTACTGTGGGAATTATGTGTGTAAATGGTTCTACTTCTTAGGGCACCTGCCTCCATTGGGGGGTGGGGGGGGTGGGGCGGCAATTTTGTTAAACAGGGCCCCACATAACTTAATCCGCCCCTGGGTCTCTGATTTATGTATGACTAATTAAACATCGATGTTAATAGTGTGCGGAATATTTTACATGAAGGTACTTTATGTACATTGCACATATGAAAATAATTGTTCTTGGCAGGCTTGTTTATTTGCCCTATGCAATATGCGGCGATAAGAAATGGAAGCGATAATGGCAAAAATGTGAATACCGGTAATCCGGAACCTGAGTGCCTAACGTTACTTCATTCATAATCCAGACTAGTAAAACTGGGGAAATTGGCTATATACAGAAATCTCCAGACTTGAACTGCTAAATCATTCACTGTGACACTGACAACCTAGATTTCTGTCGCATTAACAGGAATAGAGATTATTACGCATTCACTTTGTCTGGTCAACTACCTGTTAATTTGTTTTATTTATTTTTTCTTCTACACCTCCTCCACTTATTCTTATGATCTCTATGACCCTTTTGCTTGGACTGAGAGCCACAGGCAAAGTAAAATCATGAGCCCTCCCAGTCCAATTAGTGCTGCCAGCACAATGTGCCTGGGGCTGCTCCTTGGGCTCTGTCTGCTCTACTGAAAAAAAGTGAGATCTGCTCATTTATCGCTAACCCACTCAGCGTAGGAAAACGTGTGGATACCAATCCCATGGTAACAGTGTTTGTTCATTTGTGAGCACTTGCTGTTACTATTCTACACATGAAAATTATTTTATTTTATAGTTGGGTAAGAAAGATGACATTGTCTTTCTAAACCCATATTTAGTGTTTCAGTTGTCATACATCCATTATATATAGGGTTCTTAACTTGTTACTATTACAGGTAGAGTCTCCCGTATCCAACCGTGGTTTTTTTTTGAATATTTCAATTTTTTTTGTTTGTTCCTCACCCCTGCCCCTTTTTTTCATACTTACCAAGTCCCCCGATGTCCACGGCGCCCTTTAGGAACTTCTTCAGCGGTCCCAGGAGTGCAATGCGCGGGTGCGCCGGTGACGTCACCAGCGCGCCAGCAAACTTTCTGAATCTCTCATCCTATTACATTTCTCCAATTGTTTCTTTCTCTATTACATACAGAAAATGCTGGGCACCACTTGTGTACAATGTTTAAATATTTGCCACAGAAGTGATAATCACTTGTAAAAAATCAATAAAAACATTGTCCTTATATGCAAAACCTTATAGGTAAAGCTATCCCCTAAGGTAAAAGCCTTGGTATAAGGCTAAATAAAAATGTTTATGGAAATAGTTAGGGGTTCAGTGACTAAAATTGCTATATACTATGAAAGGGACAAATATCTCTTATATATTTAGCCAGAACTGTCAGTCTGTGACTGTGTGTATAATGCTGGGCGGAGTCATAGGCGGAGTTATACACACAGTCACAGACTCCAGACCTCACAAACACTATAAGCTCAGCTGCTGCAGGGAACCGAAAAAGTTCCCCATCATGTGCACACATCCCCACAGCCCACACACATTATGCAGTGATGGGGAGGCACCGACACAGTCGCGGGACACTCGTGGCAAAAAAGAGGCGTGGTACATGCAAATGAGGGTGGAGTGTATGCAAATTAGGTCCCATCTGGCCACGCTCCTTTTCATCCTCTGTGTCGCTGAATGTGTCATCCTCTGTGTCGCATGTGCACAGTGTCTATTCCTCATGCTGGGGGACTCCCAGCTGCCCCTCCCCCTCCCAGCACATGATGCTCACGGCCTCACCCCCCCCCCCACTTCAATCTTTAACTTAACTGGCACAGTGCCAGTATGTGTGTGGAGGCTGGCCGCGGGATTAAGAGAGTGTCTCTCCCTGAATGTATGACGGGAGTCAGGCCGGCCTGGCCTGATGAAAGGGAGCAGAAGAGGACACAAGCAGGGTGCCAGCCACTGGACCAGAAGAAATGTGGCAGAAGGGTGAACAGAAGGGAGAAGCAGCCTGCAGTGAACCTGGAAGTGGAGGTCCCCATAAAATGCAATAGTTCATTGGTCCGGCGTGTCCCCCAAAAGCCTCCTTCTTTTAAGCCCAGGTTAGTAACCACACACACACACCCTAACTCTACCTATACACCCCCTCCCCCCGCAAGCCTAACTCTATTTATACAGTACACCCTCGCAAGCCTAATTAGAGTGTATACACATATCCCTCCCCGCAAGCCTAACTATTTTGCAGAACACCCACCCCTACCACTGTACACGGTCACCCACCTGCAGCCACTCCACGTACCCCACTTCCCCAACCCCACTACTAACGCACTCACCCTCACCACCCCAACCTCTAACCCCCCTAGACCCCCACAAAACTCTACCTGCCCATAACCCTACCACACTACCAATGCACCAATCCGTCCCACACCACTACTGCCCCCACACCAATAAGCACCCTCCCCCACCCACCACCCACACCACTACAATACGCACGCAACACCACCGCACCCGCCCCTCCAACACCCACAGGAACCCAGCATCCACTTGCACAACCACGACTTACACTACACTCCCCCCATCTACCTGCCAAAACACTGCACCTGCCCCTCCTGTCACGAATACACAACACACGCCACACCTCCACCCCAAATTCCTTAACTCAAAGTATCCATGCACTCACCCATGGCAACACCATACCCGCACATCCCCCACCTACACTGCTGATGCACCCATGCCTCACCCAAACACACTACCCTTGTTACTACACCCACAGCACCACCGCAAATGCACCACACTAAAAACGGTGCATCACCACACCTGACCAACCCACAACTCCCACATGGCCAACCACCCACATACACTCCACCACACACAATATCCCCCCATCTGCCACTTAACACACACCACCCCTAATGCTTTTTCACACCCATAGCACCCTTGCACCCAAACTTCACCCACCCACTACACCCCTACCTACAACATCATCACCCCCAAAAAACGGCAGCATCCCCACATCCACCTGCAAAACACTGCACCTAACCCTCTCCATCCCGCAGTACCCCTGCAACAATCAGCACAAACACTGAACCCGCCCATCCCCCTCCCGCATTACCCACGCACCCATCTGTCTCCCAACCACACCACACACTTCCCACAGCACACCCGCAAATGAATGTTTCGCATCCGGTGCACCCATGCACCACACTTACACACCACCCACACGGACCACCACCACACGTGTAACTCAACCACCCACACTATCTCGCACCTTACACTAGCCCACCCGCACCACCCACAAGCACCCCCGCCACACTTGCACACCTCTGCCACACACCATACTACAACACACACCGCACACGCTCCTCCACCATGACCCACAGAACCCCACCATCCACTTGCGCAAATACAACTGCCCCTCCCACACCATCCCTCCCCCACCAATGCTACACCTGCCTTTCACACATCCACAACATGCCCAAACCCCTTCCCTAACCCACCCCAAAACCCCACAACCAACCCTCCAACACTGGTGTCAACCACCCCCCCCCCAACTACAGCACCCTCACCCCTGCACCTCACCCACCCACACGCACCTCCAACTCCCCCACTCACAAAAAAAACCGCCCCTCCAATGACACCAAGCCCCCCCCCTTTCACAACACGCAGCACCAGCACCTCCCCCTGCCAAAATGCTGCACCATCCCCTCTACATTCCGCATTACCCCTGCAAACAGCCACACCAACACCACAGACGCCCATCGTCTGTAAGCACTGTTCATACCAACAAAATAACCTACACCTTCTTCACAATCAAATGCCCGTTTGATCTTAAAAATGAAACCTCGGTACTTATGTATTATCTGGACTCCCATGTTAAATGCACCCCATTTTTTCATACCCCTACTATCCAACTACGCATGGAGTTGATATTATATAGTGTGGTGAGCGCAGCGAGCCACCGTGCCCGAAGCGTGGTGAGCGCAGCGAGCCCCGAGAGGGGACGCGGTCTCATAAGAAAAACGGGAGTCCAGATATTACATAAGTACCGAAACCTCTAACTATAGTACCAATATAGGTAATCCTCCATATAATACAAAACAGATTTCACACACTAAAGAAGTCCACATGTTAAGTGGGCGGAGCCCCTTACGATGGTGTGAAGAGCACGGGCGCGATGAATCTCCTAGTATCAAATAATTAAGAAATGTATTCATATACAATTAGTAGAAATGCATAAAAAAGAGCAGGGGGGGGGGGGTGTACATATATTGCATGATCATAATAAAAAGAGGATACGAGAGAACAGAAATTATTAGCATAATACTAATTGAATTGTATAGGAATACATTTCATAATTATTTGATATATTTGTTCCTATCTATCAAATTGAAAATGATACATGCAAGGCTATCAGCTTTCAAAGCTGGCATATACAGTATGGCCATTATATGAGGACAATATTAGGGCTAGGCGTACATGCCAGGATAAGCCTTGCATGCAGTATGGATTTTTTGTATTGCATGACGTCCACTTTATTTGACAGATGACTTTACCTCAACAGTAAAAATAGTGAGTGTTTTATCAAAACAGCTGCCCTAAATGTTACTTTCCTTGAATATTTTTTTACTTGCTCTGCTATGTTTAAGTAAAAATATTTATGGAAAATATGTACAAATATTTGTATTTATAGAAATCCTGGAAGTGCTTATTTTTTTTGACCTGTTTGTTTTGGTAGGAATTACAAGTTGCCACTAAGTTGCCAACCTTCTAAGTTCGGTAGAGGTCCAAGGATGAGGACACAATGGACTAGTGAAGTCCAAGAGAGTTTTTATAGAAGATAATGACTTAAAAACAGCTGTTCACTGTGGTGGACTCTATGAATGAATGGCCACTATGTATTTTACTTGGCTACATAGGTTTAATGCCTGAACATCTGCCAGTGGTTATTCATTGCTAGGAGCAGGGGGAGACCAACTAACTGAGGGCTAGTTTTGATCCTGTCAGAGGGCCATGAACAGCCACACTTTCATGGGCTTATATGTATGTATTTTTGTTTATTTTTTTGCTTGCTTGTGGAAGTTCCCCAGTTTTTTGGGGGCACCCCCCTTTTTTATGGATTAAAAAACTTCTGAACTTAAAAAAAAAAGTGTTTGCACAGGAGATTTTTTTGGACACATACGCCTCATATCGGTTTGCTTCCGCCAATTGATAAAGATACCTTGATGAGTGGTTACCTCTATTAGTGATAGGTGAGTAAGGTACGCCATTTTTATGGCTTGCTTTTCTCAAATTTTATTCCCATTTCTATATATATATATATATATATATATATATATATATATATATATATATATATATATATATATATATATATATATATATATATATATATATACACATACACACATCAGCACATATTGGATCTCATTTGTCTTCCTTGTATATACCTTGGAGTCACTGGGGCTACAAATAAGAACTCTGACACAGAAATTTACAGAAAAAGAAACCCAGATATCCACACCATCTAGAGATCCATTGGGGGTTTGAGTACCCCCACCATTTTTATTAAAATATTCTTCATCAGATATTAGTATATAAATGAAATGTACTTATAGCCACATCTCTGCCTCCAATTTATTATTCATTCCAACAACTCTACACATTGGCCCTTGTTTTGATTGACTTGCAAGGCTGTGAATTTCGCAGTCTTGCGAGTACACCATTCACCCGCCTCCCCTCGCATGGCGCAACTAACCACAGGCATGCAAATGGTTGATTTGCATAATCATCCATTTGCAGCCTTGCGTGCGGGCACAAAATCATTCGATGGTCACCGCATGTGCAGCTGCACATAGCGGCTGCACATGCGCATATCTGATTATACACATGCGCAGTCGCAAAAATGTATTCCCTGTGCAAACAAACAGTGGGGGGGGGGGGGCGCGAATGAACCTGAATAAGGCCCATTGTTTGTATATATTTTTTTCTTTTTTCTTAACATATCCGAGCACATGGGATAACACTAAACAATTGAGAACTGAAGCATCCTATAGAAAGAAACCTTTATAGGTTTGAAAATCATAGTTATCACCGTGAGTACCGATACGCCCATATTCAAAGACACCTTTATATATATATATCACTAGTGTTCATTCTAGCACCCGCTATCTTTGAAAATCCATGTAGTTCCTCTTCCCTGCCTGGGGTGTCGCTGTCTGCTGTAGTGCTTCTAGGACAGTGTGGTCTGTATATCAGCACTGATATGCAAACCAGACCTGTGCTAGAAACACCACAGCAGACAGTGACACCCCAGGCAGGGAAGAGGAACTGCATGGATTTTCAAAGATAGCGGGTGCTAGAATGAACACTATATCACTGTTACGCACTTGCTGCCTTCTTTCTTTTCAGCACCTCACTACCACATGTCACTTAATATATTATTGGTCTACACATGATTTGTATATTTTTCTTTTTTGTGAGCCCATGTTAAAAATGTAAAACAGTTTGGAGTGAGGTTCCACAAGGCTGCGCCAAAGAAACCTTTATAAGAATTCAACATCATATTACCTAACATGAGTTTGGTACGCCCTATTGGAATATTTCACCCAAATCACACACTCCCTTTTATTCACACAACAAATCTCCCAACTACGGTTGTTTAGTTATCTTTTTATATATTCATAATCTCTACTGGAGAATCTTGACTACTTTGGACATCACGAGTCATATGAAAGATCGCTTTACACCAGAAAAAAAAAAACACTTGAAGTTTTAAGTATACTGTGTATTGCGCCCTGATGTCTATGTTTCAAATTTTTGTATAAATGAGTTTGGGTTGCCAAAACGGTGTAATTGTGTTTTAGGGGATCTGTGGCCCTTTGATTTTCATGGATGCAGGACATAAAGAGAGGTGTGTGGTACAATGGACAGAGATTAAAAAAAAAAAAAACATGACTATGTATTATATTTGGGTCTGCCCTTGCTACATCAGGACTGAGGGATCTATGTAATTGCAGAACAATGCTAGTGTTGTGCCAGTAAGGGTGATATGGTTATTGGGTCTGACCTGGTAGGCCTTACACAATTCTATAGGAAAATCTGAAACTTGGAAATAAAAGTAGAACTATGCATGTGATCTGTTGTTAAATAACAGTTGATCCAACAACAGTTAGATCTACTATCATCAAGAAAAGGAGGTAATGGAAGGATCTCTAGGGATACTTAGGCGCTATGTAAGGGACTGACTATGGATAGTCAGTCTCTTACATAAAAAAATGAAATCTTGGAAAGTGGAAACTGCGCTTTTGAGGAATGAATAAATAAATAGTATCACACAGCATTTGTAGTGATAAAAAAACCATATAATTTATTTGTACATAGGAAATTAAAAATAGATCGAAAATGAAAAAACGAGTAACAAAATTTAGGTTTAAAAGCTTTTTTCTGGGAGTGAAAGTCACCCCTTCTCAGTTCCCCATATAAAGGGTTCGGTTCCTATAGTGGACTTTTATGTATATCACAGTCAGTGGACAGAGATACTTTAAGTATTGGATGGTCAATCTTTATAACAACTCACAGTTTCCTGCACCAATGTTCTGGAAGGCTATTGCCCTCTGGAGTGGTATCAGCTGAGCGATGTCCAAAATTGAAGATGGTGTTCCTCCAATAAAATGTAATGTCCACAACTCCTGGTTCAGATAATAGATAGCAGGAGATCCAGTTATTGATTTGGAAATGGGGTGCTAGTGCTGACGCGTTTCGCGGGGGGTCCTCAGCTTTTTTAATATCTACCATAATATCATATTAACTTAATTCATTTTCTTTCTTCAGACTTAAAATATATTTTTTTCACCCTATTTTTGACATACTTAATAACAATAATAATAATTTTATTTGCTGTGTATAGTGCTCTTTCTCCAAGAATGAATTGAATACAGTACATAAACAAGGAAGTACAGAAAAGCTTTTCATTAAAAATACTTAAGGGAATGAAGGAAAGGCTTGAGTAAACAGCAAAGTCTTGAGTCTGTTTTTAAAGCATTCTAGAGAGGGGCCTTTCAAACTATGCAGGGAAGTGAGATAACACCTAAAAGATAAAAAAAATCAGATCTACCTTTATTTCATTTAAAGAGTGCAGGTAGCAGAGAAAAACAAATGGAGTACCTGTACAAAGACATTTAATAGAGCATAAGGCCCGCAAGTACTGTACTTCTCAGGATTACTTCCTGTCCTGACCAATTGACTGAAAGTACTAATCTGTGGATTTCCACCTACCTTGATTGGTCATTTGGACATTATTCTCTATTAGATTAGTTTACCCCAGACATTTACTTGGACACTTACACAAAAGTCGTTGTTTTTACTATAGAACTTAGAGGGTCAGCTCTTGAAGCAAGTGAAGGCACATTTTAGTTTATCAGCTTACATTTTGTTTTGACTTTCTGTGTAGACAAGTTAAATTGCAAGTTAAAGTTAATTTGTAGATACAAAAGTTTTTATGCAATTTTTTAAAGTTCAAGGGGAAAATCTGTATGCGTGTTCGCTCTCCTTAATAAATCAGAAAGATCACTGATTGACTGTCCATCTATAAAGTTTAAAAACAATGTGAAAGCTGTTCAATAAAACTAGTAATGCCCCTCAGGTGCTGCAAGGGAGAGGCATTTAACCTCCAGCACAGCAAAAGGGCATTAGTAATAAGATTTGAATAACCAACATAATAGAAGGTAATTCAGAGATCTTAGTTACATATATTTTGCAGAAGATATGATAAGCTTCCGGGCCTCATCAAGGCTTCTCTGATACGGAAGTCCTACACTGCATGATAACAGCACCCATTCTGGGCCATATAATGGTCTACTGTAAGGCTACATGATAACAGCACTTACAGTACCAATATATCTACATTGAGAGCCAACCTATAAGGAGTTACCCCTAAATCCTCCTTGTGGCACTATAGGAACCAGCATGCCCTCCAAATGCAGGTCCTAACAAATGCCTCTTGCACATAGTTTGTGAGCTTACCAATGGCTAACTGATTTGCTTGGGGAAAGCTTGCTCCACAAAGTCTTTACTGTTATACTGTATGATATCATTTTGTATTTTTATCTCAATGGACTACACCAGATGAAGAAAATGTTAAAGTATTATATCCACTATACTAAAGAATATATGAGGTAAATGTATTTTTATTTAAATAGCACTCTCGATCAAGTCACACCAAGTAGCCCCTCTCGGCAGCAGGTCCTGGGGCCATTGTATCTAGTATAATATGAGTGGGGTTTCACCTCATCTCCGATGCAAATAAGACATAAGATTTAAGACACATGCGCACGCTACTCTTGGAGCATCTTAGTCACATCAGGCGTCTCACGCCATGTCAGGTATTCTGTAGAACAGTGGTGTAAAACTTGTCATGCCTCCCAACTTCTGTTGCCCTGCAAGTGGGACTTCTTGCGCCAGAGATGTGCCCGAAAAAGGGGGGGGGGGCTGCGTGGAGCAGGCAGGTCCTCAGATGGAGGGGTATGACAGAACACCACAACTCTCATTTGGACACTGCGACTCAAGGGTGGGACAGTGTCCAATTGGAGGGACTGTCCTGCTGTAATTGGGAGCTATGGCAGTGTGTATCTCTGCTACCTCCCTGGAAGCAGCAGCAAGGCATAAGTATGTTAATACAGCAGGAAGAGCAGCAGCAAGGCATAAGTATGTTAATACAGCATGAAGTGTCTGTTAAAAATAGATGCATTATGCTTGCATTAGTGCGGTGTCCTAGGATGCAGCATTCAATCACCTATGACAACATCAGCCAGCGGCATTACCCACAGGGTTGTGCAAGTAGGATGCCAAAGTTCCTGCAAAAAAATCAGGAAATTTCTTCTACATACTGTACCTCCACCTGAAATGATGACTGTCGTTGTAGCCTCCCAAAAATGTCAGTAGACTGAAAGTCATTATATAATGATCCCAAAGATGCAGGACCCATACAGCACATGTATGGCACATGTGCCGGACAGCACAGTACCAGTCCGGCACATGCTGTCACGCTAGCAGTAGCACCAGCTGGAGTGTAACGGAGGCTAGGTGCCTTGATGTAAGGTTTTTGCATAGACGACAGAAGGGAGTGATGCAATTGGATAAAAGAAAACCAGTTTTGATAAAGGTACTGCGATACAGAAGATGAACTGTGGCACAAAGGTAATACTGAAGATATGAAATAACCAGAGTCAATGATATATAAAACTTAAGGCCCCCATACACTAGCCGATTTTGGTCAGATTTCAGCCAGATCAGTCGGATCTGGCCGAAATCGGACCAAAATCGGCTAGTTTTGATGTCCCCTCAGATCCGATGCGCGGTCCCGTGCGCATCGTATCTGTGTCGGGTGGTCGGACCTGCTGCACGTCCGACCACCCGACTTGGGACCTAGTGGGGCGGCGCGGCGGTAGAGGGAGCAGGGGACGCTGCGGGGGACACAGGCGGCATAGAGCCGGGCAGGGGGAGCTGGCGGGAGCTGTCAGTACGGAAGGGGAAAAAAAAGCCCATACAATGAATGGGCAGCCTGTGATTGGCTGAGCGCTCTCTCAGCCAGTCAGCAATTGGCTGAGAGAGCGCTCAGCAGCCAATCACAGGCTGCCCATTCATTGTATGGGATTTTTTTTTCTTCGGTACAGACAGCTCCCGGCTCCCCCTGCCCGGCTCAGCTGTAAGTAATTGCCGCAGCTGTGTCCCCCGCAGCGTCCGTCCCCCCAGCCGCCTCAATGTCCCCCTGCCCCCTTCACATTGCAGCTCCCCTGGAGTTGCAAATGATACATCGCATGCGATGTATCATTTGCAAAACTTGGCACATCAAGTGCCAAATCGTGTGTCCCCCTCCCGGGGAGCTGCAGGGGGGAATCAGGTACGACTTGTCCTTAGGACAAGTCGGACTAATGTATGGGGGCCTTTATAGTAAAGTTCGTAGTGGATGGATAAGGAGGTTGAAAACTGAAGATGACTTGAAGTGTAGATTTGAAGAATAAACGTAAACTTGAATAGTTGATTAGAAGGATTTACTTGAAGAGATGATTGAATTGAAGATTGAATGATTGAATGAAAGATTGCATGATTAAATGGTTGAACGATTGGACGGTTGGATGATTGGACGATTGGAAGATTGGATGGTTGATAGGATGAATCCGGGAAGTATTGCAGCAGGCCTGAGTAGCTGTGACCAGGGAGAGTTGCAGTGGAAGTAACCGTCAGGTGAGGAAAGGGTGATCCCCTTTGGGGGGCTAACCTTGTCTGGACCGTAGAGGCGGCAGCAGGGTTCTGCAGGTGGATGGTCTTCACAGCAGGCGAGCAGGAGTGGATTCAGTCTGGAGATTGCTGACAGGCAGCAGCATTTTCAGCAGGAGTGAGAGTCAGATGCCTAGGGAAAGGACATCATTGTACTGACTGACTGTTTGGCCCAGCTGGTCAGTATTTAAAAGGAGAGCCGCACTGTAATTGGCTGAAGGTAATTGGTAGTGCAGCCTGGTTGGAGAAACCAACAAGATGGCCGCCGCCAGGGAAGGCGACAGGTTTCAGAACCAGGAAGTGTGTGCAGTACACTCCAGGCAGCGTGTCCAGCAAGGCCCAGTCAGAGTTCACAGCATCATGGCGCCTCAGTGTGGGAGGCATGGGTGGCAGACATGGTGGTCGTGACACATGCGCAGTACCAGTCCGGCACATGCACAATCTATACATCTGTACTGGCTATGTACTGCAAATCCAATGAAATCTGAACTATGTAGGCCCGGTCTGAATTCGCATCTGACCTGTCTTTGATTATTAATGTTTGGTCCTCACTTTTAGGCTGGCATGATTTTTCAGTTCTTTGATATTTATATTTTTTTTTATCAAGGCTCATAATGTATAACCAGGAATTTTTATATATTAGCCAACTCTTACGTAAAGTTCTAAGCTTCTACTACTGATTGCCTTGCTGCTGCTGCTACTATAATTGGATCGCTCATTTTTTTTCCCCATAAGCCTATTTTAGATTGGTCATAACTTTCTAAAAGAAAAAAAAAACATTGCTTTACTCGACTGCTGCCAAGTTGGAATGGTGATTTAATCTTTGCTACCTGTTGAATTCCCATTTAAGCATATCCCCAACTTCATCAGTGCTTGCAGATGCGTGACGATTCAATTGTGAACACATGCTCATGCAAAAAATGCCCGTTAAACCACAAACTTTTTTATTTCATTTAGCGAACGCTAACATGAAGCGTGGTGCAGTATGTGACACCAAATCATGCTACATCCTGCTTTATAAATATTACTGACAAATCCTGTGTGTTCGGTCATTAGTCAGAGCTTAGCTCAATTCTTACTTTTCTTCAACCTTCTTCTTTGCTTGTTCTTTTTTTAACCGTTGCCTTTTCCCAATGCCTGGCTCACCTCACACTTCTCCATATATCATCATTTTATTTTGTTTTTCACATCTTCCAGCACACATTACAGATCTTGATTGCCTCTTTCTTACTTCCTTCATCCCATTCGCCTTTCAGTGCCTTCCTCCCCTTCATTCTCCCTTTACCCCTCCTTCTCTGATACTCGTGTTCATTATCTGCTCTAAGGATCAGTCCTGGAGACAGAGCGGCAGCCAACTCGGTAAAGTGAGATCTCTGGCTGCAGACAAAGAATTCCAAGAGCTGAGCGTGTCCTGCATACAATTGCAGCCACAGCCGCGGCCTCATTAATTCCACCCCTCTTAAAGTGAGCGTCTGGGGCATTGGGCTATTTATATAGCAATATGTTATATTAGTGAGCTCCAAACACATACAGTGAGGTGGCAATGATACATCGCTTATTAACCCATATGATACCAGAGAGGCCAATTTAACTATAAAACAGGTAGAATATTTTTTTTAATGATCAGTTATATAAAGAAAAAAAAAATGAAACCATATAAAAAATAAAAAAAAACAGAACAAAAAAGCATCAACCTATTCAGCAGAGGCAAAAAAAAAAAAGATGGCGCATATTGAATAAGAAATTAGATGAGCTACTGTGGGAACGGCACAGTTTTCTAGAAGGTAGATCAGCCTTCATTGAAAACCACAGGATATCATTTATGAAATGTAGAACAGCCGAGGCGAAAAGCACAATCCTCTTTGATAGTGCTGTGCTCCTTGGTTTGCGCGGGTATATCAAGATTTTCGCCGTGGAGCAGTTGTACAAAACAAGATCACAGCACTCGGAAAGCAGCAGAAATGTCTGTAGAGAGAGAGAGAGGGAATTCAGTGCAAAGCAGCCAAACTGCTGCGCCAAGTGTTGTGAAGCAAAGCAACGACAACTGATCATCTAACGGTGAAGCAAAACTAAGACGATTTACAGCAATTATCCATTTGCATGCTACATGGGATTTCTTGTTTGCAGAAATTCAGATCTGATGCACTTATGTGGAGAATCGCATTCCTACGTGTACTTCGTCCAAGGTGAAATAAAGTCATCACAAGCAAAAATTTCAAATCTAATTAAAATGTACAATGTCACCTCATAATGAATTTAAACTATAACATGGGCATATTTAATCATTTTTGCAAATATGTCCTTATAACATTGCTTAGCTGTATGAGGTAATAAAATATTCAAAGTAAGGGGACATTCACAAGAAGCCATGCCATCCAGCAAATGGGTTCAGTTCAGTCATCACTATACTAACCTTGCCTACTAACTGCACAGATAGATAGATAGATAGATAGATAGATAGATAGATAGATAGATAGATAGATAGATAGATAGATAGATAGATAGAATGGCAAACCACAGCTCGACTAGAACTCAATAGTCGGAGCCTTGACCAACCAGTGGCCTGTCACTTTGCTGAAAAGAATCATTCCGTAACGAGCCTAAGGTATCACATGATTGACCGGGTCGCCAAACCAGTATGAGGTGGTGACCGTAATCGGTTATTACTTAAGTGGGAGGCCAAGTGGATATATCACTTCAAGATCTGAACCAGTATTTATCATTTGCGGCCTTCTAACTTGCTTCATAGAATTAGATATATCTATAGCAGTGTCCGTTATATGCAATCTGTTAGTGCTCTGTTCTTTATTTATTTTTCATTTTCGTTTTTTATAATTTTTTTGCTAATGTATTTTTTTATGGGTGACACGTAATCATGAGACGAGATGTACCCGTGACGTCATCCACAGCCACCGTACAGGACGGCGTGACCAGACACCTCAGTACTCTGCACATGGGTGATGTTATATAAGGTATGAACACATTTTCTAATGTTGTATCCCGACGATAGTGCCATTAAACGAGCAATGAATCGTTGACCACTTAAGACACTGTATTTTCATTACTTTTGCTGAACAGTTGAGTGCTGCACCTACCTACCTATTCATTGCTTTGTACTAAAGCTGTGAGGGTCCTACCAAAGCCATATATAAGAGTATATATAATATACACACACATATATAATAAAATACCAAAAATAGGTGGCTTTCACAGACTTCACAGGATGCTTGGACCTTTTTCAAGCTTTTGGTTTATTACAATCTTCCGTGTTACCTCCTGAACAAAGTTGTAATAAACCGAAAGCTTCAATAAGATCAAAGCATCCTGTGAAGTCCGTCAGTGCTGCCTATTTGTTGGATTTTATTGTGAACTATTATAGGAGGGACCTGGTCACCTTACATTTAAAGGTGTACTGAGTGCCGAATATTACCAATTGTTTATATACAGTTGCAAGAAAAAGTATGTGAACCCTTTACCTGGATTTCTGCATAAATTAGTCATAAATGTGTTCCGATCTTCATCTAAGTCACAACAATAGACTAACACAGTCTGCCTAAACACACAAACAATTATATGTTCTCATGTTTTTATTGAACACACCGTGTTAACATTCACAGTGCAGGGTGGACAAAGTATGTGAACCCCTGGCTAATGACATCTCCAAGAGCTAATTGGAGTCAGGAGCCAGCCAACTTGGAGTCCAATCAATGAGAGGAGATTGAAGGTGTGGGTTAAAGCTGCCCAGCCCTATAAAAAACACACACCAGTTGTTTTTTTGAGCATTGCATGATGTGAACCATGCCTCGCACAAAAGAGCTCTCAGAAGACCTACGATTAAGAATTGTTAACTGGAATTCTAATAGAGTGCCTGAAGAATTTCTGTGGAGTGGATTGTACAGTCCTTAGCTCAGGGCTGGGCAATTGCGGCCCTCCAGATGTTGATGAACTACACATCCCAGCATGCCTTGCATCAGTTTCAGCATGGTCACATAGCAAAACGAATGCAAAGCATCCTGGGATGTGTAGTTCATCAACATCTGGAGGGCCGCAATTGCCCAGCCCTGCCTTAGCTGGTTCAAAGCAGTTCACAGAGAGTATCATCTGGAGTATACTCATCACCATCAGTGCCACTGACATGTGGTGTCCCACAGGGTTCTATAGTATCTCCCATGCTTTTTGCAGTATACATGCTACCACTGGGTGACATAATCAGATGGAATGGCCTGGTTTACCACTGCTATGCAGATGACACACAACTGTACCTGTCTATTGCTATTCCTGGTATTGAGATCCCAAAAACAACCCTAAATGGCTGTCTGGCTAAGCTTCAGGAGTGCATGAGGGCCAATTGGCTGTGGTTGAACCCTGGTAAAACAGAGGTCCTGATAAGCCACAGGACAAGACAGCAGCAGGGCCAACCAATGGCATGTACAGTTGGAGAACCAATACACTGAACATGTGCGGAATGTTGGAATTGACCCTTAAACATCAGATATTGGCCACAATCAAATCCTTATTCTTTCATCTGAGGAACATAGTCAGAATCAAGGACTTATTTCCCACAGAAGACCTGCCTATAGTCATACATGCATTTGTATCATCAGGCCTAGACTTCTGCAATACTCTCTACCTTTGGCTCCCAGCAAAAGAATTGCACCGCTTGCAGATGGTACAAAATGCAGCTGCAAGTCTTTTAACCAACCAGAGTAGCTCCAGCCACATTCTTTGCTCCCGTCACTGGCTACCTGTAAGATAGCAAATCATTTTGGCTTAATGACTTTCAATGCCCTTCATGACCAGAGCCCAAAGTACTTGAAGCAGCTTCTGATTCTTTACTGCCCATCTCACAATCTGCATAATGGACTATTAACTGTACCTAGAATCTGTACGTCTCATCTGGGGGTTCAGCTTTCAGCTTAGTAGCTCTGACTGTGTGGAATTCTCTTCCCGCACAGTGGGAAAGGCACTCACTTTGGATTCCTTAAAAAAATAGACTCAAGACTTTCCTGTTCTCTTAAGCATTTCACTCATATTCACTTTTAAGCTTGCTTTGTGTTATTTGTGCTGCAAAGTCAAATGTAAAGAACTTTTGAGTCCTATTGGGAGAAAAGTGCTATATAAATAACACTATTACAGGACGTCCCCGCTGGCGATCACAGGCGGAGAGGCGCTCCATCTGACTGGGATGCGCGTGCGTGTGAGACGCTCACGCATCCCAGTTTTCTGGCAGCACGGGACTGGAACCCTGCCTGTCTTCGCTTCAGGGAGAAGGGCAGAGTTAGGGTAGGGTGGCGGCGGGGACCGGCGGAGAGCTCCGATGGAAGGGGACATGTAAGCATCTTGTGCGCATGCGTCCCCTTCCAGGGGCTGGTGATCCGACCGCTGGACCCCCGCTAAACTAGAGGCGTTCCATCTGTGTGTGTATATAAATATATATATATATATATATGTAATATCTGGACTCCCGTTTTTCTTATGAGACCGCGTCCCCTCGCGGGGCTCGCTGCGCTCACCACGCTTCGGGCACGGTGGCTCGCTGCGCTCGCCACACTATATAAAATCAACTCCATGCATAGTTGGATAGTAGTGGTATGAAAAAAATGGGGTGCATTTAACATGGGAGTCCAGATAATACATAATTAGGTACTCTTTACCTAGAACGGCGCCCATCGCGGTGATCGCGACATCGCGGGCAGCACATAAACGGCCGCGACGCGATGCCCGCGATCACCGCGATTTTCCCATAGGGAACAATGTTAAAAAGCCTAATTGACCGCGATTTTGCATTCAATGCCTCAATGCCCGCGATTTTCCCACAGGAATCAATGTTAAATGGGCTACAGAGCCCAAATAGCCCCAATTAACCCTTAAATGTCCCCCCAATTTTTGTACGCCACCCCACGATCCACGCCAACCCGAAGCGTGGCGAGCGCAGCGAGCCCGCGAGGGGCGGCGGTACGCGTCCTCCGACCTTTTCATGCCCTACTATCCACGTCGGCGTGGAGTTGAGAATAGAATAGTGTGGCGAGCGCAGCGAGCCACCGAGCCCGAAGCGTGGCGAGCGCAGCGAGCCCCGCGAGGGGACGCGGATACCTTCACAGTTATACGCGTCCCCTCGCGGACTTCACAGGTGTCCGTGGCGACGCGGACACCTGTGAAGCCCGCGAAGGGACGCGTTTACCTGTGAAGGTATCCGCGTCCGCTCGCCACGCTTCGGGCTCGGTGGCTCGCTGCGCTCGCCACACTATTCTATTCTCAACTCCACGCCGACGTGGATAGTAGGGCATGAAAAGGTCGGAGGACGCGTACCGCCGCCCCTCGCGGGCTCGCTGCGCTCGCCACGCTTCGGGTTGGCGTGGATCGTGGGGTGGCGTACAAAAATTGGGGGGACATTTAAGGGTTAATTGGGGCTATTTGGGCTCTGTAGCCCATTTTACATTGATTCCTATGGTAAAATCGCGGGCATTGAGGCATTTTTAAGTAAAATCGCGGTCAATCAGGCTTTTTAACATTGTTCCCTATGGGAAAATCGCGGTCATCGCGGGTACCCGATTTTGATGTACCCGCGATTTACCCGCGATGACCGCGATTTTTTACCCCCGACGCCCGCGATTCTGATCGCGGGCGCCGTTCTAGGTAAAGAGTACCCATAATTACATAAGTATTAACCTTGAGAAAGGGGCCTCTGTGCCCGGAATATGTGGAAATAGGTTAATACTGTACATGCTTTTTGAACACTGTAACAAGCTGTTTTGCGTTATTCGTTGAGTGAAGATTATTAACATTTATCTATATAGTGCACATATATTGTGCAGCACTTTACAGAGATTATTTGGCAATCCATATCAGTCCCTGCCCCAGGTACAATCTATATTCTCATTACATACTGTATGGTGTGCAGTCTATATATCTATATAAAAATGGATATGTGTATGTTCCCTATGGACTCCAAAACGGCATGACCGATTTTGATGAAATTTTCAGGAAATCTTCAGCTTAGCCCAGCGGGTGATCCTGTGAAGTTTGGTAGCAATCGAATCTGGAGAGGAACTGGGTAATTCCATACTAGGAGTCCAAATAGACAGCAAACCGGGATGTAGTGCCCATTGTAATGTAGCTACAAAAAAGGTCAACAAAATTCTGGCATGTATTAAGAGGGGAATGGAAACTAGGGACTCGAGGGTAATTATGCCACTGTATAAAGCATTGGTGAGACCTCACCTCGAGTACGGAGTACGGTTCTGGGCCCCACACTATAAAAAGGACATCATAGAATTAGAAAAAGTCCAAAGGTGAGCAACAAAGCTTATTAGGGGAATGGAGAATTTAAGCTACGGGGAGAGATTAAGCAATTTGGGACTATTTACATTAGAAAAGAGATATTTAAGGGGGGACATGCTCAACATGTACAAGTATATCAAGGGCCAATATAAGGAACTGTCACACACCCTCTTTTCTACTAGAAAGGAATCTAGGACACGAGGGCATGAGTATAGATTAGAAGAAAAAAGATTTCATTCAGCTAGTAGAAAGAATTTCTTTACGGTAAGAACAGTCAAACTCTGGAACTCTCTTCCCAGAGAGGTGGTAACGGCTGGCTCATTAAATGCTTTCAAGGCAAAGTTGGACAAACATTTACTGGAGAAAAACATCCATGGGTACAAATAAGAAATATAATTTGTCTGTAAAATATCAGAACCTACCAAATCAGCAATGGATATCTATACTAGGTTGAACTAGATGGATGCAAGTCTTTTTTCAGCCTTACCTACTATGAATCAACAGAATTTTTGGGGGGGGTTTTGGCAATTAATTGATCGCGCCACGAATGAGATTTCATTCCCGCCGAACTTCTGTCAAATGCAACTGAATATTCAAGCCGTTGTAGACAAGGTATTCCCAAATCTGAAAACCAACTTCAAAAATCCGAAGTCATCTGACTGTAGATAATTAGTGCTTCCCGTGCGAAGCTGGAGCGGGTCGCTAGTATCCTATATTGAAGGAGACTATGAGGCACTTTCAACCTAGACTAGCATCCTTCCTCACCTGTCCCTCATGGTTTTAAGCAAAGATGTTAGCATTTTTAGGCTGCACATTGATCAAGGCACAATTAAGGTAAGACCTATATATTTATTTATTATGACAGTTGTGCGGTCATTTTTGGAAGGGTATGGGACCCGCTGAATTGCTATGGCTGGGCTGCTACAGGGCATTACAATAGAACACTTATTTTAGCACTGTATAGCACTCTTAGGGGCATATGTAATAGGGTGGAGTTTGCTGGAGGTGTGGGATGCCAGCTGATCTTGGAAGTATTTACATAGGAAATGTTTTGGTTGTAAACGATTGGCGCTTTAAAGAACATCTGAAATCAGTTGGCATCCTGCACCTACAGCAAACTTAGACCCTACTACAGATGCCCATTGTTTGTTTTTGTACATGCTACATCTTTCATACAATTATCTGTTACTTCTATAACATTTCTAACACATACAGTAGCTGCACTTATCTATCCAATACTTCCTTTGCTCTACTACTGTAATACCTTAGGGTGGTTTGGCTGGGTCGTTGTTTTGGGGGTTGTTACATGCCCTAGACTTGAACTTTTTGGGGAGTATTCAATTAGTGCCAATTTTTTGCCTAGTTGAAAAATCTGCACTTTTCTCTGTGTTTTCTTTTAGGGCAAATGGGGATTCTCCCTATCCAAATGGAGGGCTCTTTTTTGACCTAGGCAAAAAAATTGGCAGTGGCGAAAATCCATCCCCCCCCCGCTGTGTGTGTTATAATTTGTAAAATAATAGCAAGCAATCCAGTATCAGCTACCAACATTTTGGATCAGAACATGAAATCTCCACAAACAACACCCTTATTTTGAACTTCCTTAAGGATACTCCTTCCAAAAAAATTGTTTTGTGGGGGACCAAACAAACCAAGCACTTCAGCCACAAAAGTCCCAGCCTCTGAAGTGCCTCAGTTTTTTCCCCCATTTCCCAATCCGGATATGGGAATGGAAGACTAGTCTTTCTTTTTTGGGTGTTGGTTTTTGTTTTATGCATTGTTTTTATACTTTTTATATGCTGCTTTTTGAACGTCTACTGTTAGCTGGATCAGCGATTTTCTGCATATCGTGCCGCAAGTCACTCACCATGAAATTATTTTTCCATTGTGTGCAGTCTGTGCATAGCCCAGGACTTACTCACTCGGATCGGAGACAGAGCTAAATTTTTACGCCTTCCCCTCAAACTCCTGGGCACACCTATGTTTTTCCTGCACTCCCAGTAAACTGCAGGTTACCTCCCCCAAATTCAAGCTTTCTGACAATCAACTTGCAAATGGCCAAAGATCAAAAGAGTAGAAGGATTTTATCACAGGAAGTTCTTGAGCATGCGTACTATGAGCCGTACCATGCGCTAACGCTAATTCTCCGATCTGCAAATTTGCAACCTTGCAATCTGATCTCAATAACTCCCCATGTGCGAAGTTAAATTTATGAGTGCAAATGGCAAATTAACAATCATGGCTGCATTTTCCCATGGATTCCTTGGCAGATAGTTTGTGGTATATACAGTATCCAGCAGTAGTATGGTGAAAGGAAGGTAAAGTGTGAACAGTGACTGGTACAGATTGGAGTGATTAGCAGATCTGGGATCTCATTTACAATGACTAGAAGCATCTAGGAATCCTGAAAAACCTGTTGTCCAATAGGACAACAGAGGCCTTGGGGAATTAGCATTTGCTTGATTTCATCTTCTTGTCTAAATTCAATAGAAAAATTACCCAACAAAAGAAGTAATAGTAGGCCGGGACATGCAAAAGCTATAGAAAGGGCAATGTGGAAAGTAATGTTAAGATAGGTGTCTTTTGAAAATATTAAGGCAATTGAGATTTATACTAAATTCTCTGAAGTTTAGTTTTTTTCCTTGGATTATATGGGACATTGTGAATAGGAAAAGGAATATGCAAGTTGTTGAAAAGAAGCACTGAAAGAATTCTCTGTAGATCAGACCAAGATTGAAATGACAGGCTGTACGGAGTTAGAGCGTAGCAGTTAGGCATTTTAGACCTGGAGGAGGGGATGTGCAGCATTTAGTAAAGTTAAGAAGCATTTTATGGAGAGTGGCCTGGTCAATGTGCGTTTAGGGACTCAGGATGGAGTGGAAACATCAGGCTGCACTTGCTTGTGAAGTCAAGCTTGCTATTTTGGTTTATGTGGGTTTGGCATTTGTTGGTATGGAAACATAGGGAGAAATGTAATAGGATGAGAGATCCAGAAAGTGAGAGATTTGGTAAGAAATCTCCAGTTTTTTAAAAGCAGCAATCATTTACACTGCAAAACCAACATGATTTTGCAGTGTAAATGATTGCCGCTTTTAAAAAAACTGGAGATTTCTTACCAAATCTCTCACTTTCTGGATCTCTCATCCTATTACATTTCACACATAGTATTATGGAAAAGGTTCTCTCAAAAGGCAAGAGGATGATGGTACTTATTGTGGCAGATTGCTTAAGCAGACCTAGGGGCAGATGCACCAAGCTTCAAAAAGTAATAAAGTGGAAAATGATAAACAACAATCCAGTCAGCCCCTAATTGTAATTTTTCAACCACAGACTGTAACATGACAGTTAGGAGCTGACTGGCTGGTTACGAGTCTCCCCTTTATCACTTTTTGAAACTTGGTTTATCCAGCCCTTATTGGGGGTAGAATTTGAGCATGGCAATTAGTGGTGACATTCAATTGAGGTAGTTATTTATAATAACTTATGGAAATGATAAACATTGCATATAATATATATTATATACACATACACACACACATATACGCACACACTCAGGAACATCTAAACACACAAAGTAAGTATACAAGTCAAACTTCTTTATTAATTTAGGTGTGCAATTAAAGCCATGGACAGTTTGGGGGGCGTGGCTTGACTGAGAGCGGGAGCAGACGTGCTTCGTGGGAGCTCCGTTGAAATCCTGTTTACCTCTCCTGTTTCTGGTGCGGTGGGCTTCCCTATTCCCTCCACTTACCCTCCGAAGATCGCCTGGCCTCTTCTACTCCCTCCGTGGACTTCCAGGGTGGTCTGAGAGTCCGGCTTCTGTCGCCTGGGCCTTCCTGCGCCTGTGTAGCCGGGCGCCATATTGGATTTCTGTGTCTTCAGCAGCCCTGTGCGCAATCCTGTTGGTGGGAACCGTCCCTTCGCTGGATGCTGTGTGTGGTGACCGCGGCATCACACTACAGCCGAGGCTAGCTGTCTCCGTCCTGGGACCCTCCAGCTGCATCCACCCTGAGGTACAGTGAGCCTTCTGCGCTTTGAGTGGGGATTCTGGTGGCGCGCACGCCGCTGACATTTTGTGGCCCTGAGACCTGAGGGTTACGAGTGGAACTATTCTCCTACCTACTAAACTAGAAATATGGAGAGTTGCCTTCAGCAAATCCTTTGCTCTATTGAAGCATCCGCACGCAGGCTCCTACAGCTATTTGATACCAACCCTGTGGTCGATGCGCCTCCATGCTGTATTAGTAACCATTGCTATGATGGCATTGACCAGGAACTTGATGCATCGCCGTTGGCTATCACCCCTGTTCATATAGAAGCCTCTCCTACTGAAATGTTGCTGCATATACATGTTCCCGCTGAATATCCCGTTCCAATACCTGGTGAAGCGTGGAAGTGCGTGCTGCCCACCTCCTTTACTCCTGAACAGCGTATTGTTGGAGATGGAGGGTCTCTGAGCCGCCATTTAACTCTGGTGTGTCCCACGGTGTTTGTGCATACTATCCCTACTAAGATGGATGCCACTGTTACAGATGTCACTGTCTCCCACATCACTGCGGATATGCGTATTGAGGAGATACAGATGAATACTATTGCTAATGGGAAAGGACACGGCGATTCATCCCTGTGTTTTCATTACACCCCCATGCTGTCTGCATCCCTCTCGCAATTTACAGTATACATTGGCACTGATGTACCTGCAGGCGATCACCCTACTACTACTATGGATCTTATTTGCGTTGGAGACCACTTCACTTTTGTGTCTATCCTGAATCTCCTGCCTTGCTGCCGCACTGGGTTTGAACACCGTGGGGTCCCCAAACTGCCTCCAACGCTGCTATTACTTTCCCAGCCGGATACTTCAAAACCTCTGATTGTCCAATTCATTGCAGCAAATGTTGATGGGACTCGCTTCATATCACTGTCTGTTCAGGACGATTGCAGATGGCCGGACTGAGACTGTCCCCTATTTATCTATTGACGACGCTCCTTTTTATTGTACCCGTCGCGTAACTTACTTTGTCTCCATTTACAGTATACTTGCTAGTTTATACCGTATACTTGCTAGTTTATATTGATATATCCTTTTATCCTGCATGTCTTAAAACCGTGTTACATATATATCCATGTATATATAAAGTCTATTGCACTGGTGGTTTGGTGGGAGAGCCGAGGAATACCTAGGCAGAATAAGCTTGCTAGTTTAGCACATATTAGCTATCCGTCCAATATCCTGCCGATTCTATATGCTCAGATCCTTGTGTGTATTGCCCCTGACAGACATTCGTTTTGGATATCCTTTCTGTTTTCTATAGGGTGGGGGGGGGGGGTATAGTTAGTTAGATAAATGGGGGGTAAAATAGGACTTTAGGCTAGGTTAGCTCCCATTAGCTACAGGCCACTATTTTCTCCCCTTCTTAGGGTAAGTAGTGTAGATGTTTGGGGGATCCAGGTACGCCTTAGTTGGGGATAGGTTGTACAGGGTGGGGGGTTTTATGGGAGGGTTGTTTTGGGGTTTCTCTTAGGAGGGTTCTCTTTTGTTTTTAGGTCAGGGTTAGTTAGAGGGGTTAGGATAGTTAGTAAGCCACTTAGTTATCCTTTGTGATGTTCTTCATTGATGTTTTCACACTGCGCTTTATTGGTGCCTGTGGTTGGTTTGTAAGATCCCTGGTCGCATTGCATTCGACTAAATTACACCGGTCCCGGGGCCTGGAATGGCGCCTCTGGGCACTCGAGGACCTATTTGCCCTATTGAGGACTACTGTATTCTTTATATATCCTGCTAGATTTCTCTGGGTTTGAGATATACCATATGTGTTCTATGCACCAATTTTCTGTAATGTCACGACTTATATGCGATTGTATCGTTGTACTGGCTTTTTCCTTTTTTTTTTATTATTGCAAAACTAATAAAAACACTCAATTAAAAAAAAAAAAAGCCATGGACAGTTTGAATGCACAAACAGTTTTGGTATTAATTTTTGATGAGTTATCGATACGATCATTAGGTCAGTGTTGGAGAAGAGTGTAATTAATGTTGCGCAGACTAGTGTGGGTATAAGCTATGGTCAAATGATAAGAGGAGACATCCTGAAACATTTAAATCAATCAAGTTTTATATATTGGGAAGAGATTTCGTGAAGTGATGTGACAGCAACAAGAAAGGCCTTGTTATTGATTAGGTGCACAATGGGAATCCTTAGAGGCTTGAAGACAGAGTGAGAAAATAATAATGAAAAAAAAATTACAAAGTAACTAAAATGTAACAACAAATACACATATTAAGTTCTTAATTTGTCCCCATCACAAATATGAAACATCCTTCCCAAGAGGCAGATAAATAATAATTAACGAACTAAATAAATTTGTGTTAACCACCGCATCACTATATGCACAATGCACTGCATTAATTAGACTAGCAACCTTTACAAGAGCCAATAGGTCAGTTCAGGACTCAGTAAGAGAATACTGAAAATTCCTGTTGCTATGGCATGTACTTTGGGTGCTTATGATGCAGTAATTCTTGACCTACATGTCAGTTTCAGCAGTGAACGTGTGATTGTTCATATTCTATTTAGTGGCTATAGTTAAGTCTCGGGTCCCACTTTTGACTCCTCTTTAATGCTCGTTATCGCCTAGTATTTCCAATAATGGTTGCTATGTGTATGTACAAAGCAGAGGACTGATACATCTGCTGCTACGGCTGTAAAGAAAAGAGACAGATGGAAAAGCGTTGCAGCTGTTACCCTAAGACAAACACAGAACACGTTACAAGACCTTCCTAATGACCATTCAATTAATTAGCAGCAGCCAACAAGCTTCCTTGTGTTGCCTTGGCAGAATTAACCCTTTTTGTAGACCCATGAAAGTCGGTGACGCATATAACAATTTCAATTAGGTTAACTGCTACTCGTTCACAGAATATGTCACCACCCTTAAAAAATACAAATATATTTATATATTCACAAGACAAATCTAGCAACTGTCACACCAGTTATCTAGTTTATTGTTAGAGGATTTTGTTAACACATAATAGAGCAAAAGTTAATTTTATGAATGTATTGATATTTGATATTACTACTTGCATGAAAAAACAAATCAACAAGTTAGGAAAAATCTATAGACTAGTATCCACTACATCAAACAAAACATTATTACTGTAACAGGTTTACACAAAGGTTTGTGGTCTCCTGGTCAAATTGCATGTTTCATTGAATCTCTAAGATTAAGTCAAATGAAGACAATTCCAGAACGAAACAGATTCAAACCCTTCTGATCTCTCAAAGCCCTGATGTCTTCTCTCAACAATCATGAGCACCTCTCAGCAGCTAACTGAGGACTTGACATTCAAGATAATTGTCTGTTACCAAAGCAGGGGAAGGGTACAATACAATATCAAAAACTTCCAGATTGCATTTTCACCCTCTGATTTCAATCAGAAACTTCACTTCAAAATAAAAATGAAGGGAAAGGCAAGATTTAGAAGACCAAATAAATCTTTGAATTTACCGAAACAGCCAATGAATTAACCGAAACAGCCAAAATAGACAACCATTAATTCCCCCCGTACTTTATAAACACATTTAAAAATCATGAATGGCGGGGGGAGTGGCGTACCCAGACCTGCACAATTACCAAATTGCTAGTCTTCTTTCCCAAATAGGGGCTTGGTTTGTGGTAGCTGACCCTAAAGTGTGGGTGATCATGGAATGTAATTTAATCTCCCTTTTATCAATCACAGACTGCCTGTGGCTCCCCACATCCATTGATATACACCCATTGGCACCGGTTTCCTCTGTCCTACATACCCGTAAGGCATGGTTGGAGGCGGTGAAGATATCCTCAGATATTTTTATTACCCTGCACTCAACTTTCTCTCCCAGTCATAGCCTCCCTGATACCGAACCTCTCTTTTACAACGTGGGTCTCTAGAGGGGTGCTATCACTCGCTGAAGCTACAGCTTCAGGTACTTTGTTATCTTACTCACAACTCCAGTCCCGGTTTTCCCTCTCCCATAAGGATTTTTTTAAATTCCTTCAATTTAGACATTGGCTATACGATATAACTCCTACTCCCCATGTTGTGTCCTCAATCCCTTTGTACATTTAGAATAAACTGACTTGTGCAAATAGTAGAGGAGGAATCACCTGGTGGTATAACCTATTGGTTGAACCGTCGGGCTTTGTAAAATTTCCATCTTTATTGAAGTGGGAACGGGATTTGAATGAAACTATCAATGAAGAGGAATGGCACCAAATCTTCCAAATTTGTTTCAAAGTGTCTAAATGTATTTCCCATACGAACAATACTATAAATTACTTCACCGCCTATACATGACTACAGTTTTATTGCATAAATTCAACCCAACTAATTCTAATCTATGCTGCCGGGGATGTGGATATGTAGGTTCCTTATTACACATATTCTGGGAATGCCCATATATTTCCAACTTTTGGACAGCTGTGTTTGCACTAATCTCAACGGTCCTGAAAATCCCTATTTCCCCGACCCCAAAAGTAGCAATTTTTCATTTATATAACGGAGGTCTGACTAATAATGACAGATATGTTATGGGCCACATCCTAATCACATCTAAAACTCTGATTGCACAGAATTGGCGATCCACCCGAACCCCAACTATCCCTCAAATCAAACAAGCAGTTCAAAGCCACTGCGAATATGAATCAGCTGGAGTGCGCTACTCCTCCTCGTCCTCCAACCCGTTAATCAAATGGCTTGGATGGACCGAATATTGGACCTCCAGACCTTAGTTCATATCTGACTATTACAGATGGGCCTCTGATCACACTCTACTGATTAGCCTCTCTGCGCTACAGTACTTACTGCTTTTGAGTGCCTTTTGACTAATACGTACACTTTAGGTTGATTTATACTTACACTTATGATCGTATCCAAATGTATACCTTTTATTTTGCTCCTTTATGTTACCTGCCCCTGAATGTTATCCTTTTTTTTTTCTTTTCCCCCTCTTCACCTTATGATTTTGTTTGTTAGCGTATAAAACCAATGAAAACTAATGTTTAAAAGAAAAAAAAAATCAAGAATGGGAATTTTTGAATATGCTAAATTTTAATGATGCCCCAATGGGTTGCTGATCATTGCTGCCCATCCAATGGCATCCCCGGTAAAACGATGGTCTGAGCCCCCCCGCATATGTACAGTATAGGGGGTTTTACTCATACTCAGTGGTGGCTCCTGGGGTGGGACTGCAGCACAGTCTAAAATTCAAGTAGGGGAACCACACTAACTGCCAGTGAGTAAGTATTGGATGGCAGTTGGTGGCAGTTACTTTTGAAATTTGAACTGTGCTGCAGTCCCACCCCTGCTCATACTTCAAATTTATTCTGCTGCCTTTAGTTCACTCCCTTTTTTAAAATCAACCATCTTGCACAATCTGAGATCTCCCTCCACTGTTAAAGTCGAGTTGCATATGCACCTCAATAGAATGGTCTGGCCGCCATCTTGGTTTGCAGAGTTACGTAAATAGAGTATAGGAATCAGGTAAACTAATAATGCGAACCCCGTGCGCAGCCACACTACTACACATAAATTCATATTCCACACTGACATTCTAATAAAATATAGATAAAGGGTCTTAATCCGCAGCACATAGCTTAAATGGTAAAACACGATCTTTCTTGTACATATTTCGCATCTGTGTGTTCTGTCTCATGCGCAGTGCTCCGGTTCTGGTATAAAGTACGCAACTCCTAACAGCTGAAAGTTATGGATCAATTACATATTTAAAGGTCACTTTTGCCACGAGGACAGTGTAACTGGGAGATCCGGATTTAGCTGGTTTACAGTGTTTATGACCCCTATGACGATGCCTAAAGACAAAGAGACGAGGTGCATTCCCCTGCACCAATCCAAGAGAAGCGACATCTGATCTTTTGTCCACTTGAGACCCTATAAGACACTATAAGAGGTTAAGCACAACTTAAACTCACTCTCAATGTGCTTCTTCTTCTTCCTGGACTATATTCTGGATAGAATATAGGGAGCTCGGACCGGGTTTGCGCCAGCGCTATTGATGAGACGGTAACTGTTGCATTCCTGTATGTGAATACTGTATTGTGGCTGATTGTATTTATATCTGTTGTTTTTTCCCCTGTTAGTTTAGCACCTATTTTGTATTGTATAGCAGTCTGTATATCTTGTTATCTGCTTCTATATGTCTGTAACCTCCTGTTGTCCGCTAGGGAAAGAAATATATGGTACAGGGAATTTATCCCCTTGTTCCGGAATTTATTCGCAATAAGCAGAAAGGTGTATAAGGAAACAGTACCTGATTTTGTACTTACACTTGAGTACTAATACTAACTATGGTATCGGTATAGTGTGTTTCATACACGAACAAGGTTCGCTACGCTTTGTTCGCTCGTAGCTAGGAGTAAAAGGTTATAAGTTTACAGACACAGTACGTAAACTGCGCACTTCACTTATCACTTCAATTATCCATCGGTTTAATCTAATATAGACTTTCACACCACGTTGTCTCACTGACTCACCACAATTTTAGCGCCTCTCATTTTCAAATATACTTCCAATCAGTGCTCGAAGTGGTAATTTTAAAGTGAGGGTATGCAGAAGTAAAGGAAGTAGTTATATGCACGCCGAAGTGGTCATGCGTGAAAAGGGGGCATGACCACTTCAAAGGGGGTGTAGTTACTCGAAGGGGGTGTGTCTATGGGTAGTGTACACACAATATACACCACAATAGTAGGACACCTTATACTAGTACAGGTGCCCCTTACACATTGTGCCACACGCAAAGAGCCAAAATTCACATAATTCCACACAGTAGGATACAAAATTCACATTATGTCACATGGCCTGAGAGTGTGACAACATTAACATAAGGACAGGGAGAATGACAACAGGGACAGAGAGAGTGACAGCATCGACATAAGGACAAGGAGATAGAGGGACAGGCTCAGAAGCTAACAACGGAGGGGAGAAGTGGGGGGAGCAATGGCCAAGCTGCAACTTTTTCTGAAAGATATATTTCACCTTATCTTTTAGTGTGTATGGGTCTGAAAGAAATTGGTGACCAATTTCCCTTGAACTTCCCTAATGCCCTGGACGAAAGATGTGGTACACACACACTGAACGATTTGACGATCTCTATTTCTCATTGACACAGTGGCCATTTTTAAGAACCATTTGTCTCTATTTCTGAAGGGGGGGACATTTTTTTGATAAACAGATGAATATAGAGCTAATTAATGATAGACTCAGGCACACCCTAATGTCTGGCACCCCCATACTAGGGCCAGCATTCTCCCTGCTGCTGTCCTGATGGTGCTGGCTCTTGCACCAGTGTCTAACTTGCAGCAGCACCGTCAGCTAGAAGCTCCTTGCACCCCCCTGTGACTGTGACAGAGGATGGTGATAAAAGGAGTGGAGCCACCTGCAGCAGAGGGTACAGTGCTACCTGCACAGAAGGAGATCTGCAGAAGCAGAGTTAGTATTACCTGGGGCATTAGGGGAACTACAGGGGGCATTACGTATATGGCACAATGGGGGGCATTATGTATATGCACTATGGGGGGCATTATGTATATGTACTATGGGGGGGCATTATGTATATGCACTATGGGGGGCATTCTGTATATGCACTATGGGGGGCATTCTGTAAATGGCACTATGGGGGGTCATTACATAAATGGAACTATTGGGAACATTACGTAAATGGCATTATGGTAGGCAATATGTATATGGCACTACGGGTAGTGCCATATACATTTTGGCTGATATTGGCCGATATTAACACATCACATCCGCATCACCAGATGTAGATGGTGATAAATCGGCTACTTAGCCTCTACCACCTCTGATGGGAGGCTATTCCACTTGTCCACTACCCTTTATGTGAAGTAACTTTTCCTCAGATTTCCTCTGAACCTACCTCCCTCCAGTTTCAGTGCATGTCCTCGTGTTCTAATACTTTTATTTATTGGAAGAATGTTTCCCTCCTGGACCTTGTTAAAACCCTTGATATTTGTGTAAGTTTCTATCATACCCCCCTAAACCTTCTCTGCTCCAAACTATACATATATTGAGATATTAGGAAGTAATTCCTGATAAGTTTAGTGAAGTAGTCCATGCACCATTTTAGTTGCCCTTATTTGTGCCGTCACTAATGTACTTATATCCTTCTGGAGATATGGGGCCTGATTCAGGTTCGTTTGCAAAGCACATTTGGTTTGCTAATGGCCAAAATCATGTGCACAGCAGGTGGGGCAGATGTAACATGCAGAGAGAGTTAGATTTTAGTGCGTTGATTTGTTTCTGTGCAGGGTAAATACTGACTGCTTTATTTTTACACTGCAATATAGATATCAGTTTGAAGTACACACCCCTCCCAACTCTAATTATATCTGCACAAGTAACATCTGCCCCACCTGAAGTGCCCATGGTTTTGTCCATTAGCACACCAAATGTGCTTTGTGAGGCAACCTGATCACCCCAATGGTCTCCAGAACTGGACACAGTATTCTAGATGAAGTGGTACCAATGACCTATACAGTGGCATTATTAATTTTCTTCTGACTGTGCATCAAGCATCTGACTTGCTTTCCTCATTGCTTTGTTACATTGCCTACCTGCCTTCAAGTCAACTGAAAGTGACTCCTAGTTCCCTTTCCTCCTAAGTAGTCTCCAATAAGAGTGCCATTAAAACTACATTTAGTGTATGATTTAGCATTAAACTGTAATTGCCATGCTCCTTACAATTCCCCCAGTCAACCTAGGTCATCAATCATTTGTTTTACCCCTACTAGTATGTCTACCCTGATGCATAACTTTGTGCGATCTGCAAAAAGTCCCTTCAATACCATTTACAATGTCATCAATAAAGATATTAAAATGCACTGGTCCAAGTACAGATCCCTGGGGTACTCCACTCGTAACAGTACCTGTGATAACGTTATAATTTATGCTGGCTAAAATCACAGCCAACAAAAGAGAATGCGGTTTATTATGCAACTATTTATTATTTATTTATTAACAGTTTCTTATATAGCGCACACATATTCCGCAGCGCTTTAGAGAATATTTGAGCATTCACATCAGTTCCTGCCTTAGTGGAGCTTACAATCTATATTCCCTACCACATGTACACGCACATACAGACATTCTAGGCTTAATTTGTTGGGAGCCAATTTACCTACCAGTATATATTTGGATTGTGGTAGGAAACTGGAGTACCCGGAGGAAACGCACGCAAGCACGGGGAGAATATACAAACTCCGCACAGTTAGAGCCATAGTGAGAATCGAACCCATGACCTCAGTGCTGTGAGGCAGTAATGCTAACCCTTAGCAGCATCATTTTCTTGTTCAAGTGGAAAAAAAAGATATACCTCTCAAAATAAGTGCAAAAAGTCCAGCAAGGATAGGCATAAATCTCTGAGATACATCCAAGCTGGACCTCTATTATGACTTCCTTCTTTAGTGCGAGGGACAAATCAAAAGCAGATCAGACATCCCAGGGGCAACGCAACCAGATAATCCAAGACATACTGTAGGTAGCTTGAATCCACCTGTAGAACCAGTTTGCAGCACCATCCAAAAAGCACAACCACCATAGTATTACATACCCTCCAACTGTACCGAATATGCCCGTACAGTACCATTTTTTAACGGTCTGTACCGGCAAACAACAATTGTACCGAATATACCATTTTTTAAACTTTCTTCAGGCTGTGATGTCATGACTCCGGAAACGGGTGTGCCTAGAGTCAGCACCCGTTCCCAAGGATGCATTGCGCAGGTCCCAGGTCAGCATGTGATGTACGGCGTCATGACATCACGCCACTGCGCTGGCACTGTAAACCCGGCACACGCACAGTCTGACAAAGGCAGGGCTGACCCAGCACTCACACTGCACTTGCCACTGACACTGTGTTACACAGTAGCAGTGTTGTTGATGTTGTGTTTCTGGAAACTACAGCTCCCATCATGCAGCGTGGCGGGAGGGCGTGACGTGGCTGACACCAGGGGGACGGATCTATCAGGGCCTTGGCGCTCTCCTTCCTTTCGCGCCTGGTACTAGGCTGTGTGGCGGCTCCATGTGCGCAGCTCGTCTCTAGCCCAGGACACTGATGGGAATCAGCGCCTCTCCGCCAACATGTACGGCATCATGACATCATGCCACCGCACTGGCACTGTAGACCCAGCGCACACACAGTCCGACACAGGCAGGGCTGACCCAGTCACTTCCAGTTCCCACCTTACTGTGCCAGGCGCATTACCTCAGTCCTGCCCCCACTCCCACTGTGCGGAGCTGGAACATTATATATATATATATATATATATATATACACACACACATATACATATATATATATATATATATCAAATCCAGAGACCCGGCACTCTGACCCCTCCGTGGGGTAACTTGCTCAGTTGCCAATCTGCACAGGCGGTAGGCCTGATGTACAATATTGCGTGGGTCAACACTCACACAAGTTGAATAGTCGTCGAGGCTCTGGATGACGATAGAGCCCCCTTTGTCCACTCTCAGGGAAATATTAAAAATAAACTGGCCCTTAACTTCTACATCTAAATTTGTTGTTTACGCCATAATGTGTCCATGTGGACTTTATTACATCGGAAAGACCGAATGTCAATTTAAAGTCCACATGGCACAACACCGCCAGGCCATCCGACAGGCACTGAATACAGAGTCAAGCGACCAGCCGGTGGCCAGGCATTTTGCAGCCCAAAAACATGGCATGGCCACCCTCAAATACAAAATCATTGACCACGTACCGGACAGTCCCAGGGGTGGTAACCGGGGCAGGGCATTACTACAGCTCGAATCCAGATGGATTTTTAGATGAGAAACTTTGAAACCCAACTTTGAAACCCACTTTAAATGAAACCTTGGGCCTCATAAATTTTCTGTAACAAGTCTGGACAGTACTTTTCCAATTAAGCCACGAGGGTCACTTGTGGAAGATAGAGTAGAGTAGACATTCCCTCATGATTTAGAATAGAGGTTTTACACATAAAAATCTCAGTGTCCATTGATTGATTGGCCTAGTAGTGGTAAACAGTAATGTAGGGTCATCGACCCAAGATACTCATAGAAATATACATATGTAATTACCTCTAGCCCAGAGAAAGTCACTTTTTTAATGATTTCACTTTTATACATAATTAATTTCAGCAACAATATTTTCTCTATTACTTTGTATTCACAACAACAGTGCCCAGTAAGGGGCTCCTAAATGGCACCTTTTTTATATATGGCACTATTTTGCACTTTAGTGGTGGGGTTCCATGGCGGGCAGCCCCCGTGATGAGTTCACCACCACCGATATAATAGATCACGATTTGTTTATTCAGCAAGCATTTCTGTTGTCAGATTTCTCATCCTTTTTTAAAAATACATGTGCAATTAATGTGAAGTTAAATGCACTCACTATGTCACTTTTACTGTACATATAATACTCGCTATACCACTGTTTATATAAGTAAGCATCACGCCGTTATTCATACAGATTTTATGTCATGTTTTTGTATTACAGGGGCTGGCGAGTTGCCATAGTTACCACCTAAATGTGTACGGCAACTCCCAGATCTGACAGGCAGGAAGCGCGATGACGTGAGGCGGCGGCAGGAGCGGTGAGGGAGTGAGAGTCCCTGCATCTCCTTGGCAACCGCCGGGGTCAACTACACACTTCCGCCTACAGGAGGAATCCGGTGAAAGAACGGAGATTCAGGGAGGCGGCTAAGCAGACGCGGGAAAGCCGGCGGACGGGGTAAGTTCTGTGTGGGTTATTTATTTCACGTTTGTCCTGAAGAAGGGGTGAAATTCCCCGAAACATGTAGACAAGTGTTGATTAAAGCTTCACCTGATTTTCACCTTGTTCAAGTCTCAGAGTGCTGCTGCTTACCCACGATATATATATATATATATATATATATATATATATATATATAGATATATATATATATAGAGATATATATATATATATATATATATATATATATATATATATATATATATATATATATATATATATATATATATATATATATATATATATATATATATATATGCGCTAACTTTTTATTTTAAATGCCCGGAAAGTGGGTGGCCATGCCAACTTTACTTGTGGCCTCGCCCCTTTCTGCGTGTGTACCGATTTTGGTCCTTCAGATGTTGGAGGGTATGGGATTATCACAATAGACCTCTCCAGCATCGGGCTGCTAGCACTATCTCTAATGGAGCTCCCAGTTTTCCGATGCAGATAGGCACAATATAGCACAGCTGAGAATGCGGCTAGAGCTTCAGCAAGTAATATGAGGGCCACCACAGTAGCCAAATGGTAAGCAATCAGCTGACCAGGAGAAACTATAGCAAGGATCTAAAGCCAACAGCCAAATAGGCACCAAAATGGTTAGCCATATGACCTGTGATTGCCAATACATAAGCAATGGCTGTCTGGAAGAATGATTTGACCCCAGAGCTCTTAATGAAATCTTATATATCAGACCTAGACCTTGACGTCCATGTTCTTTGAAGCATCCCCTGGGAATGGGATACTGGCCCAGGTAAATGTGTCCTGCCCTCTAGCAGACCTACCTATTGTGAGTGTGGCATGTGTAGAACTGAGAAAGCCCCACAGGGAGATAGAAGCATGCATGCTTTATGCAAGCATTTGGGCCCGGCTGTTATGTGGGCACTCCTTTTCTAACCTCACTGGCCATGCCAGGACTGCAGCCATGACCCCAACATGATCTACCAGATTAGGCCCAATTATTGGGTAACTACCCTGCAATCCAGGTAATTCAACAATCAGGGGAAAGGTGGAAGGAACTGCTGGACCTAACAAATGGGCCTGCTTCTGCCAGAGAACATGACTGCATCCTCTATCCATGAAGCAATCAGAACAACTGTAGCCTAGAGCTAAAAACAAGGCATTTACATCTGGCCTTCACTCACCATTTAGGATATGGGCATCTCTCACAAAACACCCCCCATTGTCCTCCTACTGTATGTGAATCGAATTGGGTGGTTGAGCAGGCTCAGAATGTGAACTGGATGGAGTAGGGTTTAATAAAACACAGAAGTGAAGAACAGAAAAGAGAGATGTAAAACAAGTGAATAAAAATCTTCCGCACTCGCCCAATCCAACTGTTCAGCAGATTTTCCATTTGTCGGAACACCAACGTTCACTTCTGAAAGGGTGTTTAAATTGATGAACATTGGTCACAATTATTAATAATCTGTAATCACTAATATTTGAGATGCACATGAATCATCGATGCTCAACGTTATCATGCATATTGTTTATTTTATCATGTAGTGTATGCACCTTACATCAGGGGGCGGTGCTGACAATAGGGTAGAGCCCCCTATCTTATGTGCTCTGGGCTACCGGAAGCCTTCATCTGTCCTTGATCCCAGCAGTCAACTTAATCTTCAGATGGCGTTAACCATTGTAGCTTATGGGTGACATTTGCCGAACCTTCCCTGGTCAACAGATTACACGTGCGTAGGAGTATAAATAGAGCAGTGAAGAGACCTCAGATGTGGTCATCACACTTCATGTACTGTACATCACAGTGTCAGACTCCTTTCAGAGGATGTCCCTGTGGATATAGGCCCTTATTCAGATCTGATCGCAGTACAAACTTGTTCTCAAAATGGGCAAAACCATGTTCACTGCAGGTGGGGCAGATGTAACATGTGCAGAGAAAGTTAGATTTGGGTGGGGTGTGTTGAAACTGAAATCTAAATTGCAGTGTAAAAATAATGCAGCCAGTATTTGCCCTGCACATAAACAAAATAAATCTCTCTATACATGTTACATCTGCCCCACCTGCAGTGCACATGGTTTTGCCAATTTTGAGAACAAATGTGTACTGCGATCAGATCTGAATAAAGGCCATACTGTATATATTAATACATCCAAGTAAAACTTTTTTTTTTTAATTGCGCAAATAGTAGTGACAAGAAATTACAATTATTTGTCTCTAAAACGTAATAAATGATTAATATGCCGCACTGTGCTATGACATACAACAGGAGTTTAGCATATCCCGCCGATCTGTAATAAAACATGCCCATTTTTATGTTTAAATAATAAAATAAGAAAAGGTAAGGAATAGCACTGCCATGTTCACTAGTAAACTGATTATCCTGTATTCAGCAAAGAGGTTAACCTTGAATGTACCTCTCCAATTCTCAGTACCTTTCAGGCATTGACTTTGTGGGATGCATTCCCATTATCCGAACCTAGCCAAGCAAAGCAAATCTCATATAAATTACTTTTACAGAGAAAGGTTTCAAGCAGCCATCAAGTTATGTTAACCATTTTGTGGACACTGCACAGGCCATGTAGGCAGCAGAACCCCCTCTCACGCAGAGTAGCATAGCATGCAATATTTTATTATCCATATAAACCCTCACTGATCATAGTGGTACAGTCGGATCGTACAGATAGTAAGCTCCTACAAATTACATATATACGCAACAGTGACTTCTGAAATATAGATCTGAAAACTACAGATATTTTCGAAAGAAATCTATTTAAATCCAGACTTAGTATGGTTGTGCTTATGCCTCCCATTGTTATAGTCAGTCTTGTGTAAAGTAATAGGTTATACATTTCTCACAGTACTCATTGTTATCTCTTTCAGATTGTGTATTATATGGCCCATATCCTTCTGCCTAGTACAGGATGCTGAGCTTGTATGTATAGATGTAATAGGCAAGGGTTAAGAAAGGCTGAGACGGTTATGGGAACACAGAGGTATCTCCTGCTTCATTACACCACTGAATAAAATAATGATTAAAAGGGTTGGTATTAAGACAGTGCCCTATTCACTGTCAAGACCTATACAAGACTATTCCCAGGGAATACAGTGGCATAGAGGCGGCATCAGGTCACAGATAACATCACCCCAAGCGATGAACACCATTTCTAGCCACCCTTTCTCCCCCCAGTGTGCTCCGTATATCTTTTGGCTTTCTGTTTAAATTCCTAGAGCTAATTGGGTTAACTATGAAGGAAAAAGATTGGGTCCGATACTTTTGTTAAAGCTCAGTAAAGGACCCCGTGGGATCTCGGATAAAATATATTACATTACTTTTCAACATTTTTGGGCTGGCTGACCAAGTAAAGGTCTTACTACAATGAGGGTTGATCTGAAACAGAAATGATGCAGTTTTGTAATGAAAATGTATAATATATATATATATATATATATATATATATATATATATATATAAAAATATAATAACCATAAGAGTGGCACTCAGAGACCAATAACATGCATGAAGTCAAATGGCAGTTTCAACGTTTCATTTTGTATCTGGAAATTTCATCAGGATACAAATACATACAAAACTCAAGCTCACCTTATACCCCACCAATGTGTTGAAGGCACGATATCTCAGCCACGGTCACCGGGACGCCAGTCTCCGCAAGTTGCTGACCAGTGAGGTCATCACTCTGATCTACATGTGTCGTGCATCCATGATGTCATGACGCCTGGCTGGCGCTCGTTGGTCCTTGCGCCCGGGCACGTAGGCGTGATGCTGCATCTCCCTGACAACAAAACAACAACAAAAACACAGTGATCAAATAAATATTAAAGTCAGAGCACTACATTTTGGCCACCGTGCTCAATCCTTGGTTTAAAACCTATGTCCCGGCGGACAGAGGTGCAAAGACCTGCTGGTCAGGAGATTGTCATCTGAAGTGGAATGTGACATAGCAACAGCTCCTCCTTCATTTCCCCCCACACCTGTGGCTGCAAGGAAACAACTCAGTCTATAAGACCCGATGGCGATGATGCAAGGCAGGCAGGAGCAAGTTTGGACATCTGGTCCGGACTGAAGGACCTACCAACAATTGCTGACATGTCTACTGTCACTGCATATGCTGCTGTTACAATTGGAAAAATGGTGGTGGATTACTTTGGTGACAGCATCCAAGTAGACATGTCAGACAGTCCTTACCTGTACTGCCAGGAAAAAAGGCAGTTTGTAGGGCTCTGTTCAAACTGGCTCTCTTTTACCGGAGTTGTCCGCCCCCTTCAGTGTGTAGTCCGAAAGAGTTTTTAGTGCAGCCGGGAGCCTGGTCAGTGAGCGGCGTAGGAGGTTGCTTCCTCAAAATGTGGAGAAGAGGATGTCCATCAAAATAAATGATCAATTCTTCAATACCAGCCTCCAGAGATCGAAGAGAGACCTGTAATGGTGGATTTCAGCGGGGAAGAATTGATAATCTGTGAGGATGAGGATGTACGTACTAAGGGTGAGGAATTGGAGGTTGAGGACGACATCTTGCCTCTGTAGAGCCAGTTTGTACAGGCAGAGATGATTTGCTTCTTTTTTTATGGGGGCCCAAACAACCAATCATTTTAGCCACATTAGTGTGGCAGACGCTGTTGCTAAAATGATTGGTTTGTTAAAGACAGTGTGCATGTCCTATTTACACAACATAAGGGTGGGAGGGTCCAAGAACGATTCCATCTTGCACCTCTTTTTTTGGCATTATGTGGTCTTTAGAGCCTAGTTTTTCAAACTGCCACCCTGTCTGCCGCAGCAGTGCCACCCACTTGTGTCACTTAGCATAATCAGCTAGCTACCTCGGTGCAACCTTTTGGCCTAAAAACCACATTGTGAGGTATTCAGGATAGACAGTTATTGAGGTTAATAATAGTGTTGGAGCAATAAAAAAAAAACAAATGCTGCGATTTTAGCGATTTTTAAAAAAAAATACAGATCCAAAACACGAAACATGGAAGGGTGGCTTTTTGGAACAGATCGAGAACACAGCTGGAGATACAGACCGAAACACTAAATGTGGTCGGTACACATGCCTAATTTTAAGTGCAGTAAAATGCTTTACAGTTGAGCACTGAGCTACAGGATCACTGAATACAAGTCACGCACATTAACTAAAAATATACAGTACCGTCTGCCTTCCAAATGGATGCAGGGCTGCAGTTTGCATCATGGAGGTCGCTCTGATTCATCCTCACTGTTGTGAATTCACAACGGTGAGCGATTTTGATGGACTGTGCATGGTACTTTGGGCAAATGAGCGAGGTCCCCCTGTGAATAAATCCAGTGATAACTCCATCGCTGGCTTTTCACACACTAAGCTTGATTCAACCAATGCCGATGTTCAAACAACTGAGAAATTACAGATGGAGCTGCTCTCATCAGAATGGCTCCCGAAGCGACTACCACCATGCGCCGCCTGCCAGAGTGGGGCGCGTGAGATACTCACGCACTTCATTCTCGCCAATGGGACGCGCAAGCACGTAAGACGCTCGCACGTCCCTGTCCAGCCATCCACCAGCTATACCGATATGGCGAGCTGGCGGAAACACAGAGAGCGGTTCCAGCTGACTGCGCATGTGCTGCGACCACATTGCGCACAACCACATTACCTTTGCGATGTCACTCGCAGTGAGGATTTAATCTCATGATTGACATGAAGGGAGTGTCTTAACCATTTTTGGAGCGTCTACATCTGCTATCGCATATGCAGAAAACATGGCTCCAGGCTGTGGTCAGTCGGCGTAGTATCAAGAAGTTGATATTCCTCATTTCTGCATTGATGCAGTGTATGTGCAAGCAAGTGCTTAGGACTTTAGAGTGGCTCCTGGGGGGTCTCTATTCCTTTCTGGACGGCTGCTCTTGCGATGTTTCGTCATTGTGTGCTAGCAAAAGAATCCCCCAGTAACGGGCAGCAGGGTTTCGTGTGACGAACATAAATATCAGCTATAGGGTTAAGTCCAGTCATTGGAACTTCAAATCGTATTGTCTGCATCAAGGTCATTTGTCTTTTATAGATCTTGTGAGTCAGTGAGTTATTTTAGGGCACTATCACAGAAGATATTACTGTGACACGAGGATTAGAGAGGGATGCATCTCATTCTGACCCCAGAGCATCATTTTTCTCCCTGTTTTCCAATGTCAGGTGGGAGGCAGTGAAATAATCCTGACAAACCTTGTGCATTAAACATAAGAGACTGGATTATCAGGCCTCCTACGTGTGACGCAGAGGCAGCAGAATTAGATTTGTTGTGCTTTGATGCATTGCTTTGTCACACCTCCTCTCATCCCCTCTACTTTGTCTATATTTCCTGTCATGCTGTTTTCTCCCTTTCCTCATATGCTGTGGCAGAACTACTTGCTATGTTGCAGTGATTTATCTTTTCCAGCATCATTCAAACCTTTTACCCTTCACTTCATTTTTTTTTTCACCTGGCCTATTGATCCGTTTCTCTTCTTTCATTTGTTATTCACTCATTCTTATTCCTTTTTATTTGTATTCCCCCCTCTTGTTTCACGGTTATCTGATCTTTCCTGATTTGCTCTGACGGAATGCTGTTATGTGTGAGTAATTACCCACACACTGTTTACCGGATGCCGATTACCTCTATGTTACTGTACATTTACATATGATTACAAAGCCTATTCTGCTTTGTTCCTCCAATCCATACGTTCACTGTTCTTGGTATGCCGCGTCTTGCCACTTGTCCTTGATCTTTTTCCCCTCCCACATTGTGTGACCTCTTACAGTTTTCTCCCCCATCCCCTATACCTGGCCTTGACACTACCCTTACCCATAATGCCATAGAATTTATTATTCAAGCCTTGTTTAGGAATCCTTCGACATAATATCTTCCCATATTCACTCCCATCCTTTTCTCTTTTCTTTCCTCCTTTTTTTGCATTCGTTTTAATCTCTCCTCTTTTTCTTTCTCTCTGCAATCCTCTTTCTCACTGTCATTCTTTCCTGTGCTCTCCCTCCCTTTCTGCCTCACTCGCTCTCTCATATCCAGCTTTCCTCTCACAATATTTACTGAGGCTGTCAGTTCAGGCTCAGCGGGGAACGCTTTACATCTCCTAGCTGCCTTTAGGGTAAAGAATCTTTTCCTAAGAGAAAAAGAGATGAAACCTATTATCTGTAGTCTGGATGCAGCTCCTGATTATAGTATTACCACTTTCTTACTGCAGGTTTTATTTCACTGCAAAGGCCAAGAAACCAGCTTATATTTTCAACAACGGCAATTTTTTTGTAAAACAGAATTACAGATTACAATGCAGTGATCTTTAATACCATGCTCCATACTGGGTGTAAGGCGGTACAAAATATTAATATGACACATAATCAGGGGTAAATGCAAGATTTTAAGAGAGGAGGCTTCACAAATGTTTGATTTTATAGCATGGCCAACAAAATTAGTATTTAGTAGTCTGTCGTCAGCCTAGGAGTCCCACTGGCGTGACCCACTGTAGGGAAGGGTAACAGACTCTTATATTTCCAAAAGATCGATGTTTATCTCCCAAGGGGGCCTTAATGAGAGATAAATGCAAGGGTGATAAGGAGAGATAAACATCCAGCCAATCACCTCCTAACTGCCATGGTCCAGGCTGTGTTTGAAAAAAGTCAGATAAGAGCTGATTGGCTGGACATTTATCTCTTTATCACCCTTGCTTAAACTTAATACATCTGCCCCAATATTTTGGGATGTTGTATTGATAAAATCGATGCAAACTTTACAATGCTGCACCAGCTGAAAATAGCGTCAGTTAGCTAAACGACACGTGCGCCCTGCAGAGTCCATCCATGCGCCAAAACCATGCGTCACAAAGAGGGCATGGCTTCATAGTGGTGGAGTTGTGGGCTGTTCCCAGAGACTGCTGTGGCGGCAGTGTGTCTCCTATATTGTAGACCATACCCAGTTCCTGTCACTGAGAAGGTTGTTGCACGCAGAGGACGTGCACAGCAAGGTCCGGGGCTGCAGCAGCTCCCGGCCATGCACTCCTCCTTCTCCGGCGTCGCTAAGGCTGGTTGCTTAGCAACCAAGGACGCCGGGGGAGGTAGCGGTCGGGCACGGCATCAGCGTGCGGCTCCCGTAGTTGCCGGGCAGCGAGGACGCAGGAGAATGTCGCTCAGCGTCACTTCCTCTGCCCGGCGGTTGCCACGGCAACCTGACAACGGAGCAGCACGCCGTCCACACTGGGGGGAGACAGAATAGGAGGCTGGGCAGGCATCCCTCCTCCTGATTGGACAGGACTACCCTTTTAAGGGAGGCTGTCCTTCATGTCCACGCCGGTGATAGCTTCTTGCTAGCCTTCACCTGCCCCTCTTGCTTGCGTGCTGGTTTGGTCGGTTCCCAGCCTGTTCCTGGCCTGTTCCCAGCCTGCTCCTACCCTGTTCCCTGCCTGTTCCTGGGGTCGGTCCTGGAGGATCTGTGGATGTCCTCCCTGGTGCCGTAAGTTCCCCTTTGGGGAGTCTGTTTATTACTTATTTTCTGGTTGCTCTCCTGAGCAAGATCTCTTTGCATTTCTTTACCTCTGGAGGGGTCAGAGGTTATTTCTGTTTTCCGCCGTGTCTTATGGGGGTTCTGTTCCCATCAAGACGGTCTCAGGCTTTCCGTGTTGTTTGTTCAGTGTGTAGTGTGCTTTTGGTGTGGTGTAATTTATCCTTGTGTATGCGACGCGGTCGCTGGTGTTTGGCGACTAGGTCGCTGGCGCATTAGCTGCGTTAGCCAGTTTTTGGCAAGTTGCCTTTTCTTTATTTTCAGTTAGGTCTCTTAGTTAGTTCTCCTTTTGGCTGTACCCTTAGGAGGTCCCCGGTTTTCTGTCACCTCATAACACCTGGCTGCACCGGAGCTTGGGCGGGCTTAACTCGCCCTTTCAAACGTGGCGGCTACAGGCGAAGCCTAGTATCTGCGGAAACCGGTCACCTCTCTTTGGGGGTCAACAGAGGCAGAATAGGGTTCCGCTGTGGCTGTTCTAAACAGCAGTCCCGGCTGTGGGTTTACACCCGAAGTTCGTAACATTGGTGACACCAAAATGCGACCCGTAACCCCATAGTGAAGCCACTGGAGATACATTAACTTTTCCACAGCATCTCCTGCTCTACTTTTTATTGTGTCATTCTAATGATTGTGCTAACCGTGTATGCACAACAACAATATCCAACACGAGAAAGATTGATATTTTCTGTATTAAATAAATATTATATACAGACATTTTGATCCTGTATCGTTCATCATGAGATTGCATTGGTAAGTGCCCATACTTAAGGGGTGTTGCCAGCCTCCACAGCAGGTGTGCCAACCGTTAGAGCGGACATAGTCAGCCACAGAGTGCATGGCCCCCTTATATTTATAGGCAGGGCTGGCTCTGTTATTAGACAGCTTTAGGCATAAGGTGCCGGCAGGGCTGGATTAAGCCTTTAGGGGGCTTAATGATCTCCTCAACCCGATCCCTTATATATTTAATTAACTTCTCTGACACTCACCATATCATGGGTATTGGCGGCAGTGTGGTGTTCAGGGGTCATAGATAGAAGTTTTTCTTAGGGTGCCAAGAAGCCTTGTGCCAGCCCTGATTGTACTGCATGCACTATGTACCAAATAGAAAAACAATGTAGTGAATACACTACCGTTAGACCAGTGACCAGTTATCCAATAGGGATGGCCCACCATAGATCTTTTTTTTACAGAATGGGAATAATTCTAAAATATAAGTACTCTGATCCACAGTCCAGTAGTCTTATGGAGTAGGTAGAAGAACCTAGTACCAACCCTGTACACATATGTACACATTGATCTCCTTTTTTCTGCATGTAATACAGTATTAATAATTAATGGTATGTTCCGTGTTTCCCAAACTTAAGCCTCAGTATTTCATTGTTGGTGCACAGATAAAATCAATACTGTACTTGCTGACACATTTTAAAAGATCCGTAAGTGGTGCAAATTGTTTCACTTGGGATACTAAGAAGATGTTTAAAACAGATTCCGCCTGCTGATCTTTTAACTGCGCCCACATTAAATAAGGGCCTGATTCTAACAAGTTCCTAATGCGCATGTGGATATGCTGGGTACAAGCGGGTGCGGCGAACATGGGGCGCACCCATGGGAACGCCCAGCATTTCATGGGTGTTCCCATAAAAACACTGTGCATTCCCATGGAAATTTTGCATAGACGCGGCTGCCGGGGGGCGGGCAGCTGACAGCATTGCAAAACTAAGGCACCTGAGAGTGTCTTAGTTTTACGTACCAAATCATGACACATTTTAAAAGATCACAGGTGTAACTGATTATTTTGCCTGTGATTCTGTATGGAGACCTGGAAAACGTGCACCATTGGGGGTCCCTGAGGACCAAGGTTGAGAACCACTGGTTATAAAGGACACATCTGAAAACAGATTTCATGCACACACAGGCCCCCAGTAGACTTTACCTGCGGTAATACCCAGTACCATCTGCAGCCATTCAAGTTAACGTGATTGAAATGTATAGAACTCGTTCGGCTCCAGAGAATGTTCATTGAGAAAACACAAAAGATCAATCTAAAAAACTGGCTTGCGTTTATCTATGCATCAGCTTCACAGTTTGCTAAATTATAGTGTTATTTTCTATTCTAGAAATAGACCAAAATTACAAAAACATACTTTTTCTTTAGATTTCCTGCAACACACTTGAAACAATACAGTACACAGACATATTACAGCTGTGTTTAATTAGGATCTGATGCAGTTATACCAAGGCCTGACTTTTATCAAAAAGTCCTGGTAAGGTCATATTGTTCAAACTCTATAAATACCCTTCCGACATGGACAAGCTACAGAACTTATGAAATGTACTAACAGTGATTAGATTTGATCTCAGCTCTAGTATGTAATCAGGACACTAGCAGGCAGTATCACTGTACAGCAGAGCAGGCTTTGATGGAAAAGATATTCTTACTAAGGAGGTGTTTAGGAGCAGAGGAGGAAGCAGCCATGACCAACAGAAGAGGAGGCTGGGCGGGACTCAAAAGGAAGCAACAGATAAGAAGCAGCCAAGACCAACAGAAGAGGAGGCTGGGCGGGACTCAAAAGGAAGCAGAAGATAAGAAGCAGCCATGACCAACAGAAGAGGAGGCTGGGTGGGACTCGAAAGGAAGCAGAAGATAAGAAGCAGCCATGACCAACAGAAGAGGAGGCTGGGTGGGACTCGAAAGGAAGCAGAAGATAAGAAGCAGCCATGACCAATAGCAGTGGAGGCTGGGCAGGACTCGGAAGAAAGCAGAAGATAAGAAGCAGCCACGACCAACAGAAGAGGAGGCTGGGCGGGACTCGAATGGAAGCAGAAGATAAGGCTATGGGATGGGGCAGGATCAGAGGAAGAGGCAATTTGGACCAGTGTGAAAATTAGCCAGGATAAGAGTATGAGACAGTCTGGGGAAGTGCCACAGGTGGAGGGAGCTCAGAACTAATTGAGGTGGGACCAGAGGAAGAGACTGTGGCAAGACCAGGGGAGGAAGCAGGCAGAACAAGAGGAGAAGATGGCTGGGAACAAAAGTGGCTCATCTATTAAGGATTGTGAGTATAGACTTACTTTTAACCAGAAACAGAGGAAACATTTGATGGTGAGTGACCATGGAATGATTTTACCTCCGTGCGGCCAGATGCGAGGGGATGTGCAAGCGTACACATCCACTCACATGCAAATGTGGGGTTTCGCATGCAGGCGGGGGGTACGGGCATTCGGTCGGGCAGCGGGTGGCTTTAATCTGTTCGCTAGGTTGTGAACATATGCAGCCTAGGGAACAGGTCTGAAATCAGGCCCATACTTCCCAGCAGAGCGTGGTTAACACTTGTCATAATATGGCAACACTCACAAATGACAGAAGTAGATAAGAGTGGTTCACCATCATCTCAGTATATTGATTTATGCCACCATGTGTAAGGTGGCTGCAATGATCAGGTAATGGCTATGACCATAGAGATGGACATAAAGAGAGGGAATGGCAGACACAGGGAGTGTGTGGTGGAATAGAGCAGTAACTAATACCAATTTCAGATAGCAAAAATAACCTGGGTAATTGCTGGATTGCTGCTGGGACAACCAGGGTGGGGGTGCACCACACCTAATAGCCCGGGTCCTTCAACCCAGCAATTCATTCTGGGTTATAAGAAGGGTTAAACTCGGGTTGCCTATTAGTGTGAAAGTGCTGAACCAGTGTCTGATGCAGGATTAAGATCACGGGTCTGACCCGGCATTGCGATCTGAAAACAATACAATACAAGACAAGAGAGTAGCACTCTCCATTTTATCACTTTTCAAGCTTAGTACATCTGGCCCTTAGTCACCAGCTGGTGAACGTTCTGTGTCCTTATTTGCTACAAGCTTCCCTGTACCCCACTTTGCAACAAGTCCTGGTATGCCACCACTACTGCTGGACCTAGGGAGCTACTTTGCATGTGGCTGCACCAACATTACTAGCAATCGGGGGCATAAAAAAGAGGTGATCTCAGGGTAACACTATAGCCCAGGGGAGCATCACCCCTCCCTGAACTCCCCTCCACTATACTGTGTCCCTGAGCTCACCTCCTCCATCCTGCGCCCCTTGAGCACCCCAACGCACCATGTGTATGCCAACCATTCCCCTGAGCATCCACAAAAACTTTGTTCCCACCATGAGCATCCCAAACTTGGTCCCCCTTTAATAACCCTCCCAACCCTGTATCCTCAGAATTTCCTCTTCCATCCTGCGCTCCCACCTCCATCCCCCAGACCCTGTTACCCCGAAGCATGCACACACTCTCTGCCATGTTATGTTTAAGGGTTGTTATCAGACCTCACTTATCCAAATTGTGTAGACATTATTGGAATGGTGGGGCGAAATTATACGAAGAATTACCCAATTTGCATCAATTTTGCTTTGCTTTTCAGGAATAATTTTTGCCATGCCAGCTCCCCGAAACACTGCAATCATCAAATTTTGTTTGGAGGAGGAATTGTCAACATTTCTGGGGGCATCCTAACATTTCCAGTAGGATGGGCAAGTATCCTGGAATGCCCCTGTACATTTGCCTAGCTTGGTTATGCTTAGGGCCAGCTCTGATTGACAGATTCATAGCGGACTGAGGGGGGTGGAGATTGAGGTGGCCTGGAGATAGCTTTATTTAATGCCAGGGTTGCCTATCTGACCCTCTCCTTCAGTGAGACAATGCTCTGTTCCTGGACTTCCCTGGTAATGTAGGATTGCCATCATCTGTGGTGAGCTAGGTAATTGATAAGAAAGGTGTTTCACCATAGGTGACGGCAATCATACATTACCAGGGAAGTCCAGGAACAGAGCATTTTCTCCCTGAATGAGAGGGGCAGGTAGGCAACCCTGTGTAATGTTATTGTAAGTCATAGTTACCTACCCTCCAGCATTCTGCAGGAGACTCCCTGAAATAACAGAAATCTCCCTCTCTCCCTGATAAGTCTACCAATCTCCCTCATTTCCCCTACAGTAGCTCACATTACACGGTTACATTTTTTTGGGAAAAAAGGAATGAGAGATAGATACATTTACATTGCAACATCAGCACCATTCCCCAGCATTGGTGATAAAACAAAATGATCCCTCCGGCTAGATGCATTTATTGTGGACATTTATATGGAAAAACGTGTAATACACAAAGGGGGACATTTACTAAGATGGGAGTTCTATGTCAGATGGGATGTTGTTATGGGCAACCAATCAGATACTATATATTATCTTTTAGAAGGTGCTAAATAAATAAGTAGATTCTGATTGGTTGCCCATAGCAACATCCCATTTAACTAGAACTCCCATTTTAGTAAATTTACCCCAATAGATGAACAATCCCTGACACGTGTCAGTAAGAGTTGTATTGTACTTGCAAAAAAAAAGTCACTAACTGCTTTGGGGTTCCTATACATTTGGATATAAGTAATTCCTCTTAGATATAGCAGTACACACACATGCGTCTAGGTCTCTCCATATATGGAACTAGACACGCCCTTTGTGAGGAGCATGACACACCCCATCAATGGGGCGCTGCGCAAAATTTTACTACCAACTATAATCTCCCTGAAACTAGTTTTCAAAAGTAGGCAAGTATGTTGTAAGTGTGTTATATACAAGTACATACCATAGGAGGCATACTAAAGTGCATGAACAATTTAACTCCAAATCTTTCACAATATGGGCGACATGTACTAAGCCATGAAAAGTGATAAAATTAAGAGTGATAAACCACCAACCAATCAGCTCCTACCTGCCATTTTTTAAACACAGCCTGTGACATGGCTAATTGGCTGGTGGTTTATCACTCTCCATTTTATCACTTTTTCAAGATTAGTACATCTGGCCCTATGTCTGATAAATATTGTAGCAAAGATCCTAAATTAAGTGTCCTTGTTGCAAACAGTTGGAGAATCAAATAAAATAACATTTGTAACACCCAAGAAAATGGGAAAAAAACAGACATAAAATCTAGACCTATTTAAAAACTAAAACACAAAGTAAAAGTGCATTCTGCTATTTCCATGTGGGTCATGTTCCACACTAGGGCCCTTATTCAGATCTGACTGCAGTACAAATTTGCACTGCAGGTGGGGCAGATAAAACATGTGCAGAGAGAGTTAAATTTGGGTGGAGTGTGTTGAAACTGAAATCTAAATTGCAGTGTAAAAATAATGCAGCCAGTATTTACCCTGCACGGGACAAAATAACTCACACAAATCTAACTCTCTCTACACGTTACATCTGCCCCACCTGCAGTGCACATGGTTTTGCCCATTTTGAGAACAAAATTTGTACTGCAATCAGATTTGAATAAGGGCCTAGATGAGGAGCAACAGAAATATCCAATGCTGTTTTCTGTAATGTTATATACTGTATGTATAATATTACCTCCTGTTTAGATATAACAAACTACCATGGTTACATGACATTTTCTGTTATTATTATTGTTTATTTGTCATACGCTATGACTGGTGCATACCTAGTTGTTTATCATGCCACAGCTGCATTATAGTTACTTTACATTTTTTTTATAATTGGGGTTTTTGTTTTCTTAAGTCTTTCTTAGGACAAAATCAAAACATATCAACACATGTGCTAATAATTTCAACCTGATTTAAATTCTACTAAACAGGAAAGGTCACATCAGAAAAGAATTTGAGATTTACAACACAATGGCCTAAAATGTACAACTTAAAAGAGTAAAATTATAGGTGCACTAAACCCCAGACTTAAAGCTTCCAGTAATAAACTATGAAATACTTTGTTCTGTGTTAGTATGACAGCCTGCTAAAAAGCAAAGCATTACTTACACACTCCACCACAGGTAGATGAAGATTCACAACTTTAATACATTGTCTGACAGAGGTGATCCAGGTGAGACTGATTGGCTGTGACATCACTTCCCTGTGCATGCATCAACCAATCCACACAAAATATTTCGGCAAACTGACAATCACTGCCTGCATACCCGGCTAGTCTCCTGATCAGGGAACCAGTTGCACATGAGCAAAACAGAACATGGTTGTCTTAATCAGGAAGCACTCACCAGCTTTACATGTGCACTGTAAAAACCGTTGTGAATTTATTAAATATGCATCAGAAGAATAATATAGAGGTACTCAATGTTTCCGTCCACTCAGGACCATCGTTAGGAGTTACATCTTTTTGAGGCACAGCATGGACCACGCAGCATCTCTTGCAGCAAGGAATCTGCTGCTGGTCTAGTGCTATTTGTACTGTGTGATCATTTGAAAGGGAGCCAAACCACACTGTGATCATGCTACCGCGTGTCAAGCTGACCCGCATATTGCGTCACTTCCGGTTCTAATGGCGTGGCCGTCAATCAGCAATACTATAAAATTATAAAACTCTACAGTGGCGTAAGTTCGTCACAGTTGCCCGGAGGCAAGATATATATTGGTGCCCCCCCCCCCCCCACACACACACACACACATACACACAACCTAAGATAATATGTGTCTGTTCTGAAATATATATGTTTTACAAACACACACAGAGAGAGAGAGAGAGAACACATATATATTTCAGAAGTCAGCTACAGAAGCAATATTGATGGCTTTCAATTGACTGATTTAAACTGGCAGGGGAGGAGTTGCCCGGAGGCAAGATATGTGGTGTGGTATGGGTAGATGCTAAATTATAGTGGGCTAAAGGACCTTCCACGCCCGGGGGCTTTCTCCTTCATTATCCACGCCACTACTGGTTGACTTTAGTAACCAGGTGGTGAGCGGAGCGGAGCAAGCCACCATGCCCGAAGCGTGGCAAGCGAAGTGAGCCTGCGAGGGTCCGTTTGGGACCCTTCTTCTGACCTTGCTCCTCCTCTCTCCACCCCCTCTCCTCCCCTGTGATGTCAGGAGGTCCTTTAGTCCCCTACAATTTAGACCTAACCGTGTGGTATGGGGATCTGACAGTGGGGATCCTGGCAGTCAGTATACTGATGTCGGGATCCCGACTGCCGGCGCTTCCAACAGGGGGTGAGCGCAAAGTAGCCCCTTGCGGGCTCACTGCACTCGCCATGCTGTCGGCCTGGTGGCTCGCTACGCTCACCACAGGTTATATTCTCCCTCTATGGGGGTCGTGGACCCCCACAAGGGAGAATTGCCCCTGTGAGCTGGGATCCCCCCTGTCGGAGCCCCGTCAGTCTGCATCCTGGTGTCGAGATACTGACTGTCGGGATCCCCACTGTCGGAGCGTCATCCAGCACCCATTTATAATTGAATCACCTGTGTTGAAGCACCTTTCTTAGCAATTTACCTGTTCAACACAGATGGAGGTAATCATACTTTAAGAGGAAAGTCCAGGAGCAGAGCATTGTGTCACTCCTGGAGAGGGTCATTTTGGTAGGCATGGGTTAATGTCAGGACTCCTCTAATTACAGCAGAAATCACAGTTGACCAGAAAGGATTTGCTTCTTATCTAGTGCGCAGCACTCTCACATCCTTAGGCACATTTAAGGAAACAAAATACTTTAAAACAAAGAAGTTACGATTAATGCAGGCTCCTCTACTGGCAACATTCATGAACTACACTGTAATTAACCCTGCATCTTCACAGCTGATAATCTTAATGACTGATAATGTGCTTTGTGGTCTGAGGTTGCTGTAAGGCAGGGATTGGGAACCTTCTGCCCTCCAGCTGTTGTGGAACTTCACATCCCAGCATGCCTTGTTACAGTTTTGCTATGTGGCCATGCTACATCTGTTGCAGGGCACACTGCGATGTGTAGTTCCACAACAGCTGGAGGGCCGAAGGTTCCCCATCCAGGCTTTCTGTTTTTATTGAGTGTTACTTATTGAAGTGTTTCAGTAATACGCTATGTGGAGGTTTTTAAGTACTTATATGTTAGTTGGGCACCCACTATAGTTAGTACGCTCATACCCCCACTATCCAGGTCGGCATGGCGTTGATTTTATAGTGTGGCGAGCGTAGCCAACCACCAAGCCCGAAGCGTGGCGATCCCAGCGAGGGGACGCGGAAAGCTAAGCAAATAGTTGGGTGCCAACTAAGCTAACATATAAGTACCGTTATAAGTTTTTATATGTTTGAGGACACAAGGAGAAAGAGGAGAAAGGAAGAACGAGTTTATTTTATTTATTTATTAACAGTTACTTTTATAGTGCACACATATTCCACAGCGCTTTACAGAGTATAGTTGAACACTCACAGCAGTCCCTGCCTCAGTGGAGCTTGCAATCTATATTCCCTACCACATATACATGCACACACATTCATTATAGGGTTAATTTTTTTGGAAGCCAATTAGCCTACCAGTATATTTTTGGATTGTGGGAGAAAACCGGAGTACCCGGAGGAAATCTATGCAAACACAGGGAGAATATAAAAACTCTGCACAGTGAGGGCCATGGTGGGTATCGAACCCATGACCTCAGCACTGTGAGGCAGTAATGCTAACCATTACAACGTCCGTGATGCCACAGTTAAAAGTGACTTGAGAAGTCATGAGATCCAGTAGTCCGGTTGTCTGATTCCTATGCTTTTAAACATGCCTGGTTGAGGCCTCTTCATGGTACAGAGAATGTATGATAGTGGCAGATTGCCTCTGTATGTGAAAACCATTTCATACTGCACCATGGCCCTTATTCTGGTTGGTGCGGCCGGAGCCGCATATGCGGCTCCGACCGTGCAGGCGAATCCCCGCCTTCCATACGGATCGCCACGGCCGTCCGTACGCGGATATGTGGCGATCCGCATGAAATTGGACGGGGATACGCCTCCTCCATGGTGGGAGCAGCCCCTGCATTCGATGGTCGCCGAACATCGAATGCAGGGCCGCACGCTCCACCAGGTCCCGCAACACAAGACCACACGGACACTTGTCCGTGTGAAATCTTGTATGGGGGCGGGCAGCTGACATCCGGCGATGTCAGATGCCCGCCCCGTACCAACGCGTCACGGCCTCATTACCATGCATACGCCCCGCGTTTGCATGGGAACGCCCATGAAACGCGGGGCGTATGCATAGGGTAATGAGGATAAGTAGCCCCTCACGCCCCTCTACGCCCCCTGTGCGGCGTATAGAGAATCCTTGCGGCGAAATCGCCTGCACATGCGCAGAGTGACCTCTGCACATGCGCAGAAGATAAACATCGGCGGCCCGTACGCAAGCGGGAATATCCGCACCAACCAGAATAAGAGCCCATGTCTTAATTTATGTTCTGTATTCTGCATTCTATTATTCCAGTACTCAGGGGCGTAACTAACTATTTATCGCCCCCCCGCCGCACGTTTATTCGGCGCCCCCCACCTAACCTGCCCCCCCTTCTTACCTGCGGTCTGCGTCTCGCCCGGCTCTCTGTCGGGACCTTCCTGACGTCACGGTCCCGGCCGGCTCCTGCTGCTACAATGAAAACGGACTCTTAGAAAATGGCTGCCCCCATACTGCAGACAGAAAACTGTCTGCAGTATGGGGGCAGCCATTTTCTAATTGTCAGTTTTCATTGCAGCAGGAGCCGGCCGGGACCATGACGTCAGGAAGGTCCCGACAGAGAGCCGGGCGAGACGCAGACCGCGGGTAACTATAGCCCCGCAGCCCCCCCGGCAGCGCCCCCAATTTCTCTGCGCCCCCCACTGCCAGTACGGTTTCCAAAATTTTTTACACTACTGATGGATAGGTGGCAGTAATATAATTTAATATATACAAATGTATGTACATTATATGTGAAAATAAGCGAAGATGTGTTTTCTAGAGCTGGGGATGTTGTGCGTAGCAACCAAACACATAAAAGTGAAAAATGGCTGCTTTTGAAAAGAATTGGTGGAGTCTGGTTGCTATGGGTAACATCAACAGTTCCACCAAACATATGGAAATTTCACCTTATACTGTACATCAGCAAATGTTTACTTTTGTAATACATTTTTCAGAATTGTTCAACAGACATTTTCTATATACTGTACCTGTTTACATTTTACATTTATTGACATGTTGTCACGGCTAAAGGGCTGGATGGAGTCGTGTGGTGCACAGTAGCCGGAGACGGACCAGGAGGAGTAGGATTGAAACGTGCAGGTTTAATAACAGATTTCATAAATGATAAACTTCACTCAAATACTTCTATAAGTGACAGTTGGGATAAATTAAATAGAGTCCAGCACAATACTAATAACGGGCAGGTAAATCTGGAAACGTATATTTGGTGAGCTAGAGTACATAGAGGAAGATCCGGAAAGAGGTTGATTTGATGACAGAAGAAATGTATCCGGATGACTGAAAGATGATGGAATGGATGAGTTGTATGAAGGAGGACAGCAGAATGCTGTGCAGGGTAATTCTGGGACACAAGCAGGGACAAGCACTAGGTAGGACTTGCAGCATTGGTGTCAGGAGAAAACCTTCCTTGTATAAGATGCAGGGAGCAAGGCACCAGAGTCAGGAGAGAAAGAGCCAGGATCCGGGAATCAGCTAGGAGTTGTGAATGACTCCAAAGACTCATTGCACTGACATTGAACAGCCTAGGCAGATCCCCTATATCCCCAGGGGGCGGCTGCCATTGGCTGTCAGCGCAGGATGAGGAGGGAACCTCCACTCTGGCCCAATCCGCCTCCTGCCCTCAACCAAGATGGCGACGCCGGCCTCCCGGCGCCGCTATCTGCAAGGACGCCGCTACCCGACGCTCCCCTGCTGCCATCCCTACCCAGAGCTGCCGCCATCTGCAAACCGCAGACCGGAGCCTGCACACGCTAGCCGGCGGCGGGCGCGGACGGGTGAGTACTGTACCCGCCGCGCTCCGTCGCGGCTACGTGTGACAGTACCCCCCCTTTTCAGGGTGACCCCAGGGCGCCTAGTGAGGATTTCTCTGGAGAAATTGCTTTATCAGTTTTGGAGCGTGCAAATCAATGGAATCCACCCAAGAGTTCTCTTCGGGACCAAATCCAACCCACTCCACCAGATACTGGATACGAGAATTGCGGCGATGAGAGTCTATAATGTGTCTTACCTCGAATTCGGCCCCACTTTCGGAGTTAATCTTGGGCGGTTTGGGAATCTTCTTTTGATAAGAGTTCAACCTTAAAGGCTTGAGGAGGGACACATGGAAGGAATTCGAAATCCTTAGAGAAGGAGGAAGTTGAAGTCTATAAGCGACCGGATTAATGACTTGGGTGATAGGGTATGGCCCAATGAACCGGGGGGGCCAGCTTCATAGAGGGCAGACGGAGGCGTATATGGCGGGTAGACAGCCATACCCGGTCCCCGACTTTCAATCTGGGCGCTGCCCTTCTTTTCCTGTCTGCCATCCTCTTGTATCGGGCAGAAGATTTAAGAAGAGCGGTGTGGACATCCGACCAGATTTTAGCAAAACGTTGCAAAGAAGTGGTTGCTGCAGGGACTTCGGAAGAGGATAATTCTGAGAAATCCGGAGATCGTGGATGTTTGCCGAATACTGTAAAGAAGGGGGTGGTTCCGGAGGAAGAGTGATAGGAGTTGTTATGCATATATTCTGCCCACGGGAGAAGATCTACCCAGTCATCTTGGGAAGACGAGACAAACAGTCAAATAAAGGCCTCCAAGTCTTGATTTACCCGTTCTGTCTGGCCGTTGGTCTGGGGATGAAAGGCAGTGGAAAACTTGAGTTTGACCTGTACCGCGGCACAGAGAGCTCTCCAGAACTTTGCAACGAACTGTACTCCGCGGTCGGATACAATTTCTTTGGGCAGTCCGTGAAGTTTAAAAATGGTTGAGATAAATAGCTGAGCCAGTACTGGAGCAGAGGGGAGACCTTTTAGTGGGACAAAATGGACCATTTTTGAGAATCGGTCAACCACTACCCAGATTGCGGTATGACCTTTTGAGGGGGGTAATTCGCAAATGAAGTCCATAGACAGATGGGTCCATGGTTCTGTGGGAATGGTTAGAGGGCGGAGAGGACCAGCGGGAGTTGTTCTGGGCACCTTATGCTGAGCACACCTTACACAAGAGGCGACGAAATTGGTTACGTCATGGCGGATGGTTGGCCACCAATAAGAACGTGACAGGAACATCAAGGTCTTTTGTGCTCCTGCGTGCCCTGCGAAGCGGGAAGAATGTGCCCATGACAATATTTTCTTGCGGAGTTCGGGAGGAACGAACGTTTTACCTGGAGGAGGAGATGGCTGTACGGTTACTTGGGCGAAGACCACCGGATCGAGGATTGGACGAGGAGGTGTCTCTAGGTCAGAGGTCGTCTCAAAGGAGCGGGATAGAGCGTCCGCCTTCGTATTCGTGGTTCCAGGTCGGAATTTAATTTGAAAATCAAAGCGTTCAAAAAACATGGCCCAACGGGCTTGACGGGCAGTAAGGCACTGAGCCTGTTTAAGAAAGGACAGATTTTTGTGGTCTGAATACACGGTGATCTTATGCCGTGCCCCCTCGAGAAGGTATCGCCACTCCTCTAACGCAGTTTTGACTGCAAGCAACTCCTGTTCCCCGATGGGGTAATTCTTCTCTGCCGGAAATAATTTTTTGGAGAGGAAAGCACAAGGGTGTAATTCTTGATCCTCACCTTTTTGTGACAAGATGGCCCCGATTCCTTCCGAGGATGCGTCCACCTCGAGAATGAAGGGCCTGTCGAGGTCTGGTTGGAGGAGGATTGGTGCCGTCACGAATGCTCTTTTTAACTGTTGGAAGGCAGAGGATGCTTCTGGCGACCATCGGCTTGGATCAGCTCCTTTGCAAGTGAGAGCAGTGAGGGGAGCAGCGATAGTAGAGAAGTTCCGGATAAATCGCCGGTAATAGTTTGAGAACCCTAGGAATCTCTGAATTCCCTTGAGTGTTGTGGGGGCTGCCCAGTCTTGGATGGCTCTCACCTTCTCTGGGTCCATCTCTATCCCAGTGGCGGAGAGAATGTGACCCAAGAATGGAATGGACGTGACCTCAAAAACGCACTTCTCCAACTTGCAGAACAGTTGATTTTGGCGAAGACGTCGTAGGACCTCGGACACTGTCTGTCTGTGAAGTTGAAGATTGGGAGAGTAGATAGACTACGATGGAGTGGTACAGCAAGTCCCGAAAGATATCATTCACAAACTGTTGGAAGACGGCGGGGGCGTTACAAAGGCCGAAGGGCATCACCAGGTATTCATAGTGACCGTCGCGCGTATTAAAAGCCGTCTTCCACTCGTCATCTGGACGGATCCGGATCAAATTGTAGGCCCCTCGCAGGTCCAATTTGGTAAAGATTGCCGCCCCTCTGATCTTGTCGAATAGTTCTGCGATGAGGGGTAAGGGATAGCGGTTTTTAATGGTGATGTCGTTCAGGCCCCTATAGTCGATACATGGCCGAAGACCGCCATCCTTCTTTTTCACAAAGAAAAACCCGGCCCCGGCCGGAGAAGTAGATGGTCGAATGAAACCTTTGTTTAAGTTTTCTTGAATGTACGAGGACATGGCCTCAGTCTCAGGTAGCGACAGGGGATAGATGCGGCCACGAGGAGGGAATTTCCCGGCCACCAGTTCTATCGGGCAGTCCCAAGGACGGTGAGGAGGCAGGGTGTCGGCACCTCCTTTACTGAAGACATCTGTAAATAAACTATACGGTGCGGGTATAGACAAGGGTGGAGCTGAAGAGGATGAAGGACAGTTATCCTCACGTTGTGGATGGGTCTGGTAGACCGGAAGGATCTGAGGAATGCAAGTAGACTGTCAAACTGTTCCCCAGGCCTTGACCTCCATAGTGGTCCAATCGATGTGTGGGTTATGTTTGGAGAGCCAGGGAAGACCCAGGACCATTTGGTGTGAGGACTGTGGAAGAATGAAGAATTCGATGGTCTCTTGATGTAGAGCTCCTATGAGCAGTGTCACCGGGGTGGTCTGATGGGTGATTTGTCCACTACGAATTCGACTCCCATCCACTGCAGTGAGAACCAGCTAGTGATCCAGGGGTTGCACGGGCAGGACATGTTGGGTGACAAAAGAAGAAGAAAGGAAGTTTCCCGCTGCTCCAGAATCCAATAGGGCCTGAACTCTTTTTCTCCCTTGGGGACACACAAGGGTAACCGGAATGGTGGAATCAGAAGAAGAGGGAGATGGAAGCAAGACTCCTAATCGGACCTCCCTCGGGGAGATTAGGAGCGGTCGTTTCCCGGCCGCAGCGGGCAGGAAGCCAATAAGTGAGCTGAGGAGCCACAGTACATGCACAGATTCTCTCGCCGTCTTCGGGACTTCTCTTTGAGGGAAAGGCGGGAGCAGTTGATTTGCATGGGCTCATCTGTTGACACCGCAGGAGGCGGGGTTGGCCTGGAAGCTGGTGCGACATTGGAAGAGAGTCGAGGGCGAAGGCGATCAGAGTGATTCCTCTCAAGTTGGCGTTCTTGGAGTCGTAGATCGACCTTGTTACATAATGAAATGAGTTCAGCCAGGGTGGAAGGAGAATCGCGAGTTGCTAACTCGTCCTTGATGCGCCCGGCTAGGCCGTTCCAGAAGGCAGAAACGAGAGCCTCTTCGTTCCATCTGAGTTCGGAAGCCAGGGTTTGGAATTGTACGACATATTGTCCCACTGGGCGACTGCCCTGACGAATCCTTAGGATCTCCGTGGCTGCGGAGGACACTCTGCCAGGCTCATCGAAGATGCGACGGAAGGAGGCCACAAACTCTTCATAGTTGTTGAGGATGGGATCCGCACGCTCCCAAAGGGGGGACACCCACTCCAGGGCTGGACCCGCCAGTAGGGACACAATGTAAGCCACCCGAGTCTCGGGCGAGGGGAAATAGGAAGGCTGGATGGTAAAATGAACGTCACATTGATTCAGGAATCCTCGACACCCCCTCGGGGACCCGTCATATTTACTGGGGGTTGACAGCTGTAGATGGTGAGGAGCAGCTGGCCCAGGGGGAGCAGCAGAGGCTGAAGCTCCGGAGGTTGGTGCTGCCGAAACTGAGGGAGCCGCCTGAGGTGGTGACAAGGTCTGGAGAAATTGAGCCACTTGACGCTGGGTAGCCTCTACTTGTTCCAAGCGAGCCATGATGCCTTGAAGAACATCCGTCATGGAGGCCTGTGCTTTACCCGATTCCATCGGGTCAGTGCAAACTGTCACGGCTAAAGGGCTGGATGGAGTCGTGTGGTGCACAGAAGCCGGAGACGGACCAGGAGGAGTAGGATTGAAACGTGCAGGTTTAATAACAGATTTCATAAAGGATAAACTTTACTCAAATACTTCTTTAAGTGACAGTTGGGATAAATTAAATAGAGTCCAGCACAATACTAATAACGGGCAGGTAAATCTGGAAACGTATACTTGGTGAGCCAGAGTACATAGAGGAAGATCCGGAAAGAGGTTGATTTGATGACAGAAGAAATGGATCCGGATGACTGAAAGATGATGGAATGGATGAGTTGTATGAAGGAGGACAGCGGAATGCTGTGCAGGGTAATTCTGGGACACAAGCAGGGACAAGCACTAGGTAGGACTTGCAGCATTGGTGTCAGGAGAAAACCTTCCTTGTATAAGATACAGGGAGCAAGGCACCAGAGTCAGGAGAGAAAGAGCCAGGATCCGGGAATCAGCTAGGAGTTGTGAATGACTCCAAAGACTCATTGCACTGACACTGAACAGCCTAGGCAGATCCTCTATATCCCCAGGGGGCGGCTGCCATTGGCTGTCAGCGCAGGATGAGGAGGGAACCTTCACTCTGGCCCAATCCGCCTCCTGCCCTCAACCAAGATGGCGACGCCGGCCTCCCGGCGCCGCTATCTGCAAGGACGCCGCTACCCGACGCTCCCCTGCTGCCATCCCTACCCAGAGCTGCCGCCATCTGCAAACCGCAGACCGGAGCCTGCACACGCTAGCCGGCGGCAGGCGCGGACGGGTGAGTACTGTACCCGCCGCGGCTACGTGTGACACATGTTTTCTAAATGTAAAAAAAGTATCCAAATCAAGGCCTTTCTTATGAAGACAATGGGGAGTATTCAATGAGTTTTTTCTCCATGTGCAGCGAATCCTGTTTAGGATTCGCTGCACATTTGCCGGGTTCCGGAGGGCTGTAGCATTCGCTGCCAGCCCTCCCTGTCACCCTATTCAAAGCCGCAGGGGCTCGCTGCCCCTGACGGCAAATTTTAACCCGTGCGGCAGAGCCGGGGGGATAGTGGCAGGCAGGGAGATGTGAGCCTCCCTGCCTGCCCGTGAATTTTGGGGGGAGAAGAAGGGCTCCCGGGGACACAGGCAGCATATGCTGCCCCCCTGGAGAGCTGGCAGGGGACAGTGGTAGGGAGCCGCTTCATTGGTCCTGCTCTAATAAGCCAGGACCAGTGTGAAGTGAATATATGAATATTTATGGAGCGGCTCCCGGTTCCCGGCCCCCTGCTGGCAAATGTAGAATTTTTTTTAAAATATATATCAATTTGCTTTAAGCACCTGAATAAAAATAGCATGCCCCTTCACAGAAAAAAAATCTGATTTTTTGACACCAAAAAAAAATAACTTTATTTTAAAAGATCACCTTCCAGTTCATCTTAAAAAGATGTCAAATGCAAAACGGTGAATCATGGCAAAAATCAGGGAGAAAGCACTTCGCCATCCTAGCATTGAATACACTCTCAGCGAATCCCAGTGAAAACCCCATTGAAATACACCAGCAAATTGCAGCAAGCATAAAATGGAGAACTGTCCCGCTTTCACGGTTTGCTTTTGGCGAACAGTGAACATTGAATAGGGTGAATCAGATTTTCAGTGAAAAAAGATTCACTGCAAGGAGTGAAAACAGCCCGTTTCGCCCCAAAAACGGTGAATCGGGAGCATTGAATACTGGCCAATATGTTAGGCAAGATATAAAACATTTCCAATGCAATTGTAATAAAAATTGTTGGATAAATTATCAGTTTTATTACAATTATTTACTGCAACGTGGCAATTAGATTTTAGATTGTAATAGTGGCATGTATTACTTCTGCAGCAGTGGTTCCCAAACTGGATATTTCTGTTGCTCCTCATCTAGGCCCTTATTCAGATCTGATCACAGTACAAATTTGTTCTCAAAATGGGCAAAAACATGTGCACTGCAGGTGGGGCAGATGTAACATGTGCAGAGAGAATTAAATTTGGGTGGGGTCTGTTGAAACTGAAATCTAAATTGCAGTGTAAAAATAGCGCAGCCAGTATTTACCCTGCACAGAAACAAAATAACTCACACAAATCTAACTCTCTCTGCACATGTTACAGTGCAGTGCACATAGTTTTGCCCATTTCCCAAACAAATTTGTACTGCAATAAGATCTGAATAAAGGCCACTATGTGGATGCCTACACCAAACAAACATGATATTGTCCAGTACTCGACAGGGTATGCCACATACCACCACAAGAAAATTGAAAGTCTCCAGCTCAGGAAATGGGCTGCCTCGAATGGGTTGTGTGCCTAGTAAGTGACGGGGAGAGGAGTTCCAAGATATAATTAAATGTGGCACACAACATCCTAAAATGTGCCATCCATTGGTTATCCTCAAATGCCTTCACTGTAGCCCAGAACACCTGCCCCTGTCACCCGTAAACAAACGCTGTAAGCACAGCGTATATTCATGCCCCCACAGCAAAGTGTCATATTTTAATGATGAAATGCTATAAAATCCCTGGGATTTTCCAGCGTCTGAGGTGTAGTGTGAAAGGGGGTTTGTAACTAAAATCCAGGGTACATGATGGGTTGAAAATCCCGGGTCATCACGGCCAACATATGTCTGAAAGGGGTATTATTCACCTGCACTTGCAGGGACACAAGTGCTTATTTTTTTTAAAACACTGATCTAGTTTGGGCTTATATGAAACTGGTAGCACAGCTCTGAAAGGTGGTGAAATGTGAAACACGTGTATCTCCACATGCAAGTCACTGGGGCTGTTGAAATATTTATCAGCGCTGTACTTATTGCTGTCTGCCTGGGGTCAGATTGAGGTGACTGAGCTATAGACCTGGATAAATGCATTTTTGCTCCACTTAACCTCGTTACTTTGTCTAGCATTGCATGACCCTTTCCCACACATTGCCAGCAGTAAAAATATAAAATATACATTTCTTGAGAGTCCTGCAAATACAACTGACCAGTTTTAACAAGACTAAAGCTTAATGTAAGAAAAACATATAGCTAGACATACAGAGTGGAACTGATTTTTCCATAGCATCAGATTCATAGTTTTATTACTATACCAATGATTTTAGAGGTAGGCAAACAAATTCTTAATTGTCAGGTGATTAGAAATGTACATGGATCTTCCCTGGTTTGGGATTAGGATTTAAAACATCACGTATTTTGGCTTTGGCAGAACCACCTTGTTGTGTTTTTGGTTTTGTTTTCAATGAAAAGAAAGTTCCAAACCATAAAGAATCATGTCATTGTGAGCCATACTTACCTCATGGAACTGTCCAAGTGTTTCTGGATGGTCCTGTGTCTTGCCTGGGACCGACAGTGTACCGCAGCAGGGGGGGGGGGGGGGGGGGGAGTTATGAGTCCCCCCAGTCTGAAGGGAACAGACAGTATGGGCCTTATTCTAGTTCACTCTTTCTGACAAAATCCTTCTTAGATGGACAAAACCATGTGCACTGCAGGGGGGGGGGGGGCAGATTTAAAATGTGCAGAGAGAATTCGATTTGGGTGAGTTATTTTGTTTCTGTGCAGGGTAAATACTGGCTGCTTTATTTTTGCACTGCAATATAGAATAAGGCCCTATATCTATTCAGCGGCACAGAGGATAAAAAATGGGGCGTGGCCCAATGGCAGCCTCATTTGCATAGACCATACCTTCATTTACATGGTCCACACCCCTTTTTGGCTGCTCGCGCAGAAGTTGGAGGTATGCTACCCTCCCGGAATGGCCGGGAGGGTCCCGCAAATCAGGTCCCCCTCCTGTTACCCCAAGAAGGAGGGCAAGTCTAAGGCATCACCGCTGAAGCCCCCACTCCCACTTCCCCGATGCATAAATTCCTGAATTTCGCAAGTCTGTGGATTGAGGGAGGAGCTAAAATGATGCTATTTGTGTCATTTTAGCCCCTCCCTCAATCCACAGACCCGCGTATTAATGTGACTGACTGTCATGGGGCGCGGCTTGGTGGAATCGACCTCGTCCTAACACATAGCCTCATCCTGCCCCCTTTCACTCCTCTCTGGGCTTCTCGCAGATACTGTAGGAGTGATAAAAAGTAAGCAGGTATGTTGTGAGTGGTATTTTATATATCGTCTTATGTCCATCTCAATAGTTTCACCTATATTGCATGTTTACAGATTGTCTGTCTGTCCCATGCAGGAGGGTGCCAGGGTAGAGGAGTAGCCTCAACATGGGTGGACAGCCAACTGCAATTCAATGCCCAGATTACCAGTACTGAATAGTCAGGGCTAGCTACTTAGAGGGGGAGGCCCATGTGCAGACTGCGGGAATGTTCAGAAGTGTGTGCAGGAGGAAGCGGTAATGCTGGCTCCAGGAGACTTGGCTCCCCAGAAGCAACACCCAATTTTTAGGAGCTTCCCGTCTGATTCGGGTGTGTAGGCAGCAATATTGGCCAATGGCTGCAGTGAGCTGGCTAGTTAAAACTGGCGAGAGACAAACAATTGGTCATTTACTAAAACATATCGTCACAGATGTAGGATTTGATGGTCTCGTGTGAGGATCAAGAATAACTGCAGAATCAGGAGTTGGCTTGAAACGGACAGGTTTAATGATAGATCTCTGCATAAAATCAATTGTACTTGCACAAATATCGTCTTTGATTCAATCAACCTAAAGTTCAACTGAGCACGCAAATACGTATTTGCAGCAAAAATAAATTATAAAAAGAGTCCAATTATACTACTTGAAGAGGGTTGAAGAACTGGGAAACTTGGATCCAGAATTTGGTAGAAAGAAGCGTGATTATCTGAGGTCAGGTGCCAAAGAAAAGGAGGGGGTAATTAAACAGACATTCTTACCATCCAAGTGCCTGTCCAGATAGTCCCTGCATGTCAAGCCAGGGTGCTGTCAGCGTTCTGTGTGCAGGGCGGCTGTCTCTCGTACAAATACATACCCTTCAACACGGCCCATTCCATTAGGTAAAAAGGGCCTGATTCTAGTTCACTCTTAGGGCAGTATTCAATGTAAAAAAATCGCGGTGTGCAGCGAATCCTGTTTAGGATTCGCTGCACACTCGCTGTGTTCCGGAGGGCTGGCTGCCACTCGCTCTCCCAGTATTCAACGTCGCAGGGGCCCCTCACGGTGAATCTTAACCCCTGCAGCGGAAAAGCGTCCGCGTCAGGGAGCCGTGGGACGGTGGCAGGCAGGGAAATTGAAGTCTCCCTGCCTGCCCCAGAATGTATGTGGAGGGGAGGAGGGCTCCCCGGGATCCAGGCAGCACAAGCTGCCCCCCCAGAGCCAGCAGGGGACCGGGTATATTCACTGTTTCCGATTGTGCATATGTAATGATCGGGTGCAGTGAATATATGAATATCTAATGAGCGGCTCTCGGCTCCCGGCCCCCCTGCTGGCTGTTATGTGTTAAAAAAAAATACATATATATTTTTTCAAATTAAATATATATTCATGTGCTATAAGCACATGAATAAAAATAGCATGCCCTTTCACAGAATAAAATTCCTGATTTTTTGACACCAAAATTAAAACAAAAAAACTTATTTTAAAAGTTCACATTCCACTTCTCCATGAAAAGATGGAGAATTGCTACATGGAGAGACACGGCGAAAATCACATAGAAAGATGGCGAAAAGTGCACGTTTAATAGGGTTGTTCGTTTTTTGAGACCAAAATTCTCCGTCCATCGCGAAAAAAGCAGAAATTCACGGCGAATTTTCCTCATTGAATACTGCCCTTAGAGGCAAATTCCTTCTTAGCTGGACAAAAACATGTGCACTGCAGGTGGGGCAGATGTAACATGGGCAGAGAGAATTAGATTTGGGTGGGGTTTTTCTTCAAAGTGAGATCTATATTGCAGTGTAAAAATAAAGCAGTCAATATTTTCCCTGCACAGAAACAAAATAGCTCACCCAAAGCTAAATCTCTCTGCACATGTTACATCTGCCACCTGCAGTGCACATGGTTTTGTCCAGCTAAGAAGGAATTTGCCTCTGAGAGTGAACTAGAATAAGGCCCAAAATTCTCTGTTTCGGGGCTTTCTTACCAGTCGCTGTTGCATAAGTGGGGCTGCAGCACAGCCTAATATTCAAAAAGGGGAGCCACACCTAATACCATTACGAACATCACTGTCCTGGACTCACTGGCAGTTGATGTGACCCCCCCCTTTGAATTTTGGACTGTGCTGGAGTCCAACCTCTGTAACTGCCACTGGCAGGGAAGTCCAGGAACAGAGCGGTTTGTATCTAATGGAATGGGTCATGTTGGAGGGTATGCAAATGAGCTTTCCCACCAGAGCCAAACATGGGGGCTGCCATGTATGCTCCAGTCACCTGTTCTTCTGAGCCAATCCTGTGAGGTCTATCTCGCTGTTATACTTTCTCAACCAAGACCCGCTTCGCAGTGGGTAAAAGTATGATGCTGGAAAGCTAGACCTAATTGCTAGAGCTTCAGTTGTCTTCTGCTGCAGTGTGATTGTTTCCAGGTATTCCAGCTCCTGTGTTCCTCTGACCAAAGAAGGGTACTCACCTCAGCGCAGTCCTGCCTAGCTATCGATGTTCCACCACCATTCCTGAGCTATCAATGTTCTGCCAACGTTCCTGTGTTACCGATGTTCTAATTATCGCTCCCAAGCTACTGATGTTCTAATTATCGCTCCCAAGCTACCAATGTTCTAATCATCGCTCCTAAGCTATCGCTGTTCTAATCATCGCTCCCAAGCTACCGATGTTCTAATCACCACTTCCAAGCTACCGATGTTCCAACCATCACTCCCGATGTTCTAATCATCATTCTCAAGTTACCAATGTTGTTCCATCATTCTGGTAACATCTTCTGCAATTAATAACATACTCTTTGCATCCATTGTGTTTAGCGGCTATTGCTTCAATCAAGAACTGCATCAGTGTTCTGCACTGCACCTTTAAACACTATTGTACCTCTGTATAGCCCTTATTCAGATCTGAGATCAGTACAAATTTGTTTGGAAAATGGTCAAAACCATGTACACTGCAGATGGGGCAGATGTAACATGTGCAGAGAGAGTTAAATTAGGGTGAAACTGAAATCTAAAAATTGCTGTGTAAAAATAATGCAGCCAGTATTTACCATGCACAAAAAAAAAAATAACTCACACAAATCTAACTCTCTCTGGACATGTTACATCTGCCCCACCTGCAGTGCACATGGTTTTGCCCATTTTCTAAACAAATTCAGATCTCAATAAAGGCCTACATACAGTCATTGTCTTACCAATTACTGTTTGTGACTACATTACCTTTCCAAGTTGCTGAGACCAATCTTCACTGTTGTTACCATCTGCTGAGTGTTAATAAAGGGATTGTACTTTTACCATTTCTCTCCTCTTTGCTGATCCTGCCTCTGGGCTAACTCTAGTCTCCTACCCTGGGTTCATGTACAAAAGCCTAATCAAGCCTCCCCGATTTATTCATCGGTCAGAGCCTATGCCTGAGGCCTTTGACATCTTGACCCAAGCCGTGACACCCCAGGACCCATCACCAGTCACACTGCCAATGCCCATCCGCATGCGCGTACCACAAACCACACCGAGAAGCGCTGCAGGACGTAGCCGGGTGAGTAGTGGACTTGCCGCACCCTGCGGCAGCTGCTCGTGACACATGTGACGTGTATGAAACAAAATTACTCATCAGTGGCGAATAAGATGGTCGTGAAACATAATGGCACATCATTGTCTGATAGGATGGTTATTTTATTAAAGAATATACAGTTGTGCTCATAAGTTTACATACCCTAGCAGAATTTGTTCTGCACAGGTGGAGACACCACCACTATCTTCGCACCATATTGGCTACATGTGACATCCCACAGACACCCGAAAATGTTCGGAACAGGCCTGAATTTTTCGGACCATAAATGCTCCATTGCCTTGGATGTGATTGCGCTTTGTACGTTCGTGCATTTGTGATTTTTGGACTCTTGTGTCCAAACGTGAATGAGGTGGATAGTCAATAACTGAATTCAAGTGAGACTATTAGACACTATGGGGGAAATTTACCAATATGAAAAACCTAGTTTTTCGTATTGGTATTTCCCCTACGGCTGCATACGTTTTAGTCGTATGCAAAGTCGTGTTCCGGAGGGTAAATTACAAAGCAGTCAGATACGACTGCTTTGTAACCCTCCGATGGTGTAACCATTCGTATTAGCGGCACATATATACGGCCGCTAATACGAATGTTTCTGGCAGTCTGATCCGTGCAGGCTGCAAGGTGTAAAAAAATAGAAAAATTAAATAAATAAATAAAAAAACGGCGTGGGGTCCCCCCCACAGCTGTAACCAGCACCAGGCTGACGGAGCCGGGGCCGGTAATTAAAAATCAGGGAACCCGACAAATAGGGTTTCCCCGATTTTTTAACAACCAGCCCCAGGCTCCAGGTCCGGTTCCCAAAATACGGGGGACAAAATGACTAGGGGTCCCTCGTATTTCAAGAACCAGCCCCAGGCACAACCAGCCAGCAGGGTAATGCCACAGCCAGGGGGAAACTTTTTATACAAGTCCCCCCGGCCAAAGCATTAACCCTACCGACCAGTCAGCCTGGCCAGGGGCCCTGGGGGAGTGGGGACCCCCCCAATAAAGGCCCCCCCCCCTCCAGGACTTACCTGACCAGGCTGAAGCCTGGTGCTGTCCTCGATGCCCCTGGGCGGTGGGCATCGAGCTGATAAATGGTGTAAAAAAAAGATTAAACTATTGTCTAATACTGGGGCACTATGAGTCCCAGCAAGCCTCCCCCGCAAGCTGGGACTTGGAGAACCACAAGTCCCAGCCTGCGGGGCATTAAAGGGCCCGCTGGGTCTTGTAGTGCCACAGTATTAAAAAAAGTACAATAAAACACAATGACACACTTAAAATAAAACTTTAATATATACAAAGCCCACACATACTAATACTTACCTATCTTCTTTCCGTAGGTAGCCCTGGTCCTGTGTCGTCTTCTGGATCCATGTCGACGTCGCTGTCGGCGATGGCGTCCGGATCCGACGAAATACATGGAGGAAGCTGTGGAAGGACACCATACTCACCTGTCCCAGCGCGACGTAGTCCAGGTAAGGGTCTTGGCAAAAAAAAAAAAACGACACCCGAAACCAGCCCGGACAGTAGGAGCCGCACGGTGTTTGTGTACGTTGTGCGGCTCCGCCTTGCGGCCAATCAGGAGCCGCTAGGCCGCAAGGAGGCATTTGGGAGGCGGAGCCGCACGATGTACACAAACACCATGCGGCTCCTACTGTCCGGGCTGGTTTCGGGTGTCGGTTTGTTTTTTTGCCAAGACCCTTACCTGGACTACGTCGCCCCGGGACAGGTGAGTATGGTTTCCTTCCACAGCTTCCTCCATGGATTTCGTCGGATCCGGACGCCATCGCCGACAGCGACGTCGACTTGAAGGACGTCGACATCGATCCAGAAGACGACACAGGACCAGGGCTACCTACGGAAAAAAGATAGGTAAGTATTAGTATGTGTGGGCTTTGTATGTATTAAAGTTTTATTTTAAGTGTGTGTCAGTGTGTTTTTATTTTGTACTATTTTTAATACTGTGGCACTACAAGACCCAGCGGGCCCTTTAATGCCCCGCAGGCTGGGACTTGTGGTTCTCCAAGTCCCAGCTTGCGGGGTAGGCTTGCTGGGACTCATAGTGCCCCAGTATTAGACAATAGTTTAATCTTTTTTTTTACACCATTTATCAGCTCGATGCCCACCGCCCAGGGGCATCGAGGACAGCACCAGGCTTCAGCCTGGTCAGGTAAGTCCTGGAGGGGGGGGGGCCTTTATTGGGGGGGTCCCCACTCCCCCAGGGCCCCTGGCCAGGCTGACTGGTCGGTAGGGTTAATGCTTTGGCCGGGGGGACTTGTATAAAAAGTCTCCCCCCGGCTGTGGCATTACCCTGCTGGCTGGTTGTGCCTGGGGCTGGTTCTTAAAATACGGGGGACCCCTAGTCATTTTGTCCCCCGTATTTTGGGAACCAGTCCCGGACCTGGAGCTGGTTGTTAAAAAATCGGGGAACCCCTATTTGTCGGGTTCCCTGATTTTTAATTAACGGCCCCCGGCTCCTTCAGCCTGGTGCTGGTTACAGCTGTGGGGGGGACCCCACGCCGTTTTTTTTTCTATTTTTTTTTACACTAAAGCCTGCACGGATCTGACTGATCTGTGCAGGCTTAAAGCAAATACGACAGGGAAAGCAAGGTGTATTTTCCTGTCGTATTTGCGTGGGTGTTTTACACCACTAAGCAGCCGTATTATCAGTACGGCTGCTTAGTACATCAGGAACCACCATTCTTTTGAATGGTGATTTCTGTCGTATTCTATCGATGGTGTAGACATTCGTATTTGTAAATACAAATACGAATGTTCCATCTTTAGGAATACGAATGGTTGTATTTTTGGGATTGTAAATCCCGAAAATACAAATTCGTAAAAAAAAGGTGTATTTCTCCCTACGAATACACCTTTTTTCTACGAATCCATTTTGGTAAATGTCCCCCTATATTGCAGAGCTGATTTACTCTTGATAATAAATACATCAGTCTATAGCTATGAATTGCATAGTGCAAAAGAATATAAATAAAAAAAAGGAAGATTTAAAATAAAAATACTTATATTAAAGAAATGCCAGTTATTTCTGTGTTACCTGCACTCCAGGACTTCTATTACCCCTGCACAAACCTGCAGTTGTTCCAAGAACTTCTTGTATTACATCTCAGATTACATTGTATATTCACCCGCTGTGTACCTTGTATTGCATATCGGAGATCATCATCCCATTCTGCCTTTATTCAGCAATCTGTGTTCCAAGGTTCAACTATGAGCATTCAGAAAGCTTATTTTATTTGTTCAGCTGTTGATACTTGTTATTTGTGTTCATGTACAATAGCTTCTAACATTTTTGACTACTTCTCCAACCTATTGTATCGTATGAACTGTTACTTTTTCATATACTAGTTCTGTGTCTGTCTATCTGCCCTATAATTGGGTGCTGCCACTGTCTGCCAGGCAATGTGGTGCTGCCACTGTCTGCCCTGTAATTGGGTGCTGCCACTGTCTGCCATGCAATTTGGTGCTGTCACTGTCTGCCCTATAACTACGTGCTGCCACTATCTGCCTATAATAAGGTGCTGCCACTGTCTGCCCTATAATTAGGTGCTGCCACTGTCTGCCCTATAATTCGGTGCTGCCACTGTCTGCCCTATAATTAGGTGCTGCCACTGTCTGCCCTATAATTGGGTGCTGCCTGTCTGACAAATAATGTGGTGCTGCCTGTCTGCCATAAAATATAAGGCAGACACCATGAATACATGTAAAATAAGGTATTTATTTAAAAAAAAATCACTATAGTCTTTACCATGGCAGCGGGATTTATTAGGGACCACCACAAGGGGGTTGCTGCCCCTTATGTTGCATATGTGACTGGCAGGAATAAACTGACTGATGAGGAAAGAGAGGCACAACAGAAGAGAAGAATTGAAGAGACTTGGATTGACAATCTGCATGGGTAACCAGGGTCCGGAGCTAGCTGATTTTGGTGGTCATGTGACTAAAGGTATGACTCTAGAAGATTGTAAAAGTAAATTCATTAAAACAAAAAAAGGTACTTGTGTATTATAACGGCGCCCGATTTAATCCAAATCGCATCCGATATCGCATCCGATTTATCGGCCGATTTGATCTGCGATGCGATTTTGCGTCCGATTTGCGGCCGATTTTTTGCCGATTTTCGGCCATTTCCTGATGATTTGCATGTTATTCCATCCTTGCACACCCCCAGGTACTATGCGATGGTATGCGATGTGATTTTCGGGAAAATGCCCCTGATTGTACAATTAAATATCGCATAGCAACGCATGCCAGCAAGTGGCATGCGATGTGATTTGCAATGTTAAATGCACCCCCATTGTTAACGCCACCCCCACTATCAACGCCAACCCGAAGCGTGGCGAGCGCAGCGAGCCCGCGAGGGGCGGCGGTACGCGTCCTCCGACCTTTTCATACCCCCACTATCCACGTCGGCGTGGAGTTGATTTTAGATAGTGTGGCGAGCGCAGCGAGCCACCGAGCCCGAAGCGTGGCGAGGGGACGCGGATTACTTTACATGTATTCCGCGTCCGCTCGCCACGCTTCGGGCTCGGTGGCTCGCTGCGCTCGCCACACTATCTAAAATCAACTCCACGCCGACGTGGATAGTGGGGGTATGAAAAGGTCGGAGGACGCATACCGCCGCCCCTCGCGGGCTCGCTACGCTCGCCACGCTTCGGGTTGGCGTTGATAGTGGGGGTGGCGTTAACAATGGCGGTGCATTTAACATTGTAAGCACCCATCAGGGTGATTGTACAATTACAAATCGAATCGTTTCATATGCATCGCATGGCATGCATCACATGCCACTATATTGCATGCGATGCACTACGATGGAAATCGGGGGTGTGCAAGGTTTGCAATAATGGAACAGCATGCAAATTGGCCGGAAAAAGTGAAAAATCGGTCTAAAATCGGACGAAAATCGGCCAAAAATCGGCCGCAAAATCGCATCCGATTTTTCCATGCGATTTGCGGCCGATTTCGTGGGCGCCGTTATAATACACAAGTACCCAAAAAAATTCAGTTTCTCTAATTGTTTTTTTCTTACAGAATATTTTTAATTCTAAAAATAAATACAACATAGGAGCAAACATAACAATCCAGTAGATAGAAGTCTCCATACTGTATAGACATCTTCACTAGATTAGCAATGTCTGCATAATGAACAGTAGAATCCCATCATCCAGTCTAATGCCTAATATGAACATCTGGGCCTTGCACATGCTTTTTCATAGTTCTCGATGCACCACTAATGAAAGTAGATTGCAGCGCCGGACTGGGCTGCCGAATCGTCCCTGGCATTTGTGAACACGCACAACCTTTGTCGCGCACGTGCACACACATACACCTGACCATGCATGCATGCACTGCCTCTCCCAGCTTGCAGGAGAGAGGGAAATAGCAGTGGGTGATGCCCCCTCTCTCCTGGACCTGCCGCCAGTCCAGCGGCTCTCTCTTTGCGCCAATCGGGAGATGGAGCCTCCACCTTGCAAAAAGAAAATCGGCCCCTCTGGCATTTGCCAGAAGTGCCAGATGGCCAGTCAAATATTACATTGCAGTACTATCATTGTTATATTCTTATGTTTGGTGTGTTATATATTGTTACAAGCTGGGGTTTTTTTCGTTGAGCATATTATGACTTACCAGTTAGAATACTGTTATTCATTCACAGGCTTTGCATTTCCCCTTGTTTTCTACAGGCTGCAGTAAATGCATCCCCTTTTCCGTGCATCCTACTTACATCCCCTCCTGTACTCGTCCTCGGCAGGGGCTAGGGGCATCTTTCACAGCAGGGGAGCTAATTAGCAACAAAACTGAGCAATGTGTCCAAACTCATCAGTCTCAAAGCTCAGGAATCACAATCTGCCTCCAGAGAGAGAACTTAGATGGAACACATTTTCTGCATTTGTTATATTTAGAGCTGACATTATTAAAGGCAAGACTGCAGTAATGTCTGGCTTCGAAAGCCTTACCGTCACATTAACTCCTGTGCACTGAAAAAATATACAGTATATTATGAATCTTTGTCCACCAATCACGCAGGGCAAAACCTAAATGTATATAATATTTACAGCAAGCAAAACCATGGAACCTCCTTCTGGTTTCTCTAAATTGACATATAAGCAGTTCTACATTAGTGTCAAAGGAAATGTCCACCTTCAGGTGATAATATAGATTCCCTCTTTTTGTTTGCCTTAGATACAAACAAGCTCTACGGGGTGTCTCCTGCACTGGATACAGCGGTCTTTGGAAGCCAAACCTGTATTTTATCTTGGGGCAATAAATATAAACTGTTCTGCCGTATGATATAAATAGATGCCTAGCAGCACGGAAAGCACCTATAAAGTAAAAAATTATACAGATGTAGCCTGTCTCATTCAGGCAGGGGCAGACGAAACTATCGCCAGCCCCCGTCAGCCGCCAGCTCCCGCGTGTGCCTGAGAGGCACACGTGTCCCAGTTCAATGGAGTCCCTGTCCGCCAGCACTCGCCAGAGGGGACGTTCTGGCGGGCATCGGGCAAAGATGACAGGGGCTCCATCTGTATAGGGAAATAATGCCTCATAACATTTCAATTGCGTTATTTCTCTATTTTGCTGAGGTAAGATAGTAATTACACCAATCATTTGCTTTGCTGCAACCCCAACCCCCTCCCACCAAAATGACTTGTTACTTGCTGCATACATTCCAAAATTCCATTGTCTGAAAGACTAATATTCCATGCGCTCAGTGCCAGATTAAGGTCTAAATGGGCCTGGAGTTGAAAATTATCAAGGGCCTATTATGCGCAGTGTTCTGGTTGGGTGGTCTGCTCATGGGTGTGTCTCTATTTGTGTAAATACTTTCAACTAATTATATATGCCTGGAAAAGGCAGGGTGCTGGCATAGGCAAAATGCAGGGAGATATAGTGGGGGGTGCCCTCCAAAGGTGCACCTGCAGGATGCCGATGACCTAAGAAACTTGCGGGGTGAGGCGGCATTCCAGTCATAAAAAAAAAATACTGAAATCTGAAACTTGGTACACAACATTTCAGCACCTTTTATGTGGTCACCTAAGTTTACCACACCATATATCCCTTATACAAATCATGCAACACAATAGTAATCCCCTTATACTGTACTTGCCTCTTACACTTTATGCCACATGGAATGAGCCAAAATTCACACGAACTGACCTAAAATTCACTCTATGGCACACAGATTGATTCAAAATTCACGTTATGCTACACAGATTAAGGCCGCATTCACATTTTGCCACATGGATTGAGCCAAAATACAAACTACTGTATACCAAACAGACTGACCAATAAAGCACAACATGCTTCATAAACAGGGGCATTGCGCATTAAAAATTTACACCATAATGCCCATTACATGTTAAGCCACACACCATAATGTCCATTACGTATTATGCCAAACACCATAATGTCTATTAAAAATGATGCTACATAAGTGCTGTTTACCTACATGCTCATTGCCAGGGGTTCCATGCTCATTGCCAGGGGGTCCATGCTTGTTGCCATGCGGAATTACATGCTCATTGCCAAAGGGGAATACATGCTTGCGGTAACTGGGGGACAGCCGCCGCCAGGCAGAAATGACAGCCATTGACAGCCGGGCAGAGAGCAGGAGGCTGCCCGGCTGTATTCAGAGCACTGAAAGACCTGGCTATTTGAAATAATACCCCTGTCACACCAGAAAATGCAGGGACATTCCCGGGGGGGGGGGGGGGGGGGGGGGGCTTTTACATCAGCCTAGTCCCTGCATTTTCTGGTGTGAGGGGGAGAGAAAACCACCATCTTCAGAACCAACTGACCGATTTACATGTGAGCTTCGAATAATTTTGGTCCCGTGAAACTGGGCCGTTTGGTTCCAGTGAAATCTGTCCTCAAACAACATGAACAGCCATGAAATTACATTTCAGAAATGAAAAAATGAAAATATTAGTTTACCCGCAATATCTCTAGAACCAATGAACCCATATGGACCAGCCTGGTATCAGATTGAAGGCCCAGCGATTTGGGTTTGACTAAGTTCTACCTTGAGCTTCTGTGATGTCAGGGGGGAATTGGCAGCCATTGGAACCGGGTAGGGGTTGGAATTAGCGGGTCCTAGATTATCCTATGGGGAAAACGTTCCAGCTTTGCTTGGCGGTATCTCCGGTTCCCGGGGGGCTAGCGATGCAGAGCCAGGCTCGTTGGAAAGCCCTGGCTCTCAGCTACAAAATGTGCATATTTGGAGAGTGGGCCTGGAGCTCTAGCTCCATCAGATGCATTGTTAATCTGGCCCTGCATGCACTGACAAAAGGGGGCTCACCTTTACAACTGGATGTCTGGATTTGAGATCACATTCTTCAAAGTGAGATCTATATTGCAGTGTAAAAATAAAGCAGTCAGTATTTTACCTGCACAGAAACAAAGTAACTCACCCAAATCTAATTCTATCTGCACCTTTTACATCTGCCCCACCTGCAGTGCACATGGTTTTGTCCATCTGAGAAGGAATTTGCCTCTAAGAGTGAACTAGAATAAGGCCCTATATGACTCAATTACATATAAATTGGGTAGTTTTTGTCCCTTTTTAATGACCCATGATTTGTGGCATTAAATCATGAAGGGTGTGGCCTATTGACACACAGTAGGGGAATCCAATTACCAGCCTTGTATTTGTGGGTGAGACTAAGGGGGTTATTTTGGTTCACTCTTTCTGACAAGTTCCTTCTTAGATGGACAAAACCATGTGCACTACAGGGGGCAGATGTAACTTGTGCAGAGAGAATTAGATTTGGTGGGGTTTTACTTCAATGTGAGATGTATATTGCAGAGTAAAAATAAAGCAGTCAGTATTTTCCCTGCACAGAAACAAAATAACTCACCCAAATCGAATTATCTGTGCACATTTTACATCTGCCCCCCTGCAGTGCACATGGTTTTGTCCATCTAAGAAGGAATTTGTCAGAAAGAGTGAACCAAAATAACCCTCTAAGTGCAGCTGTATGCCTACCGCACTTACAGTATCGCCAACTTCCAGCTGGAACATAAGAAGGGTCTTCCAGTGCTGGGATTTTGGGTGCCGTTATAGCTTTTACACACCCCTGCAACAGCAGCTTACACCCTTCATGGGAAAAGAACTTCCCCAAAATATCTGGCACCCCTCATCATTAAAAGAGAGAAATTAAAAGTAGGAAAGTGCCAGGCTATTACACGTTTCCCTACAGACAGACCACCATATAACTGATGCATACATATTGTTGCTGTGCACTAGTATAATGTCAATTTTGTGCTTTCCCGTTGGGCGGTCATTGTCACTGCATATTAATCTATTGCAGAGTACTCAAGCTGTCTTCCCTAAAGCCCAGAACAGTGAAAATTACTTAGAGCTCTCAAATTAACATGTGGATAGCCATTCCCTTGCCTGCAACATCTTTAAGTATTTGTTTTCTTTAGATGTTGTCTGTATGTGGTCTTTGTCTTAACTGATGTATGCAGGAGGCTCAGGACCATTAACCAATTAAAAAATGTGCTTTCTATTGCTTTCATATTGAAATATATGTTACTGTAAGTGCAGATACCATAATGAAGTTAGAATGAACAGTACTGTATATAACATTGTTAGCACCATCACACACTGAGGGGGTTAATCAGATGCTGGGGCATATGTTATAGTGTCCTTGTTTGTGCAAAAGTGCCAATCATTTACCCAGCATGATTTTGCTTTGTATATAATTGCTGCTTTAAAACAACTTCTGACTATGGGTCACATCTCGCACCTACAGCAAACTCGGATGCTATTACATTTTTGGCCTGTAATTGTAGTAGCCTCATAATGCCAGGGTTGCCTACTTTTCTAGTCTCCTCTCTAGGAGAATCCGAGAGAGAAGACTTTCAGCAGCACGTTTTTATTTTGTGCGTTGGCACGACGGGTACAGTTAGCACACCATAGAACGGCAAATGCCTCTATCTGTTTTACAAGCAGAGCGGTTCACGTGAAGGGGCATTCGCCACGTTTTCCCGGGAGTGGCCAATCCAAGGACTGTGCAGTGAGATGCCATTTTCTTGGCCTTGCAAGCCGCCCTGCAACAGTTGGAATGAGTAAAGTTAGACGTACTTAGGCTGCAGTCGCAGTGGGACAACATGGTCGATAGTCATAAGGTCTGATAATGGCACTGCTGTGGCCGCAAAATTAGGAATAAAACTTCTATAGTACCCAGTTACTCCCAAAAAAGCCCTTACTTGTTTTTTATTCACTGGACGAGGCCAGTTTTGAATAGCATCAATTTTGTTCAATTAGCGCTAAATCAGACCTATACCAATGGTGAAGCCCAAGTACGTAACCTCCTCCATTGCGATGCAGCACTTCTTCAGGTTAGCAGTAAACCCTGCTTCTCTGGTTGAGTCCAGTACTGCTTGTACTTTAACCAAATGGGACCCCCAGTCCGTACTGTTAATTACTACATAAGCCAAATAGGCAGCTGCATATTACGGTTATATACCCTCTGTTGAGCACTTTGGGCCTGTTCCATGTGCTCTCTGACAATAGGTACCACAGCTGCAATCCTATCCTGCATTTGTGATACATGTTCAACAACGCTTTTATAAGGAGTGGGTTGTCCTTCCCACGTCTCCTTGACAATGTCCAACAGCCCTCTGGGGTGTCTACCATACAACAAATCAAATGGAGAAAACCCTGTAGAGGACTGCGGAACTTCTCTGATGGCCATCAACAAGTAGGGCAACAAACAATCCCAGTTTTTCCCATCTCTGTCAACAACCTTTTTTAACATACTTTTTAACGTTTTATTAAATCTTTCCACCAACCCATCAGTTTGGGGATGGTAAATAGACATCCTGAAGTGGGTGACCTTAAATAATTTGCACAAATCTTTCATGACCCTTGACATAAATGGAGTACCTTGGTCAGTCAAAATTTATTTTGGTATTCCCACTCTACTGAAAACCTGCACCAGTTAATGTCTCTGGCTGAAACCATTTTTTGGTTAGCTGAATAAGGTCGTGTATCTGGGAGCGAGGTGGCTTCTCCAGGGCATATACCCAGCGGTGCACCCGTTGGGCTCATACGGCAGGGCTTAAATCAAAGTATGCTTTTTGGGTCTCACCCGAGAGAAAAGGTGCTACTACTGGCCTACTGTGCTTTCGGCCAGTTCTCACGCTCGGCAGTCCTTTGAAACGTGGTCAGATAGGCCTCCACATCATCAGTCTCTGTCATTTTCTGCAGGAAGTGACTGGCCCGTATAGAACTAGAGCTGGCCGGAGCACTGACAGCCACATCCCCAGTCTGTAAGGCTTCTCTATCCTGACGCTGTTGCCTTCAAAGATCATCCATTGCCTCCTGCTGAGCTGCTGTGGCCTCCCGCTGAACCGCTGTAGCTTGCAGCAAGGCTTTAAGCAGTTCCTCCATGTTGACAGATTTCCCCGCCGACTTTGTAGCTGCTTTTACCCAGGACATATGTCAAATCCTCAGCAACTTCACACTAGGCTGTATCTGCATAAACCACCGTTTCCTGCAGGCCTCATAAAGCTGCTGCTCTCACTTATGCGCAGAACAGGCTGCTTGCATTCTCCACCAAGTTGTAACACTGTAGGGGAACTGGATGCCTTTTCCTGGGGTAGAAGGCAGCAAGCAGCAGCTGAGAAATCATACAAGTCCAATCTTTGGGGTGCAACTGGCCACAACCAGTTTTATTCAGCAGAAAATAAAAATAAACAACAAAAGAAAATACCTTGCCTGTCCGGCACTAACTAAACACAGGATGTTTAGTTAGTGCCAGTCACTACTGGATGGTTTACTTGCATCAGAAAGCTTGTTCCTCTCACAGAGATTCTGCAGCCTCCCCAGGCAGTCTGCACACACTAATCAGTCCAGCAGCTTTACATGGGCATTGTACAGCTACAAGTGCTGATTAGCCCTCTGTGAGGCCAAACACCCGAGCTGTGCTTTTAACAAAAAAGAAACATTCTCATGGAAGTTTTCCTGTTTCTAAAAGGTGTAAGACAAGAACCTGGGACAAATATACCTGCCCTTAAACACTATTCCAGTGTTCTTGGCACACAAGGCATATGGATTATTATTATAATAATGATGATGATGATTAATAATAATAATGATTATTTAAAATAAATGAATAAAAGTAACTAAAAGCTAAATAATGCTATATTCTTCTGTAAGAAAAATAAATATGTATTTTAGTTTATACATTTTCATTGTTGCTAGGTGACCTCACTGCACTAGTCCCACCCAACACAAGGCAACCAGGATGCCGAGCAGCAACAGGGAAGCCTGGGATTTCTGATCTGACCGCCAGTATTGTGTGAGACGTGCAGCATAGTAGCTGCATGAAGTTATTTTATTTGCGAGTCCTCCCACTCTGGCTCTGCTGAGTGTTGCTGTGTTCTGTTAAAAGGTACTCCAAGGCCCTGCCAGTTATAGTTTATTTTAGAGATGTGCGGGCTTGGATTTCTCAGATCTGAGCCCATACGAACGTTGGGTATCCAAACCCGGATCAGAGCGGCGCTCAGAGCTTCCCGCCTGACTCGGATCCAGGCGCGCGGGCAAAACGTCATCACCCGGCGTCTACGCCTTTTCTCCCTCTGCCTTTCCTTTAATCTTGCCATGAGGATGAACCTGCAAGTGAACCCCAGCCATGTGTTCCATATGAACTCACAGTGCTGCAACACTTGAGATCAAGACTCTTAGAATAGAAGAATAGAATCAACTTTTTTGGCCATGTATGCTTGTGCACAATATGCTTTGTGGATTTACAGTGCAGCATCAAGCAGGGATGAAGGGTCGGGAGAAGGCATTACATACATTACATTAAGACATTACATGTGGGGAACAAATGCCCGCCGAGCTGCACAGCGCCTAGGCAGCCATAAGCGGCGCCACTGGCGCCACTCTTCATGCACCAGTCCTACTGATAAGGGACCAATTGGCAATTATATGCAGAAGGGTCTACGGGTCTTAGACAATTGTCCTGTAGTTCCATAACAATGAAATGAAGTTAAAAACATTGGTGCTTATTCAGAATCGGATGCATCTTTTAGCAGGGATGCAAATGGATACTGTACATCTGACTAATCTGTGTTGGACAGAACTTGGATGCATCCGTCTTTGTGAAGGAGGGCATTTCTGGGGCTGGATCTGGGCGTTAACAATTAGCTTGCATGTAACTACTTGTGTGATTTGAATAACTTGTATTGAAAAACTATGTACTATGCTGGTGCAAGTGCGTACACAAACCAATGGGCACCAAAGGGTTGCAACTAGCATGACCGTGAATCTCCATATTGGTTGAATAGACACTAGAATGAGGTAGTAAATCTGGTTTTGATCTGCAACACTTGCCAATGCCAATGACCGAGGGCAGGGGTGGGGGTGCATGCCCTCAGTAACAATCCACTCCGTAGTAAAACAAAAAGCAAAAAAAGACTGTGCCTGGACAGTCTATCTTTACTTGCGATACTGGATCTTGTGGGGCCGCGCATCGGTTTTTCAAGCCCCTTAACACTGTGCAATTTTCTATTAGTCAAAATCATAAGGAAAGTTAAGTCAAAATTGCACCGTGTATATGTCCCTTTAGTAAACCAAAGACAGCATTTGGAGATGCCAAACACAATAGCGGTAACAGTGTACCTTCAGAGTTGTTGTTCCGTTTGTATTGAACACAAAGGGGGCCCAGTTAGCAGAGCAGAGAAGTTTCAATGTGATGAAAATAACAGCCACCATGCAAAGGGGTCTTTTTCCTTTCTTGTCTATCGGAATTCATAATGATTAGCATATGTGGTCGTTCACTAAGCTTATGTAATCCTGGCTAGCATAAGATCATTAAAGTGTTCTTCAAGACATCTGCTTAGCAAGCCAGAAAAAGGGAGGTTCAGTTTCAAACACTTGTGGCATCTGTTATAAGTAACTTAAATATTCTTTGTTTCTTTGCGTTATTCATTACATGCCAAAATTTTGATTTCCACAAGCTTTGATCATTATAAAAAATATGTTCATAAGCACTGAACATCATATTAAGTTATTGTAGGTTATTTGACACAAGCATTAGGTCAATAATGGGAAGGTCCACAGTCAATAGGTCAGATTGAGTTTTTCATGTTTTTCAGTCCCGACTGTCGATATGGACAACGTCTAAGTGTACCGCATCCTCTCGTATAGCTTACTGCGCTCGCCAGGCTTCGGGCACTATTATTTTGTCCCACCATGCCATAGTGGATGGTACGGTTATGAAATACCGCCTGTCAGCACATTTCGGCTAAAAAATGTGAAAAACTCATGTTGACCTTTTCACTGTTGACCTTCCAATTGTCGATCTTCCAACTCTGTCGACCTTAGCTATGTTGACCAATTTTAGGTGTTGATTTAAGCCGTGTCGACTTCCAGTGTTCAACCTAATGTATGTCGACCTTCATAAAGTCAACTTAGGGACTGTATCCCATTTAGTCACACACGCAACAGGATCTAATTATCAGAAAATATTACTGTGGCATTTAGCGCTCTCTTTTGATGTTTTTTCTTTTTCCAATATACATACTAGTTTCCAGAATACTAGATGGGAGCTGCGGTATAAACTAGTGCTTGATATTGAAGTGTAAACTGCATCACATGTGTAGTTAATTGTCATCTTCATTGCACCTGATATTTGTTTTATTAATCATACTAATTACTGATGGAGCTGCTCTCATCTGAGCGTCTCACATCCCACCACCTCTCACCGTGCGCTCATGCATCCATGTCTTCCAGCCCGCCCTCAGTCAGCAGCCGCTAGATACAGAAATCTGGCGTGCTGCCGGGGAGGGAGAGAGCGGCTCCATCTGTAAGTCACCTGTGCTCATGTAAAGCTATCCTGAAAACCTGGACTGTTAGAGCTCATTGAGAAACATGGTTGGTTATCACAGCTATAAAGGGTAACATATAGTAAAGAAATGGAGTCCACCTGCGAACAGAATTAAAGTATTTCAATTAATAACATACTAAATACACATACGATAGCTATAAAGCCTCTCACAGCTGCTTAGTGCATTTCCATAAGCTTTATTATGAAGAATAATTACATTCAAAGTAACTTGAAGAAAAGGATATTAAAAAGCTTCAATCTTGGTAGCGGCTATTTGAAAATTCCAGAAGATTCCTATCAAATCCATCTTAAACAAATGGAAAGTAAATATCAAAGGAGGTCATCCACTAAAACTGAGCCTCAGAGGCAGGAGACAGAGTCTGTAGTGTATAACAATAGCCCAGGTAATTCACATATCTGCACTCAAGAGTATGGCAAGAGAAATTGCCTATGGGAGATGCATATGCCTATAGGTGATGCATCTATGAAGTAAAGTAAGATGGTTTGAGGAGTCATTTAATACATTTGTGGCTTCAATGTTAAGCACTATGGGGCTGATTCAGGTTAGCTTGGTAAGCTGCAAACATCGCAGCTCACCAAGTGCATGAGACGCCTCCCATTAAATGCCCGCACCCCAGCTTCAGGAGAAATCATTCGATGGTCACCGACCATCGAATGATTTCTCCTGCCTTCACAATAGAAGTCAGTGGAAACTGACTTTTGTTTGCGTGCGCCTGTGACATCAGCCGCCCAACCCCCGGCATCGACCAGAATTAACAGGCCCTATGTTTCATTAATTTTTCTTTTATTGTGTATACTTAATATCATTAACGAAGTAAACTCCCACACTTTGTAAATGACCTCATCTTCTGTGCATGCAGCTCTATCTGACAAATTCTCATATTCTCAACGACTGCATGTATAGCTGGGGTCCCAATGAAGTCCCTAAACGATATCATTAACCGATATCGTTCAGTGTGTATGCATTGTATTGTGTATATAGTTTTACTTAACTAGGCTTGCAACTAGAACAGTTGTCTGTTTTTATTTAAAATAAACAAAAGCTCTTTTTTTGCTTTGTTATATAATTTGAGCAATACCCTTTCAACGCACTATAATATAGGAGTATATAATATATAATACTAGGTACTTGTGTAGTATCAGGGCACCCGCGAGATCGGCCGAAAATCGTATGCAAAAATCGGATGCGATTTTGCGTCAGATTTTTTGCGTTTTCATGCCATGCGATGCGATTTTAATTGTACAAGCACCCTGATGGGTACTTACAATGTTAAATGCACCCCCATTGTCGACGCCACCCCCACTATCAGCGCCAACCCAAAGCGTGGCAAGCGCAGCGAGCCCGCTAGGGGTGGCAGTACGTGTCCTCCGACCATTTCATATCCCCACTATCCACGTTGGCGTGGAGTTGCCTTTAGATAGTGTGGCGAGCGTAGCGAGCCACTGAGCCTGAAGCGTGGCAAGCACAGCGAGCCACCGAGCCTGAAGCGTGGCAAGCACAGCGAGCCCGGCGGAATACATGTAAAGTAATTTCGCGGCCCCTCGCCACGCTTCGCTCGCCACACTATCTAAAATCAACTCCACGCCGACGTGGATAGTGGGGGTATGAAAAGGTCGGAGGACGCTGCGCTTGCCACGCTTTGGGTTGGCGTTGATAGTGGGGGTGTCGTTGACAATGCTGGCATGCAATGCTATGCGATATTTAATTGTACAATCAGGGGCATTTTCCCGAAAATCGCATCGCATACCATCGCATAGTACCTGGGGGTGTGCAAGGATGGAATAGCATGCAAATCGGCAGGAAATGGACGAAAATAGGCAAAAAAATTGGATGCGATATCGTATACTATTTACATTACAACGGGCGCCCTGATAATACACAAGTACCTAATAATATAATATATAATACACTATAATACAGTACCTGGCTGCCTAACTTACACGGATTCCCTGTAGGTCGCAATCTAATCCAAAACTACGCAACAATAGTAGGTTGGCGCCTAGAACCTGGTCTGAATATTGCGAAAAATGTGTTCCTGTGTCTTTAAATGTTGGTCAAATCCAATACACAGAATAAAAGTCCAAATATATAACAAAATCAATGATGTAGTGTGTAGTAAATAAGAAATGCATTCATCCTCCATTTCACATGAATCACAGGATAGAAGTCAATAGCAAGAGTCAGACGAACCCAACACATTTTGTCTCATAAGACACTTCATCAGGGGAATGGCTGCTATTGCAGAGCAAACAATGAGCACATTAAAATATACACAGGACTTTGGCTTATAAATACAATTAAAAAAATTGCATTTGCACTTGATCAAAAAGCTCACATAAGTAGTATTACAGGTGACCACCCCGTCTAAACGCAATCTTTAATACATATTACCATTGTTTCTATAGAAGAATCTACAGCAAATACATTTTTTAACAACAAATCAGACCCAAACTTCCTGCAAGGAAAACACCTCTGGTATTTTCTGTACTAATCTGTTTGATTTTGCCGGGTGCAAACATACCTTTAAGATTAGATGTTTTCTTAAACACAACATTAGGTTTAGCTGGAAGGTGGGGTCCCAATATTGGGTATTTTGACAAGAGGTGACAGTGTTACGGTTGCCGCCTGGGCGCTGGATGTAACTACTGGAGGCTGGAAGCTGGAGATCAGGCGTGAGCCCGTAGCCGGGACCACTGGTTAGGACGGCCACAGCGAAACCTACACTGACTCTATTGAGTCCCCCGGGCAGATGTCAAACCCCTGCAGGAACTAGGCTTCACCTGTGGCCGCCACATTCAAAGGAGAGAGTTAGGCATGCTCCAGCCCCAATGCAGCCAGGTCTTATGGACGGACAAAGGGTGAGCGATCGTCAGGGGGTTACTCAAGAGGATGATCTGACTAACGGGCCTAACTAAGTAAGAGCCCCTATCTGCCGGCACTTGGCCAATGACGGGAGTGCGATCCAGTCGCAGGCACAAGAGACGTACTCGGGGAATCTCCAAACAACGGGTATAACACAGCACAGCGAATCCCCAAAGCAACCCAATACAGAACAGGGAGCCCTGCCTAGAAAGGAACTGGAATGACGGGCAGAGGGTAACAGAGAAATGTACACTGGAAACCACCAGAGAAATAGGCAGGCTAAGCCCATGGCGGGGCGAAGTCCAGAACCCCCAACTTAAACTACAGGCGGAGCAGCCCCGAAAACGAAATAAATCGGCAAGCCGCCGAGTAAAAAGCGAGATAATAGCAGGCTCCACTGGAGCACTTACGTGACTCACGGAAATGAGGGAACAGTGGATCAGGGCCAGGCACGGAAGCAGAGCCACAGACGTAATGGGACCCAGAATGAGATGAAGGAACTGGGAGCTGAGCTGCAGAGGATATATCCTGAGATCCAAACAGGAGACTGGAACAAGGGACCAGGTAGCGTAGCTGAGAGCTGACAGAGTTCCCTGCACAGGAAGCAGGAAATAAAAACTGGTAACAGGAAGCTATCACTATCACAATATTGAACTGATGTGGCACAGACCTGCAACTGGAGGCCACCAGTGAGTCAAATGCCAAACACAAACTGAACACAAAACCAAAGCAGAATGAACCATAAATCCTGATTCCCAACAGACAGTGTGTTCCTACTCTCTTGATTGTAACAGGTAATTAAGGGTCTGTACGCTTTCTTGGAAGACTGATTAGCTGGTCTTATCTTCAGGAAGTCATCAATATTCAGATTGGATGCTCTTAACTGGTTAATCCTGAAACTATTATATCCTCTATCAACAAATTGATCGGCTAATAACGAAGACTATTCCTAAATTGTATCAAAAGTGCTACAGTTTTTGCTTATCCATAAGAACTGTGCATCTTTGACATTGTCTTTCCACAAGGATAAATGGCAATTATTGGATGGAATGAAGCTATGAGCCTTAGTGTTTTTAGTCAAGAATTAATTCTACGGATTAATTTCAAGATGTAAGTCAAGGTATTCAATAGGTTTCTGATGTTGTTTGTAGATTACCTTTAGATTATGCATGTTTTCTTGGATATCAGAGATAAAGCCTTCAAGATTATCAATATCATCATTACATACAACGATAGGATCGTTGATGTATCGCCTATAGAAAACAATATTTTGTAAAGATGTTGTTCTTCCCAATCATTCATGTAAATATTGGCATATGATGGGGCAAATTTTGTCCCCATCACCATGCCTTGTTGCTGTAAGAAGTAATTGCTCAAACTTTGGTAGAGGGTAAAAAACAGGACTATAGATTTATACTGTATATGTAGAGATATCTGTATTCCTTCCTACAGATAATTCCAATGTTAATGGCTTTCTTAAGGACACTAAGCATTTCCTCTTTGTACACCTCAGTGGGAGTGAAGTCTATCTTCAGGTATGTGATAGTGTCCTCTGTATGTCTGGTTGCTATCTCAATAGAAGCTGACCTGTCTTCAACCACAACCGTACTTCAACCTCACCTCATCTGTTGTCTTAATGACAATCTCCTTGTCACTCTTCACTTGTTTGACAGCTTATTTTTCTAAAGGTGTGAAGTTGTTGTGGTACTTTTCATCCATTTTCTTAATCCTTTTAAAGTAATCTTCGACTGATTCAATAAAGATGTCAATGTGACCGCCTCTAGATTCCACAAGATAATATTTGGAAGGAGGAACCACCAGAGGTTTTCTGTTTTATTCAGGATCATAATTCCTTGTGGGAATATAGGGTATATAATCTATTGTATCCCATTTGAAATGTACTGTATCTTGTATCAAACACTTAATTGTTATCACTTCTAGATCTTAACCAGTGGTTATAGTTTCTAGGTTTGAAATTTGAGTTGTCACTGTTAGACCAATCATGGATTTTGCCACTCTCATAATCACATTTGTCCCTCATAATTTTTTTATGTTTCTGTTTCCGTATTATTATTATATAGTTCTCCAATGAATCCAAATAACTCTGTAGTTCATTAACATCCCTCGAGAATTCTTCATCATTCTCAAATTTTGAAAGGGCCATCTCAAGTTCACCCATCTCCTCTTCCAACATAAGTAATTCTTACCTCCTTATATTGAAGATGAACCCGACCAACTTGGCAGCACTCTCATCAACAATTGTGTACTTTCAGCCTTCATCAGACGCTGTTCAAGGAAAATGTAAAAATAATTGTGAAAATGATGCATTTATAATAACATGCACTTGTCTAGTCATTAAGGTGTACAGTACATTCTCCATCTATCTAATCCAAATATTTTTTTCTGATTTTCTTGCTTATATTTGGGGCTTCACCAAGGCCTGCTATATATTTTGCCAACAGCAAGAGGAATATTTAAAAAACACAATGGTACGCAGACTATCACTGGCACTTAGTCTGCTCTGTGCTACCTTAAAAAAAATAACATTACCATTTGGTGAGTAGATATAAAAACACACAGTGTGACAGCTAGGAATTCCCACTAGACAATCGTGTTTCCAAATCTTCTCATCAAGCTGTCAAAAGCTTTACAAGGCATAATTTATACTCGTCTGCGAGACTCAGAAGCGCTGCTGCCTGGCACTAATATCCGTCACAACGCAGTATAGGGAAGTAGATTCTAAGCAAAGGGGGCAATTCCAATTCACACACTAATAAAGTAGAATTACAATGACAGCTGCCTCACTCCTCATCCATGATACAAACAGTGCATCAATACCAGCACATGTGTGCACATTTTGTGTTTCTATTCATATGCTAAATACCATATAGTCCCAGACTGTTACCTGGAACATGGACCAGTATGTGTTTTATAAAGTTAGAAAGATAGAAGTTTGCCTGAAATCTCTAGAAGTTATGTACTCTCCCTTAGCAATAAGTATAGGTATATTTTACAATGCTTGGTACTTGTGTATTTTGGCAGCGCCCATCGCATCGCATACCATAACGCATACAATGGTATGCGATGCGACGCGATATCATGCGATAGTGCACGATGGCATACAATTTTGAAATTGTATGCCATTGTACATGGCATACGATGCCATACGATGCGATGCAACATTGTATAAGCACCCTAATGGGTGCTTATACAATGTTAAGCACCCAAATGGGTGCTTACAATGTTAAATGCACCCCCACGCCACCCCCCCCACTATAAACGTGAACCCGAAGCGTGGCGAGCGCAGCGAGCCCGCAAGGGGCGGCGGTACGCGTCCTACGACCTTTTCATACCCCCACTATCCACGTCGGCGTGGAGTTGAGAATAGAATAGTGTGGCGAGCGCAGCGAGCCACCGAGACCGAAGCGTGGCGTGCGCAGCGAGGGGACGCGGATACCTGTGAAGCCCGCGAAGGGACGCGTTTACCTGTGAAGGTATCCGCGTCCCCTCGCCACGCTTCGGGCTCGGTGGCTCACTACGCTCGCCACACTATTCTATTCTCAACTCCACGCCGACGTGGATAGTGGGGGTATGAAAAGGTCGTAGGACGCGTACCGCTGCGCTCGCCACGCTTCGGGTTCACGTTTATAGTGGGGGGTGGCGTGGGGGTGCATTTAACATTGTAAGCACCCATTTGGGTGCTCAAAAGCACCCTTTAGGGTGCTTATACGATTTTTGGTCGTATAGGGGGTCAAAATCGCATCGCATCGCATGCCATCGGGTGCATGGCATGCGATGCGATCTGTTCGTCGTACGACGGACATCGGGGGCGCCGCCAAAATACACAAGTACCCAATGCTTTTTTATAGTATAAAACAAATTCTTTTAATAACACCATCAACAGTAGTTTATTAATGTGCAGTACTGGAGCTTATCTTATATGATGGATGTTGAAATAAGTGTGTACTGTGGAGGTGGTCTGGTAGAGTAATGGTATAGTGCACATGGGCACAGTGCGTAGTGGGGCACCTGCGGGTGGGAGAAGATTCCTTGTGCTGCGGGTAGCTGAGCGGTGCTCCCGGCTTCATCATCCGATATATTTGTGATGCTGAGACTTCATGCTGGCAAGCGGTTTTATCCTTTCCCCAAGGTATGTGAGCTGATTCATAAGTAAAAGTTGAGTAACAGGGAAGTGGGCAAATGTAAGAAGCTGTGCATGATGCATAGATAGATACCACAATAATAATCGTCCAAGCTTAAGAGTATTAGTGGACACTGACTCACATGGCAGTGCACCCCTGAGCCTATGTACAGTATGTAGAAGATAAGGGAAGGGGGAAAGGGGAAGGGAGGGGGGAAAGGGGAAGGGAGGGGGAAAGGGAAGGGGAAAGAAAAGCACTCTTTCTGGGGGCAGAAAAAGAGTGATTTTCTTTCCCTTCTGTTCATTATTAAAAGTATTTTATATATTCTCCTCATTGGCGCCCTTGTTTCCATTTTTCTTTTGCAGATCCAGCACAGTGTCTCCTGCGCCCGCTCACTGTCTCCCAATCACCGGTGCGTTGTCTCCTGATCACCTCACCTCACCTACTCGCTGGCGCAGTGTCTCCTCCTGCCTGTCCTTGTATTAACTTTAAATGCGCAGATGAAAGAAGGCATTTTGCAGCAGTGTAGCAATTGCCAGTGTGATGGAATAAAAAAATCAATTAAATTATGAAGAAAATAATCAAAAGCGTGCAGTGGGTTTGCATTAGGGCACTTTTCGTGTTTTGTGAAAAGCGTTTTTGGTCTGTATCCCGGGAAGTGTTTTGGATCGGTTTCAAAAACACCACCATTTTCGGGTTTTGTATTTGGGATCTGTATTTTTTGCAAATAAACATAAAAATCACTAAAATCGCATAATTTTTTTTTGGGGGGGGGGGGGGTTTGCTCCTACGCTACTATTAACCTCAATATCATTAAGTTCCACTCATTTCCAGTCTGTACGGAACACCTCACAATATTGTTTTTAGGGCAAAATGTTGCACAGAGGTAGTTGGATAACTATGCTAAGCCACAAAAGTGAGCTGCCCAAACATGTGGCTCATCTAGGAGTGGCACTGCGGCAGCAGACAGGATGACAGTTTGAAAAACTAGGCTCCAAAAAGCACATAATGGCAAAAGTAGAGGAATTGTCCCTGGGCCCACCCACAATAAAAGAAGCTATGATCAAAATAGTGCATCATATAATAATAATCAGTCACACTAACATCAGTGGTCATGAAGGCATTCGAAAGACTGGTACTGAACCATCTGAGGGAAGTGACCAGCACCCATTGCAACCCCCTGCTGTTCGCAAACCAAAGCATTGAAGATGCAGTTAACGAAGGGTGGCATTATATCCTGGAACATCCCAGCACCTACACAAGGGTCCTATTCATCGACTTCAGCTCAGCATTTAACACAATTGTCCCCGCTGTCCTACAGCCCAAACTTCTCTCCCTAGGAGTTCCAGAATCTACTTTCCTGGATTGTGGACTTTCTGATGGCACGGAAACAGGTGGTGAAAGCCAGAGGCTTCACATCCGCCATACGTATGATTAGCACTGGTGCTCTCTCTCTCCCACCTGCTCTTCTCCCTCTACACTAACGGCTGCACCTCGAGTGACTAATCAGTAAAAATCAAAAAAATTTGCACCACCATCATTGGCCTAATCAAGGAGGCGGATGAGTCTGCATACAGACGGGAAGTGGACAGGCTTTCACAGTAGTGCGGCAGAAACAACCTGGACCTGAACCCCATCAAAACAGTTGAGATGGTAGTAGACTTCAGGAGAACACCAAATGTCAAGGTCCCAATAGTAATTTCCAACAGAGTGGTATCATGGGTAGAGTCCTTCAAATTTGATTGGATTGAAGCTGCACTGTATCCACAAAAAAATCCTAGTATACGAGAGTATACATGGCCAATAAAGTGATTCTGATTTTGATAATTAATAACAAAAAGCGATCCATATGCTAAACTGGTTGCTCAGATCCGTGATTATTACCACTCGTCTCTCAATACATTGCCAATGCAAAGACTTGTATGCGATTAAAGACGCTTTAAAGACTAAAGATTTTAAGTATTAAAAATAAATTATTAATATAACAGTAACCCCTTTATTAGAAAAATTATATTATGCGGCCTGCACAGGTGAGGTGAGAGTGTCCCCTGTCCCAGCATACACACACAGCAGACACAGAAAAAATGTAAGGGATTATTAATTAAAATCTATGAGGCACAGGCACAGATTACAGGTATATAATATACTATATATAATATAATATATGAGGCACAGACTCTGTTATTGCCACAGGACTGGACTACAGATAATTCAATCTATGAGGCACAGATTACAGGGATATATATATATATAAATATATATATATATGAAAAAGGAAATAAGAGTTCAGAGTGCGCTACCAGAAATTACACAGTTTTTTTAAAACACAATATGATTTAATATAAAAGCCTTATAGGCAATACATAAAAGTGCAGAAATACAACAGCTTTTTTATTTCAGCAAGTTTCTGTTATTCACTTGGTGAAGCAGGCCCAACGCGTTTCGTCATGGAAATGACTTCATCAGGGGCTTATATGTAACATTTTTGATAACCAAATGGCACTGTAAATTCAATACAGATAAAAAATTGTAAATAAAAAAATTCATTTGTACATTTAGAATAAAGAGACATTTTTTGGTGATGAAGGATATAGAACGGAGAGGAGGATGAGGGAGAGAAAGCGAAAAAAGGAATGATATATATACAATATACAAAACGTGATTGATTTATACATGATTTCATTACTAATTACATGGTTTAAAGTTCGTGAAAAGTTGTGATTTTTTATTTACAATTTTTATCTGTATTGAATTTACAGTGCCATTTGGTTATCAAAAATGTTACATATAAGCCCCTGATGAAGTCATTTCCATGACGAAACGCGTTGGGCCTGCTTCACCAAGTGAATAACAGAAACTTGCTGAAATAAAAAAGCTGTTGTATTTCTGCACTTTTATGTATTGCCTATAAGGCTTTTATATTAAATCATATTGTGTTTTAAAAAAACTGTGTAATTTCTGGTAGCGCACTCTGAACTCTTATTTCCTTTTTCATCTCTAAACCTACCTGGGTCCCGCCTAACAGGGGATCCTCAGAGTTGCTGCAACAAAACCGTAGTGCGCGGTATCGGGCACCTCTTTTTCTCATATATATATATATATATATATATATATATATATATATGATTTTGATGAGGTACACACACTGAGTGACCACGCAGCTTGAGGCAGACATAGGTAGCAGGGTGGGAGAGTGAGTATGCGGGCGGGCGCCAAGAGCCAGGAGGATGTGCTCATTTCCTATACTGGAGTAAAGATGGCGCCCGCCCGGCTTTCCCTATATATTGTCAGGACCTCGTGAGATCTGACAGCAGAAAACCCAAACAGGCTCGGAAGCACGTTCGGATTGGGGGGTGTTCGGATTCCCCCAATCCGAACATGCTCATCCCTAGTTTGCATGCTGTATGTTGGGGCCCCCCAAGCTGATGTGCCCCATAGAAGTTGCATCCCCTGCACCCTTCATAGTTACGCCACTGTTAATGGGCACATCTCTATTCTCGAATAATAATAATGCAGTGTCCAGGTATGTATTTCTAGAATAAAAGTTGCTTCTTGATAAATATTTTCCCTACTTAAATATGGTAAAAAATTTTTTTAAATGGGTTGTCCTCTTAATTATTTATTAAACATTATTTATATAGTGCACACATAGGCCCCGACTCAGTACCACTCGCTAAACAGTGGTCGTTTGCTGCTAAGTGACCGGCTGAACGCCACCCGATGCCTGGTCAAATGCCCCTCCCTTCGCATGCGGAGGAAGGGGAGAAAAATCATTTGATGGTTGCCAACCATTGAATGGTTTCTCTCCACTTCAGAAATAAATGTCAGTCTAAACGGACTTTTATTTCCGTCAGGGTTCGCTGAAGACACCCCCTGATGAAGTCAGCAGACAAAACCGATGGGCTGTTCCTCATCTCCTGCTAATCCTTAAATTAGGAAATCTTTGTGTATTATCCATTTGCTCTGTATATTTATGTATGCAAATATTTCCACTGGCATATAGTTTTTTTTAATCTTGTTTTTTTTAATCTACTTAACTTGGTACATGTGAATAACTGTTTTATATTATAAATTAAATTAACCTTTTTAAACATTACTGGCTGTAGCATCTGAGCTGAATTTTATGTTTCTTAAAGCACTGGAACTATATATGTGTATGTGTGTTAGTGTTTCCAGGGCAGGAGGTCATTGCTCTTGATGGTGGAATAGCTACCCAAGTAATAGGCTACAGTAGGGACCACTGGATCATTCTGAAGAGTTTGAACTATGCTGTGATTATGTGTATACTGCTTGCTGTAACTAAACTTGCCTATGCTGTGTACCTGGTATGCTGTGACCTGCTCCAAATGTATAGCATATACAGTAGAATATACCACAGTATAGCTTCTTCTGGGTTCCCATAGCAACCTGCCATCTAATTACCTTACATCTGTGGTAGCTGCATTAATCCCTTACTGCTGAATTAGAGTGAAGTTTTTACAATTATTATCCATATTTATTAGGGATGTGAGAGTTCGGATTGGGGGAATCTGAACACCCCCAATCTGTACTCGCGCTCCAAGCCTATTCGAGAATTCCTGCCCATACTCGGAGCGTTGGTCTCCGGACCTCGCAAGATCCGGACCCTTTAAAGGGGTGGGCGGCTGAATGCCATCTTCACTCCAGTCTAGGAGAGTGATGAGGCAGCGCGTCCTGGCTGCCTGCCTGACTGCGTCCAGTGATAGTGCTGTCTGCTGTATATATGCTAGTCCAGTCCAGAAAACAGTGCTGTGTAGTCCAGTACAGTGCCAGTGATACTGCTGTATAGTCCAGTCCAGTGAAAGTGCTATATAGTCCAATCCAGTTGTACTGTGTGTATAGTTCAGTCCAGTGATATTGCTGTATAAGTGTAGTCCAGTGGCACTGATATTAAAGTTCATTGGTACTGCTGCATAAGTCCAGTAATACTGCCGTTAAAGTCCAGTGATACTGCTACATAAGTCCAGTGTTAGTGCTGTATAGGCCAGTCCAGTGCTAGTGCTAAATAGGCCAGTCCAGTGCTAGTGCTAAATAGGCCAGTCCAGTGCTAGTACTGTATAAGCCAGTCCAGTGATAATGCCTAATATTTTAATTACATTACATCATCTTATTTGCTGCTCTGGGCCTTCTGGCTTATGCTAGTTTTTTGGGGTGCCGACCCTGCACCTAGATATAGCATTAGGGACCCCCAATATACAGAGAAGCCTTGGCGAAGGGTAGGGGAAATATCATACATTTGTGCAAATATATGTAACCAATATCTCTGAATTCTATTATCATGTAGTGTTAAAGACTGGTTACTAATACCATTCATTGAGCTGGGGGAAACACTGGGTGAAATGTAATAGGATGAAAGTGAGAGATTTGGTAAGAAATCTCCAGGTTTTTTTTAAAGCGGAATCATTTACTCTTCAAAATCAAACTGGTTTTGCAGTGTAAATGATTGCTTTTTTAAAATAAACTGGAGATTTCTTACCAAATCTCTCACTTTCTGAATCTCTCATCCTATTAAATTTCACCCAATGTCTTTCGTGTTCCAAAGTTGAATTAACCAGGGCTATCCATGTAGCAGTCTCAGGTCCCTCCCTTGCCATCCACTTCCTAGCTATACATATTTTGGCAAGGGTGCATAGGCCAATAAACAGTAGGCCATCTTCCCTATCCACTTTGGAACACGAAAGACACATACACTTGGCTAGAGGGACGGACCAAAGATTTTATAAGATCTGGAAGAAATGGGTTAACTGGAGGGAGATCAACCGATGAAGATGGGAAAAGTAAGATAAGAGGTCATATAGTAAGGATAACCCCAATGAGAATAAAGTGAGTGAATTAACTTGTTAACCGAGAGGGAGAGGGAGGGAGGGAAAGGGAGGGGGGGTAGGAGGGTTGAGAAGGATAGGTAAAAAGCAAGGTGTTAAAGCCATAAATACTGCTAAATATGAGATGTCTCAAAAAAAATGGTGCTGGGACCATGCCCGTGGGCTCCTATAAACACGATGACACAAGGAAACAATATACAGATCACTAAGAGGAGGAGGGAAGGTAAAATAAAAAATAAAAAAAAAGTCACAAAGAACCACTTAATGTAAATAATAGATAAAGGAAGTGTGATAAATCAAGCTACTACACTAATAAAACACTAAGATGCAGTTGTGCCCAGTGTATCACAGACATGTGAACAAGTGGAACATGGCAAACTAAGGACTAAGTCTCTGTGAAAGCGCACTGGGAAGATGCATCACCTTCTGCAGCAAGAACAGCATCTCCAAAATGTCAGCTCCTTCCAAGGCTGTACATCACTGGTTTCACAAAGAGGCACAACGCCGACAACCTCTTAGAGAAACTGAAGAAAGTCATTGCACATTAGCTTACCCCACCTAGACTCTCCAGGGGATTTGGGGTATTGGAAACTGCCAGTAACATTGTGCAGGCATTACATATGGGCAAAAACTAAAATGTGCCATGTTTTGCCCATACAATAAATTTGGTGGTGCATTTCCTCAAAAGTGACAAATGCTTGCGGTGGCCTGAAAAAATGCAGGCTACTTTTGCCATTCCGCCACTGCCTGCCGAAGACTGGAGCAACAGCAAACCCTCCTTAACCTGCCCTGCCATCACCTCAAACAAGAGGTTGTGACGCGCTGGAACTCAACCCCCTATATGCAGAGGATGGAGGAGCATCAAAAGGCTATTTAAGTGTACAAAGCCACCTATGACATAGGCAAATGAGGGGGAATGCCCCAACCCAAGCACAGTGGATACCGATTTCCGTGATGTGCAAGTTCTCCAGCCATTTAAACTACTTGCCACATGTGAAGTCAGTTCCAACACTTCCAGCTTGAGTTTTTATGTGACGTATGGCATGCGATCCTGCTACCTGGGACCTTCCCAGGTGGTTCAAGGGGGTCAGATTGCATATTTTTTTTGTGTTATAGAGCTCTTTGCTGTATCCATCAGACAAAATCCAGAGATCAGAGGGATCCCCGCACCGGGTCCAGACCACCCGGAGGCCAAGTGTTCGCTGTACATGATGATGTCACTGTCTTCTGCAAAAGACCAAAATCGGTGACGGCCCTCGTCCAGACCTGCAAAGACTTCGGCCGTGCTTCAGGAGCAAGGGTCAACCTTGGGAAGTCAGAGGCTAAGCTCTTCGGAAAGGGGCACATGTCGTCCTCCACCCAATTTCCATTCACCGTAAAGCCAGACCTCATCAAGACCCTTGGTGTCTGGTTTGGGGGAGATGGAGCGGCCATGAAGTGCTGGGATGAAAGACTGGGTACGTTGCGTCAAAAACTTGGACTGTGGAGTCTCAGAGACCTTACCATCGAAGGGAAACACTTGTGCTGAGGAATGAGATTCTTCCGTTCTTCAGTACACTGCCCAGGCATGTCCACCCCTGGCCATCACACGGGGCATTTTCCACTTCATCCGGGGCTCCAAAATGGACAGAGTGAAGTGGATTGTTATGTATAAAGATCCCCTTAAAGGTGGCAAAGACATTCCAGACATTCCAACTACAGTATGCTGAGAGCCTTCTTTGCATGTAACTGTATTCACAGAACTTTGATAGACAATTGTGCTGGCTCTGCAGGGAACTCCATGTCCCGCTTCTTCGTCCTACCAATGTGGAGGACCCTTAAATGGGACAAGTGGGACAGCTTCATTCCTTACAACTGGACTACTCCATGGTTCTACCTGGACGTGTCCAAGTTTGTGAGGGAACACCAACTGGAGGGATTGAAACCCAACTTGTGGAAGCCAAAAACTGTCCACAAGCTCTTCAGAGCCAAAGATGTCATGGAACAGATTTCAGGGTTCCCTTCAGCAACTGTCAAGTTTGTCTGGGAGTATGTGGGCTCCAAAAGGCTCACACATAGACACAAAGACTTGTCATGGATGGCCATTCAGGGGGGCTTACCCTCACCGGTCATTCATGCACTCCCGAAACTTGTGTAGGTATAGACATTGTCCCTGGTGCTTCGTGCATGAGGAAACCTCTATGCACCTCTTCTGGGACTGCACCTACGCACAGTTGTTTTTGGATGCCCTAGAGATTGAATTGAAAGATTCGGTGCCCAGGAACTGTCTTTCATACCTTTCGGTACTGTATGAACTATTCCCAGGCACCCACACATATGGGGTGACCCAGGAAGCCTGGCGCCTTGTAAACTGTGTTAAGGATGCTTTGTGGTTTGCTAGAAATCATCTCATACTGCAGAGGGAGAAAATGTCCATTCAGGACTGCTGTTCAGAGACCATTCAATTCAGAATAGCCATGAGGAAGAAGAGGACTAAACCCCCCTTCTTCTGGTCCTCTACCCTTGTTTGGACTGTTTTATAAGACTTTGGGACCATGGCCCCTTCCCCCTCACTTCACAATGTTGTTTTGTTGATGTCTTTCTATTTATTGCCCTCCCCTTATATGTGTCTGTCTGATCAATAAAGCTTCTGGCATGTGATCCCCCCCTCCCTCACCCCCTGCCCTCCACACCCATAGTCTTGTATACCATTTAGTACTGTTACCATTAGAATGCATAGTGCATAGCATAGCCTATAGTGTCATTTTATGCTGTATGTCTTAATATGTACAATACTGTATGCATGTGTGCTGTGGCTGTTGTCAGGAACCAGTCTGTTTTTCTGTCAGTTTCTGTTTGGCATTTTGACTCACTGGTGGCCTCCAGTGGCAGGTCTGTTGCCATTACAGCTTTGTGTTCTGGGAGCTTAATTTATCCACTAGGCTGTGAGATAATTAAGCTAATCAAGCACTAGCCTGGGAGCTCCCTGAATCTTCAGGTGTAATTAATCACCTGAGCCCTTTATAGGGCAGGCTCACCTGCAGTACTCTGCCAGTGATAGCTTTCTGTTAACCTTTGATTAGTTCCTGCTTCCTGTGGAGAGAACTCTGTCAGCTCTCAGCTTCGCTACCTGGTTCCCTGTTCCGTCTGCTGTTTGGATCTCAGGATTTATCCTCTGCAGCTCATTGCTCACTGTAGCATCAGCCTGTATACCCGGACCCCGGAGCTTTCTGGTTCCTGCTGTTCACCTTTGGAAATTCTAGTGCTCTCCTGGTTTCCTGCTTCCAAGTCTGCTTGGTGTGTCATCCAGTCCTGGGCCAGAGCCTGCGCCTGATCCACTTCCCTCTTCTCCCTGTGGGTCACGTAAGTGCTCCTTTGGAGCCCGGTGGTTCTATCTTTTATTATTCATTTGCCCACCGTGGCTGTTCCCCGCTGTGGGTCCGTCGTTATTACTTTGTGTCATTTTTCCAGCTGTTCCTCCTGTTTTGTTATTGTCTGTCACCCTAGCTTCCATCAGGCAGGGGTGTTTCCCTTTCCATCTGCAACCGGTTTTGGGGAATCACTTGCCTTGGTGTGCCCCTGTTCCGAGATTCCCTATTGTATCTCTTGTGTCTGTGACTGGGTCGCAACTCCCATCCTTGGCCTGGTGCCGGTAGTCAGGGGTCTTTTTCCAGCTAGGTCCTTTAGCCAGATTATCCTTTTGAGCTACCCCCTGGCGATTGCTCACCCCTTGTCATTACCTAACACCTGGCTGCATCGGGGTCAGAGCCGGCCTAACTGGCTCTGTCGAACGCGGCGGCTACAGGCGAAGCCTAGCACTTGCAGGGGTATTCCATCTGCCCGGGGGACTCAACAGAGTCAGTGTAGGTTTCGCTGTGGCCGTTCTAAACAGCGGTCCCAGCTGCGGGCTCACGCCTGACCTTTTTCCTCCTGCCAGCTGTCGTATCACCCAGAGCCCAGACGAGAACCGTAACAGCTGTGCTGCGACACAGTGTATATGTTTTGAATGTGATTGTCCATTTTTGCTATCTTTCTGTATAATAAACTTCATCACGGCAGTGTATGGGCACCTTAAGTCTTTTGCCAGCTAGTCCTGAGAGACTTTATATTTCAATATTGCAAGCACCTACATACTTCCAGTGTCACCAACAATATATAAGTAAATTAAACCTCCCTATGACTTTCAGGATTGCAAAGACCTTTTCCTAGGCAGGGAGAAACCAGGTCTTTGAGAAAAATGGCAGTTTTCTGGGGACATATTGACTTTTACTTTAGGGAAAATGGGTTGAGTATTTTTAGCATATTTCAGAATCATAATCAGAATCACTTTATTGGCCATGTATACTCTCGTATACTAGGATTTTTTTGTGGATACAGTGCTTCAAGCATGGTACAAGAGGGATAACAGGACATACATAATTGCATCAGTTGCGCATACAAATGACAATTCATATGTTATTTGTAATCGCACAAACATTTTTTAAGCATCTGTAACCTTTTCAAATTAACTGGCTACACAAATGACAAATGTTTTGAATTTGTTTAATATTCCATTGAAGTTCTCAGCTCTTACAGAACCTTACATCATTGAATCCAAAGATAGAAAACACTGAGCTAGAAGTAAATCTTTTTGCAAGTACCCAGAAGAAGAAATAAAAAAAACAGTGTTCATTTTGTGCAATGACACTTTGTTGAACTATCTCAGCTACTATCTGTAGTGCTACTACTAACCATGACCTTATCTTGACAGTACGTGACAAACATTTTGCACATCTTACCTAAAGGGTTCCCTTAAGGATTTCGAGGACCCAAGTGAACCTTTGATGCTTTCAGTTCTTGTTCTGTACTTACAAGGAAATGAAGATGCTGTCCAGAGAAGTAGAAACGGCATTTAAGGCTTCTTTAATCTAAGAAGTTCGCACCAGATCTAGCATAGAAATAGAGAAAAGTCTCCACCAAATCTCTCCACTAATGTTCACTATATAAGGTCATTTGTGCAATTTAGCTGTATAAGCATTAGAGTCCAAAAAACCTGTGCCAGAAGATGCAGACCCTAGCCTGGTACTCATATAGAATGGGCCCAAAGAGGTCCCTGATTTGTAAAATGCTGGCTGTGATCCTCCATTCCCGCCCCAAAAGGCTTAGATAGCACTGCAGCCATTATCACATCCACTGATCTGCGCAGGTGCAGTGCTGACCCTGGCATATGCAGCTCAGTAACCATCTGTTTTCAGTGGAACCATTATGTCAGAGGCATAGTGAGATCCAGGGACAACCCAACACAGTTTAACAATAATTTCTTTACAACTAGCTGAGGTACCCAGCATTGCTCGGGTATGATTGTTTAATTTGCATTACTTGTTTTAAGCTTGACAACTCAGACAACAGGTCAACAGACCCAGGAGGTGGCTGCCTAGTTACATCTGAAGTTCTCGTCCAAATCCATCCAGCAAAAGGCCCTAAACATGCCCATGGTGTGCCCATCATACACTTCTCTGTGATTGGCTTCCGGATCTGGCTACATTTGTTTCTTAAACCCATGTCCTCTACTCTACTCCCTCTATGCAATGAAAATGTGTCATATTTAGCCTCCCTGACACACTATGGCCCTTATTCTGGTTTACTCGCAAATGAAACCCCTATCAAATGGACAAAACCATGTGCACTGCAGGTGGGGCAGATGTAACGTGCAGAGAGAATTAGATTTGGGTGAGGTTTTACTTCAAAGTGAGATCTATATTGCAGTGTAAAAATAAAGCAGCCAGTATTTACCCTGCACAGAAACAAAAAAGGGATTTTTGTAAGAACTTACCGTTCAAATCCCTTTCTCTGATATGGTCCCGGTGACACAGCTCAACATTGGGATGTAGGAGGGTCCGTAGGAGCCTGGCACCTATCCTAAAGCTTTAGAGGGTAGGCTCCTCCCTTCTTCATCCCAGACTACTCAGTTCAATCTTTCAAAGCCGATGGAATACATTAACATTAATATTATATGCACGACTTCAAAAAATAACTTTCCAACCATATATAACATGAAACATCATGAACACTGGCATACTTATTGAGCGTAAGGGAGGGATCGCTGTGTCACCAGGACCATATCAGAGAAAGGGATTCGAACGGTAAGTTCTTACAAAAATCCCTTTTTCTCTTTCAATGGTCCTGGTGACACAGCTCAACATTGGGACGTTCCAGAGCCGGTTCTTTGGGTGGGTACGCTCAGGTCTGCAGCTATCATCACTGCTCACCTGAATGATGCATCCTCCGATGCGAACTCATGGAATAGAATTTGGCAAAAGTGTGAACAGATGACCAAGTGGCGGCCCTGCAAACTTGCTCAGCCGTGGCCCCATGTCGAACGCCCAAGAGGTTGCGACCGACCTTGTGGTATGCACATTAATCCTGGCCGGAACAGGCCTACCAACCTTAGTATATGCAAAGGCAATGACGGAACGCAACCACCTAGCAATGGTCTGCTTAGAGGCAGGCCAACCAATCTTGTGCACATCATACAAGACTAGCAAAGTGTCAGTCTTCCTGACACCCTTCACCCTGTCCACATAAATGCGCAAGGCGCGCACAACGTCCAAATGTCTCAATTTGTCCCTTTTCCTTGAACCCCTCTGGGGGTTGGAACACCGGCAGAAACATCTCCTGATTCAGATGAAAAGTAGAGACAACTTTTGGCAAAAATTGGGGTACTGTTCGAAGAACAGCCCTGTCATCATGAAATATAAGGAAGGGAGACTTGCATGACAATGCTCCCAACTCCGATACACTCTTTGCTGACGCAACTGCCAACAAAAATACAAGCTTCCATGTAAGGAGCTCAAAAGGCGCCTTTTGAAGACACTTTTGAAGTACCAGCGATAAATCCCATGGAGCCACTGGTTGCTTGTAGGGAGGTTTCAATCGAGAAACCCCTTGCAGGAAAGTTTGCACTTCCGGTAGCAATGCTATCCTTTTCTGGAAATAAATCGACAAGGCCGATATCTGTACCTTGAGTGACTGAAGGCTTAACCCAGACGAGAAACCATCCTGCAGAAACTCCAACAATTTAGAAAGTCGAAATCGCGATGTATGCGACTTCTGCCTTTCACACCACCTAATTTAGGTCTTCCAGACCTTATAATAGTTAGCTTAAGACACTGAAGTCCTAGCTTTCACCGTTGTGTTAACCACAGCCTCCGAGAAACCCGTGTTCTTCAAGATGGAGGTCTCAATAGCCAAGCCATCAAAGTTAGCCGAGCTGAATCCAGGTGTAAGAACGGCCCTTGGCTTAACAGGTCTGACCTCAGAGGTAGATGCCACAAGTCCACAGACAATCTCTGAAGCCTCGAGTACCAGGACCTCCTTGGCCAATCTGGAGCTATTAGAATCACCGGAATTCCTTGGGACTGGATTCTTTTCAACACTCTTGCCAGCATTGGAAACGGCGGGAAGGCATAAAGCAGACTCCCCTCCAAGGGGATAGTCATTGCATCCACTGCTTCGGCCAGTGGATCCCTTGTCCTGGCATAGAACCTGGGCACCAGATGATTGAACCTTGATGCCATCAGGTCCACATCCGGAGTTCCCCACTTCACTGTAATCTGATGAAATGCCTGTGGGTTCAGGCTCCATTCCCCTTCTAGCAGTTCCTCCCTGCTCAGGAAATCGGCCTCGATATTCTCCACCCCTGGGATGAATATCGCTGACAACGCTGAAACCTTCTGTTCCGCCCACAAGAGGATCCGGGAAACCTCACACATAGCCAGCTTGCTGTGTGTGCCTCCCTGATGATTCAGGTACGCCACAGCCGTGGCATTGTTGGTCTGAATCCTTAAAGGAAGACCCTGCAATCTTTCTCCTGCCAGAGATATCACTTTCCACACAGCCCGCAGTTCCAGGATATTGATCGGCAAGGCAGACTCCTCCGAGGTCCAGAACCACTGCCCCCGAGCCCGAGACTGGCGTCGGTAGTGACTACCAGCCAGTCCCAGGACTGCAGAGACTGACCCCACTGAAGGGAATCCACCTCCATCCACCATTGCAGGGAAGACCGTGTTTCTGGAGACAACACTATGTGCTCTGACTTCATGGTCTGAGTACTCCCTGACCAAGATGTCAGGATGTCCCACTGGAACACTCGAGAGTGGAACCTGGCAAACTGTATTGTCTCGAAAGTCGCCACCATTTTCCCCAGCATTCTCAGACACCTCCAAACCGATGGACTCTGAGATCCCAGGATCTCTCGAACCAAGGAGACCAAGTCCCTGGCCTTTGTCTCTGGTAGGAATACCCGATGTAGATGGGTATCCAGGACAACCCCCAGGAACTGGATTCTTTGTGACGGCACAAGCTGAGACTTTTGTAAGTTTAAAAGCCAACCGTGAGCCTGCAAAAAACTGATGGCTTCTGCCAAGTGACTCTGCAACCTCTCCGCCGACTCTGCTTTGAACAGCAGTTCGTCCAAATACGGAATCACAGTGATTCCCCTCAGTCGGAGAGCAGCCGCCATTACTGACATTATTTTGGTGAATACCCTTGGCGCTGTGGCCAGACCAAAGGGCAACGCCTGGAATTGCAAATGCAGATCTCCTATCGCAAACCTCAAGAGAGCCTGATGTTTCGGGTGGATAGGAACATGAAGATATGCGTCCTGGACATCCATGGACGCCAAAAATTCTCCCTGGTCCAGGCTTAGCAGCACAGACCGTAAAGATTCCATCTTGAAATGGTCTACCCACAGATGGAGATTCAAAGACTTTAGATTTAAGTTTGGTATGAAAGACCAGTCTGGCTTGGGCACCAAAAACCGAGTGGAATAAAAGCCTTTCTTCCACTCCGCTCGACGGACCGAAATCACCACACCTTTCTCTAAGAGAGATTGAGCCGCCCCCAAAAGAGCAGCTCGGAGCCTAGACTCCTTTGGCAGTGGTGTAGGAATGAATCTTCTCGGAGGAAGACCTTTGAAGGGAATCCTGTAACCCTGGGACTCAATGTCCAACACCCAAGGATCCCGGCCCAACAATGCCCAAGCGTCCCTGAACCATCTCAGATGTCCCCCCACCTTGACCACCGCTGGGATATTCCCCAGGTAGTCATGCTGAGGGCTTGTCCTCTCCTTTGGAGCTCGGTTTCTTATGAAAGGAACCGAACTTTGACTTTTGGGCCTTGCCCCTGGAGGACTGAAACTTTCCCCTAAATGACTGTCCTCGAAAGGACGCACCCCCTCTAGGGGAGGGCCGAAAGGACGGCCTAAAAGCAGAAAACCTTGAGGCCTGTTTAGCTGCAGGAGCCGGCAGGAAAGTAATTTTGCGTCCCGTGGCCTGCTTAATAATCTCTTCCAGCTCTGAACCAAACAACAGCTTTCCTTTAAAAGCAAAAGCTTAGATTCATTATCCGCCTCCCAGGCTTTAAGCCAAAGCACTCTCCTGGCATTGACGGACACCGTGGAAACTCTGGAAGCCATTTTGGGAGCTTCCTCCTCAGCCTCAAGCACATACTCCGCAGCTGCTTTTAGCTTCTCAGCCAGCAGTAACACACCTGGATCAGCATGTAAAATTGTACACAAGTCATTGGCCCACACAATCATGGCCTTAGAGACCCAGGCTGATGCTATAAGAGGGCGTAAAGTGTAGCCCACCCCTTCAAATATTGCCTTGAGGTTACCTTCCAGCTTCTTGTCTACGGGGTCCTTAAAGGCTGCCCCCCCCCCTGGACAGGTAGCACTGTGGCGTTAGAAAGCCGTGCCACAGAAGAGTCTACCACCGGAACTTTCTCCCAGAGGTCTGCATGAGCCTCAGGCATGGGGAATAGACTTAAAAATCTCTTAGGCATCTGCAGCCTTTTATCGGGCGTTTTCCAAGCCCCTTCCAATAAATCCTGTAAACCTTCATCCGCAGGAAAGGTAACAGTTTCCTTACGCGGCCGTTTAAATACAACTTTTGCAGGAGTTTTATCCTCCACAGACAAATTCAAAGCCTGTTTAACAGCAGTAATCAAATCCTCCACCCGAGGCCGAGGAATCCTCAGTCATCACCCTGATCCCAGGGGATATCTGTGTACTCTCCCTCCTCTTCAGCAACAAGCAATGGCACTGAATAAGACCTTTTAGGGGTCCCCACAGTATCACCATCAAATTTGTCTAACAAATCATTAAACCTGCTGATCCCCTTAGCAGTATCCTGCATGACCTGTAAGAAACCAGGATCTGCTTGGGTCAGAGGCAAGGAGCCAGAGGACTGCTGAGATGATGACATAGGTCTAGGGGAAGCTACCAACACATCACTCTGCCTGTCCAGCAATTGCACTAAGGCATTAACCGACCTGCCCAGGGCACTGGCCCACGCAGGCTCCGATTGCTCTACCCCTCTGGGGTTCACTGCCCATGGGTCTCACAGCAGTGCAAGTAAAACACAAGCCCCCCTTGGCCATCTGCTCAGGGACAAATTTCAGTGTACAAACACTGCAAGCGCTCAATGCATTGAGGGCTCCCTCCCCCCAAAGCCACAGACTGTTGTAACATGACATGATGTAAAAGTAACAGTCACAGCACACAATGTACAGGCATTTTATACAGAGCCAATATACCACAGTCACTTATCTGTCTGAAGCTTTCAGAAGTGGGGAAACGATGCCCAGGAAATCCAATCACTCAGCCAGGATCTGTCAGCCAGCTCAGCTCCGCTGCAAGCATTCCGAATGGCGCCAAAACAGAGTGAGGGAAGAGATCAAGTCCCTGCTGCTGCGGGGTCCGTGGGTTTTGGCGCCAACCACCCCCAGACAGCCGCTCCCACTGCAGGATCTCCAAGTTCCAGTGTCTCCCCCTCTGCTGGGGACCACTTGGAACATGCCTGTAACACACTGCTGTCCTCTCATATAGGAGCTCAGTGTGTAAGCTCCGCAGATAATGGCCACCGCCATCACGGAGCGCCTGTCCCCCATGATCCCCACCTAGCGTGAAGCCGGTTTCAGAGCACTCCGGAGCCCAGGCAGCTTCTTAATAGATACAAGAAAAAATGGTGATCTCAGGGCGCTGTAGCCCCCTTTCTAGAAATAGTGATGCTAGTCTCAAAATTGCCGTGTGTAGGTGAACTCCACAGTAAAATTGGAATCCTCTGTCTGGTCGTTATTTCCAATAACTCCGAACTGACCTGTAATAGGTGCCCTATGTGCACATAGCAGGTTCTTTGTTCTTCTCTAACTCTGCATGCAGATGGAACCACACCATTCATATAACATCAGGGTAGATGACCATTGAAAGTAACACTCACCAGAGCCAAGTTCCCTATAGGCACTGAAAGGTTTCTTTGGTCCCGATCCTTTTCTTATAGAACACAGGTGACCCGTTCACTTCAATTGCTTGTATTCAAAGATTTATTTCCAAATGGTAAAACATCCATAAAGATTCCATAAAACCGTACTAAAATGATGCTAAAAAACGTGAGCAGAGACTATCCAGGGGCGAGTGGTGGTCTGGGTTACCTCCCTATCCGGATGGAAGGATCCCCCAATAGCTGAAGATGACACACAGCACCAGTCCACAAGCCTCCTAGGTGTCCCCCTCTCCTTCAACCAACGCGTTTCGGGCTAGAAATGAGCCCTTTTTAATAGAAGCTGTAAGCGCTGCACAGGGAGACCAGACAGTGTTTCCCCTGTGTGCAGTGAGCTGACAGGACGCGCTTCTATCAGCTCCTGCTGTGCTGTCAGTGTGAGGATTCATTGAGAATCCTCACACTGTGCCTACCTAGCTAGTGTAAAGGTTAATAAAATAAAAAACTCCTAACTAACTCTAATCCTTCAGCTGCTCCAGCAGCCCTTTAGAATAGCACTCACTCCAGTGGGCCCCTAACAGGAACTGAGGAGTCTGGAATGTAGAAGGGAGGAGCCTACCCTCTAAAGCTTTAGGATAGGTGCCTGGCTCCTACGGACCCTCCTACATCCCAATGTTGAGCTGTGTCACCAGGACCATTGAAAGAGAAATAACTCACCCAAATCTAATCCTCTCTGCACATTTTACATCTGCCTCACCTGTAGGAATATGCCTTTGCAATAATAATAATACATTGATCAACGTAAACATATATTTATTGGCAACAAATAAATATATTGCCTGTAGCCCAATGTGGAATAAAGGGAACTGAATTCTGATTAACATAATATAGCTACTAGTCTACTCAAAAGCAACTTGCTCTCTAAGGATACACAATGGAAGTCGTACAACACAGATATACAGCTATATGCAATAAAAAGAAAATAGTTCTCCTCCTGGCGATTCTATCGGATTGGTTCTGACGGAGCCCGCAGCCACCCTCCGCTGCTCCCCCCTAGCTGCCCACACTAACCCTGCCCGTCTCCCTGAAGCGGAGAGGGGCGGGGAATCCACTCCCCCTCACCGTGTGAAGGGAGCGCGCATGCATGTGAGAAGCTCAGCGTCAGCTCAAGCGGACAGCAGAGGCATAAGAGCAGTGTACAAGGAGAATCATCCCCTTGATTACCGGGCAGAAGTGATGTTATGCATTAACCACGGGCGGAAGCAAAGACGGTCAAACTCAGGGTGGAAGTGATGCCCCGAATGTGATATAGGTGGAAGTAATGAAACGCCATTTAATGGTGACACTATTAGATGGGAGTATACTGGACCCGCGGAATGTTGAAGTGCACACAGACAACACCGACAGGAGTCTGCTGGCAAACACCTCATCACCACGTTTGGGACAAGGTAGTACTCCGCTCATTTGGCCCAGACTGTTTACCATATCTACCTAAAGATAAGGACTAAGACGTACTACGTACTGTATATAAAAAAAGATTCACTGGATCCAACGTGTATACAGTGTCAGTCTAGGGGTGTTCCCCTTCCCATCCACCCCTATTATTTGTGTATAACGGTAGTTGATTTTTGTTTCTATTTGATTTTATTTGATTGTCTAGATATTTCTTTGTGAGATCAATAAAGGATCTTTTATTAACACGGTTAAGGTGCCTATACACGTTACAATTATTGTATACAATATTGTATACAATATCGCATCTCATCGCATCTCGCTTTTGCGATGAGATCTAGTACAAAAAGTATGTGCTTGCGATGAGAAGTTTTATATGTATGCAATAATTGTAACGTGTGTGGGCACCTTAAGAGTATGGTGTTCATTCAAAGCCGACAATCACAACAGTATTTGTGAGCGCGAAGTGACACCTGTTGGTGTACCCCCGTTGCTCTACACATTTTTAAAAGGAATTTGTGGTGCACCTATCTCATACAGCGCAGCCTCAGAATACCCCACCCATCGATTCCCTGAGCTGGCTGAGAGGCGCTACATCTGTAGGCCAAGAGTCAATTTTGTTACACCTTTGGATATATACACAAAAACACGTCCAAAAGGTCAACACATAACAATGTAGACATAAGTTTTCTTTTTTGGGGGGGCGGGGGGGGGGGGGTTACCTTTTTCTATACTTTCCCATCCACGTGGACTACGAATGGGAATAAATAAATTGTGCCACAGTGGTAGCTTAGTAAGGCACCTGGCCCAAAGCATTGCGAGCGAAGTGACTTCATACACTAATTGCCAGAAAAAAAAGTGACTTATGTCAGCCTTTCATGTGTCCACTTATTGCTTGTTTAGACTTTTGGTACTTGTGTATTCTCACGGCGCCCGCTATATCAGATGCGATATCGGCCGATATATCGATGCAATCTCAACCGATTTTTTAACTGTTCATAACCCCACTATCCACTACGCATGGTGTTGATTTTATAGAGTGTGCCGAGCCCGAAGTGTGGCAAGCCCCGCGAGTGGACGCGGATTACTGCGCTCGCCACACTATATAAAATTATTATGAACAGCTCAAACATCGGTTCGGATCGCATCAATATATTGGCCGATATCGCATCCGATATATCGGGTGCCATGAAAATACACAAGTACCAGACTTTTTTTTTCCAGTGTTGACCTTGTGCATGTATGTCGACCATTTGGATCTGACCTAGATACTGTCAACCTGCTATACCATACCTCCCAACTTTCGTAGACGCAGGGGAGGGACAGGGGACGCGCTGCAAATATTTTGGGGATATGGCCTATCGGAAAGGGGGCATGGCCTATACTCTCGGTGCTGCCCCGAGGCCATGCCCCCAATTTTCGCCGCAGTGGGGGCAAGCCTAGCAGCTCTATGAGCTGCTGGCCAGCCCCTCTGCCTGCAAGAATAAACGCTGTGTGCATGCGCACCACATCTATTCACGGACGTCAGGGGGGACTCACAACTGCCCCTCCACCGCGGGACACTGCCGCCGGCTGGAGGGACGTGGGAATGTCCCAAAATACTGGGACATACCCGCGATAAGCGGGACAGTTGGGAGGTATGCTACACCAACCCCCCGTGAATCAGGCCGTAAATGGTTCTTTAATTAATTTTAACAGAAAGTTTTAAAAAATCCCCTTTTTAAAAGTGAAGAAAAAAGTTGTTGTTCGTCCTCGCATCTAGCCTGAGGTGGTAGAGAGTGCTCTTACAGGTCCCCTGTAGTGTGAGCACACCCAGAGAACTTCACTATATTCCACTGAGGCATCAACACACAGAATACTGTAATGCTGCAAAACAATGCAATGGTATAATGTCATAATGCTTGAGAAGAGGTAACTAATTCCACTTTAAGCGTTAAACTGTGTTTAGCAGACTTGACATTGTGTTCAGTGTATGTATTAAATGCCCTTCCTGTGACCCATTCCCAAAGCACTCAGCCATGCCCTATTGCTACATAAATACGGTCAGGATCACAGTACATCAAGAAAGAACTCATGTTAAAGTCAAGGTCACAGGTTATTAGGAGGCTGTTGCCATATTTGTACAGTGAATATTAGCAGAATTATGCATTTATAGCTCTTCAAGCCATTGCCCAGTGTTCCTGTTTATTACATGGAGCTCCAAAGGAAATCTACTAGAAATACAATTAAAATAATGATCAAACCTCTGAACTATAATTTGGTAAAAGCCAGGCTTATTTGCGAGTCCTGCTGCTTCCTGATACAGAGCAGGCAACCAGCAATGCTTCCCTAGTTGAAAAGCGTTTGTGTGACAAGATTAATGCTAGCGATTTCATTACCATACAGTTACAGGTGGACAAGCTGGGACATCAGCGATTCAAATATTATTCTATGATCAAGTGATAGTTGTCTGATGAGCCCCGCACTCAGCTCACAAACGTCACGTATAAATAAAGGGATTGAGAGCTGAGTTTGAGCACAGCTGCGATTCACTGACTCTTCAGTCGCCACAGATTCAGAGGACATTATTGCTGCTTGCCCGAGATTAATGAATTTTGTGTTGGAAGCAGATGGGACAGATCTGTTTTGCTCTACAATTAGATGGTGAAATCCTTTAAATCGTACATGCCCAGAGGGCTTCAAATGTACGAATCATAATATATATATATATATATATATATATATATATATATATATATATATATATATATATATATACACACACATACACACACACACACACATATACTGTATATTCATACACACACACACACACACACACACACTATATATACAGTATGTAAATCTATCTGTGAAACAGTTAATAGAAGAGTCAGATCTATGCATCAGTCCCTCCTTTCTGTTGCGTTACCCCATGGATCACGTTGAGGCTTCATTAATTCAGGACACTGAAAATGAGTAGTGTGTAATAACCATGTTAGCTGATGAAATGTAATAATAATTTCCTCTACTGCCAAAGAGATAACAGTAACCAGGGAAAACAAATAAGAGGAAGATCTTTGCAGTGCAGGGGCCTGAGCTCTTCTGCGCTGCAGACACGCAGCAAAGCAGCTGCTGCCTGGAAAGGAATGGATTCACATCTGAGACCATTAATTACCAGATGTCACCTACTGCTAGAGATGCTTGTAATGGCCACACAAAGCTGGTGAGAGATGAGCATCAAGTGACACAACACCGCTCCTGCAGTGACACCTACAGCTTACTTCACAACCTGCATGCTGAAGACCCAGGCATACACTGCAAGCAGGACAGAATTACATGACACATATCAGCTTGTTGAATTCAAATCACATGTACATTACTAAGAAAATTAAATCCACTATTTTGCTGACCTGTGATTCTCTGCATTACTAACCCTGCAGTGCAAGACAACATGTTGTGTTACCCACCATGTCCTGACTGGAGACCATTCAAAGACTGTAAAGATCTGTCAGCTGAGCTCCCAATGGTGGTTGTTCAGGGACCTCAGTGACTTGTTTTCTCACCTCTTGCAACTGGTGACACATAATTCCCCACTTCCTAACATACCTTCTGGTGTCTAACAGGCTGGTCATTGAACTCATGGGGCCAGATTATCTAAGCTTCAAAAGTGATAAAATGGAGGGTGATAAACAGCCAGCCAATCAGCTCCGGTCTGACATTTTTCAAACACAGTCTGTGACATGGCAGGTAGGAGCTGATTGTCTGGCTGTTTATCACTTTTGAAGCTTAGAGAATCTGGCCCATGGTCTGTTGTAGAATACACCCAAAGCTGGATTCAGTGAATTAACTGATTAAGTCAGGAAGGCACTGCAGAAAAGCATTACCATGGCACAAAATATATTGTCCATATCAAGAACACAATGTCATTAATGTAATGGGCCTCTCGCATAGAGCAGAGTGCTAAAGCCCCATCTGGTGGTTGAGAGTACCATGCTGCCCATATATACTGACAACAGCATACTCTCCCATACATGGGGCACCCTCTCCTATTGCATCTGTTACCTCACAGCTAGTTGCTGAGTAAGCAATAATGAGAACCTTAGAAACAAACAATGAACTCCCACACCTGCAACCACGGGAACAATTAATCCAGGGTATAAATACAGGGTCCCTGGATAGACTCTATACTCCAGCTCCTGATGAAGACGCGAGTTAGCGTTGAAACGCGTTGAGCACCATCTCCACCGCACCCCAATTTGCTCCTTTGCACGTCAGACTGCACTATACTCTGCACTTTATTCCGGATCAGTCAATTGTTTACCTCCAGGACCACCTCCCCCCCCCCTTTCTTTTGTTCAGCAGCTACAAGCAGTGTCATGCAAGGTATGCACATACCAAAAGGACTGCCTCATACGAACTTGCTCTGAATAACCTGGATCTACTGGAAAATTATCCGGATTGGACAATCTATGCAGCAACATTAGCAAGGAGCCCCTTCCCCCCCAAAAATCTTCCGGTACAACTGGTAACTATTACATATTGGTGCAATATTTTTGTGGAGCTTATACTTTTAAACCCTTTGTCTACAACATTGTGTTTTTTAATATTCCGCATATATTCATTGTATTATGAGAATTCTCATTAATTGTATATTTTAATATAATATGATTTATTAAATTTATATAAAAAATCTTTTGTGGTAGTGTACATTCCTTCAGTATAAACCTAGCGCTGTACATCCATATCTCTTTCTGATACACTATTTTGGGAGATTTACACACTCCCCGTACAGCAGCTTTGGCCCTGCCTATGGTTCTTTCTCTATTTTGAATACTTTTAATGAGAACATTACCCAGGTCAGTTCATTGTTGCTATGGCCTATTTTCTTTTAGTAGCAGGGCCATATGAACATAGCTTCCACATACAGTAACTGTTTATAGGTCTAGTTCCATGTTTCAAGGTAAGTTCAAGATCAATACAATGTATTAACCTATAGAGATTGTAAAACTATTTGGATTCCACATGGGGCATTTAAACTACATTAGATCCCATTAGATACGACAACTTAAAGTCTCAGATCTTTCTATCTAATCAATGGTATCAATACCTGATATTTATATGATCAAAGAACAATAAGTGAAATGTGCAGTTTACGTACTTATTCCGTAACTTGCGTACCCTTTATTCCTAGCTACGTGCGAACAAAACGTAGTGCAGCGTAGCGTACCTTTTCCGTGTATTGTACACGATAAATCAGTTATAGTAATTGGAAATCCCTTCGCAGTACTTAGTCTCTAATCTGCGAATACCTTTTAAGGACAATGTCCGTAATATAAGTTATCGCTAGATGCGAATAATAGACGAGACCATGATATGACAATTGAGGAGATAGATTCTCCAATATAGTGTATTTAGTCCCTAGCGGACAAAAGGGGATTACAGAAAGAAGAAAATACAGGATAACACGTGATACAATTATATAACAATACTAATATACTCTAAACTAAACAGGGGAACAGTAACATATACAGAATACAATTATAATCAGCCACGTTACACAGAAGGGGAACACAAATGTTACCGTCATGGAGTATGCGCAGCGCAGTCCGGTCGGAGCTCGCTATATTCAAATTGAACTATAGCCCGGGTCAATGGTGAGGGGATACAGCTGATTATCAGCAGTGCCAAAGTGAGAGAGAGCGAGCCAGCTCAGGGATGGCTATCTTATAGGGTCCAGGAAGGGGGGTCAAAGGCCCTTACGATTGGTTAAGGGTTCAAATGTCCAGTCCTCAGTGATTGGGGCAAGGTATTACATCTGGCTTGGAGAAGTGAAGGGGGGAAGGGTACTTTGGTGTCCTTTTGTTTGCTGGCATCGTCGTCGGGGGTCGTAAGCAGCAGCAAGAACTGGTTACAACTGCATTCCTTAGTCTCACACAGGACACATGGCAGAAGTACATATAATAGGTATTTTGTCCGTAATTATCAGACCATAGGACTTGCGAATATTTGGCTGCGACCGGAATGCTGCGCACGGGACACTGAACATAAAGATACCAAACATGTACAGAAACAATCGTGTATTTCTAATTAAACTATGTGTAGTGCACTGATCCTTTAATTAACTATATTTTATTTAGTGTTAGTGACACATTATGAATTTATGTGTATTAGTATGGCTGCGCTTATGGTCCACTTCGTTACACAGACTCGGGTATTATACTTTATTTGCGCAACTCTGCAAACCAAAATGGCGGCCATACTATCCTAAAATGGCGTGTGTGTAACTCGACTTTAACAATGGACTTCCATACACCTGGTAAATCCCTCCCACTATACCAGTATAAAGCACGGCCATAACAAACAGGAGCCATGTCTTTTGAAAAAAATCACATTAACCGTGACAAAACACATTAAGTGTGCCTGTCCTCACCCCTGTTTGTCCACCAGACTAGTAGCAACTTCTGAACTTTCAACCTCCACTTTATCCTGAGCACCTGGATAGGAGCACGGACACACAACATTTGGAGCCACCAACTGCTACAGAGTTGTCCAGTGAATACAGCAGTGTTGGACATTGATAAAACCTGCGGCCAATTGCCCAGTACTATGCTGCCGGTGCTGGACGCCCTGATCTACACAGCACAGCGGCCTCAATCATCTGAGTAGAGATGGGTAGCTCACCAATGAGCCGGTTCTTTGAAGCCATGTGTGCTGTGAGCCGCTTGAGATGAATGGCGGTTCTTCTGCAGAGACGGCTCTTTCTTTACGCAAGACAGAAAAGTGCTGTGAACTCACTCGCTTGCTCCAGAAGCCGCCGCTGGTGTTCACTGACACACTGGTGGATCTAGGAGTGAGACGGTTCTCTGTCAGCCTGTTATTGATTAATATAGAAAACCTGTAAAAATGTAAAAAATATTACAATACTTTCCGTTTTCTTACCTACAGTTGGTGGGTCAATTCACTTTGTTCTTTAATAAATAATACCTTAATTATTACTATGTCACAATAAAAACAAGGGGTATTCCATAGGATGGGAGCAGCCCAATGAAAGCCCTGTAATAGTGAATGGGAGCTAGTGATCCGAGCAGAAGACAGATGCAGATGTTGTGCAGACTGGATTGGTCGAGATGGGAGATATTTTGTAATAAGTAAAGAGATATATGCTGGTGCAGTATGGTTAACGGCTTTGTATGCGAGTAGAAATATTTTATAATGAATACGGTAAAATACAGGCAACCAATGGAGGGAGGGTGAGCTTCTTGCTAGGAAGATCAGTCTAGCAGCAACATTTAAAATGGATTGCAGTGGCATGAGTCTGTTCTTGGGAAGATCAATTAGGAGACTATTGCAAAAGTCAATGCAGGATATAATGAATGTTTGGATAAGAGTGTCTTGTGTGAGATATTTTGGTTATGTTTTGGTGAAACACCTTTCTTATCAATTACCTAGCTCCCCACAGGTGATGGTAATCATACATTACCAGGGAAGTCCAGGAACAGAGCATTTCTCCCTGAAGGAGAGGGTCAGGTTTGCAACCATGCCTAAAACTGAGCCTTGTGGAACTCCAACTGACAGAGGTAGTGAAAAGGAGATAGAATCAGAGAAGCAAACACTGAAAGAGTGATCAGATAGGTAAGATGAGAACCAGGAAAGGGCTGTATCATTAAGTGCAGTGTTTGTATGAGAAGAGTGTGATCAACAGTGTCAAATGTAGCAGAAAGATCTAGAAGTATAAATAGTGAGTAATGGCCTTTAGACTTGGCAGTTACAAGATCATTCACCATTTTAGTCAGTGCTGTCTCAGTGGAGTGTTGGGAACGAAAGCCTGACTGAAGTGGGTCGGTTCTTGTGTAGTTTGCTACTTCCGGGTTGGGTACGCTCGCCAAAATATCTAAAATAAAGTAACTTAACTCCATGCCAACGTGGACAGTTCATAGCCCCACTATCCACGTTGGCATGGAGTTGATTTTAGATCGCGTGGCGAGCCACCGAGCTGGCGCCGTGAAACTACACAAGTACCAGTGGGTCTTATAGGGTGTGAGAGTTAAGAAAGTGTGTGAGGCGAGAGTAGACAAGTCTCTCGAGTAGCTTGGAGAGTTAGGGTCAGAATTGTGTTTTTTCAGAATGGGAATAATCACTCTATGTTTGAACAGAGAAGGAATAGTACCAGTAGCAAGAGAGAGATTGCAGATTTTGGTTAAGGTTGGGATAAGCACAGGAAATAGAGTTTTAATGACTTGTGCAGGTATAGGATCAAGGGGAGAAGTAGTGGAATGGGAGGATAGGAAGAGTGTGGATACTTCCTTTTCATTTGTGGGCTCAAATAAAGAGAAACTACCAGAGGGTTCAGGTGGGGAAGAAAGTGGGTTCGAGGTTGTGGAAGAGCATACCATTTCATCTCGCATGTTATCAATTTTGTCCTTAAAGTAGGAGGCAAGTTCTTGTGCACTGGTGGTAGCTGGTGGGGGAGAAGGGGGAGGGTACAGAAGAGACTTAAATGTGTTAAAAAGTCGCTAAGAGATTGGAAGTATTTTTGTTTGGCAGTGTCCAAAGCATTGCAGTAGGAGTGAAAGATAGACTTATATGTGAGGAAATCAGTCAGATTACAAGATTTACGCCATTGGCGTTCTACTTTACTGATTTCGTAGTTGTCTTGCTATTTTGGAGTGCCGCGGCTGGCATCTAAGCCTGCGTGGGGTGTAATGGGTAGCTGGAGCCACTTCATCAAGGGCTGTTTCAAGAGTCTGGTACAGGTGGGAAACAGCAGAGTCAGGAGAGGTAAACGTAGAAATTTGTGAGAGCAGTTGTTGCAGAGAGGTGAAAAGTTGTGGAAAATTAATAGCATTAGTATTTCTGCAGGTTAGAGTAGACTTGCATGATTTCAGTGTCAGTGAGCTTGTAATAATGGAGGAGAGAGAGAGGGTAATGAGATTGTGATCAGAGAGAGAGGGAAGGGAGTGTAAAATCAGAGACTGAGCACACTCTGGTGAAAACAAGGACAAGACAGTGGCCTTCCTCATGAGTAGAGGAGTCAGACCACTTTGAGAGGCCGAGAGAGGAGTTAGAGAGAGGAGTTTGGAAGCCTGCAGAGATTTTGGACTGTCAATAGCAATATTGAAGTCACCCAGGATGATGGTGGAGATGTCAGAGAAGTGGGGGAGCCAGGCAGAAAAATCTTCCAGAAATTGAGGTTTGGGAAGCCCAGGTGGGCGATAGATAGCAGCAACACCCAGAGAGAAAGGGGAAAAAATCCTGATAGAGTGAACTTCAAATGGTGTGAATGTGAGTGAAGGAACTGGTGGTAGAACGGAACATGTGAAGGCTTGTGACAGTAATATATCTACCCCACCTCCTTTACAGTTACCAGGCCTGGAGGTGTGAGTGAAGTGGAAACCACCATGTGACAGTGCTGCAGACTAGACCGTGTCTCATTGTGTGAACCAGGTTTCTGTAATGGCCAGCAGGTTGAAGTTGTGAGAGATGAAGAGGTCGTGGATGGATGTTAATTGGTTATAAACCTGCGGTACTTTTCATCTATGGGGTTACGTCAGCTAGACCTGACGTAACTCCCGCAGCGAAGCCCCGCTAGGGGGATGCAGTTAAAATCCCGGCGGTCGGGATCCCGGCGTTCAGAATCCCGACGCCGGAATCCCGACACTTTCTCCCTCCGTGGGTGTCCACGACACCCCTGGAGGGAGAATAAACTAGCGTGCCAAGCGTAGTGAGGCACCGGGCCCGCAAGGGGGGGCGATCCACGTCCCCCCTTGTCGGGATTTAGTCGGTCGGGATTCCGGCGTCGGGATTTTGAACGCCGGGATCCCGACCGCCGGGATTTCATACTGAATCCCCGCTAGGCTTTAGTGAATTTTAAAATGTACTAAAAACCCAGAAAACTTGTTTTTTTCTAACATTTTTTTTTTACTTCTAGGCGACATTAGTAGGGCATCATGTACAATATTTGCTGAAATGGATTTATGTAGCTGTTGTGCTGCTCACTCTAAGAGGAACTGTGTAATGTTAGGAGAGCTGAAATCCTTGGGGAGCTGCTTCTTATCGTATTTATGCACAATAGGTAAAAAGGGAAATGCTTTTACTACCAAGACCTAGCATGTAAAAGTATTGCTCTTTAAATATTGTGCATATATACAATCAGAACTTCTGGGCCATACAACCAAATTCTTCGTAAATAAGCTTCTATTACACTCCTACACTTCAGACCTATGCCAGCACTTTTATTTAATTTAAGACCATTAAGGACTATTCAACAAATTCTAAAGAAAGTGTATGATCAGTAGCATTTACTTTTGATTAATAGCCCAATATGACATTGGGAACTGTACCTCATTGTCTGTCCCTCTTCACAGTCCAAGATATTATCTCTGAACAGTTGGGTGCCTTCTATTATTGTAGTTTTCAGACACCATGTAAGGTAACGGTGTGGGACACAAATAAGGACTGTCTTTGGGGCTGCTTTCGTATACCAATACCCTATATTAAAAGATTTACACTTGGGAAAAGGAAAATTAGTTTTTTGACAAGTCGTGAAAAAGCGCAAGTCTAATTATATGAATGATCCATCGATTGCTAATAAAAATAATTAGCGGCTGAGAGAACATATACCCACATCAAAGTCGTCAGAAGTCCTAAATGTTTTTGTAGCTGGGAAACTTCTCCAGCAAATTGCATGAGCAAAGAGCAGCTGTGCTCTCCGTTAATAATTCCAGGGGTCAGGTTGTCTCTATTTTATAGCCGTACAATTTGAGATTTGCTATGAGGCTTTAACTTAGAAATTACCAAAACTTAGCAATAATGTTAGTCTACTTGTGTAACCTACATTTACCCTATTTATGTATTACATAGTTACATAGTTACATAGTAGATAAGGCTGAATAAAGACTTGCGTCCATCTAGTTCAACCTACGTTTTAATAGCATATCCCTTGTAAAAGACAGAATATGGTTCTTATTAGTACCCCTGGATATTTTTATCCAATAAATGCTTGTCCAACCTTATTTTGAACGTATTTATTGTATCTGCCAACACCACCTCTCCAGGAAGAGAGTTCCAAAGTTTGACTGCTCTGACCGTAAAGAAATTTTTTCTTTTGAGGGAACGAAATTTTCTTTCCTCTAATCTAAATTCGTGCCCTTGTGTCCTAGTTTCCTTTCTTGCAGTAAAAAGAGTGCTTGAGAGTTCCTTATATTGGCCCCTGATATATTTGTACATGTTGAGCATGTCCCCCCTTAAACGTCTCTTCTCAAGTGTAAATAGTCCTAGCTTGCTTAATCTCTCCTCATAGCTTAAATTCTCCATTCCCCTGATAAGCTTTGTTGCTCTTCTTTGGGTTTTTTCCAATTCCATGATGTCCTTTTTATAGTGTGGGGCCCAGAACTGTACTCCATATTCAAGATGCGGTCTAACCAATGCCTTGTACAGTGGCATAATTACTTTTGAGTCCCTAGTTTCCATGCCCCTTTTAATACATGCTAGAATTCTGTTGGCCTTTTTTGTTGCAATGTGACATTGAACACTGCACCCCAGCTTATTATCTATATGGACTCCTAGATCCTTTTCAAGTGCTGAAGTGCCTAATGCCTCCCCGCTTAGGTTGTAACTTACACACTGGTTACGTCTCCCGAGATGCATAACCTTGCATTTATCCACATTGAACCTCATCTTCCACTTTTTAGCCCACTCATCTAGTTTGTTAAGATCATTTTGAAGTATGTTCACATCCTCTGTTGATTCAATAATTCTACTCAGTTTAGTGTCATCAGCAAAGATGGATACATCGCTGAGAATCCCCATCCCTATATCGTTAATATAAATGTTAAACAAGATGGGCCCCAGTACCGAACCCTGTGGCACTCCACTTAGTACTGGTATCATAGTTGATACTGCACTGTTCACAACCACTCTTTGTTCTCTATTACACAGCCAGTTCCCTACCCATCTACAGATATTTGCACCTAGTCCCAGGTCCACCATTTTATTTATCAACCTCTTGTGTGGTACTGTATCAAAAGCTTTTGCAAAATCAAGGAAGACCACATCTACTGCGCTTCCATTATCAAGGTTTTTGCTGACATCCTCATAGAAGCCCAGTAAATTTGTCTGGCAGGAACGATTTTTCACAAACCCATGTTGGTTAATACTAAGTAAACTATGAAGGTCTAAGTATTCCAGGATGCCATCCCTTAAAATGCCTTCAAATATTTTACCCACTATTGATGTTAAACTCACAGGCCTGTAATTTGCAGGGTCATCCCTTTTACCTTTTTTATATATTGGCACTACCTCTGCTATTCTCCAGTCTTTTGGTACCATACCTGTTGATAGTGAATTTTCAAAAATGCAATATAGAGGGGTCGCAAGTTCCTCCCTTAACTCCATTAGTACCCTAGGATGTATACCATCTGGCCCTGGTGATTTGTATTCAACATATAGAACTTCTAGGGGTAAATGTTATAGGGTGAAAGAGGCCAGAGGTGTGGGAGTTTGTCAAAGAATGACTATTTTTAAAGCAGGAATTATTTAAACGACAATCCAGGTTGGCTTTGCCTTATAAATGATTGCCACTTAACTCTCTCTCTCCTTTCTTTCTCTCTCTTCTTCTTCTCTCATTCCCTCTTTTTTAATGAAGCTCTCTTACCCTGACCATCCCTCCCTCTCGATCATGCTCCTCTCTCTTTCTCAGACACCCTTTTTATCTCTCCCTCCGTTACTTTCTTCTGCCCCTAAAAGGCATTGCAGTGACAATAAAGAGGGGGCTTTCAAGATTTTCCTATAGGGTCCACAAAGTCCTAGTTACACCCCTGCCAGTGATGGAGAACCTTGGCACTCCAGTTGTTGTTGATCTAAACATCCCAGCATGCCCTTCTGCAGTTTTGCTATTTGGTCATGCTAAAAAATGTAGCAGATCATTCTGGGATGTGTAGTTCAATAACAGCTGGAGTGCCAAGGTTCTCCATCCCTGGGCTACACTTTTAAGTAAATATATTTTAAACTATCTAGGCACACAATATAAATAAAGCATTACAAGTACATCTTATAAAAGCAGTCGATACAAACATGGGCAGCATCAATTGGGGAAAAATGTGATGGTTCTCATCCTGTACTTTTTAGATACATGAACTTACAACCCAATTTACTTAAAAAGAAAAAGTTCCTTCTAATTGCATTTAGTCATTATAAGAAACAATCCAACATACAATAAGGACATAAAAAGAAATACTCCCTCAATGAGTAAGAATTCTTCTGAGCAGTATTTTAGGACATTGGAAATGTCTTATTAATGAGGGTGACTATTCCACAATGACAGTAGTCAAGGAGCAACATCCTTATGATTTCCATCACGTACATTTCCGGCGGGATACCTAATTCCCCTAAGCTAGGAGTACATTCATTTCCAAAAGATTGGGGGATTAGCCAAGATAGATAAATGTAACTGTAAGAGATAAAAGTATAAATAAATGTAAAAAAGAATAGACCCGAGCTTGTACACTATGAGGTATTTACTACAGATTCTAAAACTGAAAAGTGTTCATGTTGCTCATTCAACCAAATCAGGTTCTATCATTTCTGTATTGCATCCTAGAAATTGACAAACAGAATCTGTTTGGTTGCTATGGGAAACATCAACTATTTTCATTTTTAAAAGGATCTACTAAATAAACCCCGCTGTACCATGAACATTGACTTAGAACTATAAATTAATAAAAGTTGTCACATAATGCCTTTTTGGGGGCAAGACAAAAATACAAAATAAAGACACTTTTATATTCATTAGGTATATATAATGGAAAGTGTGGCACATATCGCTTATTTTCTCCATGAGAAGCAATGCATGGCCAGGAGTCAGAGAGATAGTAACACTAGTGACCTTTCAGGTGCAGGACAGCAGAGAATAAATAAACAGGTCTTTGACAATGGGGACCTTCCCAGCTACCAATGAGAAAACCCAAAACAGTGAATGTCACCCCCTATCAATAATTATATCCCAGGATATCTATGGGCTCCCAGGACCTCAGCATCCATTAAAGGGTGGTACCTTTTATAGTTGGGCTAACCTTACTTTTTCACAAGCCTCTCTGGTTTTCTCTCTTGCACTCCTGCCAGGATACTCTTTAAAATGGTTAAAACCTCTTTAAGAAAATCCATCTGGGAATGAAACCGTTAGCTGAGCTGCAAAACACAAAATTATCGGAATGTAGTGTTCAGATTCACTACAACAACTATAATAGTTAGACAATGATAAACGGAATGAAGATATAGTATGGGGCACTTTCTCTTGAAGATCACAATGATTATTTGTAGTGCCAACAATAATACTTCCTGTTAATAAGACAGTGGGTGTCCCCATGCCAACTCAGGCATGGCAAAGCCTGCATGGGGGCATTCTCAGCCATAACTGAGGCAAATAAAAGCCAGTGTATTTTTATACTTTTATTGCGAACAGGGAAAAAAATATTTGATTGGCGACCATCAAATGATTTTTCCACTGTACGCTTCAATGCGAATGGATGTGTAAGCGTACACATCCATTTGTATACTTCCGAGGGGATTTGTGGTGCGGCGGGGGAGGGTGTTCATTCATTCATCAGTGGACATGAGCATCAAAAAAACTATTTGCACATGTGTAACTTGTAGTCCTGAAACCTTTAACCCCTTCACTGGTAATCCTGAGAATTTTCCGGGCTATGCAATAATGCCCAGGCTGGCAAGCCCGGAAAATTCTCGGGATTGCCAGTGATTAGCACCAGGCAGCACTGCTGAGTTCATCGCTGAACCCACTGAAGGGGTTAAACGTAAATTGTTAACAACATTTCAAGCAGAATTTTTAAAGAGAAATGATTCGATGCAGTGGCAGCAATCCACCTGGTCTTCCTGCTGTTCTTCCACAACTGGGATGAAAAACTTGTGGCCCTTCCAAGGCTCCCAATTAACTCCTTGAAAACCAGAACAGAATTTGCAGAAAATTGAAACAAATGTAATAATGTAGCTAAAGTAATCTAAGTACATCATTTCATTACACCATGGGGCCGATTCTGACCTGATCGCTGCTGTGAATTCACACGGTGGCCGATTATCGATACACTGTGTACGGCCTGTGGTATGCAATGCAATCTTGCTACTTTTTTTCCTTTGGGAGCCAATCACAAGGTCTTTGACAGGAATCCGGCGTGTGGGTGCTAACAGTCCGTTTAGTGGGAGTGCTAAGAACGCCTGGCGTGCCTAGGAAAACGCAGGCGTTCCCAAGCATTTTAGGGGAGGGTGTGTGACATCTGCTCCAGGATGGATAGGTCTGTAGTCACCGCAGCCACTAAGTACAGTAAGTCTCTGGCTACTCCTAGCTTGTGATAACTAGTGCCTTGTGGGGCAGTGTCTACCTGATTGCTGACGCTGCTAATTCGTTCAGTAGTGATTAGGTCTGAATTACCGCCCTGTATCCCAGATAGGGGTGAAAATATAAGAGCTTGTTCTCCCATACATAGAATATGTCTTGCATATTCTTCTGGACATGAACAACCATTAGAGGACATGAATCTGCCCCTCCAGTGGAGTATCAATGTCATCCTCACTGACCTTTTCCTAGCTGACCTTTTACAGCGTGGGTATGCTCCTTCCTTTGTAAGTATAGATGCAATTGAAATACGTAGGTCCCTGTATCACTTGTGTATGCTCAGATACAGAGCATGCTCAGCGTTATAACACATGGTGGGTACTTGCAGCTCTGCATGCCCCATAATGTCTACCTGATATTTTATCATCAGCAGCTAGAGTGGGGCTGATTAGCAGCCCTGCCATTGTTACTGTGCCGCACGTGCACCTAGTACAAAAGGGGTATGGTTGTGTGACCTTAAGCTGGCTATACACTTATACAATTTGGGCTCTTTTGACACAATTTAGACCGATCGGGACAAAAAATAAGGTGAAAAGTGGAAAATCGTATGTCTCTAATTCTGATGTATGGTCTCCTGTGCATCTAAGCCAGAGATTTCAAGGGCTGCATAGTGCACACAGGATTTGTCAAATCCCACAGCCCTTGCTGGGATTGCATACAATACTCTTAGGGGTGATTCTTGTTGGTTTGCTGAAGCAAACTCACTTTTTAATGGACAAAACCATGTTTCAATGCAGGTGGCGCTGATGTAACATGTGCAGAGAGAGTTAGATTTGGATGGGGGGTGTTTAAACTGAAATCTAAATTGCAGTGTAAGAATAAAGCAGCCCGTATTTACTCTGCACAGAAACAAAATAACCCACCAAAATCTAACTATTCTCTCTGCACATGTTAAGGTGCCCATACATTTGTCCGATTTGGGCTGATTACGCTCGATCAAGACAGATCGGTCCGAGAATCGGATGTGTTTGACATCCCCTCTAACATGGTGTGCAATCCCGTGTGCATTTGCTCAGAGTGGGGAGGTTGGCTGGGCTGCACATTAAATCTATCAGATCGGACCGATCAGTGGCTTTTTAGCACCCGCGATGTGTCAGTCTGTAGCTGTGTGCCAGTGGTGAAGCACTGCTGGCACACACCTATGTGCAGCAGTCAAGTCCGAGCGGGGCAGTCAGCGTGGTCTGGGCAGCGGCGGCTGGGAGCTCGTAGCGGTATTTGCTGAGAGAATTCAGCCAATCAGCATCCGGCCAGTCTTTAAATATGTTTTCAAATTCAGCAGTGCTTCCTGCCCCGCCACCCGGGTTGTCCCTGATTTTGCAGCTACCATCTGGCCAGTTAACCAATCCATGCAAGGCAATCCATGCAAGGCAAGGGGGTTAAATATCCTGTTCAAGGAACAGGAAATTGCCTTGAGAAATGTCACTGGCCACCCCTGTTGCCTGGCACCCTGCTCTAACTTTGTTACCACCTGCTACAATTCCTGGATTCTGCTTCCCATATCCAGTGTCCTAACTGCCATTTTACCACAGCCACTATCCGGTCATCTGATGCTGTCTGGCAGCTGCAGCCACCATCTGCTCCACTGGGCCCAATCCAGCCACAGTACCCGCTACAGTACCTGCTCCACTGGCGAACCGTATCTAACCTGGCACCCAGATGGATCATAGACTGACCCGGAAGCAGGAAAGACTTGGGTCAATTGATGACCCAGCCGTGGCGCTCCAGGAGATGCACAACTATGGCCAGGTGGTTCTGGAGAACATCTGCAGATTGTGCTAAAACAGGTCGTCTAGATACGGGAGTATTCGGACACCCTGATTGCGCAGACTGCTAGCCATCACAGCCATTGCCTTTGTGAACACCCGAGGGGCGGTAGACAGGCCAAAGGACAGGGCCTGGAACTGAAAATGACGGTCTTAGAGGGCAAATCGCAGAAACTGTTGACGTTCCGGCCATATGGGGATATGCAGATATGCATCCTGTATATCCAGTGAGGCCATAAAGTCCCCCGGCTGAAGGGCCAAGACTATAGAGCGCAAGGTTTCCATCCTGAATTTCGGGACTCAAACAAACTTGTTGGGCTGTTTCAAGTTGAGGATGGGCCAAAATGATCCATTGGGCTTTCTGACAAGAAAGAGGCTGACATAGAACCTGGAACCCCTTTGAGCTAAGGGGATGGGTACAATGACTCCTGACAGGAGCAGCTTTCGAACGGACTGTTCCAAAGCCCTGCACTTTTCCAGGTCTGATGGGATGCTCATGGAAAAGAATGAGCTTGGTGGGCATCGCCAGAAAGTTAAGGATTAGCCTCGAGAGACCACATCCCAAACCCAAGCGTCTGGTGTGGATTCTAGCCAGATGGCCGAGAACCCTAACAGGCATCCGCCCACCTTGGGATCCCTGGCGGCTGCATGGATCCCTTCCCGCTGCTGCTGCGTTTAGCAGCTAAGGTATGCCTCCGGCAGCAGCAGGACCCTTTCAAATGCAGCGCTGGCTCATGAGCCCAATCAGAGCTTGTGGCCTGGAAGCCATTCTGATTGGCTCCCGGGTCGAGAGCTCTGATTGGCTAACAAATCAGTGCCACATTTGAAATGGGTGGGCAGGTGCTAGAGATGATCCCAGCAGGACCCTGGAAACAGTACTGTCCATCACATGTTGCCCCGCCCCCCCTTAGTGCATCACCTGGCCACAGTTTGCTTGCCTGACGTGGCAACTGAAGTAGAGCCACAGCCATGGAGGTGTGTCCCGTGTCCTGCTGCAAAGGCAAGTTCAGTGCTCCCTTGGCTACCATGAACTGCATATAGTATGCATAGAGATGGGGACAATTCAGGCTAGCCAGGAGCTGCAGATACAGCCAGTCTGTCACTATTAAATAAAAGTGAATGGAAACAAAGCTTTTTTGTTTGTTTTTTAAACTGACTGAGCTGCACTGGTTGATAAGAAGATATGGATATATGTATGGATATATGTATGGGGGGTGGCGGATTGATAATGTGATGAGAGGAAGGGGGATATTCTGTTCAACCTCTATTTTGCCTCCAGGCAACTTAAATTAAGTTACTCCACTGACATGGTCCCTGCATACTCCCGATCGAATGTCAGCTGTCAGGATTCCTGTGTCGGCATCCTGATCTATTCACGGTTCCACCGCCGGTCTTCTGAAGGCATGATTCTGGCATTGGTCTACTGAACGCCAGCATCCTGTCTGCAGGAATACTGACTGTTTCCTGCTGGAGAATGGGAGGTAAATGTAAGACGTGTTCATGTGGTGGAAAAGCAGTATCAATCAGTGCCATTATCTGCTCTGAAACCCATAGGCATACACAGCCCATTTTCTTTGGGAGTGCACCATAGGAGGGGCGTGTCCATCACCGCCTACTGGGCATGTCCATCACTGCCTATTGGGCATCAATGCAAACTAAATAGTAGGGGACTTATTTATGTATATGCACCTGTAACTACATGTAAGTAAATGGTATGAGCCAATTTCCCTGATATTATAGGGGAAAAGTCTTTGCTCATTGATGTAACAAGGTCAGGATATGTGTAATTACTTAGCTCATAGATGACTTTGTTACATTGATGTTGCTGTGTAGCAAAATACAACTCTACAGTACATGATTGTTATGACAACATAAACATGGCCACTGGAACCTATATAGCTTGGGCATCAACCACCCTCATTAAATTCTCTCCCACAGTGTCCAAGAGAAGAAAATCAGATTATTCTCCTAATAACTGCTTACTTTCTGTTTCCTTCCATAAAACAGGTACATAATACCACACCTATCCACCTACAATATATTTCTATTGAACAGGGATTTGGGGTTGAACCTCCCCCATATACATAGCTGCATAAATCCCCTGTAATAATATATATATATATATATATATATATATATATGTTTATCTGTTTATCTCCATTTAGCTATCGCATGTTAATTCACAGCTATCCAATTAGGTATGAGTTGCCTTGTATGAGCTGCGAGTTGCCATTTTCATGGACAACGTCACAATGCGAATTCATTTTGCAATCCAATTGCAAACTCGCATTTAATTAGCCAGAGTACACTTGCAGGCTGAGAGATGGTAAGACATATCTTTATTTTAGGGTAAAAATGTCCAGACAGTCATAAGGTCAACCACTAGTGGTCGACAGGGTCAAAAGTCGACATTAATTATTTTACAAAATATTGGGCCGACAGGTGGTATTTCATACCCTACCATCCACTCTGGAGTGGAGGGAGAATATAATAGCAAGCCAGACTCATGGCGAGCATAGTGAGCCATACGAGGGGATGCGGTACACTTAGATGGTGTCCATGCCAACCGTCGACATAGACACCCCAAAAAAAATTAAAAACCTCACTTCGACTTTTTGACCCAGTCAACCAATAGTGGTCGACCATATGACTGTAGGCCTAGACATTGTAGATCTAATATACCAAAACCCTTTGGACACCCTCTATTCTGACTCAATAACCAGGATGTAAGTGTAAGACGTCTAAAACAGTTCATCTATGTATGTCTGTATTGAACCAGTACTTAGACCAGGAGACTTTGTTAGACCTGTCAAATTTGTCAACTCTACTGAAGAGGCTTGTATGAAGAATACAGATCAGGGTTTATTTCAAGCTGATATTGTTGAATTAATCCACGGGAACCAACTGAAGGTAAAATTGGAAGAAAGTCAGGGCTAATGACATCAGAACCTAGCTACAGGGAAGCATGATGGACAAATCTCACAAGATGCAAAGCTTTGCAATAGTAACATGACAGTCACTGGCAAAACTAGAAATATGGTAATGATTGGTCCCAGATTCCACAACACCCATAGGTGGGACCCTTGCGTGGTGAAAAAGGGGTGTGGGGTCATGGAATGGAGGCATGGCATCACAAAAAGGGGCATGGTATTACACATTAAACCAAATACTGTAATGCCCATTACACATTTTAGCATACCCCATAATACCTATTACACATAAAGCCACATGCCATAATGCCAATTACATATAGGTCACACACTGTAATGCCTACTACACATTGTACCACACATCGTGATGCCCATTACATACTGTACTATATAACAAACCGTAATGTCCATTACATATTTGACGCACAGGTGCCGCTTACCTAAATGCTCGATTGCAGGGGCTTCATGTTCGATGCCAAGGGCTTCATGCTCAATGCTAAGAGCTTCATGCTCAATGCTTGGGACAGGTCACCCTCCCTAATGACAAACTGGGCACTTGGAAGTTTTCAATTTGCTGAATTTGTCCAATAATTACTTTCCTGAGTTAAAGGGTCAACAGTGTCTAAACAGTAAATAGGTTGACACCAAAAGGTTGACATCCACAAGGTGGACAATGGAAAAAGTTGTGTCAATGTCGACACCTGAGCAATTGGACCTCCAGTTAGTGTTAGTGTTTTTAAAAAATTAACGAAATAGTGAAAAACTTTTTATAGGTCGGCCATTACCATGTGGGCCTTTTGCTTCTGTCAACATTTCCTTTTGGTGTCAAACTATTTTTTTATTCCTTTCTAATGAAACAAAATTTGCAAGTATTTTACTTTTCTTAAAAAAAAAAGACAAACCAGCAATTTTACACATTTTAAAGTGTTTGGTGTTTTCCTTTAGCCCACTAACATCCTTCTATATCAGGGCTGGGCAACACCGGCCCTCCAGATGTTAATGAACTACACATCCCAGGATGCTTTGCATTAGTTTTGCTATGTGGCCATGCTTAAACTGATGCAAGGCATGCTGGGATGTGTAGTTCATCAACATCTGGAGGGCCGGTGTTGCCCAGCCCTATTCTATATGATTCTGCTAACGAATATGTCACTTTCCTGGAGTACAGAAAGGTCTCACCACTTTTTCATTCCCATCTCCCACATTGCACATTGGGCCTGATTCAGAAATAGGGGTGTATTCACTTAAGTCCATTTTTTGGCTTTTTTTTGGCTTTTAGTGTTTGTACATCAGTGGCATCAGTGAAAAATGACTAAACAGGCAAAATCATCCACAATTTTGCTAAAAACATATGGATCATCAAAAAATTTGCTGATCCTCATGTATTTTGACTGTGTCATTTTTTTTCAACTAATCAAAAAATTGCCGCTTTCACTGAATAGCTTGAATTTAAATTCGACCTAAAAACAGCAAAAAAGTGCTCCCCCCAGTCAAAAGAACAGCACTTAATTGAATACCCTCTTAGTTGCAACCCCACAACTGCCAACGCTAGGCTGGGGGATGGGCTGCCCAGCACATGGTAAGGCCATCCTGCTCGCTGGGTCGCCCCCAGCGATGTGCCCACAAATTTTTTTCTGCACAGTGAAGCGCTCACACATTACAGCTGCCTGCAGCTGCAAATCCAGGTGCATGCTGGCCATGTTCAGGGGTAACAGCGGCTTCCAACCAGCCAAGCGGTCCGGACATGCAAGCGTTGTCTGGACCGCTCTCAAAATGCAGTGTCCCGCAACAGCACCCCTGTCCAGCACTGAAACTGTGATATCCTGTGAATGACGTTTCAGGGCTAGCTCATGCACGCTCCAGCAGGCACTGAAGTGCGGAAATCAACAATTAGCGTTTCATCTCTTCTGCGGCTCACTCTGCATCGGGACCATTGTAGACATTTCACAAACCCCCACTGGGAGTACTGTGAATAGGCATTTTTTTTGGATTCAAGGATTCTTGGGAGTGCACTAGTGTGAATGTCTGCAAATTTCGGTACTTGTTTCCTAGCACGGCGCCCACGATATTCAGTCGTATGGCATCTTATACATTGTATGGCATCGCATGCCATATACCCGCATGCGATGCGATTTTAAATTGTATAAGCACCCTAATGGTTTTTTTCAATGGTAAATGGCCCCCCATACAATTTTTAATTGTATAAGCACCCTAATGGGTGCTTACAATGTTAAATGCACCCCCAATATCAACGGCAACCAGAAGCGTGACGAGCGCAGCGGTACGCGTCCTCCGACCTTTTCATACCCCCACTATCCACGTCGGCGTGGAGTTGATTTAATATAGTGTGGTGAGCGCAGCAAGCCACCGAGCCCGAAGCGTGGCGAGCGCAGCGCGCCCCGCGAGGGGACGCGTATTACTTTACATGTATTCTGCGTCCCCTCGCGGGGCTCGGTGGCTCGCTGCATTCGCCACACTATCTAAAATCAACTCCACACCGACGTGGATAGTGGGGGTATGAAAAGGTCGGAGGACGCGTACCGCTGCGCTCACCGCGCTTCAGGTTGGCGTTGATAGTGGGGTTGGCGTGGGGGTGCCTTTAACATTGTAAGCACCCATTACGGTGCTTATACAATTAATAATCTTATAGGGGGAGCATTTAACATTGAAAACACCCATTAGGGTGCTTATACAATTTTAAATCGTATACCATTGTATATGGCATACAATGTGATTGTATACGATTTAAAATTGTATAACATCGGCTGCCATTGCGTAACACCACATCGCATACCATCGTATGGCTTATGGTATGCAATACGATGGGCGCCGTGCTAGGAAACAAGTACCCAAATTTCACGTTAACAAATCACAATCCGCACCTAAGTGGACTGACCCATATATGTGTAAGTTCATGTACACTAAACGCAAACAAATAAACTGGTGCGCGGTGCTAGACCTCTTTTCAAATGGAACATAAATAGATACAGAGAACACATTAGTCCATAGAGACATTTTGCTGATTGATGTATTGTAGGCCACAAGGGCTCTGTCTCTCGATGTCACCTTGTCTTATACTGTCACAGTGATACACAGGTCTCAAAGAGGATAATTGGAAAAAGTAGAGATCGATAAGCACTGGTTAAAAGAATAAAAACACAGAAGGAGGAAACCGTATAGAAAATGGTGTTAGGCAGGAGGCCAGAGGCAATGGGAGACATAATAGCAGGATAAATCCATGTCACAGAACACAACAGCAAGCGGGGACATGGAGAATCATTTACTCTGTCTCTCATATCACAATGTGCAGTAATGTCTCTGGAATTTTAAGTAATATTTTATGTCAAGAAATATTTTCCAATATTAGAGATGTTTGGAAAATGACCATTTAATTATGAAAGTATGTATATAACTTATGTATATTTTGTAAGATGCTGCTTTGGATATTTTCATATAAGTCAGTATGGCTCGCTACATAGAGAAATGCAGTGGACTACAAGCAAAAAGACGCCACCCATAAGGAAAAAATAAACGCCCATTGGAAACTTGCGAATGTATCACTAATTACTGTACAGTCGCAAATACATTCGCAATTCCTGGATATTCCTGCCGCAAATCTGAGGAAAGGGGCATATACACGGGTTGTTTTTTGCCCCTTTTCTAAGCGATCTGTCCCCTTAGCGATGGTGATTATTGGTCTTGCACGTCGCCTCCACCAGTTTAGATCTTGAGCACATGCAGTCAAGCTCTAGTTAGATCGCTTGCATGTGCTTCAAGAACACTGAGTTAGCACAGATTACACATGTGTGAATGGACGCTCTAGCCAGTGATGTGTGCTGGACGATCACTCAATCAGCAGCACAAGTTGCCTTGTGTGTATTGGGCTGAAGTCTGAGGCTTCCACTAGTCCTGAGACAGGCTGGAAGTGGTCAGTACGGACATCAAGGACCCACACTAAAAACACCTGGGTTTGCTTGCATTTTTTTTTTTTAAACAAACCCAGAAAACGCCATGTTTGCATCCACAAATGCTTCTTATCAATTAAACTGCAACTGGGTTGCAATTGTGAAGCGTTTGCATTTTCATTCACAACTTGTCCTCATGCACGATGCAAACGCTGAACAGTGCCACAATAATTACTCGACTTGCATTTTCTCAAATTAGCAATTCATGCTGAATTAGCCCCCTGATTCCTAATTTTTCTAATACAAGGACAGCTACTTGCCATACACAGGCAGATACCCACAGACAGATGCATAGCCCACCATAAAAAAAGCTGCCAGGGCCGTGTGGAAAAGAAGCCACAAGTGCGCCTGACTAAGAATCAGCCCCATAGTACATTGTAAGGTTCTCCAGCAACTGTCAGTAGTACCCTGTAACCCAAACAATTACTAGCAATCCCAGCTGCTTAAATTCTATAGAAAATGTTATATATATTAAGGCGCCTATTGAATTAGAATGATTGACCCTTAACCTTTAACTTAACTCTATATTACCTAGAAATATCTCACACGGACACCCTTTTCCTAAAATAACGACACAGACAACAACTGCATAAGTTAAAAGGTAATGTATATTTATTTAAGTGGTATGACCCTATTTGGAAGTGGCCAACGTCCCCCCGCCGAGGCAGGACTCACCAGCCATCCTGGCAAAGGAGGGCAATACCACACAGACACCACCTGACTGCTGGTCGAGAGCGCTTTCTCGACGATTTCAATTAAATTTAGTTTATACTGAATTAGGTGACAGCAGCAAAGGCCAGGTAGCACAAGCATAGAGAAAGGGAATAGGGAGGGTGGGGTCCCAGACTCCAAGAGGAAGTAGCATCGCCAGATTTCTCCTAATATATCCCTCTCTTAACTAACGCCCCTTAGCTACCCAATTGGCTAACACACCTAAGGCTCTTCTTGGGTAATCTTTCTTCAATAACTTTATTAAACAATCACATACCTCCCAAATTCTGTGTTGGGGAAATAGGGACACTAGCGTCCCAAAAGGGGGGGGCATATGCAAATGAGGGTACGGCTTATGCTAATTAGCCGCAGCCTCATTTTCATACGAGAATAGATGCTGTGCGCATGCGCACAGCGTCTATTCTATTAGATTGGGGGGTCTCCCAACTGCAACCCCCCGCAGCGGGACAATGCCTGCCGCGGGTGGGCCAGCGGGACAGGACCCGAAAATCGGGACTGTCCCGCTGTAATAGTGACAGTTGGGAGGTATGCAATCACTAAATTCACAGGCTCTTAAATGCACTTGTGCCTCGTTCTATCATAATGATGTGACAGACTTATGCAACACCTGTAGTTACAATTAATTATGCAACATTAAATAGTGTAATCCAACAATTTCTAAGGAGGCAATATGTGCCATTATGAGCTCCTGGGCTATACAGCTCAGGGCTGTTTCATTTGGGGATTTTACCCAGTTCTGGCGAGGCTGGAGGGTACCACAATGCATAGCCCCATTCCTGTTACCACGTTTGAATGGGGTATACAACACCCGGCCAGGTTATAGCAAGTAAGGTATAATGGGGCATGTTGTATGTTCATTTTTGCATTAACATCTGTTTTTTTCATAGTAAGTGCACCACAAAAGGGGTGTGGCCTCACAAAGAAAGGGTGTGGCTGCACTAGAGTACCCCCTATTCAAATCCACATATGGTGTGACGCCTCCTGCTGCATTACCATATTAGTGAGATCACTGCTGATTCTATGTAAGCAGCAGCTATAGCACCTCCATTCACATCTGAATCAGGTCTGAAGATTGTTTTTTGATGCTATTATTTGCAAAGCAACACTGACATCTAGTGCTCACCAGCAGCAACTACACTTTTTAGGTCACGTTTTGAATTGCTATTTTCTTTTTAAAGGTTGACATTGATGGTTCCCATCCTGCCATCAATGGCCAGTGACCATCAGGTTTAAAATGCCAATTTTTTAGATCTTAAATGTTATAAACCACAACCAAACACTATCACCAGTTCAAAAGGGAATCTAGGAAGTGATGGAGAACGAGAGAGAGAACTGGTTTGCATACACACTGAGGGCCTGTTTCAGAGATGGATGCCAATGCAGCTGCTGGTGTAGTTTCTCTGCAATGCAGCTGCTGATATCAGTAAGGGAAGCTGCTGCACAAAAATATAAAAAGAGACACCCATCGGAGCGACCGCAAGCCATTGCCATGTGCATATGCTGCCTATAGGCAAGAACAGGAAACATGGACTGTGCGAGTCTAGGACTACGCAGACTGACTGCAGCAGTAGCAATGCCATGTTTTTGTTTGCTAAAACCCGCACTCTGAAAATGGCCATGACATGCCGGCGTTATTAGAACTATCCCCACTAACACCATGTAAACGCCGCATCCACCTTAGCTGCACCTCCAACACGTTTCAATCCCGATGGAGTCTTTCTGCCTAATTCAGACCTGACCGCAGGGAAAACTTGTTCTCAAAATGGGCAAAACCATATGTGCCGCAGGTGGGGTAGATGTAACATGTGCAAAAAGAGTAAGATTTAGGGGGTGGGGGTGTTTAAACTTAAATCTAAATTGCAGTGTAATAATAAAACGACAGTATTTACCCTGCACAGTACAAACTCACTCAGCTCTAACTCACCAGAACCGGCTCCATTCTGTATACAATAAAATAGAACCAGAACACCAACTGTGCAGAGTTTGCATATTCTCCTCGTGTTTGCGTGGGTTTCCTCCGGGTACTCCAGTTTCCTCCCACAATCCAAAATATACTGGTAGGCTAATTGGCTCCTAACAAATTAACCCTAGAATGTCTGTGTGTGCGTGTACGTGGTAGGGAATATAGATTGTAAGCTCCACTGGGGCAGGGACAGATGTCAATGTTCAAATATTCTCTGTAAAGCGCTGCGGAATATGTGTGCTCTATATAAGAAACTATTAATAAATAATAACAACAACAAAGCCTGCTCCATGTGTATTACAATAACAATACACTAGACTAGAGTCTACACGTGTATTATAAAAGAAAAAGACCATATCATTGCCAAAAGATCTGAGCAGTTTCCCCTGCACCATCTGGTGATTCTCATATATACAAGGGAAAACAAATGGATGACCGGCGGCTGGGATGCGGATGGTCAGAAAACCATAGACACCAACCCGATGGAGGGAATCCGGGCAGGTATCTGGTAAGTATACTTACCTGTACGCTGCCCCTCCTAACCCTTACTTCCTACAGCCTAACCAAGTTAAACCACAGCCTAACCCCCGTTTTAAGGGCCTTACCCCCCTAAGTCCCCCCATCTAAGCCTTAAACTTAACCCCCAGCCTAAAGCTAACACTTCCGGTTGGTATGCCGGGAATCTGGCATAGGCATCCTCTTCAATGTTGCGATTCGTGCGCCGGTCTTCTGTGCACTAGTGGGGATGCCGGCGTCTGTATTCTGACTGCCGGCACCCTGACCAGCTGTATGCTAACCACATCCCAATACAAAGAATATTTCCGGTTTTAGGAGAGTCTACATTTTCCTAAGGTCGGTTTTATAAAGCTTATGACAAGCCCATCAAAATGACAGAACATAACAGTAATGTCAGCGCAAAACACTTGAATTCAACCCATAGAGGTGAGCTGCATTAGCCTTTTATTGTGAAAGATGAGATCGACCACAAAATAACGCAACCAAATATTAGAGCGTGTGGTAGGCCTTTACATCTAGGCTGGTAATGGAGAAATCCAGGGATAGACAGTTAAGCTGGTGATACTATTGAAGAGTGGACAAACAGTGTGGGATTCCCCCTATCAACTTTGCCGTAGAACAGGGGTGGGGAACCTTTTTTGTGCCAAGGGCCGTTTGTATGGGGAAAAAATCCTTCGGGGGCCATATGTAAAAATTTCCCTTACAAATTGTCCTGCTGCAGCCGTCCCACACTCAGGCGGCTGCCGCTGAATAGGACTGACAGTCTCTGGCTGCTGTTGATTAAGAGGAATCTTGTGAGAACTGCCGACCTCTGGCGAGAATTCCCCTGTACTTGGCTACCGGCAAAGCGGGCGGGTGGGAGGGTCACTTCTTTGCAGTGTAATGTTGTGGCATCGAAGAATCTCTAAGGCAAACTGCAGATTTGGTGATAACTGCAGATGTGGGACTAACAAGTATAAAAGCTTAATTTGGGGCACGCTGTATAACACAATCAGAAATAACCTGTTACATGTAAAATAATACAATACTATATCTGTCCTGACACTAAAGAGGTATTCAGACCAGATAAATGTGCTCGCTGTTCAAATAGATCTGTACAGTTTCAAATCTATTTGCAGCCATGCAAATATGTTCAAAACCATTCATAAGATGGTCACCATCACATGATTTTTACACGGGGCACCAGGCATTGCAGACTCAAGTAGCCAGAGACTAAAGGCTGCCATACATCTACAGATTGATTGTCAGATTGGGCTGGTTGGAACAAAAACCTGGTAATGGATGAGGGTAAATGACAGTTGACAATTTGCTTTGAAATGCTGGAAAACTGCCAAAAACTGTCACTCATCCATTACCAGGTTTTTGATCCAACCAGCCCAATCTGACAATCGATCTGTAGATGTATGGCAGCCTTTACTCTGTGACTGCAATGAAAGCCGGCATATGCAGCCTGTTGCCGACATTGCATATCCTTCTGTATAACGCTTGGGCACGCCTATGTTTTCCCTGACAGCATTTTTCTTGCAGGCCTAGCGTTTTTCTTGGAACTATGGCCCTTATTCTGATCGGTGCGGATATTCCCGAATTCTTACGGTGCGGTCCGCACGCCACGCTGTGCTGCCGCGTGCGGCCATCGTCCGTAGAAACGCCCACGTGTCCTCCGCATTCGGACGGACTCACTCTTTAAGAACAGGGCGTGTTTACGGACGACATACAAACCATGCGTGTGCGGGGGAAACACTCAGATTCTGCACGGTATTACAGAGTATGCACGGGAATACCGCATCCGAACGGATGGCAAGCGGTCCGTCCGCACGGAAGCGGTGTATTTACGCAAAACTACCCACTATTATGTCTATTCTGCAATACATCACATGACCCACTTATTCAATTACCTATCCTCATAAAAAAATGTTTATTTGGAATTGGAATCAATTATATGCCAATATATCCTTACAACCATGCCTAACACATGCATTGCACACATTAACCCTTACAGCAATTGAAGTGCAATGGTTTCAATTAAAGCACTGACAAGCGTCCTATTAGTGAGTAATGAGTAAAGGAGTCGATTGTATTGGGTTCAGGTGTTAATGCTTGTAGTCATTAGGCGTTCCGTTCGCCTACCGCAAGACCGAGTGGTTTCCGCAAAGCAATACTTGACTTATGGACACCGCACATTTCTATCGGTTTTGTTCGCGTGCATTCGGAGTGCTATCCGAATGCACGCCCCCCAACATAAGTGTACTCCCCCGTGTCCGCCCATGTTTCCTCCCAGTTTTGCCCACTTTTAAACTACGCCCATGTGTCATTCCGCATGACGCCCATAATACGCCCATATTTCCAGACTGATTGCGGTGCACAGTTTTGTACGGGATTTGGCCGAACAGGTACGGAGTCAATGCGTGGCACATGCGCGTTGCGTTCTCCACGCATGCGCAGACGCCGTAAAGACGCTATCCGAAAGTATGCGGAAAAATACGCATCAATCAGAATAAGGGCCTATGTCCAGTTCCCACCCCCTACTATCTGTGAATCACCTTACGCACAGCCAGAAATAAAAAAAAGTAGCTGTCACAATATGTAGTATTCAGTGTTACCTGCGTGCAAAATCCTGCTGGCTCTGTCTATTGCTGCTGACAGCTCTGTGTGGTTAAAGTCTGCATGCTGATTTCAGCTTCTGATCCACTCCATGCTGCAGGAAAGTCTGTGTGATCTGAGCTCTGCTGATTAGTTGCAACACCTGGTAACTCTCTCCTGCAGGAGAGTTCAGTATGAACTGACCATGCTCAGCCTTCATTGATTAGGGCACCTGTGAGTAATTAGCTCCCTGTGCTTCCTATAAAAAGGCAGTCTCTGGCAGACAGAAGCTGCCAGAGTATAGGCTCACAACCTGCTCAAGCGTCCCTTGTACTTCACTGTATTCCTGATCACCAGATACTGACTTCGGCTTGCTTCCTGACTATCCTTCGGCTTAATCCCTGTGTACCGTGAATCGTGGGTTACCTGTGTATGACCTCGGCCTGCCTCCTGACCACTCTCCTGCCTGATCCTCGTGTACCGTACCCAGTGATTACCAGTGGACGACCTCGGCTTGCCTTCTGACTATTCTCCTGTCTGATCCTTGTGTATTGTGCTCCGTGACATACCAGTGTACGACCCGGCTAAGATGACTACGCATAATCCTGAATCCACGCTACCTGTTTCCAAGGGGTTACCAGTGCCACATGGGGAACCTGCTCAGGGGACCGCGACCGGCATGTCCATAGCAGCAAAGCCCAAATCCCAACTGGAGGGGTCACTGGTGAACACCTATGGCGTGGTAAGACTCCGCACCCCTGTGTCAGGTCTAGCCAATCCCCGGCCTGGTGACCAGCGTGATGTACCTGAGACCGTGACAGTAGCGGCCTCCCACATGCATACAAACCGTACGCATTTGCAAAATATCAGTAATGTGAATTTGCAGTAGTGTGATCAGGCCAGAACTACCCCCTAAGTTACAGGGTTGTACTGGACATGTAAAAGCTACAGTAGTATGGAGAATTCTTCTGAAGGTGGAGACTTCTAATGATCAGAAGAAAGGAAATCAACCTAGGATGATTAGGAGCGCCACCCACCAGCTGTTCTCTCAAGGGTTAAGCAGCTGCTGTGATAGGGTGTAGTCAGTTCCCTTACAAAATACACAAAGAAAAAGCAAGATAGCAGCGCTATAAACTTTACACCAGTTAATAACAAGTAAATCAAGTTAATAAAAAAATTATAACAAATTTAATGGCACATAAAACACAATTTTTATCCGGATATAAAATATCATCATAAAATTAAGTTTAAAATCAAGACTTGATATAAGTGGATTTTTAGTATGTCATATAACCTGCACTGGATGATTCAGAGTCCTGTATGGAGAAGTCCTTAAATAAACCACTGGATTGGGGAAGCCGCTGGAGGTTTTTTTGGAGTCCTTCTTTGAATTAGGGCAATTGATACCCACGGATGGTATAACCTCAACGATGAGTGCGGTGGAAGTTTTTGAGTCCCAAATGTGATGGTACGTTCTCCCAGGTGTTTGAACTCCGGTCCAGAAAATTGGTCAACAGGAAAATGGTCGAGACACAAATGGTCAACACATGCGATCACCAAGCTTCGGACATGGTTACTATTGCTAATCGTAGTCCACGTGATCAGTAAACCGAAAGAATGTTGGAAAAACATGCGCAAAGCCCGAAAACCATGTAGCCCACTTGTGTGTTTATGACTGTCATGTCAACTCTTTGAACCTTCCCACCTAATGCATGTCAATCATATGATGTGGACCTATTCAGTGTGACCTGGCATGGCTTAGTGATAATTATTTGTGCCCACTTCCCACCAAGAAATACCGAGCACAGGAGACACTCATGCACTTTGCAGAGATCATCATGTGAATGTGGAACATGTCTCATATGAAGTTGAAGTTCCTTGTTATCATAGAGTAGTAGAGTTATGGGCCCTATACATCAGCAATTAATTGTGACAATCCTGAGATCTGGAGATGATTGCCACAATTAATTTTAGATGTGTGGGCTCCCCCTTTTGGCAATCCCAATCAAAAATGAATAGGGATCGCCAATCGATTGCTTAATCATATTTTTAAACATGCTTAATAATCTGGTATTATCTGCGGATCTTTTTTATATGTGTGGGCATTCCCAATTCGTCTTCTTCATCTATTTACATTATGAACAGCTGAAATGACAATCGATTGGGCAATTTCCAGATATGAAGATGCAATCTTCCAGTCACTGAAATAAATCTGTAATGTGTGGGCAAGTCAAATAGATTGTAGAATCCATTTATCTGACCAAAAAATCCCTGGATCTGGAAATCCATTAATTGTGATTGCTGATCTATGGGGCCCATTACATATAACATCCTTCCACACTGCTCACATGCATTTAGGGGGTCATTCTGATTGACTCAGTAAAGTGCAAGGCTCCCAGATTACCGAGTCCCTGTGACGCTGCCCCACCGAATAGGATATTGATGGGACCTGAAAACAATGAAGTACGACCCCACATTTTTTTAATATTTATGGATACTCTAAATAATTATGAATCCTCCACAATCACAATTAAAAAATAAAGTGTGCTACTATAGTGTATACTGGGGCATACACATGGGCTGATTTACTAACTAGTTTAAGGAATGAAGATCTGGGGGTGGGGCTAAGCCCTCGACTAAAAAGACCATTAGAATAAATGGTAAAAGCGGCACTTCTAGAAGTGCCTCATTGACAGGGATGGCTGTGATCGGACAATTATGCTTTTAGAAGTGCCACTTTTATCCCCTCCTTGTCACCTGTACCCAGCTCACCTTTCTCCCGCCTCCCCTTGTTCGTTGGCGGGGGTGGTGGTAACAGCGGCTGGTCGGGGGGGTCATCCACGATGAGTGGCCTCTCTGGACACTGCCACCACATGTCACTGGTAATATTTGAAACTAGGCACAGATACACTCCCCCAGCGATTTATTCTCCATGTAAAAATTATATTCAAAATTTTACACAACAATTATAGAGATGCACAAAAGAGATCTAGTAAACGAACAATAATAAGGGTAGTGGTGTGTAAGTAGCTGAGGCTGTAGCCCAGGTCAGGGACATGTGGTGCCTGTGTCACAATTGTGTCATATGGGGAAATTTACTAAGATGGGAGTTCTATTTCAGATGGGATGTTGCTATGTCAACCAATCAGATACCATCTATAATCTTCTAGAAGGTGTTAAATAAATAATAAGTAGATTGATTGCCCATTGCAACATCTCATCTTAGTAAATTTCCCCCCATATTCTTACTCGGGGTAGATGAACCAGTGATAAGGGAGGAGAAGTGTGCCAGATGAGGAGTGGCCCATGGCAACCAATCAGCTGCTCTGTATAATTTTATATTATGCAAATTATAGATGTTACTTCAGTGCTGATTGGTTGCCATGGGCCACTACTCCTATGGCTCACTTCTCCCTTAACACTGTTTCATACATCTACCCCTCAGAGAGAGTAGTTGCTTTGCAGATCAGTGGGAGGAATGGTGTATTTATCAGTGCTGTTAATAGTGTTGTTTTCAGTACTTCAACTAGAATATAAAATATTAGACTTTTAAGTATTCACTTTATTAACTAATGACTGGGCCCATCACAGTGTTCTGTCCAGGATGCACGGCTTCTCAAGGAGGAAACTGCTTTCAATCTTTTGCTGTCCACCATGGCCAAGCTGCATCACTGCCAAACTGGCCTTTGACCCCCCGGAGCCTACATACACACTGCTGGAGATTGAGGCCCCACCAGCCCAGGCGCAGGACGAACAGGTGGACCCTACTGTCTGCCAACCTCCTGTATGCAGCCTGCACCTGTCAGCGAGTGCTGACTGGACAAACTCCCAGCGTGTGGTAGATGCTGTAGAGATGTTCCGCTGTACTACCAAGTGGGGGAATAGCCTGGGTTGTATGTATATGCGATGCGTTCCTGGGAGCCGCTACACGCTGCTCTTTTCTCATGGCAGTGATGTTGACCTAGGCCAGATGTGCAGCTACTACACTGCCCTGGGCTCCAAAATTGGATGCAACATCTTCTCTTATGACTACTCTGGCTTTGGAGTGAGCAGCGGCAATCCGAGTGAGAAGAATTTGTATGCTGACATTGAGGCAGCCTGGCACGCCCTGAGGACCCGGTATGAATGGATAGGGTGTACGGGTCACCTACAGCCCTCAAACGGACTGTGGGGTAGATTTATCAAGCTCGTGAAGTAATAAAATGTATGGTTTTTATCACCGGCCAATCAGCTACTACCTGTGAAGTTACAGGCTTGGTTTGAAAAATGACAGGTAGGAGCCGGTGTTAAAAACCAGACATTTTGTCACTTCACCGAGCTTAATAAATCTGCCCCTCTGACACCTTGCATGTTTTGTACTGGTTATGGTACAGTGCGCCGAGAGGGTGGGGAGGGGTTACTCTTTAGCTGGGACCCCCTACCCAGTTGTAGACAGAAACATTTGGGGCCAGGAGAGAGAGGAGAGACTGTCACTGCAGCAGCCTCCCTTCCCAGCCAAGCACACACTGCTTTTTCCATCCATACATGCATTCAGGGCCCCTGAGAGGTATGTCGGGCCCTGGTAAAATGTTGGGGGCATGGCCTAATTGTGGGAGGCATCGCCCCCAAAATATTTAAGGGGGGTGAAAAACACTCTAAAGTCAAGGGGGGGGGGGGTGTTACTGCCCCTGCCCCCAGCAGCAGTACACTGACAGCATGTGCTGTGCTGACAGCAGGCTCAACGTGAGCTGTCAGTGAGACGCTCATGCTGAGCCTGCTGTCAGCACAGAACATGCTGTAGGTGTGTGCTGCTGCCCAGGAGGGACGGAGGGGGGTCGGACCAGAGCCCCCGCCAGGCCCCTCCAGCAAGTCTGGGTAATTAGTACCCGCTTCCCCCTCCCCTTCTCGGCGGCCCTGCCTGCACTATTATCCTTAAATTCATGTATCTAGTTCAGATTAAAAACCTCTATATAGAAGTTTATTTTAATTGAATTACAGTAAAAGGTAATTTATTTAGGCTATACCAAATTGCCTGCTTTATCCCTACAGATATGGAGTCCCTGCTGAGAACATTATCCTATATGGTTACAGCATCGGAAGTGTCCCTGCAATTGACCTTGCAGCCCGCTACAAATGTGCGGCGGTCATTCTTCACTCCCCACTTATGTCAGGGATGCAGGTTGCATTTCCTAGCATACAGAGGACATTTTGTTACAATCCCTTCCCCAAGTAAGACTATGCTGTGATTTTAAACTAAGTTGTTAGTTTATCTGTAGAGTTTAGTAAGATTACTCAGCTCCCAGATGCCTGTGGGCTATATCTGAGGGGTAGATGTATGAAGTAGTGATAAGGGAGCAGAACTGATAAAGTGCCTGGTACTTGATCACCGGCCAATCAGCTCCTAACTGTCCATTTTTAAACCCAGCCTTTTACTTAACAGTCAGGAGCTGATTGGCCGGTGATAAAGTACCAGGCACTATATCACTTCTCCTCCCTTATCACTGCTTCATACATCTAGCCCTGAATGCATGCTCTGCTCACAGCCTATGGAAGTACCAGCAGATACAGTATCAGCTACCGTAATGGCCCAATATAGGCGCAGCCAATAGGTATGCTTTGTCAAACATTAGCTGCATACCAATCTGTGTGTATTTTAATGGGTCCTACCCACTATATGAGGACCAGTGTGCCATCATATACACCACAGTACAAAAGTGGTCTTCCCATTTTAACCCAGTGAAGCATTAACTATACAGCAGATACATATATTATTATTATTATTATTATTATTATTACAATTGTATTTATAAGGCGCCACAAGTGTTTCGCAGCGCCGTACAAAGGAACAGTACAGGGAGACAAAACTTGCCATAACATTGAATAAGTAACAAAAATAGAGTACAAATAAAGAGCGCCACAGTTTAATACACATTACAGCTTAAATATAAGTAGTGAGGACTCAATCAACATACAACTAGAGGCTTGAGGCCAATGATGGAGAGGAGTATGCAGACGAAGATGGTCACTGAGTGTTTGAGTATAAGAGAGCTGTGAGTGAAAAGTGAAGAGAAGAAGGCTTTGACAACAGGAGGTAAGAGGGCCCTGCTCAGAGGAGCTTACAATCTAGTAGGAAGGGGAGACAGACAGATTACAAGAGGTAACACACACACACCCCCCTGTGACCAAGCGCAGACGCGAAACGTACGTCAGGGATTGCCGGACCACGGGGTGCACCCACGTGACTGACCGGCCAGGCAGGAACTCAGACAGGAGGCAGCGAACGGGAGACACATCTGCGGACCCTGCATCAGTTCCTCTATAGAGACTGAGCAGGTCCAAAGGTAACCACTGGCTAAGTCCAGTGGATTTTCTTATCATCCCATAGTCTCCATTACCGTGCACTAAATATTTATACATCTATGCACGATTTTTTCATATATGCCGAACAGTGTCACCACACTGCCCCCTGGTGAGCCCACACGCTAATTACAGCATTACGAATACTAATTACCCACTGTAATACCTGCTTTAAGGTGAGCTCACAGGTTCTCAAAAAAATGATCCTATGATTTAAATCCCACTATATTTATACCAGGACCATGGTGAAATTAGAGGCTTAATGAGGATCACCTACTACAAAAGAGAAACCTGTCTCTCCCTTTTCCTTTCTTAAGTGGCAAATACTGCCCCATATCCTAAAATATTTTTGCGGCGCCTTACACATACTTGTGTCACTGTAGTCTAATTACAAGGAACACATATCTTAAAGCATAACCAATAAAGTATTTTATTTTATGTAGTATCATAAACACTCCTTAGAAACTGTAATACAAGGGTGCCCCCACTCCGAGTTTTCTTTTTCTCCTCCTCTCTTGGCAAATAAACAGATTACAAGATGTGCAAGCAAGTGGGTGGTGGCTAGATAGCAGGATGTAAACAGGCAAGGGGTCAGAGAATGAGCTAGTTTATGCAGGACTAGTTTATGCAGTGGCAGGGGATGCTTTGATGAATAGGTGAGTTTACAGTGCCCGTTTGAAGCTTTGCAAGGTCGGGGAGAGTCTAATGGAGCGAGGGAGTGCGTTCCACTGAAGGGGTGCAGCACGGGCAAAGTACATATACTGTACACATGAAGTTCGTTGATAGCTACATAAATAATATTTATTAAGGACATGTCACTTTTTTAGGTAAATAACTTTTTACTCAGTCCCCTGAACACTATTACATTATAGAAATGTGATTTGAGCGTATCTAAGTTTTTTCACATAATACTTGTGTAATGTAATGAGGGAGACCTAGTATAGCGCAGTGGTTCTCAAACTCGGTCCTCAGTACCCCACACAGGCCATGTTTTCCATGTCAACCGGCAGGAGCGCAGGAGCACTGTGCATCACCTACTGTCACCACCTAAATCCACAGGTGACCTGAAAAACATGACAGCAACACAGCCCTAAAGACTGAGGGTGATAGCCTGTGGCATAAGGCTATCTCCAGGCACAGTCATATTGTGAGGGCTTGGGTTCTATAGTTCCTCTACCAGCATACTGTAATAAGGGAGACACCCAGGTATTGCAAATATCTATTAAAATGTCTAACTACAAATATTACTAATAGATTAAATGATAAGCTCTGCCAACATATGTGATCTTCACCACGAGCAGCTCTGAATTACAAGCGGCATTTTTTACTATATAAATTTCCTTGTATCATGTTCTTTGCAGCATCAAGAAAATCTCTATGGTAACCTGTCCGGTGCTCATCATCCATGGGACTGAAGATGAGAACATTGATTTCTCCCATGCGTTGGGACTGTACGAGCGCTGCCCACTGGCTGTAGAGCCTCTCTGGGTGGTAGGAGGAGATCACTATAATCTACATCATTACGCCCAGTTTGTAGAGAGGCTACAGCAGTTCATACATCATGAGCTGCCCAATCCCTAAAAGAGTATCCTCAGTACAGGCTGGGGGTAGTCTGAGGAGCAATGTAACCCAGGCTTCTGCAAGATACATGATCACAGATGTGACAGGTCATTAGCCATATATTACCATGTAACCTGAGCATCACAATAATGAGCTATGAAGCATTCGTGTCTTACCATGGCCCAAGATGCTATTGCGGTTGTGCTGCTCCTCGGGCATGTCGCATGTATTGTTATGCAGGCCGGAATCTGCAGAGACAGGAGGGGAAGTTGTAAATAAATTGGTGCAGATACTGTGTCCTCTAGTTGTATCATTAGCTGTAATAACCTACTTCACACATTTTTATGTATTGTTAGTGATAGCAGCTTCCCACACTGGTGTGTTGTCTTATTTGCTGCTTGCTGGTTTACATTGAGGCAGCGGTATGTACCACTAGCGTGGCAGACTCAGATTCAGACACACTAGCTAAGCAGCGTTCTTTGGCTGCTTAGATAGCGGGTAAACACCGCCCTGCCAAACGCCCACCCCCGCCGCCAGCATCCCCTTTGGTAACATGCGAGAACACACCCCCTCGCATGTGGCCGAAGGTAAGAGAAATCATTAGATGGCCGCCAACCAACGAATAATTTCTCTCCCCTTTGGAAATAACAATCAGAACTGACTTATTTCCGTCAGGGAGTGCCAAAAGGGGGCAGGCACTGACGTCATGTGACTTCCTAATCAAGGTATAATCAGCATTCCCGGAACAAAGAGACCACCCTGAATGGTGCAATCCTTACCTCTGGCAACTCCCGCTCAGACTCAAAATATTAGGTCGTACCTGCAAAATGTTGACAACAAGCAAAAGGTAAACATCAAAAGGATGACATATGAAATGGTCAACACAAGTTATACACTTTTGTTTGGAGTCAGTGTCAACACCTGAGCACATCGACCCCCCCAGTTAATGCACCACTTTGCTCACCATGTTTCTGGCCAGGTGCCTTGTTCCTCTACCACTGCACTTGCCTCACTTCACTGTTTACAGAACACTCACATAGACCATTTTTTATGTGTCGATCAAAGCCATGTTGGTATTTTGCTTGTGTAGACCTTTTGGTCTCAGACTATCCTCTGGACTCCAAATTATGTTCACAAAAGCAAGAGAGCGAGAGATCAGAAGACTTGGAAAAATAATTTTTAGTGCTGAAAACATGCATTCAGTACCCCATCATCAGGACAATGTGCATTACAAAAATGTGGTGATAAATAGACAAACACACACTCCCCACCTCCGCCGGAAATTATGTTGAGTCCTACCCGGGGGAAGTAAGGAGGGTCCATTTGACTGGCAGCAATGAATCCCAGCGGCGCAGAGCGGGGATGATTGGCCAATGGGCTGGTAAGGTTGTCTATTTATCACCACATTTTTGTAATGTACATTGTCCTGATGCTGGGGTACTGAACCCCAAAATGTTGAGCACATGTTGTTAACACTAAAAAAAATTTTTTCAAGCCTCCTGAGTGCCGCCTCATCTCTACCTATATGCAGTAACAGGATATATTCACGCTATATAGGAAGGCACCGGAGCCAGTTGTGCCAGTATACAAGAAAGTCCCAGAGACAAATCATTATATATATATATATATATATATATATATATATATATATATATATATATATATATATATATATATATATATATATATATATATATATATATATATATATATGAGCACAAAGGTATAGGTAAACCTGCGCTAGTGTATAGCCAACCACCAGCTGTAACCAATCAGACAATCCACTGATTGTAGAAACCACTAAGTCCGTGGTGAGACTGCAGCAACCTCCAAGAAGCACTCCGGACTCCGGGAGTGAAAGGGGTAATCTGTTCAAAAACAAGAAGAGGTGCGCCTCATAGTGTAAAACCGTATTTATTTTAAAACACAGACAAGTGCAGGTACACAGATCAATAAAGACTCGTACCAGGCGGATAACCGCTGTGGGCTGGTTACCAAAAGGTTTGACATAAAAATCCCAGGCAATAACTCCTACCACCTTCCAAGGCGCCGCTGGATCTCGAACAGACTGCCAGCTAGCCACCTAGACAAGCAGCGTATCAGCGTGTAGGCGAACGTGGATGGAGCAGGAGAAGCCGGGTGCAAGGAAAGCTGTCGTCACTAGCCCTGCCCTAATGCATTTCGTATCCAAACTTCGTCAGAGGGCGTCCACGCACCCGGCTTCTCCTGCTCCATCCACGTTCGCCTACACGCTGATACGCTGCTTGTCTAGGTGGCTAGCCGGCAGTCTGTTCGAGATCCAGCGGCGCCTTGGAAGGTGGTAGGAGTTACTGCCTGGGATTTTTATGTCAAACCTTGTGGTAACCAGCCCACAGCGGTTATCCGCCTGGTACGAGTCTTTATTGATCTGTGTACCTGCACTTGTCTGTGTTTTAAAATAAATACGGTTTTACACTATGAGGCGCACCTCTTCTTGTTTTTGAACACACATATATATATATATATATATATATATATATATATATATATATATATATATATATATACATATACACACACACACACACACACATATATACATACATACATACATACATACATACATACATACACACACACACACAGGGGACCCAGCACTCACTACAACAAACTAACTCAACTTAACATTCAAATAATCAATTAAATAAATAATAGGGTTTTAGTTCATGAATTGATCAATGCATTTAAGCTTGCAGCCCATCGCCAAGGGACCCCATTTCACTGCAAGTCCTACACTAACAACTGGTTTTCATGGGAACCTGCCAACTGTTTGCACATCATAGCTAAAATGAACATGTGTTATTTTCCTGGGTTAAAGCTCAACTGCCTCATGGCTTTTAAAGGTGAGACCATCCGAAACACAGCACCTGAATTAGTATTAAAGGGGCAGCTGTCACAGGTTTCAGGTAAATGAGCTTATCTGGGGTGCATGAGAAAGCTATGATCACAGTTCACAGATCAAACAAACTAACTCACCTTAACATTCAAATAATCAATTAAATAAATAATGGGGTTTTAGTTCATGGATTGATCAATGCATTTAAGCTTGCAGCCCATCGCCAAGGGACCCCATTTCACTGCAAGTCCTACACTAACAACTGCAATGTTGGACCACCTTTTGCCCTTAATACTGCATGTTTCTTCTGGGCAAGGACTCTATGAGATGTTGGTAGGTGGTATGAGGAATTTGCCAATTTGAACTTTCCAATTCCTTAACATTTAATGGAACTGGATCCAGCTGCCTGATGGCCCGTTCGATCTCATCCCACAGATTCTCAATTGGATTGAGATCTGGTCATTGTGCAGGCTAACTAAGCAATGTAAAGTCTCTGTCATGCTCTTCAAACCATCTGCGGACAATGCCAGCTTTGGGACAGGGAACATTGTCCTGCTGGAAGTATCCATCCCCGGCAGGGTACACCATTAACATAACAGGATGTACTTGATCTGCAATAACACTCAAATACCCTTGGCCATTCAGACGTTGTTCCACAGGAATCAAAGGACCAATACAATGCCAAGAAAAAATCCCCCAAACCATAATATTGCCTCCACCAGCTTGAAGTGTTGAGGCAATGCAGTTGGGGTCCATGCTTTCATGCGGTTTTCTCCATATTCGAATCTTGCCATCTGCATGGTGTAATTGAAAACGCGATTCATCGGACCATATGACCCTTCTCCAGTCCTCTACTGTCCAATCCTTGTGCTACTTTGTGAACTGGAGACACCCCAAAGGTCCAGGTATTCAATATATCCATGCTTGGCCACAGGTGACTTAATTAGTAACACAGTCAGTCTGATTTAGTCATCTGTACCTAAAACCTGGACCATTGGGGTGCCTTGAGGACCGCGTTTGGGAACCTCTGCTCTAAGCCCAGAGAGGCTTGTGCAGGCTCTTGAGTGTCAAAAGCCTCCTCCTCCTCAGGGGGTGCAAATTCAGCCTCCTCCAGCTCTGGCATATTGTCAGTCAGGAGATTCCACATGTTGTGGAAGCAACCTCTTCCTTTGTGAAAGGAGGGGGGGGGGTTTGACCTTGAAGAGGATGGACGAGGGTCAGCCGGTCCTCTAGCCAGAGCTCTAGTTAGACCTTCTACCGCAGAGGCTAAAATCACTCACTTCTAGATGTCTCCCTATCTTTGAGGCGCAGTGAGCTCAGAAGATTATCGGGATATGACATCTGTAAGCTGTGATGCCCAAACAGGGGTATTCACAGGGGCCTGTAGCAGAGGGGGGGTGGGGGGGCGGTTAACCTGGCATTTATCACAAAGCAGCATACCCTCAGAAACCTTTGCATTGCACTTTTTACAAGCAATTCTCTTGGAGTTACCCCCTGCCATGATTATTTCAATAAGGCACATAGGTTTTAACCACACACACCAAGGAAGGTATAGATCTGCCAGATAGAAAAACTGGATAGGAGAGACCGTGAAAGAAAAGAGCTGCCACAGGGCCTAACAGCTATAGCCCTAAATTTAACACAACCCAACTGTCTTCAACTAGCTCTAACCCCCCCCCTGTAACTCACAGACCAGGTAGAGCTGTAGCAGGACAGTCGCCAGGAGAGGTAGGAAGTCGGTATCTGCAGCCTTGATGGAGCACACAGTGCAACAGGGAGTTTCTAGCAGCGTGACATGCGGCGCCAAAGTACAAAGAAAATGGCCGTTACAAACACACAGGAGCGCTGGGGATAGCCGTAGCTGCTGGGAGCACCACGCAGTAACTCCACCCGCCGCCTGGCAGCACCATCTCCATGGCGCAATATTTAAAGAAATCCTCTGCTAATGCCACCTTTAATGACCTGATCTCCGCTGCTAACAGGGAGGCAAGGTATACTCACAGAGCTGCAGCGCTGCGGTCAGCGGTGAGGCTGGGGGAGGATCACGGCGTGCGCCTCGGTAAGCAGCACCCGTTGCCTCTCCAGAGGTGGTGGTCTCAGCCACGTTGCAGGCAGATAGTAGCAGCAACTATCTGCCTGTCCTCAAAGCAAATCTTGCTGCTTTTGCCTAGAATTACAAAAATGCCCAGGAGTGAGCCCAAGTGTGACCTGCTCCCTTCGGCCACAATCTAAGACTGCCTGGGTGGGGAAGTAGAAAGGGAGGAGTTGGACACTCATTTTATATTTAACGTGCCCATGCTCCCTGTGGTCACCTTCTATTTCCCAGTGTAACTTTTATCCATGTAGCTTGGAAGATAATTTTGTCCAATTCAGGATCAAAAAGAAAATCTCCCTGAAAAAGATAGGGCTTGAACAGCCCTTTTGACTTGCCATAGCCGCAGCCATTGAGCTCTGCATGTGGAAATGGAAAGGGCCAAAATGCATGACGCCACCACACATACATCGGCCGAAGGTAGGCCGCGTCTTCACTAATGTGGTCTGCCAGTGTTTTTTTAAGTGAGCACTCCCCACCGGGCAAGTTTTTCTGGGAAGCACTGAGTAATGTTGGATCCCTTCCGGTGGGGTCAGGGATGGTCGCTTGTATGCGAGCTGCCATCCACCGGAGCTTCCATTCTTGTTCCCCAAAGAAGGGGAGCCTCAGGGACGGGAGGAGGATGGAGGGGGAGGAGAGGACTAGACACTTAACGCGGCGACCCCCCTCTTCCTGGTGGGGACAGAGCACGGCCCCGGCATGACCTCCATCGGAGGTGGTGTATGGAGGAGGCAGACAGGAGTGACAAGGACCCAGCTCAAGACATGGCAAAGTACAGGCCGGGACAGGCAGGTGCACTACCATGGCCCCCCGGCACTACCACGGAAGGTGGCGACCCCCATCCGCTCCCAGGTGATTCACCTGGCTACGACGTTGTTTCCAGCCTGCAGGCTCCAGCATGATCGAATTGCGGGAGCCTGTCCACCACCCACCCGATACGCCCCCCCCCCCCCCCAAGGTAGGAGGTATGGTTACACGATCGGGGGCAGCTGCGTGAAACTCAGCCCAGAGGGCCTAACCTCACTGACTCTCCCCAGTCCTCAGCGAATCTCCCCCCCGGCCTCACTGCCTGACATTGGTCACCCACTCTAGGTCTCCCTCTAGGGATGATGGCTTGTTGAACCCTCCCTGCTGCTTTGAGCAGCAGGATCAAGATGGCGCCGAAAATGGCTGCCTAGCTGTGCACTCAGCCATATGTAAACTGCATATCTCCGTCTAATACATTGCAAAGCAATCTATCTGTACTGTCTCTGCATCTCTCTTGCCTACCTGGCTATTGCAACGACCAGTGACGCTGCTGATGGCTGCCTAGGCGCTGTGCAGCTCAGCGAGTATGTGTTCCCTGAGTGATAACTGTACTGGTCTGCTCGCATTGTTTGCCTGGCTGTGGCAACAACCAATGGCACCGCTAATGGCTTCCTAGGTGCTGGGCAGCTCGGCGGGTATATGGTCACGTACAGTATAATATTCCTGTATGTTAACTGTACTATCTCTGCTTGTACTGCTACCTACCTGGCTGTTGCACCACTGATGGCTGCCTAGGCACTGTGCAGCTCGGCAGGTATGTTCCCTGCTTCTATAATTCTCAGGGTACTTCTAGCATATACTTGTGTTTGTAATGTATATCTGTACTAAAGAGCATCAGCCACTGCCCAGCCCTACCACCAGTAACCCGGCTGTGCAGTGCATGCATTGGCACTCCTGGGAATTTTACAGGTTTGCCAGTCTGCACAGTGGAGCAATAAACGAAGGAATGCCACTAAAGGGGTTAAGGGAAGAGAACCCTGGTATAGGGAGTACAGTTTTCTTGTAGAGACTGACAGATCCACTGAGGTCAGTCTTGAATGGCTGCTACCTGCAGGGAAAGGGTATGAATTAAGGAATTTGCTGGACACCTGAAACCTTTTATTAGAATGGAGCCAATCATCCTTCAAACGGCAATCTAATTTCTCAGACACAGGGAAAGGGACAGCCTGTCTGCATCTTTTACCAAACATCTGGACGAGCTGGCAGTAGAGCCTCAACGTCTACTTACAAAGTTTATTTAACCATCACAATAAAAGGTACTACAAACCCTGGGAAACCAGTATCACTTGGTTAGGACAGTGGCACAAGCTGCCTGTCTGTCCTCAGTGTAAAAGTAGACAAACCATAACCTAAAATAAAAAAATTCTATCAGCCATGGAGAGAGCACATTAGCATCTAGCTCCCTCAGAGCACAATCTAAGACTGCTTAGGAAGGGGGAAGTAGAAGGGGGAGGAGTCAGCCACACGTCTTTAGTTTCCTAAACTGCCCATGTTCCTGGTGGTCGCCCTTCTATTCCCCATTGTGAACGCCAGTGTCACCTAGTGGATGAAGGAGAAATGTGTAGTATTTTCCTACTATAGCAGCCATTCAGTAGTCAAAACACTGCTCCTCCCACGGGCCATGCTACAGCATGGACAAATGCTAAAGTATGTGTAGCGGGGTAAGATACTGCTGAGGACTTTGCAGCAAGAAACTGTATTCGGGATTCCAGTAAATGTCCTTTACAGCTGGGGCAGTGCCCCAGCTCCTTAGAGCAGGGATGGGGAACCTTTAGCCCTCCAGCTTTTTTACTGCACAAACCAGCATGCCCTGATAAATCTTTGCTATTTAGCCATATTAAAACTGTTGCAGAGCCTATTGGGATGTGTAGGTCAACAGCTGGAGGGCCAAAGGTTCCCCATTCCTGTTATAGAGCTTGCTGCATGCGTATTTCTGGCTGGGGATCATAGGATGTGAGGTTTTGGCTGAAGAGAATAGCTATAGCGCACTCTAGCTGCTGAGGATGCCAGTACTCTGGCAGAAAGGTTATGGATAATGGAAGTAGTGCTTTCTGTGTAAGCTGGGAAGAGGGACATCTGGTGATGAAGGGCAATGTCTACTGCCCACATTGGTGTCCGCCTCTGCTTCATCCATGGCCTCTTCAATGTATAGTTTTACAGGGCAGCGCCACACACCATTGCACATGCCCTTGACTTGAACTGCTGTACATAGGAAACCATGATTGACATTGCGGAGGACCAGTTTAAAAGTGCAAAAAGTTATATGCAAGAGACGGCTGACACAAGTATTCAATTTTTATAAGTTTTATTACAAGTTTGTGGATTGTAGTACAATTTTCAGGTAGACCATCCCTGGATCCATTAATCCTTCTGCAAAAGAAAATAAATGCGTTTTAAGATAGAGGATTTTTTTTTTTTATTTAAGACATGCCAATCAAGATAATCAGTGTTTCTCAACCTGTGTTACATGTGTCCCCGGTGGTACCGCAGACAGATTTAGAACCAGACTTGAATTTGTATAAAAAAAAAAAAAAAAAAAAAAAAGGGTTTCGACACATTTATACAACTGAAGGACTTGTTACAAGTCGTACCAGAAGGTTGAGAAATCCTGATGCATATTATAATGCACTGATTAAGTTACTCGCTGATCTCAGAACAAATTAAAATCATTTAAGATTGATTTGAATACAAAATAAAAAGCAAAAAAAAAAAAAAAAGTGCAAGGCAGTGTACGGTGATTTAATCAGATTAATTTCTATATCTACATATCAGATCATGCGGTCATTGCGTGTATGTATAAATTTGCAGAGCAATCATAAACAAGCAACGATCTACAGCAGAATACAGATTGTTTCCCATGCAGCCATGCTTATAACTATGGAAGAAGTGTACCTGCGAGAACTAGCCCCAAAGCTCACTGAGAAAGGTACAAGAATAAGAAAATATAAGTCATTACAGAAAACCAAGTACATTGTAAAAATAGGTAGATTAAAAAAAAAAAAAAAATCCCACACTAAACAGAACCTGCATACTTGCAGGAAGACAATGCTATTAATATAAGTCTTAAAGATAAAAACACTTACACCAGTAGATATTTTAAAGTTTCACTTGTTATAGAAGTGACATTGTCAGTGTTGAGTTTTGCCTGCATGTTAACTAAACCATTAATACATATGTCCCTACCCTCTTGGAAGGGTGGGAAAGCTTCAAGCATGCCCCCGGAACCCTGCTGGTTAAATACCGGCATACGCGGGTGTAGCCGGGCTAAAAAGATGCAAATCGTGTCATTTTAGCCCCACCCGCAAATCGGGACATTTCTAAGGATGAGGGTGAACTTTATGACATACGCTGTCGCCCCACCCCCAGAATCTGCTTTTTTGGGAAACAGTCACCACATATGCATTAGTATCTTAACGCTGCAATTCATATACAGACGCTGATATTACCAATTTACCGATTTGTCCCACTACAGTTTTGATGTGTATAGATGGTAACTGTAGCAAGGTTGTGACACATCTGCAATGTGGCATGCTACAGATGGGTCTTGTCCCATCCTTGCTGGCGGGTCGCCATGGCGTCTGCGCTGGCGACCCGCCAGCAGCCACGCCAGCGAGGAGACTGAGACGCGCGTGCGTCTCAGACTCCGTCGCTAGCGCGACGGAAACCCTGTCCGTCTCCTCCTAAGGGAGACGGACAGGGTTAGGGGGGGGGGGGGTGCGGGCAGGCGGCGGGGACCCCGGGTTACCGCCGGCGGGGACCCGGGGGAACGGATGAAAGCGCCGTCGGAAGGGTGCGCGCGCGTCCCCTTCTCACCATCGCCATTGTGCTGGCGGGGGATGGCGGCTGGCGACACCAGCGCCATCCCCTGCCAAGATGGGAGAAGACCCATCTGTACTTACCCATTGAACTCAATGGGCACTAGGCACATGCGTAATACGGTTCCCATTGTAGTTAATAGCATAGCGGAAGCATGCAATCACATGTGCCCAGTTATGCCCCTTGTATACACATAACAGCAACACAACTTGCTTACACTTACAAATATACCAATGTAATACCAGGTACAAACCAATGAAGATTTTCAGACATAACTTCTGTGCACACACTGCCAGATCCATTATGCCAGGCCAAACTGTGGCTCTAAAGCTGTTGTGAAACTACACATCCCTGCATGCCCGGTCAAAGCTTTAGCATTACTTAATGGCTAAAGTATGGCAGGGCATGCTGGAGAGCCACAGTTTGACCAGGCCTGCACTAAGCAACTTGCACTTGGGCAAACCACAAAGCCATCCAAGGGGTTTCTGGCTCGTGTCCATCTCGTATTTCAAACACATTGCTTTATTTAATTTCCAAGAACCTAGGTCATATCCCTGAGCACATGAAAATAAACTCTACCCAATAACAAATAGCGTGGGATAAGCACGGAAGGACATAATTAGAGCAGTGTGTTTATGCAAGATAAACGCAGAAGCCAATATATTCACAGAAAAGTTTAAATGCAAGAAAACCAAATAAGCAGAAATGGGGACAATTAGACCATAAACTTCCCAATGAGGTGACCAAAAAAAAAACCCTTTAGCAATCTACTTAAAAAATAGGCTGACAACTACCAGGCCCAACACTTCATATACAGTTTTCAAAAAGCATCTGCTCTACTGTGGCTAACTCCATATAAACTCACAAGTGATGTACACTCTTGTAATTCTGGTCAACAGTTACAATGCTTAGTTTTTTTTTTAAAGAGCATGGTACCCCCCCACCCCTATGTATATTATACATACGTCTGCTCATAGATATGTATAAAAATCCAGGCCTGTGCTCTTTTAGGTATTCTATCTATAACTGAATGTGTTCTTGCAATATAGATAGTATACCCAACAGGATGCAGTAATGTAGCTGCCCAGAATGACCTCTGTAGAAATACCAATACGGCAGAAATTCCTATCAGAAGAACAATGCAGGGTATAAAGGCCCCCATACACTAGGACGACTTGTCCTTAGGACAAGTCGCCCCCGACTTCCCCCTGAGCTTCCCCGGCTGCTCCCCGGGGGAGCTTGATTAGATTGGCACTTGATGTGTCATTTTTTACATGTGATAAATCGTCTCGATTTATCACATGTAAAAAACCTGAGGAGCAGGGGGGGGCTACAGAGCAGGGCTGCTGGTGGGAGCAGGGGGGCTGGGGACGCTGCGGGGGACACAGGCGGCATAGAGCCGGGAGCTGTCAGTGCTAGAAAAAAAAAGCCTATACAATGAATGGGCAGCCTGTGATTGGCTGAGCGCTCTCTCAGCCAATTGCTGAATGGCTGAGAGAGCGCTCAGCCAATCACAGGCCGCCCATTCATTGTATGGGCTTTTATTTTTTTTATTCCGTACTGACAGCTCCCGCCGGCTCCCCCTGCCTGGCTCTATGCCGCCTGTGTCCCCCGCAGCCCCCCCTTCTCCCTCTACCGCCGCCCCACTAGGTCCCAAGTCGGGTGGCCGGACGTGCAGCAGGTCCGACCACCCGACGCAGATCCGATGCGCACGGGACCGCGCATCGGATCTGAGGGGACATCAAAACTAGCCGATTTTGGTCCGATTTCGGCCAGATCCAACTGATCTGGCTGAAATCTGACCAAAATCGGCTAGTGTATGGGGGCCTTAAGACTTTGGAATCATGATACGATGTACAGATCTGGCAGTAGGAAGTCTGTTCATTCTTAAACTAGTTATGAACTACACATCCCAGCATGCCTTGCCATAGTTTTAGCATTCCCCAATTTCAAAACTGGAAAGGCATGATGGGACTTGTAGTTTCACAACAGCTGGAGTGTCGCAAGATTGGACATGCCTGGTTTACACAATACTGCACATCAATTACCCTCACGTGAGCTATACAATGATGCTTAGACATGCAGTAGTATGGGGTGCACAAGGTTTCCACAGCGATCACACTCATGCAGCCACTGTACCTGCTGATCATTTCTGAAGGAGGAATCCAAGAAAGTGTGAAACAGAAGAGCAGAGATAGTCAATAAATAGAAAGGACACCAAGTACTCTACAGAAGTGTTTCCCCACCCCAGTCCATAAGGAGCCCAAACAAAGTATGTTTTGCAGATCTAGACAGAGCACAGATGTGTTCATTACCTAAATAGAAATGCACGTGGTGCCAATTATTTCCAAGGATAACTGTTAGAACTCCATTTGGACCAAGTTTGAGATACACTGCACTCTATAGGAAAGGGATAGTCATCTGGTTCTACTGCAATGCTACAAGTAGTTACACCACAAACTCAATAGTGGTTTTCTCTCTCCTGTAAATGCATAACATTCACAGATACATGCGCAAGGCCTAAACTGGTCTGGAAAATACACCCTTATTTAATCAGCACAGAACGAGAACTTCCAGAATGTTTCATTTAGACTTTCCATGTATGTAACAAGTGTCTTATAATGCACTTCTGCATCCAGATTTGCTCATTTCTGCCCAGTAACAATCATGTCTGTAGAGTTGGGACAATGCCATTAAGGCCATGTGCAGCAATAGGGGTATTAGGGGCAGACAGTTCTGCAAGCACTGGTCCCCAAGGAGAGAGAAGAAGAAACACCACAGCAATGCTCCTAGGGAAGTAGTTATCAGCTTGATTACTATAGTAATAGTCTGGCATTCTTTCACAAGTTACAGCTGGAGGTCAAACTTGAAATAGCCAGCACATACTCAATAGGTTATTTCTCACTAGTTTGACAGCTCCTAGCTAAGCGAACCTACAATATGATCACCTTTACCTTCTGATGTCCGACAGTGTGATAATGATTGGGACGAGAGAGACAGCAGTGGTTATTAGAGCAACACGACTTTGTCGCAGATACTGCACCGCTATGTCAGGCGCTTACCTTTTTGCCAGCACCCACGCTTGCTTTGGCTGTACCCCTAACTTTCTTCATTCTGTTCTTCCTTTCTTTGCGCTGTTTCCTGGAAGTCTTTTTCTTCTCATACAGGCCATGCTAAGTAGAGAACACAGGATTTGCTTTAACATCATAATGACTCAACTAACAACTCCCCACCCTCATTATAGAAAACTCTTCAATCTCGCCAATCTTATCCCTTTTAAAATCGCAAATGCCTGGTCGCACACAGGCTTTAGACACTGGTCCAGCCCACCATTTGCCTTGTTAAGCCCCCCCCCCCCCCCAAGCAATCCAGCAATAAGCTGGGTCGCTAAAACCTGTCAGATAAGGGCGGGGGCAGAGAGGGAGGCAGCAATTGGACCAGACGCCCTCTCCAAGTACTGCCTCATCCATAACGTGAACAGGGCCTGGGGTCGTACAACGCAGTGACACTGCACAGCAACCCACGTCCGACACAAGATTAACCCAGGTCAGAATGCTGGACCCAAAAAAATTTAAAAGGTGCTTTCACAGCGCACCACTACCAGGATTGAAACATCAAAAAGTCAAGGATGTGCGTGAAAAAAAATATGATGTGTCAAGGGAGATCTGCAGTTCCCCCAGAAAAAATAAAATAAAAATTAATGAGCACATATGCAAACTACAATGTGCAGTGTTCATGACCTACACACTCCTCCGTTTGGACAGGAATACAATAACCAAGGCGTCTCATTATCCCATAAAACAGCCATTTTTCTTTGCATTACATTGTTGTTTTTTTTTAATCAGGATAATTAGATCAGCCGATGAGAAAGTTTCTCCACACACACAAAAAAAAAAAAAAGTGAAACCGGTTTCCTTCTGGAGGCAGGTGAAAATCTCAGAGAAGCCAATGTTAGCGCCAGCTTTAATAAGGCTACATGGTTCACCACGGGGATTGCAGTTACCCACAATCGCTAACTGGATATCGCTCTAAAAAGAGCGAGGTCTAGTCATGAAAAGGACACATTTACTATTATAAAATGTAATACCACATCCCATGCTGAATAGCTACTGGTTAAGTATTAGCCATTAATCAAACTTCTTGCTAACGCTACAGTAGGAGCCTAGCAATGCATGCACAGCACGTTACCTAGTAAAACCTTATTTCACCAATTCCATGTAGATATAGGAAACCGTACTATAATAGAGTAAGCACTATTAACTCCTTTAAGGCTGAAAATGTGTCAATTCCAATTACCCTAGCAAGTCTGTGCTTGGGTTCGTTTTTCTTTGCGTAGTCTAAAGAATCATAGATCATGCCAAATCCAGTGGTTTTTCCACCACCAAAGTGAGTCCTGAAACCGAATACAAAGATCACATCTGGGGTAGTCTTGTACATTTTTGCCAGCTTCTCCCTGATCTCAGTCTTAGGGACAGTGGCTTTTCCAGGATGAAGTACATCTATGACCTGCAAAAAAAAAAAAAAAACACATTAAATGTAGGACAACTTTTGTCAGTCACAAGACATGTAATTCTAAAGCTCAATTTTCTGTCACTTATTTCAATTACATTGAGATGGAATTTTTTTGTTGTTGAAGTGACCAAAAAGCAGGCTGAGCACAAACCTTATTAGTTCTAAAGCTGCCCATACATGCTGTGATCCTGGCGTGTGTTGTGGGCTTAAATAGCATCCATCACATCGCATGCAATGCGATGCAAAACAAGTACAAAAAGTATGTGCAGCACATACTATTTGTACTGTGCAATAAGGTGCCGCGGGAGCGCGCACATCAAGGAACACATCGCACCGCCGGGATCGCAGCGTGTATGGGCGGCATTACTGTATATTATTACAGAGTACACAGAAAAAAAAAAACTAAACCAGTTTATAAGCTATGTAATGTCTATTTTAAAGTAGTATGCCAGTTATAAACATTGCTTTCTTATTCACTCTACAGTATTTGAATCATTAATATGTCTATGAAAACAAAGGCATGAAAAATATTTGTGACTAGGAAAATATAAAAAGCTACATATAGATTTGATAGTGTTACATTATCATTGGTATGTAAACTAATGGCAAAAAATGTACTTTACACACTAGCAGGCCAACTGATAATTTAAAAAACAAGACAAGTGGATTAACGTCTTAAATCTAGAAATGTTCTTTACCATTTGTTTCCTCTGGAGGAGTCGGTTGGTCATAAACTTTCGGGTTCTTATGGTGACGCTGTCGTTCTGAAAATAAAAATTGATAACTGCTCACTATGCGGTGGCACAAATTTTACCCTTATTAACAGTCAGCAAATGCATTTGAAGGCCACACAAATAGATGTGGGTTGATACAACGTAAAATATTAATTCTATCCAAGAGGCGGGAAGGGCAAGCTCAGACCAATAAGGTGACTTAATTAGGAGTGCAGTACAGCAAGCTAAATGATCCAAGTTGATAGCGTAGGTCAGGCATTCCCGACCACGGTCCTCAAGGCACACCAACAGTGCAGGTTTTAGTGATATCCAGGCTTGAGCACAGGTGACTTAATTAGTACCTGAGGGATTCTGATGAAACCATCTGTGCTGAAGCCTGGATATCACTAAAACCTGCACTGTTGGTGTACCTTGAGGACCGTGGTTGGGAATGCCTGGCGTAGGTAATAAACTGCTGCTGTAATTGGTTCTAAATCCAAACAGCAATGCTGGGTACAAACAATGTGTGCCCAGCGCAATGTATGGAGCAACAGAGACCAAGCACCATCGAGTGCATACACTCTTTCCAGTGCTGCGCACGACAAGCGGCTGTGGAAGCCATTCTGCAAAACTGTATGCAGGTTCAATGGAGGATATCGCAGAAGTTCTGATACACTACAATCAACACATTTAGAGATGTTGAATTTCCATTCTTCAGGAGCTTTCTAATAAAAGCTCAAAATTAGGTTAAATTGGTATTCTCAGATGCTGTTTTGCAAGGGAAGCAGTGTTTTATACTTTTAAATGGGAGTTACAATATGTTGGACATCAGGCACTTACAACACATACCACTTATTTATCTTCTCCCTTTGGGCACTTTTTGGGGGTTGAGGACCATTTCTCTACTTCCATGCACCAGTACTTATTTACAAATGAATTGTGCAGGCCCTCGCATGCTACAGCTTAGCTGAACTGCATGTACAGACAAGGAAGAATGCAGCTGGTGCTGCAGAGACAGAGCATACACACTACACTATATGAAGATCGTCGCTATGAACCTATGGAATCAGCAAAATATGGTCTAGAGTTTACCCAACTTTAGCCACACACTAAAGGTCAACAGAGACAACTCCCAAATGTTAACCAGCTAACTAGGGGACACATACGCTGCACTCATACTATACTCCCATGCAGGGGTTTTGATTCCAATGAACTTCCGTCACAGCACATGCCCAGCAGCCTCAGGACCCAGGCCCTGCTGCAGGAGACGTCGCCCAAGGCAGCTATAGGCCAATAGGCCACAGCAAAGACAGGAGGCACTGCGTCACTGGGGGCTCAGGCTTCACGGCGCACTAGGCCTCCAGCACCGGAGCTCATACACTGTACCAAGTATTTGCCGCTAACAGCCAACAAATCATCCCGCAAGCAGTATCAGAGGTGCCGGGAGAACACAACTAAACACCCCCCTGCGCGCTCCGGCGTGGGATGCAGCGGATACCCCACGGATTGCAGCGGGTGACGGAGCACAGACACTCACCATCTTGGCGGCGTCTCTCTCAGGGAGGAAGGAAAGAAAGAACGAACCTCCCGCAGCCAATCATAACGCCGGCAGTAGAGGAAGAGGGCGTAGCTACGTTGCCCAATCAGAAAGCAGACTAACTGAAGAGTGAGCCGTCAATCATCTACATTGGCAAGGGATCCTGTCGCTAATGCGCCTGCGCATGAATTAATCACATCGTACACACTACTACTATGCACACACAAAGTGCAGTGCAGCAGTATCAGGTGTGTGACTGTGTGCTTCAGCAAAGGCAGGAGACACACAAGTCACAGCGCAGATGCTTCCCAGTCTGCAGACTGTAGCTCTGTACTCTTCACAATGGCAGAAGCCTTCCACTTACAGAGCACAAATTGTACTATATTAATATTAATACACAAGTTGTGTATGTTCCATCTATTAGGAGTTCAAGAAGTAAGCTGTGTGCATCAGGGACAGCCCTATTGGAGAAAAGAGATAAAACTGTATTTTTATCATTATTACTATCACTATAAATTACTTACTAAATTATGTTCACTGTAAAATAAAGCGATTTTTAGTATAACTGCAACCTGGCCCGTTGCCTGAGGGCTCTCTCCCCTCACACCGTGAACTCTATGGTGGAGATGGGTAGAGACTAGATCCCCTTCAGTTACTGCCTTATGATATAGCACTTTTTTATTATCTCAGCTAGTTCCTCTTCTGTAAATGAGTTACAGTTACTGCATGGGAAGTAGCACTTTTTAACTATGCCAGCTAGTTCCATTACTGCAAATGTAAATATTTCCCCCCTGTAGGTCATGAACGGAATGAGAATTGTATTTAGCCTACCTTATTATTTGTGTCTACATCCACTTCTGTTTTTGTACCAAGTAGTGGTACTGTTTTGTACGATTGAAGTGGATGTAGTCCATTTATTATATTGTGTCTTCACCCACTTCTGTTTATGTATGTTTTTATGCCACCTTGCTGGTCAGATACTAAAACTGAAGTGGATTTAGCTCATTTTCTAAAACAAAGATAATTCTTCTTATTTATTTACAGTTTATTTATTTATTTACAGTTTCTTATATATCGCAGCAGATTCCGTTGTGCTTTTCAAATATGGTACCAGGAACATTAATTGCATGTGAAGCATATGCCCCCTATAGGTCTTGAACAAAATTATAAGTGGATTTAGCTCATTTTATAAAACAAAGATAATTTCTCTTCAAATATTGTACCAGGAACATTAACTGCATGTTAACTGCATGTTAACTGCATTCTAATTCAAAATTAGAAGTGGATTTAGCTCATTTTATAAAACAACGATAATTCCTCTTCAAATAATGTACCATGAACATTTACTGATTTGGAAAACTGCACTAAGGGCATCCATTTTTTTCCTTGCATTCTTAAATACATTTTTCAAGTACAAGGACAATCAAGTGAGTACTCTCAGGGTGCATGGAGTACACAACACCCAAAAGTAGGCTCATTGGAGGCAAAAGTGTTGAAATGGTAAAAGTTGACAAAGGTACTGTAAGCGGGATGCGGAAAATTTTCACAGCGGTCGGAATCCCGGCGGTCAATCCCGACGCCGGAATCCCGACCGCCGAAATCCCAAAACTTTCTCCCTCCGTGGGTGTCCACGACACCCATAGAGGGAGAATAAATTAGCTTGCCTAGCTGCGATCGGCACCGGGCTCGCTGCGTGGCGAGTGCAGCGAGCCCACACGGGGGGGGGGGGGGTCGATCCACGTCCCCCCCTTGTTGGGATTTCGGCGGTCAGGATTCCAGCGTCAGGATTTTGACCGCAGAAATTCCAACCGCCGGGATTCCATACCGAATCCCTGTATGCATCAAAGACCTGGTAGTAGCTTGGCACACAGCTGTGCCAGAGAAGCCCCTTCATGTGCTTCCCAACAGGAAACCACTGAATCCGAATAGCTGAAATCCTGTATGGCAAATAAGCTTTAAATTGCATGGTAGAAATTATTCACTTGAAAATTTGTTTTTCTGTGTTAAAGGCATATTCATTCAGAATATTAAGCATAACCATCATGCACAGTAGCGCTGCCTAGGCACAAAACATAAATTAAGGGAGATTGCTTTTTTACAAAACCTCCTTTTGTAACTCCTGACCTACATGTTTTATTAATGCATATATACAGTATACTAGATTTACTTCCTATGGGTATGGAAGTGTCAGGGACAGGCTTAACTGGGTAAAAGGGCATACACACGTAGAGATGTGTGCTAAGCTATTTAGGGTAGGCGATTTCCTGGTGTCCAGACCCCCACCCCCCTCGCTTCTGCAATCCCCAAAACCTTATCCACATAAATACACAACCTACCCCCCCTCTTTCCTGTGCCCTATGGAATGCCAGATCCATCTGCAACAAACTCCATGCCATCCTTGACCTTATCATCTCTAGCGCATTACACCTCCTTGCTATCACTGAGACCTGGCTCTCCACCTCTGATTCTGTCTCTCCAGCTGCTCTCTCCCATGGTGGCCTCTCTTTCTCTCACACCCCCAGGCCTGACGGTCGCTTTCTCCACTCAGCCTCCTGCACCTACAGTGTCATTCACCCTGGGCCTGAACCCTCTCTCCTCTTTTCCTCCTTTGAGTCTCACTCCATCCGTCTGTACTACCCCTACCACCTCCGTGTCGCTGCAATCTACCATCCCCCTGGCCCTATCTCCCAATTTCTTGACGACTTCGCCACCTGGCTTTCACACTTCCTCTCCTCTGACCTACCTTCTGTCATTCTTGGTGACTTTAATATCCCCTTGGATAACCCCGCTGATCCTGGCACCTCCAAACTCCTCTCTCTCTGCTCCTCTCTTGGCCTATATCAGTGGACTACCTCTCCCACCCACATCCATGGACACTCCCTCGATCTTGACTTCTCCCGCTCTTGTTCCCTTACTGACTACACTATCTCGGCTTTTCCTCTTTCTGACCATCACCTCATCTCCTTCTTCCTCACTGCTTCCCCCTCTCCCAAGCACATTGTCTCACGGCATAACGTCAACACACTTGATATTGCTGCCTTCTCAAACACGCTGTGTCCTCTTCTCATCCCAATCGCCATCATGTCCCGAACCTCACCGTGTCCCTCTATAATGACACCCTATCTTCGGCATTATACTCTACCTGCCCTCCCTCCTCTATCCCCCTTCGATGCTCCAACCCTCAACCGTGGCACTCGCGTATCACCCGATTCCTTAAAAAGTGCTCTCGCACTGCTGAGCGCTTCTGGAAGAAATCACGCTCCCTCGCGGATAATCTCCATTTCAAAATAATTCTTTCCTCCTTCAGCTCTGCCCTTGCTTTGGCCAAGGAATCCTACTTTAAGTCCCTCATCCTTTCCCAATCATCCAACCCCCGCAGGCTCTTCTCCACCTTCAACTCCTTGCTCTCCCCCCTCCTCCAGCTCTTCCATCCTCCATCGTAGCCGCTGATTTTGCTACCTACTTTTCAACCAAAATCTCCTCTCTCAGGACTACCATCACTGCTGCCATGACCTCACCCTCTCCCTTCTCCCCTCCTACATCTCCACTCCCCTCCTTCCCACTCCTGTCCTCATTTTTCCCCACCACTGCTGCTGAAGTCCACTCTATCCTTCAATCCGCTTCTCCCTCCACCTGCCCGCTCGATCCTATCCCCTCCAATATTTTCCGTCATCTCAGTCCGTCGGTCTGTTCTCACCTTGCTCACCTCTTTAATCTTTCCCTATCCTCTGGGATCTTCCCTTCCTCCTTCAAACACGCTCTTGTCTCCCCAATTCTCAAAAAAACAAATCTGGACCCCAACTGTCCATCCAACTACAGGCCCATCTCCCACCTCCCTTTTGTCTCCAATTTTCTAGAACGTCTGGCCTATAATCGTCTCCTAAGCCACTTTACTGCTAACTCCATTCTAGACCCCCTCCAATCCGGGTTCCGCCCTTTACATTCCACTGAAACTGCCCTGACCAAAGTCACTAACGATCTACTATCAGCTAAATCCAAAGGCCTCTTCTCTATCCTCATCCAGCTTGATCTGTCGGCTGCCTTTGACACTGTTGACCACCCTCTCCTGCTCAACACCCTCCGCTCCTTTGGCATCACTGGAACGGTCTTCTCCTAGTTCACCTCATACCTCTCCGATCGCTCCTTCTCCGTCTCCACTCCGAGCTCCTCCTCTCCTACTACCCTGCAGCCAGTCGGTGTTCCCCAAGGGTCAGTCCTTGGCCCTCTCCTCTTCTCCCTCTACACCACCTCTCTGGGCACCCTCATCAGCTCCTATGGTTTCCATTACCACCTTTATGCTGATGATACCCTAATCTATCTCTCCTCCCCGGACCTATCCCCATCACTCCTGTCTCCAAGGTCTTCTAATGCCTCACGGCCATCTCAGCCTGGATGACCCAACTCTTCCTGAAGCTAAACATGGCCAAAACTGAACTTCTAATCTTTCATCCCCCAAACATCCTCTCTTCTCCCACTATCTCCATCAGCATTGGTGAAACCGAGATCACCTCCACTGACCAAACACGCTGCCTCAGTGTCATCATTGACTCCTCCCTCTCTTTCACCCCCACATTCGTGCTCTCTCACAGTCTTGCCGCTTTCACCTACGCAACATCTCGCGCATCAGACCATTCCTCTCCACTGACGCGACCAAAATTCTTATCCACTCTCTTGACATCTCCCGCCTTGACTACTGCAACATCCTTCTCTCTGGGCTACCTATCGCCCACCTCACACCTCTCAAATCCATTCTTAACATTGCTGCTAGGCTCATCTTCCTCTCCCGCCGCTCTACCTCCGCCTCCCCCCTCGTTCTATCTCTTCACTGGCTCCCCATTACTTTCTGAGTTCTCTTTAAACTCCTCACCACCACCTACAAGGCTCTCTCCTCCTCCACCGCTCCTTACCTCTCTTCACTGATCTCTATCCACACTCCCTCCCGTCCTCTTTGCTCCGCCGCTGACCGCCAACTGACCTCTCACCTAATCACCTCCTCCCATTCCAATGTCCAAGACCTCTCGCGCTGCCCCCCCTGCACTGGAACAACCTCCCACCACCCATCAGGCTTTCTGTTTCCCTTACCTCCTTCAAGCGCTCCCTCAAAACCCACTTCTTTCGACTAGCCTATCCCTCCTCCTCCTAACCTCTTTTGCTCCTCCTATCCTGACTCCATTACTACTTATCCTATTGTTTTTCGTTCGTCCACCCACCTCCTTTTAGTCTGTTAACTCTTATGAGTAGAGCTTTCCTTCCTCACGTACTCACCCTACCTCTTTACCTCACCAGTGCTCCTGCCAAGTCTATGGTAGGAACCGTGTTATTGGCCAACAAAAGTGTATCAAGCAGACCACCACAAGGGAATTTGTTAGAAATGAGAAATTGACAAATGTTTATTATTTTGTCATCGATCCACTCCTCTCCACCTACTGCTTGTCTATCACCATTTGTTAGTTTTATTCCATTTTTAATGGTCCAAGTTGTGTCATAATCACTCAAATTGTGTTCTACATGTACTTCTTCCACAGATTGTCAGACATCTTCCCTCAACATATCTGAAGCTGCATTTTTGGGGTTTTCCATATTTTCGTATTGGAAGATCCTCTATGCTTTCGCATTTATTTTCTATTTTATTTTCTTCAATCAGTGGTAGGCCTTCTTCTATGTGTACGTGTGTCTGCATTCCTTCAACCAATTCACTTAGTTTATTTTCCAAAACTGAAAGATATTTTTCATCTCTTATAAGATAGACTGTATCTATCCCACGTTTTAAGGTCTGTACACAATTTTTAATCAATGTTTTCCTCTTTGACATTCTTCTTGATGGAAAATCGTCATGTTCACAATCTTCAATTTATGCATCATTTTATTAATGCAACCTGCTGAGAGGTCTTCACTTGCAACACTATCTCTCTCACCTTCATCCCAAAAACACTCTGTGTCTAACATAAATAAATCATTTTGGGAATAAGAAGCTTTCAATTTTTCCCATCCCCACCCCTTTACATATTTGAAAATGCAACACATGCGCTTACATGGCAACAGTAATTTTTTTCCAATCCAAACAATTACATTCAGGATATTCACCACCCAGATTAACAGTATAAAACTGTTCTGTATCCGTCTCACTAGTCACATTGAAAATTCCTCTCTCTTCATTTAGACATGTGACATTGTCTTCTTCAAGGGTGCTTTCAAATCTTTTCAGCATGTGGCTTACAAAAATACCCTGGTCTATTCTTCAAAAAATTGGGTATTTTGTCATCGTATTTCCGATAGAATTCCGAACACTGTAGATTCAACTGTAGATACCTATATTAATAAAATAAAAGATGATTTAATTGTTCTAAGTTTTAAAACATTCAAACATTGTAATATCAATATAACCTCATTTACATAAATTGATATTGCTCTTTTTACATGAACAGGTATTTCCATATAGGTACTGATTTACATTAAACAATAATCAGTAATAAATTTCAAAGTACAGGTTGAGTATCCCTTATCTGAATATCTGTTATCCGAATTATTCTGATAAAAGATTCCCCCCCCCCACATATTCTGAAAACCATACATTCTAGAAAGTGGAAATTTTTTTTAGCTAAAAACTTGCTGGGGACATCTGTAACAGCACTACTGGGGACATGACATGTAACTGGCACTATACATGTGCAATACAATGATTGCTTGGCATTCAAATTCTGTACCTGAGATTGTACACAAACTTAGTTTCGTGTTTTGAAACCTTGTCTTTTGAACAAATAAAATATATTTGTGTGCATTTCATGTGTTTGATGTGTTTATACAGCTTAAATGCAAAATACTTCAAAATACATAATTGAAATATTAAAATATTCTGAAATTCAGAATAATCACGTTATCCAAACTTCTCTTGGTCAAGAGCACTTTGGATAAGGGATACTCAACCTGTATCTTTCTAATTCTAGCAATGTTCTGCCCTATATAGACACATACTGTACCTACTACTAGGGATGCCAATCCCGGAGCATTTTTTCAATCCCGGGATTCGGGATTGAAAAATGCTCAATCCCTGGATTCCCGGGATCCCGGGATCGGCCTCCCTAATAAAAAAAAAAAAACGGCCCCTCCCCCAGATGACAATATAAATTTCTCCTAAAGCTGCCCCCCGCACTGTCACTTACGGCGGCGGGGGTTGTGGTGACAGGGCAGCAGCAGGACGGCTATCTCCGGCGGGTGGGCGGAAGGCTGGGGTTGGCACATCGGGCGTCTGTCCGGCTTTGGGACAGTGTGCTGTGCTGACAGGCAGAGCAGCGGCCGGGCTGCACAGCGTGACGTGATGTCAGGGTTCACGCTGCGCAGCCTGGGCGCCGCCATGCTTGTCAGCACAGCACTCAGTCCCTCCCAACTCCCGACAGCAGCACCGGGGGTAAGAAACAGTCAGCCGGGCAGCGTCTGAGCCATATTCTGGTGCTCAGTGCTGCCCGGCTTTAAACCAAAACTAATGGGGTTACTAATCCCGGGATTGGAAGCTTCAATCCCGGGATTCAAATCCCGGCAATTTTAGGCCAAAATCCCGGGATCCCGCCGATCCCGATCCCGGGATTGGCCTCCCTACCTACTACATTCATTTTACATAGTTCATTTTGTGTCAATTTCCATTTTAACTTTCACCCTTTCAAGTGAGAAAACAGTAACTGGGAGTGACAGGACATTCTTGATAGCCAGCATCAAGAATGTCTTCTACGTAAGCAAACCAATGTGTTGAGTCCAAAGGCTCTAATGACAATGACTGAAGAATTAAATTTCATAAAACAATGTCCAATAATCCGAGGATCAAACGCCATTCATGGAGAACACTTTAAAGGAATGAACGTACGTCAGGCATTATAGCAATCTGTCTATGAAAGAGGAAATAAATTGTGGAAACCTTAATTTATTAAAAGAGGCAGTTGGCTAACAGACCAGCCTGAATTAAGTAGAGGATCCTTTATTAAGATTACATTTTAAAAAAAGTAGTTATTTGTAATCAAACAGTAAAATTAATGCTATAGAAATAATAATTGTTTTAGTACCATTAAACTATATAAATATATTTAAAATTGCAAAAATACTTACTTCTTGTAAGTGTGTGGAAAAAAACTTTGATGGAGAACATTGATCATTTCGCTGATAGTGCAGTTCTTGTATCCATCCAAATAGGTATATTTTAGAATCTTGTTCTGACGTTCAATACCATTATTTGTGTTAATTGCAATATTCAACAATCCAGGTCGGTGCACATGTGCCCATTTCTGTATACAGGCAAGATCAAAAATATTAATTACAATGTAAATAGCTTGTAATTGGGTTAAATAACACAATTAACACATTTATTAAGCACATAAGAAAAAATGTAAAAATGTAGGTACTTGTGTACTAGCACGGCGCCCATCACATCGCAGACCATAAGGCATGCGATGGTATGGTATGCGATGGCAGCCGATGTTATACAATTTGGTACTTATGTAGTATCTGGACGCACGATTTTTTGATTGTATGCCTTAACTTAAGGCATACAATCAGATGCGATGCGATCGACCCGATTTTCCATAGGATTCATTGTAAAAATTGTCTTGTTCTTTTCCCTACTATCCAAGTGGGCATGGAGTCGGATATAAACCTGTGGCGAGCGAAGCGAGCCACCGAGCCCGAAGCGTGGCGAGGGGATGCGGATTATTTTGGTGACATGGAATACATTTTAAATAATCTGCGTGCGCTCGCCACGCTTCGGGCTCGGTGGCTCGCTTCGCTCGCCACAGGTTTATATCCAACTCTATGCCCACTTGGATAGTAGGGAAATGAACAAGACCATTTTTACAATGAATCCTATGGAAAATCGGGTCGATCGCATCGCATCGCATCTGATTGTATTCCTTATGTTAAGGCATACAATCAAAAAATCGGGCGTCCAGATACTACATAAGTACCTACAATTTTAAATTGTATACCATCGAATTGTATGGCATTGTATTGCATATACAATGGTATGCGATTTAAAATTGTATAAGCACCCTAATGGGGGCTTACAATGTTAACGCCACCCCCACTATGAACGTGAACCCGAAGCATGGCGAGCGCAGCGAGCCCGTGAGGGGCGGCGGTACGTGTCCTGCGTCCTTTTCATACCCCCACGGCCCACGTCGGCGTGGAGCTGATCTTATATAGTGTGGCGAGCGCAGCGAGCCACCGAGCCCGAAGCGTTACTTCACAAGTAATTTTATTCTTCCTCTATGGGGGTTGTGGACCCCCACGAGGGAGCAGTCGGGATTCCGACGTCGGAGCAATGACTGTCGATGAGCCGTCCGGCACCCGACTATTAGTGCCTTATTTTTATTTAGCCTGTGAAGCATGTATATCACGGAAACATGCACTGTTGGTGTGCCTTGAGGACCGGAGTTAGAAATATTGATTAGAACAAAATAAGTGAATTTGAAATGACATATATGCAACATTGAAATCATAGGTACTGAACCGTTCTAATGGATAGAATAGAGCTAAATTTGAAAAAACACGTATAAATTTGAAGTCTAAACCAGTGGTTGTCAAACTGTGTGCCGCGGAACCCAGGGGTGCAGTGGGACACTTGCAGGGGTGACTCAGGTTGCGGTCAAGGACCAATTCAAATTATTTTGATTCAATGGAATAGGCAAATCCAGTGCTGGTGGATGGTGATCCTAAAACATGTGGACAAACAAAAGCAGATCCTGTCCCTCACCATGTAAATGTACCTAAGGTTGACATAAAAACAAATTCTATATATTTTTCTAAATTTCTAAATTTCTCTACAAACTTTTGGGCTAGGGGTGCCTCTAAAAAACTTCATATACTCTAGGGCTCCAGTATTCACAAAAGTTTTAGAACTACTGACCAAAACATTGGTTCTCAAAATATAAAGATAACAAGTAAACTTTCTACAGGTCAAACAGCAGATGCACAGGTGTATTCGTTGATCACTGGAACATTTTACAAGCAGGGCCGGCGCCACCACTAGGCAAATCTAGGCATTTGCCTAGGGCGCCGGCCACTGGAGGGCGGCATTTTGTGCCGCCCGGGTACCTGTCCTACGGCGCTGTGTATATAAATCTGGCGGCGGAGGCAGCGGGGGTCCCTGCAGTCCATTCGAAATCACGAGCGCTATCCGCCAGGCTATGCGGAAGCGCTTCTAGTGTGAAAACTCTGGCAGCACGGCGCACGCTGATCTCAGCCAATCAGCGTTCTGCCAGTGTTTTCACACTAGAAGCGCTTCCGCATAGCCCGGCGGATAGCGCTCGTGATTTCTAATGGACTGCAGGGACCCCCGCTGCCTCCGTTGCCAGATTGAAATACACAGCGCCGCAGGACAGGTACCCCCCCCTCCCCCGGGACCGGGGCGCCCCCACCTTGCACCGGCCCTGTTTACAAGGTGAGGAGACCTGTAAAATAGGAACCATTTGTGGTCCTGAGGACAGAGATTGATCACATTTTTTTAAGCCACAAGTAAACATCTAATGATTGGCAAAATAAAAACAGCAGACATAAAATAGTAATACAAATCAGATCAGGCTTAAGTTTTAATTAATACTGTATATTAATAAAATTATAGAGTTTTGAAATGGAATGAAGTCTTCTTAAAAACATGTAACCAATTGTGTGAAGCGTGACAGACTTTTTCAACAAATTGTGGAAGTTGCTCTAGTTTCTTAATTTACTATTGTTGAACAGAAAATGAATAGTAGCTCAAGCAAAATCTTGAGGATTGCTGCAGCATGGACACAATCTATGGTCAACAGAAAGCTGAATGCAAATGATAAGGGAATCACATGCTAAACAGGATGAATTGACATCCTGGAAATCACAATAAATCCAATGCAGGCAATGAACTGAGAAAGAGGTCCAGAACAATTTTTTTTGTAATTCAAAGTATCACAAGGGAGTGAACTGGTTCAGGAGTCTGCTGATACTGCCAGGCTGATAGTAAGTGCAACCTTAAAGCATACTTGCCTACTTTTGAAAACCAGTTTCAGGGAGATTATAGTTGGTAGTAGAATTTTGCACAGCGCCCCACTGAGGGGGCGTGCTATGCTCCACCCAAAGGGCATGTCTAGTTCCATGTATGGAAAGATTGTGAAAAGAGATTGTGAACGTGGCACCTAGAAGCATGGGTGTGTACTGCGACATCTGAGAGGAATCTTGTAAAATTACATATCCAAATGTAGATGAGCCCCAAAGCAGTTAGTAAGAGCAACTATACTTGCTAAAGTGCTGGGAAATGGTGCTGATGATTGAATGTAAATGTAACAATCTATCATTCCTTTTTCCCCCAAAAAATTAACAGTGTAATGTGGGCAAGGTGAAATGAGGGAGATTGGTAGACTAATGAGGGAGAGAGGGAGATTGCTGCTATTTCAGGGAGTCTCCTGCAGAATGCAGGAGGGTAGGTAACTATGCCTTAAAGCTTTCAATGCAGCTTCCCTTACTCTCTAAAGAGAGCTAAGCAATATATGACCACCCTGTAACAACCACAGGCATGTATTGGTGTACATACCAGAATTTCATTAATATCCTAAAATGCTGGTGGTGCACACCTAAGATGAGCCCACAGGATCACTGACCACATTGTACACAAAACAGAGAATACACTGCTGGAAAAGCATGGAGAGACACCATAGGGGTTATTCTAGTCCATTCTTTCTGACAAAATCCTTCTTAGATGGACAAAACCATGTGCACTGCGGGTGGGGCAGATGTAACTTGTGCAGAGAGAATTAGATTTGGGTGGGTTTTTTTTTCAAAGTGAGATCTATATTGCAGTGTAAAATAAAGCAGTCAGTATTTTCCCTGCACAGAAACAAAAGAACTCACCCAAATCTAATTCTCTCTGCACATGTTACATCTGCCCCCCTGCAGTGCACATGGTTTTGTCCATCTAAGAAGGATTTTGTCAGAAAGAATGAACTAGAATAAACCCCCATGTTACCTCTCACAGCAAGATCTTGCAATTCAAGATCAACTGCAATTCTCCCAGTGGTAGCTGGTATAACTGGGTATTGCAGACAGGACGAATTCCATGCTCACATTAAAGAGGCGACTATGGACTGGCTATGTGTAAAGGGTGATTGTTGTTAATCTTTTAATGGTCTTACATTTTATCAATTTATTTATTTTATATATTTTTCAAACTCAAAGGAATTATCATGTTTTGAGAATACTTTTTTTTCTGTGTGTGCTATTTTGTATATTGTATGCGACATGGTCCTATCCATCTGCCTTAAACCCACATTGCACAGAGGGAATGATTAATAAAAGAACATAAACACAACGGTTAAACTACATTTTATATAGTGATTTTGCATAAGACCTTCTGCGCGCAGGAAGAAAGTCGGAATGACTGCACGCAGTGACCAAAAGCTGTGGCCTATATGAAAGGATATTGCTGTTTTGAGGATGGGCCGGTGCAATCCTGCAATCCTGCAATCCCAGAAATAGAGGCAAGTCAATTACATTTTCTGCGAGTGAACAAGCCAGGGTCTGCATAAGAGGGAGATTTCTTCACATGGCAAACTGTCAGGACGTTTCCATTGTGAGAAACCTTTATGCTGGTAACATTGCAAACGATGGGTGCAATGGGGATCCAATCAGACACAGAGACTGGTAAAACTGAAACACCTTTGTTCTGCGAATGGTCAATATGCATCACTTATGACAAATTTTTGTATTTCAATGGGATATGCGTGCAAAAGGATCAACCAGAGGTGAAATTGCTGGGGCTTCAAACATGGAAGCCAACAGGAGCTGAATGGAGGGGTTTTGGCTAGCTCAACTTGCGTTTTTGTAACAAAAGTTACTATACAACCTCACTCCTCAAAATCCACATGGACATGGAGGAGAAAAATAACCTGTGGCGAGTTAAGCAAGCCCGCAAAGGGCAAAATGTTCCTCTTTTAGGTACTAGATAAAAAAAAAAAAAAAAAAAAAAAGGGTGAGCGCATAAAGAGGACATCCTCTGAAAGTGCACAGAGAAGGAAGACTGGGTCACTAGTAGTCACAGGTACTTTGAAAAATAGAGTGTCTTTTAGCCTTGTGGCTAAAGGAAAAAACAGGCGCCTGGGGTGGTGTGTCACGCTGCTCCTACTGGGGGATGTCAAAACCCCTAAGAGGGTACATGTAAATCAAAAAGGTGGAGCGCTAGAAATGGATCAGTTGGGTGCAAATATTACTCAGTATTTATTAATTAGTATAAAAGATATACTTAATGCATGGGTATAAAAATTTAGACAGTTTTTGAATTATTAAAACATAAACATATATAGTATTCAATGTAAAAATAAAAATGGGGCAATCAAAGGTTATATACTTATGGGTTGGAATCGCGTTTGTGTACCTTTGGAAAGTTGGTTATAAATCTTCAGTTTCCCCAGGATGGGTCCATTGTGTGACTAGAGCACGAATCCATTAACCTTGCAGGGACACAAACGCGATTCCAACCTATAAGTATACACAGGGCCGTCTTTTCGTATGGGCTTAATGGGCACTTGCCCAGGGGCCCCAGGTGTATAAGGACCCTATGCTGATAGCTGGGGATCCCCTTTTTCCAGGGATACCAGAATTTTGAAAATCTGCCCTGGGGAACTGGAGATATCCAACTTCAAAGCAGCAGTCCACATCCGATCTGTTAATTGCAATTCCTAGTCATATTTCTCAGGTTCTCTCTGATTTAGAGTTTCTCTGAGAGTATATTCCAAAATCTGGGACTCTCCCCTTTCTGTCGACACTAGCGGCTTGTCAATAGTTTTAGTTAAGCGCTCTCCCTAGGTATGTTCAGTATGTGAAATGAGTGACAAGATGCTTGTAGTGTGAAATCAACTGTATCTTTATTATATCACAATCAGTGCATATAAATGTACATAAAGAAATCCAGTATGGTGAATATAGGTTTGTGAGAAACCTGGGATGAGCCCCGTGGGGGAATTAGGGTGCCAGCAGGCCCCTTTTTACCATACACCTTGGAGGCTTATGTCTCATGCAGGTGGGAGTGGTGGTGATGTTGCCTTTGGTAAGCACTTTCGGGTATAAGGGGTCAGCAGAACCCTTTAAACCATAAGCCTGATGGCTTATGGCTTATGTCTTATGGAGGCAGATGTGGGTGTGGGTGGGGGAAGGGGTATGCCTGTTGGGCTGGTAGGTGGTATGCGGTAGTCCAGAAAACAGGGAGCTGCTGGCAAAGTCAATTGAGTGGGCGGTGCTGGGTAGCGGCGTCCCGCTCCCAGAGGTCTTACCCAGTCAGTCCTTTTGCAGAGTGTTCGCAGTGGTGCTGTGCTGGAGTTCCGGACTGCCTTTGCTAGACCGAGGTGAGGGATGCTCACCCGGCTTGCTGTGTTGTAGATGCCGCTCCGATGGAGGACAGTAGGGGCACATGGGGAGTAGTGTGCACAGTGGGGAGCAGCCTGCACAGTGGGGAGCAGTAGGGATGGCCATCGGTGCAGTCACCATCAATGTCGAGTCTGCACCCAGTCATCTATAGTCAAAAACCATGTGATTGATAACCATCGATAGTTTTAGCTATCGATGGTTATCCATCACCATTGACTGAATGGCTGGAGAACCAATAAAAATGTGAAAATGTGGGGATGGGGCTTCCTGGTGTTGGGGGGGGGGGGGGGGCGAAACTATGCTCAGTGTCCCTACACCTTGAAGAAAAAAAAAAAGAGAAACATTGTTTCTACTATGCCATCGATATAGGGAAACCATCTGGCATCAATGGCAAAAGTTATCAACAACGGCGATGAACCATCAATGATTTTGAATCATCGATGGTTTATGGCCATCAATGACTCAAATTCATCAATGGTTTATAGCTGTTGAAAACTTTTGCCATTGATGCCAGATGGTTTTCCTACAACGCCCATAAACCATCGATGATTTTAAATCATCGATTAACAAAAAAACAATCAATGATTCAAAATCAATGATGGTTTATGGCCGTTGTTGAATACTTTTGCCATTGATGCCAGATGGTTTTCCTACAACGCCCATAAACCATCAATGATTTTGAATCATCGATGGTTTGTGATGGTTTAACACAGAATTTCAAAATATTAGGGAATTAAATAAGGGGTAGATGAAAATGAGGTGGAACTTAGGAATGTGATCATACAGCAAAACAATGCTCTACTGATGGTTGTGGGGAGGGAGAAATCTGGTTTAACCACAAATTTCAAAATATTAGGGATTTAAATAAAGGATAGATGAAAATGAGGTGGAACATTAGGAATGGAACCATACAGCATAATGCAATGTTGCACGGCACAACATAATGCTCTACTGATGGTTGTGGGGAGGCGAAAACCTGGTTTAACCCAGAATTTAAAATGTTTAGGGATTTAATTAAAGATAGATGAAAAGGAGGTGTAACGTTAAAAATGGAATCACACAGCAAAACAATGCTCTACTGATGGTTGTGGGGAGGGAGAAATCTGGTTTAACCCAGAATTTCAAAATATTAGGGTTTTAAATAAAGGATAATTGAAAATGAGGCGGAACGTTAGGAATGGGATCATGCAGTAAAACATAATGCTCTACTGATAGTCATGGGGAGGCGGAAACCTGGTTTAACCCAGAATTTCAAAATACAGGTTGAGTATCCCGTATCCGAGTATCCGTTATCCGAATTATTCCGAAAACCATACATTCCAGAAAGTGAATAAAAAATATTTTTTTTGCTAAAAACTCACTGGGGACATTTGTAACAGCACTACTGATGACATGATATGTAACTGGCACTATATATGTGCAAGAAAATGATTGCCTGGCATTCAAATTCAATATCTGAGATAGTACACAAATTTTGTTTCATGTTTTGAAACCTTGTTTTTTGAACAAATAAAATATATTTTTGTGTATTTTATGTGTTAATAAAATATATTTGTGTGTATATTATGTGTTTATACAGCATACATGCAAGATACTTCAAAATACATAATTGAATTATTAAAATATTCCGAAATACGGAATAATCCGTTATCCAAAATTCTCCTGGTCCCGAGCATTTTGGATACGGGATACTCAACCTGTAGTAGGGTTTTAAATAAAATATAAATGAAAATGAGGTGGAACGTTAGGAATGGGGTCATACAGCAAAACATAATGCTCTACTGATAGTCATGGGGAGGCAGAAATCTGGTTTAACCCAGAATTTCAAAATATTAGGGAATTAAATAAAAGGTAGATGAAAATGAGGTGGAACTTAGGAATAGGATCATACAGCAAAACATAATGCTCTACTGATGGTTGTGGGGAGGCAGAATCTTGTTTAACCCAGAATTTCTAAATATTAGGGATTTAAATAAAGGATAGATGAAAATGAGGTGGAACTTTAGTAATGGGATCATACAGCAAAACATAATGCTCTACTGGTGTTTGTGGGGAGGCAGTAACCTGGTTTAACCCAGAATTTCAAATGATTAGGGATTTTAATAAAAGGAAAGATGAAAATTAGGTGGAATGTTAGGAATGGAACCATACAGCATAATGCAATGTCGCACGGCACCATATGGCACAACATAATGCTCTACTGATGGTTGTGGGGAGGCGGAAACCTGGTTTAACCCAGAATTTCAAATGATTAGGGATTTAATTAAAGATAGATCAAAAGGAGGTGTAATGTTAAGAATGGGTTCATACAGCAAAACAATGCTCTACTGATGGTTGTGGGGTGGGAGCAGTGGTGTAGCTAGGTGCCACGGCGCCCGGAGCAAGGGCATGTTTCGCGCCCTCCCCCCCAATTTGTAGTAGGTGACGCTCCTGCACAGTGAAAAGTGGGCAAGGATCAACATTATACCACACACCGTAATGCCCATTGGACATTTTAGTGAACTTTGTAATTCCAATTACACATAAGCCCACACATGATGCCCATTGCATACTATATAACACTCCGCAATGCCCATGACATGCTATATAACACTCCGCAATGCCCATGACATGCTATATAACACTCCGCAATCCCCATGACATGCTATATAACACACCGCAATGCCCATGACATACTATATAACACTCCGCAATGCCCATGACATACTATATAACACTCCGCATTGCCCATGACATACTATATAACACTCCGCAATGCCCGTGACATACTATATAACACTCCGCAATGCCCATGACATACTATATAACACTCCACAATGCTCATGACATACTATATAACACTCCGCAATGCCCGTGACATACTATATAACACTCCGCAATGCCCATGACATACTATATAACACTCCGCAATGCTCATGACATACTATATAACACTCCACAATGCCAATGACATACTATATAACACTCCGCAATGCGCGTGACATACTATATAACACTCCGCAATGCCCATGACATACTATATAACGCTCCACAATGCCCATGACATACTATATAACATTCCGTAATGTCCATGACATACTATATAATGCTCCGCAATGCCCATGACATACTATATAACGCTCCGCAATGCCCATGACATGCTATATAACACTCCGCAATGCCCATGACATACTATATAACACTCCGCAATGCTCATGACATACTATATAACACTCCGCAATGCCTATGACATACTATATAACACTCCGCAATGCGCGTGACATACTATATAACACTCCGCAATGCCCATGACATACTATGTAACACTCCGCAATGCCCATGACATACAATAAAACACTCCGCAATGCCCATGACATACTATATAACACTCCGCAATGCCCATGACATACTACTGTATATAACACTCCGCAATGCTCATGACATACTATATAACACTCCGCAATGCCTATGACATACTATATAACACTCCGCAATGCGCGTGACATACTATATTACACTCCGCAATGCGCATGACATACTATATAACACTCCGCAATGCCCATGACATACTATGTAACACTCCGCAATGCCCATGACATACAATAAAACACTCCGCAATGCCCATGACATACTATATAACACTCCGCAATGCCCATGACATACTATATAACACTCCGCAATGCTCATGACATACTATATAACACTCCGCAATGCCTATGACATACTATATAACACTCCGCAATGCGCGTGACATACTATATTACACTCCGCAATGCGCATGACATACTATATTACACTCCGCAATGCCCATGACATACTATATAACGCTCCACAATGCCCATTACATTCTATAAAACACTCCGCAATGCCCATGACATACTATATAACACTCCGCAATGCCCATGACATACTATATAACATTCCGCAATGTCCATGACATACTATATAACACTCCGCAATGCCCATGACATACTATATAACACTCCGCAATGCTCATGACATACTATATAACACTCCGCAATGCCTATGACATACTATATAACACTCCGCAATGCGCGTGACATACTATATTACACTCCGCAATGCGCATGACATACTATATTACACTCCGCAATGCCCATGACATACTATATAACGCTCCACAATGCCCATTACATTCTATAAAACACTCCGCAATGCCCATGACATACTATATAACACTCCGCAATGCCCATGACATACTATATAACATTCCGCAATGTCCATGACATACTATATAATGCTCCGCAATGCCCATGACATACTATATAACACTCCACAATGCCCATGACATACTATATAACACTCCGCAATGCCCATGACATACTATAAAACACTCCGCAATGCCCATGACATACTATATAACACTCCGCAATGCCCATTACATACAACACACCATAATGCTGATTACACATTTGACACATAAGTGCTACTTACCTCAATGGCAGGGGCTTCATGCTTAATGCCAAGGGGCTTCATGCTCGATGCAAGGGGCTTCATGCTCGATGCCAAGGGGGCAGTAGGGTGCAGCAGGGTGGGCGGATGCAGTAGGATGCAGCAGGGTGGGTGGGTGAGTGCAGTAGGATGCAGCAGAGTGGGTGGGTGAGTGCAGTAGGGTGCAGTAGGATGCAGCAGGGTGGGTGGGTGGCTGCAGTAGGATGCAGTAGGGTGGGTTTGTGGGTGCAGCAGGGTGGGTGGGTTATGTTGTTAGGAGGGTGAGTGCAGCAGGGTGGGTGCAGCAGGGTGGGAGTACACCATAGTTAGACAGCCAGCCGCCCCCCCCTGCCTGTGCTGACAGAGACAGTCGATGCACTGCAGCATGTGTGCTGTGAGTGTGCACCCCTCCCCTCTCCTCCCCCCTGCCAGTGTGCACAGCCCGCCCGTGCTCACGACTCTCTGCGCTGTGTCCAGGAGAGAGATGCGGCGGCTATGTAAAATTCATATCTCCCGCTGGACCGCTAGCCAATAGGCGCTCGCGGTCCAGCAGCCATCAGTTGATTGGCTGCTGGACCGCAAGCGCCCATTGGCTAGAGGTCCAGCGGGACCCATGAATTTTTACATAGCAGCAGCGAGCAGTGTTCAGCATGTACCGGACGGAGCCTGTCACCGGACGGAGCAGGGAAGCTGTCACCGGACGGAGCAGGGAAGCTAGCTGGCGGGCGAGCGGGGAAGCGAGCGGGCGGGCGGGGGAGCTGGCTGGCGAGCGAGAGGGCGAGCTGGCGGTGCCACAGCACAGCTCCGGCGCCATGCAATCTTCCTGCGCCTGGAGCGTGTGCTCCGCCCTCGCTACGCCTCTGGGTGGGAGAAATCTGGTTTAACCCAGAATTTTAAAATATTAGGGTTTTAAATAAAGGATAGATGAAAATGAGGTGGAACGTTAGGAAAGGGATCATACAGCAAAACATAATGCTCTACTGATAGTCATGGGGAGGCAGACACCTGGTTTAACCCAGAATTTCAAAATAGTAGGGTTTTAAATAAAATATAGATGAAAAGGAGGTGGAACGTTAGGAATGGGATCATAAAGCAAAACATATTGCTCTACTGATGGTCATGGGGAGGCAGAAATCTGGTTTAACCCAGAATTTCAAATGATTAGGGATTTTAATAAAAGATAGATGAAAATGAGGTGGAACGTTAGGAATGGGAACCATACAGCATAATGCAATGTTGCACGGCACCATACGACACAACATAATGCTCTACTGATGGTTGTGGGGAGGTGGAGATCTGGTTTAACCCAGAATTTCAAATGATTAGGGATTTTAATAAAAGGATAGATGAAAATGAGGTGGAATGTTAGGAATGGGATCATGCAGCAACACATAATGCTCTACTGATGGTCGTGGGGAGGCAGAAATCTGGTTTAACCCAGAATTTCAAATGATTAGGGATTTAAATAAAGGATTGATGAAAATTAGGTGGAACGTTAGGAATGGGATAATACAGCAAAACAATGCTCTACTGATGGTTGTGGGGAGGGAGAAATCTGGTTTATCCCAGAATTTCTAAATATTAGGGTTTTAAATAAAGGATAGATGAAAATTAGGCGGATTGTTAGGAATGGGATCATGCAGCAAAACATAATGCTCTACTGATAGTCATGGGGAGGCAGAAACCTGGTTTATCCCAGAATTTCTAAAAATCGTAGCTTTTTAAATATAATATAGATGAAATTGAGGTGGAACGTTAGGAATGGGATCATACAGCAAAACATAATGCTCTACTGATGGTCTCGGGGAGGCAGAAATCTGGTTTAACTCAGAATTTCAAGATATTAGGTTTTTAAATAAATGATAGATGAAAATGAGGTGGAACATTAGGAATGGAACCATACAGCATAATTCAATGTCGCACGACACAATACGGCTCAACATAATGCTCTACTGATGGTTGTGGTGAGGCGGAAACCTGGTTTAACCAAGAATTTCAAATGATTAGGGATTTTAATAAAAGGATAGATGAAAATGAGGTGGAAAGTTAGGAATGGGAACCATACAGCATAATGCAATGTCGCACAGCACCATACGACACAACATAATGCTCTACTGATGGTTGTGGGGAGGGAGAAATCTGGTTTAATCCAGAATTTCAAAATAATAGGATATTAAATAAAATATAGATGAAATTGAGGTGGAATTTTAGGAATGGGATCATACAGCAAAACATAATGCTCTACTGATGGTCGTGGGGAGGCGGAAACCTGGTTTAACCCAGAATTTCAAAATAGTAGGGTATTAAATAAAATATAGATGAAATTGAGGTGGAACGTTAGGAATGGGATCATGCAGCAAAACATAATACTCTTCTGATAGTCATGGGGAGGCGGAAACCTGGTTTAACCCACAATTTCAATATAGTAGGGTTTTAAATAAAATATAGATGAAATTGAGGTGGAACGTTAGAAATGGGATCATACAGCAAAACATAAAGCTCTACTGATAGTCGTGGGGAGGCAGAAATCTGGTGTAACCCAGAATTTCAAAATATTAGTGATTTAAATAAAGGATAGATGAAAATGAGGTGGAACATTAGGAATGGAACCATACAGCATAATGCAATGTCGCACGGCACCATACGGCAAAACATAATGCTCTACTGATGGTTGTGGGGAGGCAGAAATCTGGTTTAACCGAGAATTTCAAAATATTAGGGTTTTAAATAAAGGATAGATGAAAATGAGGTGGAAAGTTAGGAATGGGATCATGCAGCAAAACATAATGCTCTACTGATTGTCATAGAGAGGCAGAAACCTGGTTTAACCCAGAATTTCAAAATAGTAGGGTTTTAAATAAAATATAGATGAAAAGGAGGTGGAACGTTAGGAATGGGATCATACAGCAAAACAATGCTCTACTGATGGTTGTGAGGAGGGAGAAATCTGGTTTAACCCAGAATTTCAAAATATTAGGGTTTTAAATAAAGGATAGATGAAAATGAGGTGGAAAGTTAGGAATGGGATCATGCAGCAAAACATAATGCTCTACTGATTGTCATAGAGAGGCAGAAACCTGGTTTAACCCAGAATTTCAAAATAGTAGGGTTTTAAATAAAATATAGATGAAAAGGAGGTGGAACGTTAGGAATGGGATCATACAGCAAAACATAATGCTCTACTGATGGTTGTGGGGAGGCAGAAATCTGGTTTAAACCAGAATTTCAAATGATTAGGGATTTTAATTAAAGGATAGATGAAAATGAGGGGGAACGTTAGGAATGGGAACCATACAGCATAATGCAATGTCGCACGGCAACATACGACACAACATAATGCTCTACTGATGGTTGTGGGGAGGCAGAAATCTGGTTTAACCCAGAATTTCTAAATATTAGGGAATTAAATAAAGGGTAGATGAAATGAGGTGGAACTTAGGAACAGGATCATACAGCAAAACATAATGCTTTACTGATGGTTGTGGGGAGGCGGAAATCTGGTTTAACCCAGAATTTCAAATGATTAGGGATTTTAATAAAGGATAGATGAAAATGAGGTGGAACGTTAGGAATGGGATCATACAGCAAAACAATGCTCTACTGATGGTTGTGGGGAGGGAGAAATCTGGTTTAACCCAGAATTTCAATAAAGTAGGGTTTTAAATAAAATATAGATGAAATTGAGGTGGAACGTTAGAAATGGGATCATACAGCAAAACATAAAGCTCTACTGATGGTCGTGTAGAGGCAGAAATCTGGTTTAACCCAGAATTTCAAAATATTAGTGATTTAAATAAAGGATAGATGAAAATGAGGTGGAACATTAGGAATTGAACCATACAGCATAATGCAATGTCGCACGGCACCATACGGCAAAACATAATGCTCTACTGATGGTTGTGGGGAGGCAGAAACCTGGTTTAACCCAGAATTTCAAGTGATTAGGGATTTAATTAAAGATAGATGAAAAGGAGGTGTAACGTTAAGAATGTGATCATACAGCAAAACAATGCTCTACTGACGGTTGTGAGGAGGGAGAAATCTGGTTTAACCCAGAATTTCAAAATATTAGGGTTTTAAATAAAGGATAGATGAAAATGAGGTGGAACGTTAGGAATGGGATCATGCAGCAAAACATAATGCTCTACTGATAGTCACGGGGAGGCGGAAACCTGGTTTAACCCAGAATTTCAATATAGTAGGGTTTTAAATAAAATATAGATGAAATTGAGGTGGAACGTTAGAAATGGGATCATACAGCAAAACATAATGCTCTACTGATGGTCGTGGGGAGGCAGAAATCTGGTTTAACCCAGAATTTCAAAATATTAGGGTTTTAAATAAAATATAGATGAAAAGGAGGTGGAACGTTAGGAATGGGATCATATAGCAAACAATAATGCTCTACTTATGGTCGTGGGGAGGCAGAAATCTGGTTTAACCCAGAATTTCAAATGATTAGGGATTGTAATTAAAGGATAGATGAAAATGAGGTGGAATGTTAGGAATGGGAACCATACAGCATAATGCAATGTCAAACACCACCATACGACACAACATAATGCTCTACTGATGGTTGTGGGGAGGCAGAAATCTGGTTTAACCCAGAATTTCTAAATATTAGGGAATTAAATAAAGGGTAGATGAAATGAGGTGGAACTTAGGAACAGGATCATACAGCAAAACATAATGCTCTACTGATGGTTGTGGGGAGGCGGAAATCTGGTTTAACCCAGAATTTCAAATGATTAGGGATTTTAATAAAGGATAGATGAAAATGAGGTGGAACGTTAGGAATGGGATCATACAGCAAAATAATGCTCTACTGATTGTTGTGGGGAGGGAGAAATCTGGTTTAACCCAGAATTTCAAAACATTAGGGTTATAATAAAGGATAGATGAAAATGAAGTGAAACGTTAGGAATGGGATCATGCAGCAAAACATAATGCTCTACTGATAGTCATGGGGAGGCGGAAACCTGGTTTAACCCAGAATTTCAATATAGTAGGGTTTTAAATAAAATATAGATGAAATTGAGGTGGAACGTTAGAAATGGGATCATACAGCAAAACATAATGCTCTACTGATGGTCGTGGGGAGGCAGAAATCTGGTTTAACCCAGAAATTCAAAATATTAGGGTTATAATAAAGGATAGATGAAAATGAGGTGGAACGTTAGGAATGGGATCATACAGCAAAATAATGCTCTACTGATGGTTGTGGGGAGGGAGAAATCTGGTTTAACCCAGAATTTCAAAACATTAGGGTTTTAAATAAAGGATAGATGAAAATGAAGTGAAACGTTAGGAATGGGATCATGCAGCAAAACATAATGCTCTACTGATAGTCATGGGGAGGCGGAAACCTGGTTTAACCTAGAATTTCAATATAGTAGGGTTATAAATAAAATATAGATGAAAAGGAGGTGGAACGTTAGGAATGGGATCATACAGCAAAACATAATGCTCTATTGATGGTCGTGGGGAGGCAGAAATCTGGTTTAACCCAGCATTTCAAATGATTAGGGATTTTGGTACTTATGTATTATCTGGGCTCCCATGTTAAATGCACCCTATTTTTTCATACCCCTACTATCCAACTACGCACGGAGTTGATTTTATATAGTGTGGCGAGCGCAGCGCGCCACCGTGCCCGAAACGTGGCGAGCCCCGCGAGGGGACACGGTCTCATAAGAAAAATGGGAGCCCAGATATTACATAAGTACCGGGATTTTAATTAAATGATAGATGAAAATGAGGTGGAACGTTAGGAATGGGAACCATACAGCATAATGCAATGTCGCACGGCACCATACGACACAACACAATGCTCTACTGATGGTTGTGGGGAGGCAGAAATCTGGTTTAACCCAGAATTTCAAAATATTAGGGAATTAAATAAAGGATAGATGAAAATAAGTTGGAACATTAGGAATGGAACCATACAGCATAATGCAATGTCGCACGGCACCATAGGGCAAAACATAATGCTCTACTGATGGTTGTGGGGAGGCGGAAACCTGGTTTTACCCAGAATTTCAAATGATTAGGGATTTAATTAAAGATAGATGAAAAGGAGGTGTAATGTTAAGAATGGGATCATACAGCAAAACAATGCTCTACTGATGGTTGTGAGGAGGGAGAAATCTGGTTTAACCTAGAATTTCAAAATATTGGGGTTTTAAATAAAGGATAGATGAAAATGAGGTGGAAAGTTAGGAATGGGATCAAGCAGCAAAACATAATGCTCTACTGATAGTCATGGGGAGGCAGAAACCTGGTTTAACCCAGAATTTCAAAATAGTAGGGTTTTAAATAAAATATAGATGAAAAGGAGGTGGAACATTAGGAATGGGATCATACAGCAAAACATAATGCTCTACTGATGGTTGTGGGAGGCGGAAATCTGGTTTAACCCAGAATTTCAAATGATTAGGAATTTTAATTAAAGGAAAGATGAAAATGAGGTGGAACGTTAGGAATGGGAACCATACAGCATAATGCAATGTCGCACGGCACCATACGACACAACATAATGCTCTACTGATGGTTGTGGGGAGGCGGAAATCTGGTTTAACCCAGAATTTCAAATGATCAGGGATTTTAATTAAATGATAGATGAAAATGAGGTGGAACGTTAGGAATGGGAACCATACAGCATAATGCAATGTCGCACGGCACCATACGACACAACATAATGCTCTACTGATGGTTGTGGGGAGGCAGAAATCTGGTTTAACCCAGAATTTCAAAATATTAGGGAATTAAATAAAGGATAGATGAAAATAAGTTGGAACATTAGGAATGGAACTATACAGCATAATGCAATGTCGCACGGCACCATAGGGCAAAACATAATGCTCTACTGATGGTTGTGGGGAGGCGGAAACCTGGTTTAACCCAGAATTTCAAGTGATTAGGGATTTAATTAAAGATAGATGAAAAGGAGGTGTAACGTTAAGAATGTGATCATACAGCAAAACAATGCTCTACTGACGGTTGTGGGGAGGAGGAAATCTGGTTTAACCCAGAATTTCAAATGATTAGGAATTTTAATTAAAGGATAGATGAAAATGAGGTGGAACGTTAGGAATGGGAACCATACAGCATAATGCAATGTCGCACGGCACTATACGACACAACATAATGCTCTACTGATGGTTGTGGGGAGGCAGAAATCTGGTTTAACCCAGAATTTCAAGTGATTAGGGATTTAATTAAAGATAGATGAAAAGGAGGTGTAACGTTAAGAATGTGATCATACAGCAAAACAATGCTCTACTGACGGTTGTGAGGAGGGAGAAATCTGGTTTAACCCAGAATTTCAAAATATTAAGGTTTTTAATAAAGGATAGATGAAAATGAGGTGGAACGTTAAGAATGGGATCATGCAGCAAAACATAATGCTCTACTGATAGTCACGGGGAGGCGGAAACCTGGTTTAACCCAGAATTTCAATATAGTAGGGTTTTAAATAAAATATAGATGAAAAGGAGGTGGAACGTTAGGAATGGGATCATATAGCAAACAATAATGCTCTACTTATGGTCGTGGGGAGGCAGAAATCTGGTTTAACCCAGAATTTCAAATGATTAGGGATTTAATTAAAGATAGATGAAAAGGAGGTGTAACGTTAAGAATGTCATCATACAGCAAAACAATGCTCTACTGATGGTTGTGAGGAGGGAGAAATTTGGTTTAACCCAGAATTTCAAAATATTAGGGTTTTAAATAAAGGATAGATGAAAATGAGGTGGAAAGTTAGGAATGGGATCATGCAGCAAAACATAATGCTCTACTGATAGTCATGGGGAGGCAGAAACCTGGTTTAACCCAGAATTTCAAAATAGTAGGGTTTTAAATAAAATATAGATGAAAAGGAGGTGGAACGTTAGGAATGGGATCATACAGCAAAACATAATGCTCTACTGATGGTTGTGGGGAGGCGGAAATCTGGTTTAACCCAGAATTTCAAATGATTAGGAATTTTAATTAAAGGATAGATGAAAATGAGGAGGAACGTTAGGAATGGGAACCATACAGCATAATGCAATGTCGCACGGCACCATACGACACAACATAATGCTCTACTGATGGTTGTGGGGAGGCGGAAATCTGATTTAACCCAGAATTTCAAATGATCAGGGATTTTAATTAAATGATAGATGAAAATGAGGTGGAACGTTAGGAATGGGAACCATACAGCATAATGCAATGTCGCACGGCACCATACTACACAACATAATGCTCTACTGATGGTTGTGGGGAGGCAGAAATCTGGTTTAACCCAGAATTTCAAAATATTAGGGAATTAAATAAAGGATAGATGAAAATAAGTTGGAACATTAGGAATGGAACTATACAGCATAATGCAATGTCGCACGGCACCATAGGGCAAAACATAATGCTCTACTGATGGTTGTGGGGAGGCGGAAACCTGGTTTAACCCAGAATTTCAAATGATTAGGGATTTAATTAAAGATAGATGAAAAGGAGGTGTAACGTTAAGAATGTGATCTTACAGCAAAACAATGCTCTACTGACGGTTGTGAGGAGGGAGAAATCTGGTTTAACCCAGAATTTCAAAATATTAGGGTTTTAAATAAAGGATAGATGAAAATGAGGTGGAACGTTAGGAATGGGATCATGCAGCAAAACATAATGCTCTACTGATAGTCACGGGGAGGCGGAAACCTGGTTTAACCCAGAATTTCAATATAGTAGGGTTTTAAATAAAATATAGATGAAATTGAGGTGGAACGTTAGAAATGGGATCATACAGCAAAACATAATGCTCTACTGATGGTCGTGGGGAGGCAGAAATCTGGTTTAACCCAGAATTTCAAAATATTAGGGTTTTAAATAAAATATAGATGAAAAGGAGGTGGAACGTTAGGAATGGGATCATATAGCAAACAATAATGCTCTACTTATGGTCGTGGGGAGGCAGAAATCTGGTTTAACCCAGAATTTCAAATGATTAGGGATTTTAATTAAAGGATAGATGAAAATGAGGTGGAATGTTAGGAATGGGAACCATACAGCATAATGCAATGTCAAACGCCACCATACGACACAACATAATGCTCTACTGATGGTTGTGGGGAGGCAGAAATCTGGTTTAACCCAGAATTTCTAAATATTAGGGAATTAAATAAAGGGTAGATGAAATGAGGTGGAACTTAGGAACAGGGTCATACAGCAAAACATAATGCTCTACTGATGGTTGTGGGGAGGCGGAAATCCGGTTTAACCCAGAATTTCAAATGATTAGGGATTTAATTAAAGATAGATGAAAAGGAGGTGTAATGTTAAGAATGGGATCATACAGCAAAACAATGCTCTACTGATGGTTGTGAGGAGGGAGAAATCTGGTTTAACCTAGAATTTCAAAATATTAGGGTTTTAAATAAAGGATAGATGAAAATGAAGTGGAACGTTAGGAATGGGATCATGCAGCAAAACATAATGCTCTACTGATAGTCATGGGGAGGCGGAAACCTGGTTTAACCCAGAATTTCAATATAGTAGGGTTTTAAATAAAATATAGATGAAATTGAGGTGGAACGTTAGAAATGGGATCATACAGCAAAACATAATGCTCTACTGATGGTCGTGGGGAGGCAGAAATCTGGTTTAACCCAGAATTTCAATATAGTAGGGTTATAAATAAAATATAGATGAAAAGGAGGAGGAACGTTAGGAATGGGATCATACAGCAAAACATAATGCTCTATTGATGGTCGTGGGGAGGCAGAAATCTGGTTTAACCCAGCATTTCAAATGATTAGGGATTTTAATTAAATGATAGATGAAAATGAGGTGGAACGTTAGGAATGGGAACCATACAGCATAATGCAATGTCGCACGGCACCATACGACACAACACAATGCTCTACTGATGGTTGTGGGGAGGCAGAAATCTGGTTTAACCCAGAATTTCAAAATATTAGGGAATTAAATAAAGGATAGATGAAAATAAGTTGGAACATTAGGAATGGAACCATCCAGCATAATGCAATGTCGCACGGCACCATAGGGCAAAACATAATGCTCTACTGATGGTTGTGAGGAGGCGGAAACCTGGTTTTACCCAGAATTTCAAATGATTAGGGATTTAATTAAAGATAGATGAAAAGGAGGTGTAATGTTAAGAATGGGATCATACAGCAAAACAATGATCTACTGATGGTTGTGAGGAGGGAGAAATCTGGTTTAACCTAGAATTTCAAAATATTAGGGTTTTAAATAAAGGATAGATGAAAATGAGGTGGAAAGTTAGGAATGGGATCAAGCAGCAAAACATAATGCTCTACTGATAGTCATGGGGAGGCAGAAACCTGGTTTAACCCAGAATTTCAAAATAGTAGGGTTTTAAATAAAATATAGATGAAAAGGAGGTGGAACATTAGGAATGGGATCATACAGCAAAACATAATGCTCTACTGATGGTTGTGGGGAGGCGGAAATCTGGTTTAACCCAGAATTTCAAATGATTAGGAATTTTAATTAAAGGAAAGATGAAAATGAGGTGGAACGTTAGGAATGGGAACCATACAGCATAATGCAATGTCGCACGGCACCATACGACACAACATAATGCTCTACTGATGGTTGTGGGGAGGCAGAAATCTGGTTTAACCCAGAATTTCAAATGATCAGGGATTTTAATTAAATGATAGATGAAAATGAGGTGGAACGTTAGGAATGGGAACCATACAGCATAATGCAATGTCGCACGGCACCATACGACACAACATAATGCTCTACTGATGGTTGTGGGGAGGCAGAAATCTGGTTTAACCCAGAATTTCAAAATATTAGGGAATTAAATAAAGGATAGATGAAAATAAGTTGGAACATTAGGAATGGAACTATACAGCATAATGCAATGTCGCACGGCACCATAGGGCAAAACATAATGCTCTACTGATGGTTGTGGGGAGGCGGAAACCTGGTTTAACCCAGAATTTCAAATGATTAGGGATTTAATTAAAGATAGATGAAAAGGAGGTGTAACGTTAAGAATGTGATCATACAGCAAAACAATGCTCTACTGACGGTTGAGGGGAGGAGGAAATCTGGTTTAACCCAGAATCTTAAATGATTAGGAATTTTAATTAAAGGATAGATGAAAATGAGGTGGAACGTTAGGAATGGGAACCATACAGCATAATGCAATGTCGCACGGCACCATACGACACAACATAATGCTCTACTGATGGTTGTGGGGAGGTGGAAATCTGGTTTAACCCAGAATTTCAAATGATTAGGGATTTAATTAAAGATAGATGAAAAGGAGGTGTAACGTTAAGAATGTGATCATACAGCAAAACAATGCTCTACTGCCGGTTGTGAGGAGGGAGAAATCTGGTTTAACCCAGAATTTCAAAATATTAAGGTTTTTAATAAAGGATAGATGAAAATGAGGTGGAACGTTAGGAATGGGATCATGCAGCAAAACATAATGCTCTACTGATAGTCACGGGGAGGCAGAAACCTGGTTTAACCCAGAATTTCAATATAGTAGGGTTTTAAATAAAATATAGATGAAAAGGAGGTGGAACGTTAGGACTGGGATCATATAGCAAACAATAATGCTCTACTTATGGTCGTGGGGAGGCAGAAATCTGGTTTAACCCAGAATTTCAAATGATTAGGGATTTAATTAAAGATAGATGAAAAGGAGGTGTAACGTTAAGAATGTCATCATACAGCAAAACAATGCTCTACTGATGGTTGTGAGGCGGGAGAAATTTGGTTTAACCCAGAATTTCAAAATATTAGGGTTTTAAATAAAGGATAGATGAAAATGAGGTGGAAAGTTAGGAATGGGATCATGCAGCAAAACATAATGCTCTACTGATAGTCATGGGGAGGCAGAAACCTGGTTTAACCCAGAATTTCAAAATAGTAGGGTTTTAAATAAAATATAGATGAAAAGGAGGTGGAACGTTAGGAATGGGATCATACAGCAAAACATAATGCTCTACTGATGGTTGTGGGGAGGCGGAAATCTGGTTTAACCCAGAATTTCAAATGATTAGGGATTTTAATTAAAGGATAGATGAAAATGAGGTGGAACGTTAGGAATGGGAACCATACAGCATAATGCAATGTCGCACGGCACCATACGACACAACATAATGCTCTACTGATGGTTGTGGGGAGGCAGAAATCTGGTTTAACCCAGAATTTCAAAATATTAGGGAATTAAATAAAGGATAGATGAAAATAAGTTGGAACATTAGGAATGGAACTATACAGCATAATGCAATGTCGCACGGCACCATAGGGCAAAACATAATGCTCTACTGATGGTTGTGGGGAGGCGGAAACCTGGTTTAACCCAGAATTTCAAATGATTAGGGATTTAATTAAAGATAGATGAAAAGGAGGTGTAACGTTAAGAATGTGATCATACAGCAAAACAATGCTCTACTGATGGTTGTGAGGAGGGAGAAATCTGGTTTAACCCAGAATTTCAAAATATTAGGGTTTTAAATAAAGGATAGATGAAAATGAGGTGGAAAGTTAGGAATGGGATCATGCAGCAAAACATAATGCTCTACTGATTGTCATAGAGAGGCAGAAACCTGGTTTAACCCAGAATTTCAAAATAGTAGGGTTTTAAATAAAATATAGATGAAAAGGAGGTGGAACGTTAGGAATGGGATCATACAGCAAAACATAATGCTCTACTGATGGTTGTGGGTAGGCAGAAATCTGGTTTAACCCAGAATTTCAAATGATTAGGGATTTTAATTAAAGGATAGATGAAAATGAGGTGGAACGTTAGGAATGGGAACCATACAGCATAATGCAATGTCGCACGGCACCATACGACACAACATAATGCTCTACTGATGGTTGTGGGGAGGCAGAAATCTGGTTTAACCCAGAATTTCTAAATATTAGGGAATTAAATAAAGGGTAGATGAAATGAGGTGGAACTTAGGAACAGGATCATACAGCAAAACATAATGCTCTACTGATGGTTGTGGGGAGGCGGAAATCTGGTTTAACCCAGAATTTCAAATGATTAGGGATTTTAATAAAGGATAGATAAAAATGAGGTGGAACGTTAGGAATGGGATCATACAGCAAAATAATGCTCTACTGATTGTTGTGGGGAGGGAGAAATCTGGTTTAACCCAGAATTTCAAAACATTAGGGTTTTAAATAAAGGATAGATGAAAATGAGGTGGAACGTTAGGCATGGGATCATGCAGCAAAACATAATGCTCTACTGATAGTCATGGGGAGGCAGAAACCTGGTTTAACCCAGAATTGCAAAATATTAGGGTTTTAAATAAAGGATAGATGAAAATGAGGTGGAACGTTAGGAATGGGATCATGCAGCAAAACATAATGCTCTACTGATAGTCATGGGGAGGCAGAAACCTGGTTTAACCCAGAATTGCAAAATATTAGGGTTTTAAATAAAATATAGATGAAAAGGAGGTGGAACATTAGGAATGGGATCATACAGCAAAACATAATGCTCTACTGATGGTTGTGGGTAGACAGAAATCTGGTTTAACCCAGAATTTCAAATGATTAGGGATTTTAATTAAAGGATAGATGAAAATGAGGTGGAACGTTAGGAATGGGAACCATACAGCATAATGCAATGTCGCACGGCACCATACGACACAACATAATGCTCTACTGATGGTTGTGGGGAGGCAGAAATCTGGTTTAACCCAGAATTTCAAAATATTAGGGAATTAAATAAAGGATAGATGAAAATAAGTTGGAACATTAGGAATGGAACCATACAGCATAATGCAATGTCGCACGGCACCATAGGGCAAAACATAATTCTCTACTGATGGTTGTGGGGAGGCGGAAACCTGGTTTAACCCAGAATTTCAAATGATTAGGGATTTAATTAAAGATAGATGAAAAGGAGGTGTAACGTTAAGAATGTGATCATACAGCAAAACAATGCTCTACTGATGGTTGTGAGGAGGGAGAAATCTGGTTTAACCCAGAATTTCAAAATATTAGGGTTTTAAATAAAGGATAGATGAAAATGAGGTGGAAAGTTAGGAATGGGATCATGCAGCAAAACATAATGCTCTACTGATAGTCATGGGGAGGCAGAAACCTGGTTTAACCCAGAATTTCAAAATATTAGGGTTTTAAATAAAATATAGATGAAAAGGAGGTGGAACGTTAGGAATGGGATCATACAGCAAAACATAATGCTCTACTGATGGTTGTGGGGAGGCGGAAATCTGGTTTAACCCAGAATTTCAAATGATTAGGGATTTTAATTAAAGGATAGATGAAAATGAGGTGGAACGTTAGGAATGGGAACCATACAGCATAATGCAATGTCGCACGGCACCATACGATACAACACAATGCTCTACTGATGGTTGTGGGGAGGCAGAAATCTGGTTTAACCCAGAATTTCTAAATATTAGGGAATTAAATAAAGGGTAGATGAAATGAGGTGGAACGTTAGGAATGGGATCATACAGCAAAATAATGCTCTACTGATTGTTGTGGGGAGGGAGAAATCTGGTTTAACCCAGAATTTCAAAACATTAGGGTTTTAAATAAAGGATAGATGAAAATAAGTTGGAACATTAGGAATGGAACTATACAGCATAATGCAATGTCGCACGGCACCATAGGGCAAAACATAATGCTCTACTGATAGTTGTGGGGAGGCGGAAACGTGTTTTAACCCAGAATTTCAAATAATTAGGGATTTAATTAAAGATAGATGAAAAGGAGGTGTAACATTAAGAATGTGATCATAAAGCAAAACAATGCTCTACTGATGGTTGTGAGGAGGGAGAAATCTGGTTTAACCAAGAATTTCAAAATATTAGGGTTTTAAATAAAGGATAGACGAAAATGAGGTGGAAAGTTAGGAATGGGATCATGCAGCAAAACATAATGCTCTACTGATAGTCATGGGGAGGCAGAAACCTGGTTTAACCCAGATTTTTAAAATAGTAGGGTTTTAAATAAAATATAGATGAAAAGGAGGTGGAACATTAGGAATGAGATCATACAGCAAAACATAATGCTCTACTGATGGTTGTGGGGAGGCGGAAATCTGGTTTAACCCAGAATTTCAAATGATTAGGAATTTCAATTAAAGGATAGATGAAAATGAGGTGGAACGTTAGGAATGGGAACCATACAGCATAATGCAATGTCGCACGGCACCATACTACACAACATAATGCTCTACTGATGGTTGTGGGGAGGCGGAAATCTGGTTTAACCCAGAATTTCAAATGATTAGGGATTTTAATTAAATGATAGATGAAAATGAGGTGGAACGTTAGGAATGGGAACCATACAGCATAATGCAATGTCACACGGCACCATACGACACAACATAATGCTCTACTGATGGTTGTGGGGAGGCAGAAATCTGGTTTAACCCAGAATTTCAAATGATTAGGGATTTTAATTAAATGATAGATGAAAATGAGGTGGAACGTTAGGAATGGGATCATATAGCAAACAATAATGCTCTACTTATGGTCGTGGGGAGGCAGAAATCTGGTTTAACCCAGAATTTCAAATGATTAGGGATTTTAATTAAATGATAGATGAAAATGAGGTGGAACGTTAGGAATGGGAACCATACAGCATAATGCAATGTCACACGGCACCATACGACACAACATAATGCTCTACTGATGGTTGTGGGGAGGCAGAAATCTGGTTTAACCAAGAATTTCAAAATATTAGGGAATTAAATAAAGGATAGATGAAAATAAGTTGGAACATTAGGAATGGAACTATACAGCATAATGCAATGTCGCACGGCACCATAGGGCAAAACATAATGCTCTACTGATTGTGGGGAGGCGGAAACCTGGTTTAACCCAGAATTTCAAATGATTAGGGATTTAATTAAAGATAGATGAAAAGGAGGTGTAACGTTAAGAATGTGATCATACAGCAAAACAATGCTCTACTGATGGTTGTGAGGAGGGAGAAATCTGGTTTAACCCAGAATTTCAAAATATTAGGGTTTTAAATAAAGGATAGATGAAAATGAGGTGGAAAGTTAGGAATGGGATCATGCAGCAAAACATAATGCTCTACTGATGGTTGTGGGGAGGCGGAAATCTGGTTTAAACCAGAATTTCAAATGATTAGGGATTTTAATTAAAGGATAGATGAAAATGAGGGGGAACGTTAGGAATGGGAACCATACAGCATAATGCAATGTCGCACGGCACCATACGGCACAACATAATGCTCTACTGATGGTTGTGGGGAGGCGGAAACCTGGTTTAACCCAGAATTTCAAATGATTAGGGATTTAATTAAAGATAGATGAAAAGGAGGTGTAACGTTAAGAATGGGATCATACAGCAAAACAATGCTCTACTGATGGTTGTGGGGAGGGAGAAATCTGGTTTAACCCAGAATTTCAAAATATTAGGGTTTTAAATAAAGGATAGATGAAAATGAGGTGGAACGTTAGGAATGGGATCATGCAGCAAAACATAATGCTCTACTGATAGTCATGGGGAGGCGGAAACCTGGTTTAACCCAGAATTTCAATATAGTAGGGTTTTAAATAAAATATAGATGAAATTGAGGTGGAACGTTAGAAATGGGATCATACAGCAAAACATAAAGCTCTACTGATGGTCGTGGGGAGGCAGAAATCTGGTTTAACCCAGAATTTCAAAATATTAGTGATTTAAATAAAATATAGATGAAAATGAGGTGGAACATTAGGAATGGAACCATACAGCATAATGCAATGTTGCATGGCACCATACGGCAAAACATAATGCTCTACTGATGGTTGTGGGGAGGCAGAAACCTGGTTTAACCCAGAAATTCAAATGATTAGGGATTTAATTAAAGATAGATGAAAAGGAGGTGTAATGTTAAGAATGTGATCATACAGCAAAACAATGCTCTACTGACAGTTGTGAGGAGAGAGAAATCTGGTTTAACCCAGAATTTTAAAATCTTAGGGTTTTAAATAAAGGATAGATGAAAATGAGGTGGAACGTTAGGAATGGGATCATGCAGCAAAACATAATGCTCTACTGATAGTCATGGGGAGGCGGAAACCTGGTTTAACCCAGAATTTCAATATAGTAGGGTTTTAAATAAAATATAGATGAAATTGAGATGGAACGTTAGAAATGGGATCATACAGCAAAACATAAAGCTCTACTGATAGTCGTGGGGAGGCAGAAATCTGGTTTAGCCCAGAATTTCAAAATATTAGTGATTTAAATAAAGGATAGATGAAAATGAGGTGGAACATTAGGAATGGAACCATACAGCATAATGCAATGTCGCACGGCACCATACGGCAAAACATAATGCTCTACTGATGGTTGTGGGGAGGCAGAAACCTGGTTTAACCCAGAATTTCAAGTGATTAGGGATTTAGTTAAAGATAGATGAAAGGGAGGTGTAACGTTAAGAATGTGATCATACAGCAAAACAATGCTCTACTGATGGTTGTGAGGAGGGAGAAATCTGGTTTAACCCAGAATTTCAAAATATTAGGGTTTTAAATAAAGGATAGATGAAAATGAGGTGGAACGTTAGGAATGGGATCATGCAGCAAAACATAATGCTCTACTGATAGTCATGGGGAGGCGGAAACCTGGTTTAACCCAGAATTTCAATATAGTAGGGTTTTAAATAAAATATAGATGAAATTGAGGTGGAACGTTAGAAATGGGATCATACAGCAAAACATAAAGCTCTACTGATAGTCGTGGGGAGGCAGAAATCTGGTTTAACCCAGAATTTCAAAATATTAGTGATTTAAATAAAGGATAGATGAAAATGAGGTGGAACATTAGGAATGGAACCATACAGCATAATGCAATGTCGCACGGCACCATACGGCAAAACATAATGCTCTACTGATGGTTGTGGGGAGGCAGAAACCTGGTTTAACCCAGAATTTCAAGTGATTAGGGATTTAATTAAAGATAGATGAAAAGGAGGTGTAACGTTAAGAATGTGATCATACAGCAAAACAATGCTCTACTGATGGTTGTGAGGAGGGAGAAATCTGGTTTAACCCAGAATTTCAAAATATTAGGGTTTTAAATAAAGGATAGATGAAAATGAGGTGGAACGTTAGGAATGGGATCATGCAGCAAAACATAATGCTCTACTGATAGTCATGGGGAGGCGGAAACCTGGTTTAACCCAGAATTTCAATATAGTAGGGTTTTAAATAAAATATAGATGAAATTGAGGTGGAACGTTAGAAATGGGATCATACAGCAAAACATAAAGCTCTACTGATAGTCGTGGGGAGGCAGAAATCTGGTTTAACCCAGAATTTCAAAATATTAGTGATTTAAATAAAGGATAGATGAAAATGAGGTGGAACATTAGGAATGGAACCATACAGCATAATGCAATGTCGCACGGCACCATACGGCAAAACATAATGCTCTACTGATGGTTGTGGGGAGGCAGAAACCTGGTTTAACCCAGAATTTCAAGTGATTAGGGATTTAATTAAAGATAGATGAAAAGGAGGTGTAACGTTAAGAATGTGATCATACAGCAAAACAATGCTCTACTGATGGTTGTGAGGAGGGAGAAATCTGGTTTAACCCAGAATTTCAAAATATTAGGGTTTTAAATAAAGGATAGATGAAAATGAGGTGGAACGTTAGGAATGGGATCATGCAGCAAAACATAATGCTCTACTGATAGCCACGGGGAGGCAGAAACCTGGTTTAACCCAGAATTTTAATATAGTAGGGTTTTAAATAAAATATAGATGAAATTGAGGTGGAACGTTAGAAATGGGATCATACAGCAAAACATAATGCTCTACTGATGGTCGTGGGGAGGCAGAAATCTGGTTTAACCCAGAATTTCAAAATATTAGGGTTATAATAAAGGATAGATGAAAATGAGGTGGAACGTTAGGAATGGGATCATACAGCAAAATAATGCTCTACTGATTGTTGTGGGGAGGGAGAAATCTGGTTTAACCCAGAATTTCAAAACATTAGGGTTTTAAATAAAGGATAGATGAAAATGAAGTGAAACGTTAGGAATGGGATCATGCAGCAAAACATAATGCTCTACTGATAGTCATGGGGAGGCGGAAACCTGGTTTAACCTAGAATTTCAATATAGTAGGGTTATAAATAAAATATAGATGAAAAGGAGGTGGAACGTTAGGAATGGGATCATACAGCAAAACATAATGCTCTATTGATGGTCGTGGGGAGGCAGAAATCTGGTTTAACCCAGCATTTCAAATGATTAGGGATTTTAATTAAATGATAGATGAAAATGAGGTGGAACGTTAGGAATGGGAACCATACAGCATAATGCAATGTCGCACGGCACCATACGACACAACACAATGCTCTACTGATGGTTGTGGGGAGGCAGAAATCTGGTTTAACCCAGAATTTCAAAATATTAGGTAATTAAATAAAGGATAGATGAAAATAAGTTGGAACATTAGGAATGGAACCATACAGCATAATGCAATGTCGCACGGCACCATAGGGCAAAACATAATGCTCTACTGATGGTTGTGGGGAGGCAGAAACCTGGTTTTACCCAGAATTTCAAATGATTAGGGATTTAATTAAAGATAGATGAAAAGGAGGTGTAATGTTAAGAATGGGATCATACAGCAAAACAATGCTCTACTGATGTTTATGAGGAGGGAGAAATCTAGTTTAACCCAGAATTTCAAAATATTAGGGTTTTAAATAAAGGATAGATGAAAATGAGGTGGAAAGTTAGGAATGGGATCAAGCAGCAAAACATAATGCTCTACTGATGGTTGTGGGGAGGCGGAAATCTGGTTTAACCCAGAATTTCAAATGATTAGGAATTTTAATTAAAGGAAAGATGAAAATGAGGTGGAACGTTAGGAATGGGAACCATACAGCATAATGCAATGTCGCACGGCACCATACGACACAACATAATGCTCTACTGATGGTTGTGGGGAGGCGGAAATCTGGTTTAACCCAGAATTTCAAATGATCAGGGATTTTAATTAAATGATAGATGAAAATGAGGTGGAACGTTAGGAATGGGAACCATACAGCATAATGCAATGTCGCACGGCACCATACGACACAACATAATGCTCTACTGATGGTTGTGGGGAGGCAGAAATCTGGTTTAACCAAGAATTTCAAAATATTAGGGAATTAAATAAAGGATAGATGAAAATAAGTTGGAACATTAGGAATGGAACTATACAGCATAATGCAATGTCGCACGGCACCATAGGGCAAAACATAATGCTCTACTGATGGTTGTGGGGAGGCGGAAACCTGGTTTAACCCAGAATTTCAAATGATTAGGGATTTAATTAAAGATAGATGAAAAGGAGGTGTAACGTAAAGAATGTGATCATACAGCAAAACAATGCTCTACTGACGGTTGTGGGGAGGAGGAAATCTGGTTTAACCCAGAATTTCAAATGATTAGGAATTTTAATTAAAGGATAGATGAAAATGAGGTGGAACGTTAGGAATGGGATCATACAGCAAAACATAATGCTCTACTGATGGTTGTGGGGAGGCGGAAATCTGGTTTAACCCAGAATTTCAAATGATTAGGGATTTTAATTAAAGGATAGATGAAAATGAGGTGGAACGTTAGGAATGGGAACCATCTAGCATAATGCAATGTCGCACGGCACCATACGACACAACACAACACAATGCTCTACTGATGGTTGTGGGGAGGCAGAAATCTGGTTTAACCCAGAATTTCAAAATATTAGGGAATTAAATAAAGGATAGATGAAAATAAGTTGGAACATTAGGAATGGAACCATACAGCATAATGCAATGTCGCACGGCACCATAGGGCAAAACATAATGCTCTACTGATGGTTGTGGGGAGGCGGAAACCTGGTTTAACCCAGAATTTCAAATGATTAGGGATTTAATTAAAGATAGATGAAAAGGAGGTGTAACGTTAAGAATGTGATCATACAGCAAAACAATGCTCTATTGATGGTTGTGAGGAGGGAGAAATCTGGTTTAACCCAGAATTTCAAATGATTAGGAATTTTAATTAAAGGATAGATGAAAATGAGGTGGAACGTTAGGAATGGGAACCATACAGCATAATGCAATGTCGCACGGCACCATACGACACAACATAATGCTCTACTGATGGTTGTGGGGAGGCGGAAATCTGGTTTAACCCAGAATTTCAAATGATCAGGGATTTTAATTAAATGATAGATGAAAATGAGGTGGAACGTTAGGAATGGGAACCATACAGCATAATGCAATGTCGCACGGCACCATACGACACAACATAATGCTCTACTGATGGTTGTGGGGAGGCAGAAATCTGGTTTAACCCAGAATTTCAAAATATTAGGGAATTAAATAAAGGATAGATGAAAATAAGTTGGAACATTAGGAATGGAACTATACAGCATAATGCAATGTCGCACGGCACCATAGGGCAAAACATAATGCTCTACTGATGGTTGTGGGGAGGCGGAAACCTGGTTTAACCCAGAATTTCAAATGATTAGGGATTTAATTAAAGATAGATGAAAAGGAGGTGTAACGTTAAAAATGTGATCATACAGCAAAACAATGCTCTACTGATGGTTGTGAGGAGGGAGAAATCTGGTTTAACCCAGAATTGCAAAATATTAGGGTTTTAAATAAAATATAGATGAAAAGGAGGTGGAACATTAGGAATGGGATCATACAGCAAAACATAATGCTCTACTGATCGTTGTGGGTAGGCAGAAATCTGGTGTAACCCAGAATTTCAAATGATTAGGGATTTTAATTAAAGGATAGATGAAAATGAGGTGGAACGTTAGGAATGGGAACCATACAGCATAATGCAATGTCGCACGGCACCATACGACACAACATAATGCTCTACTGATGGTTGTGGGGAGGCAGAAATCTGGTTTAACCCAGAATTTCTAAATATTAGGGAATTAAATAAAGGGTAGATGAAATGAGGTGGAACTTAGGAACAGGATCATACAGCAAAACATAATGCTCTACTGATGGTTGTGGGGAGGCGGAAATCTGGTTTAACCCAGAATTTCAAATGATTAGGGATTTTAATAAAGGATAGATGAAAATGAGGTGGAACGTTAGGCATGGGATCATGCAGCAAAACATAATGCTCTACTGATAGTCATGGGGAGGCAGAAACCTGGTTTAGAAAACGAGAAATGGAGTATCTGCGCTGTTTTTTATTTATTTAATAATTTGCACCATGGATGAAATCACTTTACATACACAATTTTTATCTGTTTATGAATATTTGTTTTCATTTTATTTGTATAAAAAGAATTCTATCATATATAAAAAACAGTACAATTTTTATATAGGCGGCCACCTACAGATATAGAAAAAAGTATTATAGCGATTGCATAAATATTATTTATCATGCGATCGATATATACACGTGAACAATTGTATAAAAGGTTGGTTTCACATATAGAATAAATCACATTTAAATAGAAAAAAATATATAATAAAAATAAATTTAAATTTTCAAAAAATAATAAAATCAAAATATATATAAAGCAGTAAACTTTGTGACTTATAGCCCCAGGATGGCGAAAGCTGTATAGCTAGTCCAGGTATCTAGAATTCTGGACAGATATTATAACTTTTGAAGAAAGACTGAACTGAGCGGATCACTTTCCATATAAAACCTTTTTAGTCTTTGGTTAAAGAGACAGTCTTTTCCAATTAAAGATGAATTTATACGCAAGATATTCTGTACGCACACACTTGTAACTGTAGATGACTTGGCAATATATGCCTTTTGAAATAAAGTAAAATTGCACAGCGGTGCGTCTCTCACCTGCACAGGTTGTGCGTGGATACTTGTCCCAGCAGCGGGATGTCTTGCTGCATATACCGCGCTCAGATGTCTGCACGGGCTGTGTAGATATTTGTCCCAGCAGCGGGACGTCCGGCTGCACACACTGCGCTTTGGTGTCTGCGCTAGTTGTGGAGTGTCCCTCCGGTGAGCGGGGTGATCGGGGAGGACGCCGCGTAGATGTTGTTAGCTGGCGTCTCACTCACCCGTAGTTGGAATCCAACAGCTGGCGCTGCTCTCACCTGCGCCGCTGTGTCACCTATTTTCTCACCGGAGTTCTCCTAGCAGCTTGGCTGGCGTGATGACGTAGGGCTTGGTCTGTATTTTCTCCCAATGAACTTAAGCTGGTAGTAGTAGATGTAGGAGATTTATCGGAATCCAAGCGGATAAATTTCTTCTCAATTGAAGGCTGTAGGCTGGGTGAACCTCTAACGCGTTTCGCCCTATCAGAGGGCTTTTTCAAAACCAACCTTTTATACAATTGTTCACGTGTATATATCGATCGCATGATAAATAATATTTATGCAATCGCTATAATACTTTTTTCTATATCTGTAGGTGGCCGCCTATATAAAAATTGTACTGTTTTTTATATATGATAGAATTCTTTTTATACAAATAAAATGAAAACAAATATTCATAAACAGATAAAAATTGTGTATGTAAAGTGATTTCATCCATGGTGCAAATTATTAAATAAATAAAAAACAGCGCAGATACTCCATTTCTCGTTTTCTAATTATCTTTATATATCTGTCTAGAACCTGTACCCTAAAAAGTCAGGTGAAAAACAGATTGGGTGTATCCACACTGGTACACAAGGGAGAACTGCAAGCTATAATACAAAGCAACTAAATTTCAAACGATTATAGGTCAAATATTTATTGTTTGTACAACTGTTACCAACTAGCGCCCAATATTCCACTAATTTAGTGGTTTCCTTTTTCTTTTGTGCTAGAAACCTGGTTTAACCCAGAATTGCAAAATATTAGGGTTTTAAATAAAGGATAGATGAAAATGAGGTGGAACGTTAGGAATGGGATCATGCAGCAAAACATAATGCTCTACTGATAGTCATGGGGAGGCAGAAACCTGGTTTAACCCAGAATTGCAAAATATTAGGGTTTTAAATAAAATATAGATGAAAAGGAGGTGGAACATTAGGAATGGGATCATACAGCAAAACATAATGCTCTACTGATGGTTGTGGGTAGGCAGAAATCTGGTGTAACCCAGAATTTCAAATGATTAGGGATTTTAATTAAAGGATAGATGAAAATGAGGTGGAACGTTAGGAATGGGAACCATACAGCATAATGCAATGTCGCACGGCACCATACGACACAACATAATGCTCTACTGATGGTTGTGGGGAGGCAGAAATCTGGTTTAACCCAGAATTTCTAAATATTAGGGAATTAAATAAAGGGTAGATGAAATGAGGTGGAACTTAGGAACAGGATCATACAGCAAAACATAATGCTCTACTGATGGTTGTGGGTAGGCAGAAATCTGGTTTAACCCAGAATTTCAAATGATTAGGGATTTTAATTAAAGGATAGATGAAAATGAGGTGGAACGTTAGGAATGGGATCATACAGCAAAATAATGCTCTACTGATTGTTGTGGGGAGGGAGAAATCTGGTTTAACACAGAATTTCAAAACATTAGGGTTTTAAATAAAGGATAGATGAAAATGAGGTGGAACGTTAGGCATGGGATCATGCAGCAAAACATAATGCTCTACTGATAGTCATGGGGAGGCAGAAACCTGGTTTAACCCAGAATTGCAAAATATTAGGGTTTTAAATAAAGGATAGATGAAAATGAGGTGGAACGTTAGGAATGGGATCATGCAGCAAAACATAATGCTCTACTGATAGTCATGGGGAGGCAGAAACCTGGTTTAACCCAGAATTGCAAAATATTAGGGTTTTAAATAAAATATAGATGAAAAGGAGGTGGAACATTAGGAATGGGATCATACAGCAAAACATAATGCTCTACTGATGGTTGTGGGTAGGCAGAAATCTGGTTTAACCCAGAATTTCAAATGATTAGGGATTTTAATTAAAGGATAGATGAAAATGAGGTGGAACGTTAGGAATGGGAACCATACAGCATAATGCAATGTCGCACGGCACCATACGACACAACATAATGCTCTACTGATGGTTGTGGGGAGGCAGAAATCTGGTTTAACCCAGAATTTCAAATGATTAGGGATTTTAATTAAATGATAGATGAAAATGAGGTGGAACGTTAGGAATGGGATCATATAGCAAACAATAATGCTCTACTTATGGTCGTGGGGAGGCAGAAATCTGGTTTAACCCAGAATTTCAAATGATTAGGGATTTTAATTAAATGATAGATGAAAATGAGGTGGAACGTTAGGAATGGGAACCATACAGCATAATGCAATGTCACACGGCACCATACGACACAACATAATGCTCTACTGATGGTTGTGGGGAGGCAGAAATCTGGTTTAACCAAGAATTTCAAAATATTAGGGAATTAAATAAAGGATAGATGAAAATAAGTTGGAACATTAGGAATGGAACTATACAGCATAATGCAATGTCGCACGGCACCATAGGGCAAAACATAATGCTCTACTGATGGTTGTGGGGAGGCAGAAACCTGGTTTAACCCAGAATTTCAAATGATTAGGGATTTAATTAAAGATAGATGAAAAGGAGGTGTAACGTTAAGAATGTGATCATACAGCAAAACAATGCTCTACTGATGGTTGTGAGGAGGGAGAAATCTGGTTTAACCCAGAATTTCAAAATATTAGGGTTTTAAATAAAGGATAGATGAAAATGAGGTGGAAAGTTAGGAATGGGATCATGCAGCAAAACATAATGCTCTACTGATTGTCATGGAGAGGCAGAAACCTGGTTTAACCCAGAATTTCAAAATAGTAGGGTTTTAAATAAAATATAGATGAAAAGGAGGTGGAACGTTAGGAATGGGATCATACAGCAAAACATAATGCTCTACTGATGGTTGTGGGGAGGCGGAAATCTGGTTTAAACCAGAATTTCAAATGATTAGGGATTTTATTTAAAGGATAGATGAAAATGAGGGGGAACGTTAGGAATGGGAACCATACAGCATTATTGCAATGTCGCACGGCACCATACGGCACAACATAATGCTCTACTGATGGTTGTGGGGAGGCGGAAACCTGGTTTAACCCAGAATTTCAAATGATTAGGGATTTTAATTAAAGGATAGATGAAAATGAGGGGGAACGTTAGGAATGGGATCATGCAGCAAAACATAATGCTCTACTGATAGTCATGGGGAGGCAGAAACCTGGTTTAACCCAGAATTGCAAAATATTAGGGTTTTAAATAAAATATAGATGAAAAGGAGGTGGAACATTAGGAATGGGATCATACAGCAAAACATAATGCTCTACTGATGGTTGTGGGTAGGCAGAAATCTGGTTTAACCCAGAATTTCAAATGATTAGGGATTTTAATTAAAGGATAGATGAAAATGAGGTGGAACGTTAGGAATGGGAACCATACAGCATAATGCAATGTCGCACGGCACCATACGACACAACATAATGCTCTACTGATGGTTGTGGGGAGGCAGAAATCTGGTTTAACCCAGAATTTCAAATGATTAGGGATTTTAATTAAATGATAGATGAAAATGAGGTGGAACGTTAGGAATGGGATCATATAGCAAACAATAATGCTCTACTTATGGTCGTGGGGAGGCAGAAATCTGGTTTAACCCAGAATTTCAAATGATTAGGGATTTTAATTAAATGATAGATGAAAATGAGGTGGAACGTTAGGAATGGGAACCATACAGCATAATGCAATGTCACACGGCACCATACGACACAACATAATGCTCTACTGATGGTTGTGGGGAGGCAGAAATCTGGTTTAACCAAGAATTTCAAAATATTAGGGAATTAAATAAAGGATAGATGAAAATAAGTTGGAACATTAGGAATGGAACTATACAGCATAATGCAATGTCGCACGGCACCATAGGGCAAAACATAATGCTCTACTGATGGTTGTGGGGAGGCGGAAACCTGGTTTAACCCAGAATTTCAAATGATTAGGGATTTAATTAAAGATAGATGAAAAGGAGGTGTAACGTTAAGAATGTGATCATACAGCAAAACAATGCTCTACTGATGGTTGTGAGGAGGGAGAAATCTGGTTTAACCCAGAATTTCAAATGATTAGGAATTTTAATTAAAGGATAGATGAAAATGAGGTGGAACGTTAGGAATGGGAACCATACAGCATAATGCAATGTCGCACGGCACCATACGACACAACATAATGCTCTACTGATGGTTGTGGGGAGGCGGAAATCTGGTTTAACCCAGAATTTCAAATGATTAGGGATTTAATTAAAGATAGATGAAAAGGAGGTGTAACGTTAAGAATGTCATCATACAGGGGGCGTGGCCACGGCAGCGCGGGAGTAGAGGTGTGTGGTGAGCAGCTCCCTGAACTTCCATCCTGTAATCCCCTGAGTGCTGGCGTTGGGCGATCCAGCCGTCTATGAGGCACTAGTGGCGGCAAGAGGATTCTGTGAGACCGCTGGGTGGAAAGGCGTTACATATCTGCAGACCCGCACGAGTAACGGAGGCTGATCTGGGGACGAGAGGGCGCACGGAAGCCGGAAGCATATTACCGGCAGCCGCAGCAGGCTTCCATTCCTGCATCTCTGCGAAGCGCCGCGCTGTACGCACTGACGGCTGGGCGGTGACGCTGGTTGTACGGCGGCTAACACACAGAAGGAACGCTGGTTGTACGGCGGCTAACACACAGAAGGAGACTGCCCAGAGGACGCGCTGCAGCACGGAAGGGCAGGAGGCTCCGGGTGCAAGCGGAGTAATCTACCACGAGGTTGGAGTTAGTACTAGCGGCTGCACGCAAAAGAACAACTAAGGAGAAGGTGGTAGCTGGGGGAAGAGAGCGACGGCCTATCTCGGCAGTAAGGAGAACAAAGGCGAAAAACAGATTCAGGTACAGGGTGAGGTGTGGTGGGAGCTGGAGAGGAGAAGGAGTTTCAGCTCAAACAGAGCGGAGGCATGAGGATTATATTGGCTGTCCCTATGTGGTAGGAGAAATCTGCAAAGTGACTTGTGTTTGGCAGTGGTTTGTGCAGGACTGTGTAGATGAAGAGGTCGTGCTGTTTTGCGGCAAATATTGTATACTTGATGAATTTGGGCTAATATCTAGCCTTATCAGAATTACATAACTGTTCAGCGTGCCTATAAATATCCCTTGCCTACCCTAAAAGCCATAATGGGGAAAACAGGAAACGCAACAGCGGCGGCGGCTCGACTTGAGCGTTACGCCAGATCCCAGAATACCAACACCCCCACTAACACCCCTGTTACCACACCAGTTAAAAGTGGCGTCCCCCAGCCACCCCCAGAAATCTCCCTGCAGCAAATAATGGAAGCCATTAAGGGCAGCGAAGATCGCCTGATGGAGAAAATCAGTGAAATACAAGCTGATGTAGCTCTGGTGAGGCAAGAGATTAAGGAGGTTAAAGGAAGAATAACCGAGGCAGAAAGTCGTATCTCAAAAATTGAGGACAGTAATGTAATCCTGGGGGCAAAAATTTACTTGGTTACAGAACAAGTGAAGGAGATGAGGTCAAAAATGACGGATATGGAAGGAAGACTTAGGAGAAATAACTTAAGATTTATTGGGTTCCCCGAAAGGGTGGAGGGGCAAGATGCGATTAAATTTATGGAGCACTGGTGTGTGGCTAAGTTTGGAATGGAGAATCTCTCCAAATCGTTTGCCATTGAGAGAGCTCACAGGGTCCCTTTCAGAAGCCCCCCACCTGGGGCACCGCCTCGTACCTTAATAATAAAACTCCTAAACTTCCAAGATCGGGATGCCATTCTTCGCCTGGCAAGGAACCTTGCATCATTAGAGCATGAAGGGGCGAGAGTTTCTATCTTTCCCGACCTCGCAATAGAAGTTCAGAAAAGCAGAGCGAAGTTTCTGGACATTAAAAAACAGTTGCGAAACCGAGGAGTAAAATATTCAATGCTCTACCCAGCAAAATTGCGAGTGATCTTTGATGGTCAGACTTTCCACTTCCAGACACCCAATGAAGCCGCTAAATGGGTGGATAAGTGGGCATCAGGGGATACCCAGTTGACAACAGAATAATGAATATATTTTTATTAAAGTTCAGGGAGCAGGCCGAACGTTGGTGGCCTTAGTGTGTTAAAGCTTCCTAGGGCATAGGGGGTCATTTGGTTCTGGGGATAGGTATACCGGAGGGTGTGGGGTATACAGGGAGGGGGGAGGAGGGGGGGGGGTTTGTTATATGTATAAGTGTTTGTATTGTAAGTGTTGCAGGTCCTAATACAGAGGTCACGAATTCAATGGAAATATCTAAATGGAGAGTGAAATGGGTTAATTCGCTTCTAATAGAATTTGGGCTATTTACTGTTTCTTTCTTGTATTGATGGGATCCGATGATATTTATCAAATGAATGGCTGGGATGGTTAGACTACTTTTTTGGAATGTAAGAGGAATTAATGATAGGATAAAGAGAACTCTGGTGCTGAACCAAATTAAAAAATCAAAAGCTGACATTATTTGTCTTGCCGAAACCCACCTGGTGGGTAATAAGGTGAAATCATTAAATAAAATATGGGTGGGGACGAGTTACCACTCATCATTTACATCTAACTCCAGAGGAGTCTCAATATTATTTAGGAAATCCCTGCCATTCATTTGTAAAAGGATCAAAATTGATTCAGATGGGAGATATATCTTTATGGAATGTGTTATCGGAATATCTCACGTTTATCTCTTGTCGATCTACATCCCGCCTCCTTTCACATTCAATGTGTTGAAAGAGGCATTGGAATTTATTTCACTTTCCCCAGATCTACCAGTGTTATGTGTGGGAGACTTTAATAATGTTTTGAATATTGATTGTGATAGATGGAGTAGTGGGAAGAAGGTGGCGAAAAGGGGCAATATGGGCCTAGAAAAATTTATAAATGATTTGGGATGGGTGGATGCGTGGCGGGAGAGAAATCCATATGCTAAGCAGTTCTCTTGTTATACTCCACAGTTCCAATCATTTTCCCGGATTGATATGATATGGGTAACAAGGAAATTAATGTCGAAAGTTGGGGGGGTGGAGTATAAAGCAAGAGGGGTGTCAGATCATTCCCCTCTGGTATTGGACCTCTGGGATGAGGAGGACAGAGGGAATAGATTCTGGAGGTTCGATGCCAGAGGGTTAAAGGATCTAGGAAATGAGGATACCTTTTGCAGAGATTTGCGGGAATTTTGGGCTATAAATAAGGGAACCACTACGAACGGCTATGTATGGGAGGCTTTAAAAGGACATATCAGGGGTACCCTAAAAAAACGGTTAACAGACCAGAAAAGAAATAGTAATAATAAAATATTGGAATTAGAGAAAGAGTGTCTGGAGTTGGAAGAAATATACGTGCACAATAATACAGAACAAAATAAAATAAACTGGACAGAGGCCAAAAAAAAATGGGTAGAACTATTAGAATCAGTTAATGCAAAATATCTCCAGTATAGCTCTTTGTCAAATTATGCTAGTGCAGATAAATCGGGATCTTTCCTGGCTTATTTAGCCCAAGCAGATAGTCCACCCAATATAATCATGAGAGTGAGTAATGGGAAAGGCGAGATAGTCCACACCAATCGACAGATCGCCGAGGCTTTCACGGAATATTTTAGTTCAATATATACTACAAAAATCCAGGGTAAAGAGGAAGAAATTAGGGCCTTCCTAAGAACAATAGATATGCCTAGCCTATCAGTAGTAGGTAAAAAAGAGCTAGAAGCATCAATCACCTTGTATGAAATAAAAGAGGCCATATTGGACCTTCCTAATGGTAAATCCCCAGGCCTGGACGGCCTACCGGGGGAGATATACAAAAAATACCTAGACATTATAGCACCTATTTTTTTGGAAATCTTAAATTCGAGTTTTTTAGAGAATAACCTCCCAAGATCAATGCTAGAAACCAAGATAATAGTTCTTCTTAAGGCGGGGAAAAATTCAGAGGCAAAGGAATCCTATAGGCCGATATCTTTGATATCAGTAGAAGCGAAAATACTGGCTAAAATTTTGGCTAAAAGATTAAATTAGATTAAAAGTTTATTGGCCAAATCATACATGAGGATCAGTCAGGCTTTATGCCAGGTAAAGATACATCGGCGAATCTGAAAAAGGTCTTTATTCATCTACAGGCCCCACATACAGACGACCGCTGCCCAGTAATTGTATCATTAGATGCAACTAAGGCCTTCGATGTGGTGGAGTGGTCGTTTCTATGGGGGGTCTTGGAGAGAGTTGGTATTGGACCCAATTTCATTAAATGGGTGCAAATGCTATATCAAAGGCCAGAAGCCAGAATATCAATAAATAACTATATAGCTAATTCATTCACAATAAGTAGAGGCACTAGACAGGGGTGCCCCCTTTCGCCCAGTTTGTTTGCCATGGTGATAGAGCCATTGGCCTGTCTACTACGGAGTCATTTGGCCAATGAAGGATTTAGACGAGGGGGCGGTAGGGATGTACTGGCATTATATGCGGACGACGTGTTATTATTTTTGAAGGATGGCCGTGTGGGAGTTCCAATGGCTCTGAATATAATAGAAGAATTTGGGAAATTCTCAGGTTTTCAGGTAAACTGGGGGAAGTCCAGCATTTTGTCTCTACGCCAAGGGGACGCGGATATTAGATCACCACTTAAAGTAGTGAACTCCTTCAAGTACTTGGGAATATGGATTACACCCGACCCGAAGGACTTTGAGGAGTTAAATCTACGCCCACTGGTACAAGATTTGGGGGACAGGATAAAGCGATGGAGTAAACTCCCTTTAACAAGCATGGGTAGGGTTAACCTACTTAAAATGATTGCCCTTCCAAAATTTCTTTATGTTTTCCAGCAATCTCCCCATTATATAACTAGTGATTTCTTCAGGAAGGTTAATAGCATGATGGGCTCATTTATTTGGAAAAACCAACGTCCAAAAATCAACCTTTCAAATCTGACAAGAAAAAAGGGGGATGGGGGAATGGCCCTGCCAGATCTTAAATTGTATTACCTTGCCTGTCAAATAAGATCACTAGCAGATTGGTTTATAGATAATACAATTAGTGAAGGGCTGAAAGACCTGGTCCGATATAGCGGCGGGGGATTATCCCCAATACAAAGATTGGTAGTAGGGGGTAAGGTAGATCAGAGTTTCACGATGGTGAACCAAGCAATTAAAGTGTGGAGAGATGTGAATAAACTGTATAGTTTTAGAGAAATAGATATAGACTACCCCTTAATTAATGAGATTAATTTGGAAGGAGCGGAGTCATCACAAATACTAAAGTTCTGGGGAAGAATGGGTATTAGATCTCTAAGCCAGGTATATGAGAAGAACGAAATTAAACAGTTTGAACAGCTGAAAGGGGAGTTCTCCTTGTCCTCTGCATATATATTTAGATATTTACAGTTGAAAAATGTACTCCAGACTCAGAATAGGGGTAGATCTCTAGAATTTGGGGAATCACCGGTAAAAATAATTTTGGCAGGTGGGGATAGGTCAAGAAAAATTTCCAGGGTATATAACATATTATTACAAAAGAAACATGAGGATGGACTAAGGAGCTTAAAAATTAAATGGGAAGGATATCTGGGGGAAATAGATCAGGAAGAATGGGATTCCACCCTGGTATCACTCTCAAAAGCAACCAACTCTATTAAAACACAGCAGATACAATTATTTATTTTGCATAGGTCATACTTCTCCACTGGGAGACTTCTGAAATTTGGAGCCCTCAAGGAAGATGTGTGTCCTAAGTGTAATATAGCACCGGGCACGTTTTTTCATTTAATATGGAATTGTAGGGTTATACAGGAATTTTGGGTGGGAGTGATAGAGACCCTGGTGGATCTGGGAATTACAAAACAGGCGTTAACGCCGGGTGGTTGTTTATTGAATATGTTTAATGGAATAAGTATTGATAAATACACTAAATTATTTATAATTAATATGTGTTCCCTGGCCAAGGTCATTATAGCAAGGAAATGGTTGTCAAAAATAGGACCAGGGTGTGATGAGTGGAGAGCACTAGTTAATTACACGTTCAAGCATGAAAGGCACGTTTATAAGAGTAGGAAAAGTTTATGGAAATTTGATAAGATATGGCACAAGTGGATAAATTATACAGAAAACACAAATTAGTCACTAAAGAATAGAAAGAGTTGAAATTGGAAAAAGGGTGAGATGGGAACTGACCATTTCCTTAAGATAGTGCGAGTTATATAGAAGGGAGTTGGAGTATTCTGGGGGTGAGATACCCATACAGATAAGGGGGAAGAACTTTGGATATTTCCGTGTTTATCCGATAGATATTAAGAATTAGGACCTGTATTGTTGTTCGTTGAGCATACAGAAATAATAGAGTATTTTTGATGAGGCACGGCCAAATTGGTGCCCAGGAGGACGGGCAAAACTATATATGTAAGGGCTGATGCGGACCTCATGGTTTTAAGTATATGCTCATGTCGTACTCGTAAAGTATGTTATTGTCTTACTTGTATAGTATGTCTTGTATATGTTGGGTATTGTAGGTATGTGTCTTTTATGTATATATGTATATGTATTTTGTATTATGTACTTTTGTATATGCAAATAAAAACTAAATTAAAAAAAAAAGAATGTCATCATACAGCAAAACAATGCTCTACTGATGGTTGTGAGGAGGGAGAAATCTGGTTTAACCCAGAATTTCAAAATATTAGGGTTTTAAATAAAGGATAGATGAAAATGAGGTGGAAAGTTAGGAATGGGATCATGCAGCAAAACATAATGCTCTACTGATAGTCATGGGGAGGCAGAAACCTGGTTTAACCCAGAATTTCAAAATAGTAGGGTTTTAAATAAAATATAGATGAAAAGGAGGTGGAACGTTAGGAATGGGATCATACAGCAAAACATAATGCTCTACTGATGGTTGTGGGGAGGCGGAAATCTGGTTTAAACCAGAATTTCAAATGATTAGGGATTTTAATTAAAGGATAGATGAAAATGAGGTGGAATGTTAGGAATGGGAACCATACAGCATAATGCAATGTCAAACGCCACCATACGACACAACATAATGCTCTACTGATGGTTGTGGGGAGGCAGAAATCTGGTTTAACCCAGAATTTCTAAATATTAGGGAATTAAATAAAGGGTAGATGAAATGAGGTGGAACTTAGGAACAGGATCATACAGCAAAACATAATGCTCTACTGATGGTTGTGGGGAGGCGGAAATCTGGTTTAACCCAGAATTTCAAATGATTAGGGATTTTAATAAAGGATAGATGAAAATGAGGTGGAACGTTAGGAATGGGATCATACAGCAAAATAATGCTCTACTGATTGTTGTGGGGAGGGAGAAATCTGGTTTAACCCAGAATTTCAAAACATTAGGGTTTTAAATAAAGGATAGATGAAAATGAGGTGGAACGTTAGGAATGGGATCATGCAGCAAAACATAATGCTCTACTGATAGTCATGGGGAGGCAGAAACCTGGTTTAACCCAGAATTGCAAAATATTAGGGTTTTAAATAAAATATAGATGAAAAGGAGGTGGAACATTAGGAATGGGATCATACAGCAAAACATAATGCTCTACTGATGGTTGTGGGTAGGCAGAAATCTGGTGTAACCCAGAATTTCAAATGATTAGGGATTTTAATTAAAGGATAGATTAAAATGAGGTGGAACGTTAGGAATGGGAACCATACAGCATAATGCAATGTCGCACGGCACCATACGACACAACATAATGCTCTACTGATGGTTGTGGGGAGGCAGAAATCTGGTTTAACCCAGAATTTCTAAATATTAGGGAATTAAATAAAGGGTAGATGAAATGAGGTGGAACTTAGGAACAGGATCATACAGCAAAACATAATGCTCTACTGATAGTCATGGGGAGGCAGAAACCTGGTTTAACCCAGAATTTCAAAATAGTAGGGTTTTAAATAAAATATAGATGAAAAGGAGGTGGAACGTTAGGAATGGGATCATACAGCAAAACATAATGCTCTACTGATGGTTGTGGGGAGGCGGAAATCTGGTTTAAACCAGAATTTCAAATGATTAGGGATTTTAATTAAAGGATAGATGAAAATGAGGTGGAATGTTAGGAATGGGAACCATACAGCATAATGCAATGTCAAACGCCACCATACGACACAACATAATGCTCTACTGATGGTTGTGGGGAGGCAGAAATCTGGTTTAACCCAGAATTTCTAAATATTAGGGAATTAAATAAAGGGTAGATGAAATGAGGTGGAACTTAGGAACAGGATCATACAGCAAAACATAATGCTCTACTGATGGTTGTGGGGAGGCGGAAATCTGGTTTAACCCAGAATTTCAAATGATTAGGGATTTTAATAAAGGATAGATGAAAATGAGGTGGAACGTTAGGAATGGGATCATACAGCAAAATAATGCTCTACTGATTGTTGTGGGGAGGGAGAAATCTGGTTTAACCCAGAATTTCAAAACATTAGGGTTTTAAATAAAGGATAGATGAAAATGAGGTGGAACGTTAGGAATGGGATCATGCAGCAAAACATAATGCTCTACTGATAGTCATGGGGAGGCAGAAACCTGGTTTAACCCAGAATTGCAAAATATTAGGGTTTTAAATAAAATATAGATGAAAAGGAGGTGGAACATTAGGAATGGGATCATACAGCAAAACATAATGCTCTACTGATGGTTGTGGGTAGGCAGAAATCTGGTGTAACCCAGAATTTCAAATGATTAGGGATTTTAATTAAAGGATAGATTAAAATGAGGTGGAACGTTAGGAATGGGAACCATACAGCATAATGCAATGTCGCACGGCACCATACGACACAACATAATGCTCTACTGATGGTTGTGGGGAGGCAGAAATCTGGTTTAACCCAGAATTTCTAAATATTAGGGAATTAAATAAAGGGTAGATGAAATGAGGTGGAACTTAGGAACAGGATCATACAGCAAAACATAATGCTCTACTGATGGTTGTGGGGAGGCGGAAATCTGGTTTAACCCAGAATTTCAAATGATTAGGGATTTTAATAAAGGATAGATGAAAATGAGGTGGAACGTTAGGAATGGGATCATACAGCAAAATAATGCTCTACTGATTGTTGTGGGGAGGGAGAAATCTGGTTTAACACAGAATTTCAAAACATTAGGGTTTTAAATAAAGGATAGATGAAAATGAGGTGGAACGTTAGGCATGGGATCATGCAGCAAAACATAATGCTCTACTGATAGTCATGGGGAGGCAGAAACCTGGTTTAACCCAGAATTGCAAAATATTAGGGTTTTAAATAAAGGATAGATGAAAATGAGGTGGAACGTTAGGAATGGGATCATGCAGCAAAACATAATGCTCTACTGATAGTCATGGGGAGGCAGAAACCTGGTTTAACCCAGAATTGCAAAATATTAGGGTTTTAAATAAAATATAGATGAAAAGGAGGTGGAACATTAGGAATGGGATCATACAGCAAAACATAATGCTCTACTGATGGTTGTGGGTAGGCAGAAATCTGGTGTAACCCAGAATTTCAAATGATTAGGGATTTTAATTAAAGGATAGATGAAAATGAGGTGGAACGTTAGGAATGGGAACCATACAGCATAATGCAATCTCGCACGGCACCATACGACACAACATAATGCTCTACTGATGGTTGTGGGGAGGCAGAAATCTGGTTTAACCCAGAATTTCTAAATATTAGGGAATTAAATAAAGGGTAGATGAAATGAGGTGGAACTTAGGAACAGGATCATACAGCAAAACATAATGCTCTACTGATGGTTGTGGGGAGGCGGAAATCTGGTTTAACCCAGAATTTCAAATGATTAGGGATTTTAATAAAGGATAGATGAAAATGAGGTGGAACGTTAGGAATGGGATCATACAGCAAAATAATGCTCTACTGATTGTTGTGGGGAGGGAGAAATCTGGTTTAACACAGAATTTCAAAACATTAGGGTTTTAAATAAAGGACAGATGAAAATGAGGTGGAACGTTAGGCATGGGATCATGCAGCAAAACATAATGCTCTACTGATAGTCATGGGGAGGCAGAAACCTGGTTTAACCCAGAATTGCAAAATATTAGGGTTTTAAATAAAGGATAGATGAAAATGAGGTGGAACGTTAGGAATGGGATCATGCAGCAAAACATAATGCTCTACTGATAGTCATGGGGAGGCAGAAACCTGGTTTAACCCAGAATTGCAAAATATTAGGGTTTTAAATAAAATATAGATGAAAAGGAGGTGGAACATTAGGAATGGGATCATACAGCAAAACATAATGCTCTACTGATGGTTGTGGGTAGGCAGAAATCTGGTTTAACCCAGAATTTCAAATGATTAGGGATTTTAATTAAAGGATAGATGAAAATGAGGTGGAACGTTAGGAATGGGAACCATACAGCATAATGCAATGTCGCACGGCACCATACGACACAACATAATGCTCTACTGATGGTTGTGGGGAGGCAGAAATCTGGTTTAACCCAGAATTTCAAATGATTAGGGATTTTAATTAAATGATAGATGAAAATGAGGTGGAACGTTAGGAATGGGATCATATAGCAAACAATAATGCTCTACTTATGGTCGTGGGGAGGCAGAAATCTGGTTTAACCCAGAATTTCAAATGATTAGGGATTTTAATTAAATGATAGATGAAAATGAGGTGGAACGTTAGGAAAGGGAACCATACAGCATAATGCAATGTCACACGGCACCATACGACACAACATAATGCTCTACTGATGGTTGTGGGGAGGCAGAAATCTGGTTTAACCCAGAATTTCAAAATATTAGGGAAGTAAATAAAGGATAGATGAAAATAAGTTGGAACATTAGGAATGGAACTATACAGCATAATGCAATGTCGCACGGCACCATAGGGCAAAACATAATGCTCTACTGATGGTTGTGGGGAGGCGGAAACCTGGTTTAACCCAGAATTTCAAATGATTAGGGATTTAATTAAAGATAGATGAAAAGGAGGTGGAACGTTAAGAATGTGATCATACAGCAAAACAATGCTCCACTGATGGTTGTGAGGAGGGAGAAATCTGGTTTAACCCAGAATTTCAAATGATTAGGAATTTTAATTAAAGGATAGATGAAAATGAGGTGGAACGTTAGGAATGGGAACCATACAGCATAATGCAATGTCGCACGGCACCATACGATACAACATAATGCTCTACTGATGGATGTGGGGAGGCGGAAATCTGGTTTAACCCAGAATTTCAAATGATTAGGGATTTAATTAAAGATAGATGAAAAGGAGGTGTAACGTTAAGAATGTCATCATACAGCAAAACAATGCTCTACTGATGGTTGTGAGGAGGGAGAAATCTGGTTTAACCCAGAATTTCAAAATATTAGGGTTTTAAATAAAGGATAGATGAAAATGAGGTGGAAAGTTAGGAATGGGATCATGCAGCAAAATATAATGCTCTACTGATAGTCATGGGGAGGCAGAAACCTGGTTTAACCCAGAATTTCAAAATAGTAGGGTTTTAAATAAAATATAGATGAAAAGGAGGTGGAACGTTAGGAATGGGATCTTACAGCAAAACATAATGCTCTACTGATGGTTGTGGGGAGGCGGAAATCTGGTTTAAACCAGAATTTCAAATGATTAGGGATTTTAATTAAAGGATAGATGAAAATGAGGGGGAACGTTAGGAATGGGAACCATACAGCATTATTGCAATGTCGCACGGCACCATACGGCACAACATAATGCTCTACTGATGGTTGTGGGGAGGCGGAAACCTGGTTTAACCCAGAATTTCAAATGATTAGGGATTTTAATTAAAGGATAGATGAAAATGAGGGGGAACGTTAGGAATGGGATCATGCAGCAAAACATAATGCTCTACTGATAGTCATGGGGAGGCAGAAACCTGGTTTAACCCAGAATTGCAAAATATTAGGGTTTTAAATAAAATATAGATGAAAAGAGGGTGGAACATTAGGAATGGGATCATACAGCAAAACATAATGCTCTACTGATGGTTGTGGGTAGGCAGAAATCTGGTTTAACCCAGAATTTCAAATGATTAGGGATTTTAATTAAAGGATAGATGAAAATGAGGTGGAACGTTAGGAATGGGAACCATACAGCATAATGCAATGTCGCACGGCACCATACGACACAACATAATGCTCTACTGATGGTTGTGGGGAGGCAGAAATCTGGTTTAACCCAGAATTTCAAATGATTAGGGATTTTAATTAAATGATAGATGAAAATGAGGTGGAACGTTAGGAATGGGATCATATAGCAAACAATAATGCTCTACTTATGGTCGTGGGGAGGCAGAAATCTGGTTTAACCCAGAATTTCAAATGATTAGGGATTTAATTAAAGATAGATGAAAAGGAGGTGTAACGTTAAGAATGTGATCATACAGCAAAACAATGCTCTACTGATGGTTGTGAGTAGGGAGAAATCTGGTTTAACCCAGAATTTCAAATGATTAGGAATTTTAATTAAAGGATAGATGAAAATGAGGTGGAACGTTAGGAATGGGAACCATACAGCATAATGCAATGTCGCACGGCACCATACGACACAACATAATGCTCTACTGATGGTTGTGGGGAGGCGGAAATCTGGTTTAACCCAGAATTTCAAATGATTAGGGATTTAATTAAAGATAGATGAAAAGGAGGTGTAACGTTAAGAATGTCATCATACAGCAAAACAATGCTCTACTGATGGTTGTGAGGAGGGAGAAATCTGGTTTAACCCAGAATTTCAAAATATTAGGGTTTTAAATAAAGGATAGATGAAAATGAGGTGGAAAGTTAGGAATGGGATCATGCAGCAAAACATAATGCTCTACTGATAGTCATGGGGAGGCAGAAACCTGGTTTAACCCAGAATTTCAAAATAGTAGGGTTTTAAATAAAATATAGATGAAAAGGAGGTGGAACGTTAGGACTGGGATCATACAGCAAAACATAATGCTCTACTGATGGTTGTGGGGAGGCGGAAATCTGGTTTAAACCAGAATTTCAAATGATTAGGGATTTTAATTAAAGGATAGATGAAAATGAGGTGCAATGTTAGGAATGGGAACCATACAGCATAATGCAATGTCAAACGCCACCATACGACACAACATAATGCTCTACTGATGGTTGTGGGGAGGCAGAAATCTGGTTTAACCCAGAATTTCTAAATATTAGGGAATTAAATAAAGGGTAGATGAAATGAGGTGGAACTTAGGAACAGGATCATACAGCAAAACATAATGCTCTACTGATGGTTGTGGGGAGGCGGAAATCTGGTTTAACCCAGAATGTCAAATGATTAGGGATTTTAATAAAGGATAGATGAAAATGAGGTGGAACGTTAGGAATGGGATCATACAGCAAAATAATGCTCTACTGATTGTTGTGGGGAGGGAGAAATCTGGTTTAACCCAGAATTTCAAAACATTAGGGTTTTAAATAAAGGATAGATGAAAATGAGGTGGACTGTTAGGAATGGGATCATGCAGCAAAACATAATGCTCTACTGATAGTCATGGGGAGGCAGAAACCTGGTTTAACCCAGAATTGCAAAATATTAGGGTTTTAAATAAAATATAGATGAAAAGGAGGTGGAACATTAGGAATGGGATCATACAGCAAAACATAATGCTCTACTGATGGTTGTGGGTAGGCAGAAATCTGGTGTAACCCAGAATTTCAAATGATTAGGGATTTTAATTAAAGGATAGATGAAAATGAGGTGGAACGTTAGGAATGGGAACCATACAGCATAATGCAATGTCGCACGGCACCATACGACACAACATAATGCTCTACTGATGGTTGTGGGGAGGCAGAAATCTGGTTTAACCCAGAATTTCTAAATATTAGGGAATTAAATAAAGGGTAGATGAAATGAGGTGGAACTTAGGAACAGGATCATACAGCAAAACATAATGCTCTACTGATGGTTGTGGGGAGGCGGAAATCTGGTTTAACCCAGAATTTCAAATGATTAGGGATTTTAATAAAGGATAGATGAAAATGAGGTGGAACGTTAGGAATGGGATCATACAGCAAAATAATGCTCTACTGATTGTTGTGGGGAGGGAGAAATCTGGTTTAACACAGAATTTCAAAACATTAGGGTTTTAAATAAAGGATAGATGAAAATGAGGTGGAACGTTAGGCATGGGATCATGCAGCAAAACATAATGCTCTACTGATAGTCATGGGGAGGCAGAAACCTGGTTTAACCCAGAATTTCAAAATATTAGGGTTTTAAATAAAGGATAGATGAAAATGAGGTGGAAAGTTAGGAATGGGATCATGCAGCAAAACATAATGCTCTACTGATTGTCATGGAGAGGCAGAAACCTGGTTTAACCCAGAATTTCAAAATAGTAGGGTTTTAAATAAAATATAGATGAAAAGGAGGTGGAACGTTAGGAATGGGATCATACAGCAAAACATAATGCTCTACTGATGGTTGTGGGGAGGCGGAAATCTGGTTTAAACCAGAATTTCAAATGATTAGGGATTTTAATTAAAGGATAGATGAAAATGAGGGGGAACGTTAGGAATGGGAACCATACAGCATTATTGCAATGTCGCACGGCACCATACGGCACAACATAATGCTCTACTGATGGTTGTGGGGAGGCGGAAACCTGGTTTAACCCAGAATTTCAAATGATTAGGGATTTTAATTAAAGGATAGATGAAAATGAGGGGGAACGTTAGGAATGGGATCATGCAGCAAAACATAATGCTCTACTGATAGTCATGGGGAGGCAGAAACCTGGTTTAACCCAGAATTGCAAAATATTAGGGTTTTAAATAAAATATAGATGAAAAGGAGGTGGAACATTAGGAATGGGATCATACAGCAAAACATAATGCTCTACTGATGGTTGTGGGTAGGCAGAAATCTGGTTTAACCCAGAATTTCAAATGATTAGGGATTTTAATTAAAGGATAGATGAAAATGAGGTGGAACGTTAGGAATGGGAACCATACAGCATAATGCAATGTCGCACGGCACCATACGACACAACATAATGCTCAACTGATGGTTGTGGGGAGGCAGAAATCTGGTTTAACCCAGAATTTCAAATGATTAGGGATTTTAATTAAATGATAGATGAAAATGAGGTGGAACGTTAGGAATGGGATCATATAGCAAACAATAATGCTCTACTTATGGTCGTGGGGAGGCAGAAATCTGGTTTAACCCAGAATTTCAAATGATTAGGGATTTTAATTAAATGATAGATGAAAATGAGGTGGAACGTTAGGAATGGGAACTATACAGCATAATGCAATGTCACACGGCACCATACGACACAACATAATGCTCTACTGATGGTTGTGGGGAGGCAGAAATCTGGTTTAACCAAGAATTTCAAAATATTAGGGAATTAAATAAAGGATAGATGAAAATAAGTTGGAACATTAGGAATGGAACAATACAGCATAATGCAATGTCGCACGGCACCATAGGGCAAAACATAATGCTCTACTGATGGTTGAGGGGAGGCGGAAACCTGGTTTAACCCAGAATTTCAAATGATTAGGGATTTAATTAAAGATAGATGAAAAGGAGGTGTAACGTTAAGAATGTGATCATACAGCAAAACAATGCTCTACTGATGGTTGTGAGGAGGGAGAAATCTGGTTTAACCCAGAATTTCAAATGATTAGGAATTTTAATTAAAGGACAGATGAAAATGAGGTGGAACGTTAGGAATGGGAACCATACAGCATAATGCAATGTCGCACGGCACCATACGACACAACATAATGCTCTACTGATGGTTGTGGGGAGGCGGAAATCTGGTTTAACCCAGAATTTCAAATGATTAGGGATTTAATTAAAGATAGATGAAAAGGAGGTGTAACGTTAAGAATGTCATCATACAGCAAAACAATGCTCTACTGATGGTTGTGAGGAGGGAGAAATCTGGTTTAACCCAGAATTTCAAAATATTAGGGTTTTAAATAAAGGATAGATGAAAATGAGGTGGAAAGTTAGGAATGGGATCATGCAGCAAAACATAATGCTCTACTGATAGTCATGGGGAGGCAGAAACCTGGTTTAACCCAGAATTTCAAAATAGTAGGGTTTTAAATAAAATATAGATGAAAAGGAGGTGGAAGGTTAGGAATGGGATCATACAGCAAAACATAATGCTCTACTGATGGTTGTGGGGAGGCGGAAATCTGTTTTAAACCAGAATTTCAAATGATTAGGGATTTTAATTAAAGGATAGATGAAAATGAGGTGGAATGTTAGGAATGGGAACCATACTTCATAATGCAATGTCAAACGCCACCATACGACACAACATAATGCTCTACTGATGGTTGTGGGGAGGCAGAAATCTGGTTTAACCCAGAATTTCTAAATATTAGGGAATTAAATAAAGGGTAGATGAAATGAGGTGGAACTTAGGAACAGGATCATACAGCAAAACATAATGCTCTACTGATGGTTGTGGGGAGGCGGAAATCTGGTTTAACCCAGAATTTCAAATGATTAGGGATTTTAATAAAGGATAGATGAAAATGAGGTGGAACGTTAGGAATGGGATCATACAGCAAAATAATGCTCTACTGATTGTTGTGGGGAGGGAGAAATCTGGTTTAACCCAGAATTTCAAAACATTAGGGTTTTAAATAAAGGATAGATGAAAATGAGGTGGAACGTTAGGAATGGGATCATGCAGCAAAACATAATGCTCTACTGATAGTCATGGGGAGGCAGAAACCTGGTTTAACCCAGAATTGCAAAATATTAGGGTTTTAAATAAAATATAGATGAAAAGGAGGTGGAACATTAGGAATGGGATCATACAGCAAAACATAATGCTCTACTGATGGTTGTGGGTAGGCAGAAATCTGGTGTAACCCAGAATTTCAAATGATTAGGGATTTTAATTAAAGGATAGATGAAAATGAGGTGGAACGTTAGGAATGGGAACCATACAGCATAATGCAATGTCGCACGGCACCATACGACACAACATAATGCTCTACTGATGGTTGTGGGGAGGCAGAAATCTGGTTTAACCCAGAATTTCTAAATATTAGGGAATTAAATAAAGGGTAGATGAAATGAGGTGGAACTTAGGAACAGGATCATACAGCAAAACATAATGCTCTACTGATGGTTGTGGGGAGGCGGAAATCTGGTTTAACCCAGAATTTCAAATGATTAGGGATTTTAATAAAGGATAGATGAAAATGAGGTGGAACGTTAGGAATGGGATCATACAGCAAAATAATGCTCTACTGATTGTTGTGGGGAGGGAGAAATCTGGTTTAACACAGAATTTCAAAACATTAGGGTTTTAAATAAAGGATAGATGAAAATGAGGTGGAACGTTAGGCATGGGATCATGCAGCAAAACATAATGCTCTACTGATAGTCATGGGGAGGCAGAAACCTGGTTTAACCCAGAATTGCAAAATATTAGGGTTTTAAATAAAGGATAGATGAAAATGAGGTGGAACGTTAGGAATGGGATCATGCAGCAAAACATAATGCTCTACTGATAGTCATGGGGAGGCGGAAACCTGGTTTAACCCAGAATTTCAATATAGTAGGGTTTTAAATAAAATATAGATGAAATTGAGGTGGAACGTTAGGAATGGGATCATACAGCAAAACATAAAGCTCTACTGATAGTCGTGGGGAGGCAGAATTCTGGTTTAACCCAGAATTTCAAAATATTAGTGATTTAAATAAAGGATAGATGAAAATGAGGTGGAACATTAGGAATGGAACCATACAGCATAATGCAATGTCGCACGGCACCATACGGCAAAACATAATGCTCTACTGATGGTTGTGGGGAGGCAGAAACCTGGTTTAACCCAGAATTTCAAGTGATTAGGGATTTAATTAAAGATAGATGAAAAGGAGGTGTAACGTTAAGAATGTGATCATACAGCAAAACAATGCTCTACTGATGGTTGTGAGGAGGGAGAAATCTGGTTTAACCCAGAATTTCAAAATATTAGGGTTTTAAATAAAGGATAGATGAAAATGAGGTGGAACGTTAGGAATGGGATCATGCAGCAAAACATAATGCTCTACTGATAGTCATGGGGAGGCGGAAACCTGGTTTAACCCAGAATTTCAATATAGTAGGGTTTTAAATAAAATATAGATGAAATTGAGGTGGAACGTTAGAAATGGGATCATACAGCAAAACATAAAGCTCTACTGATAGTCGTGGGGAGGCAGAAATCTGGTGTAACCCAGAATTTCAAAATATTAGTGATTTAAATAAAGGATAGATGAAAATGAGGTGGAACATTAGGAATGGAACCATACTTCATAATGCAATGTCAAACGCCACCATACGACACAACATAATGCTCTACTGATGGTTGTGGGGAGGCAGAAATCTGGTTTAACCCAGAATTTCTAAATATTAGGGAATTAAATAAAGGGTAGATGAAATGAGGTGGAACTTAGGAACAGGATCATACAGCAAAACATAAAGCTCTACTGATGGTTGTGGGGAGGCGGAAATCTGGTTTAACCCAGAATTTCAAATGATTAGGGATTTTAATAAAGGATAGATGAAAATGAGGTGGAACGTTAGGAATGGGATCATACAGCAAAATAATGCTCTACTGATTGTTGTGGGGAGGGAGAAATCTGGTTTAACACAGAATTTCAAAACATTAGGGTTTTAAATAAAGGATAGATGAAAATGAGGTGGAACGTTAGGCATGGGATCATGCAGCAAAACATAATGCTCTACTGATAGTCATGGGGAGGCAGAAACCTGGTTTAACCCAGAATTGCAAAATATTAGGGTTTTAAATAAAGGATAGATGAAAATGAGGTGGAACGTTAGGAATGGGATCATGCAGCAAAACATAATGCTCTACTGATAGTCATGGGAAGGCGGAAACCTGGTTTAACCCAGAATTTCAATATAGTAGGGTTTTAAATAAAATATAGATGAAATTGAGGTGGAACGTTAGGAATGGGATCATACAGCAAAACATAAAGCTCTACTGATGGTTGTGGGGAGGCAGAAACCTGGTTTAACCCAGAATTTCAAGTGATTAGGGATTTAATTAAAGATAGATGAAAAGGAGGTGTAACGTTAAGAATGTGATCATACAGCAAAACAATGCTCTACTGATGGTTGTGAGGAGGGAGAAATCTGATTTAACCCAGAATTTCAAAATATTAGGGTTTTAAATAAAGGATAGATGAAAATGAGGTGGAACGTTAGGAATGGGATCATGCAGCAAAACATAATGCTCTACTGATAGTCATGGGGAGGCGGAAACCTGGTTTAACCCAGAATTTCAATATAGTAGGGTTTTAAATAAAATATAGATGAAATTGAGGTGGAACGTTAGAAATGGGATCATACAGCAAAACATAAAGCTCTACTGATAGTCGTGGGGAGGCAGAAATCTGGTGTAACCCAGAATTTCAAAATATTAGTGATTTAAATAAAGGATAGATGAAAATGAGGTGGAACATTAGGAATGGAACCATACAGCATAATGCAATGTCGCACGGCACCATACGGCAAAACATAATGCTCTACTGATGGTTGTGGGGAGGCAGAAACCTGGTTTAACCCAGAATTTCAAGTGATTAGGGATTTAATTAAAGATAGATGAAAAGGAGGTGTAACGTTAAGAATGTGATCATACAGCAAAACAATGCTCTACTGATGGTTGTGAGGAGGGAGAAATCTGGTTTAACCCAGAATTTCAAAATATTAGGGTTTTAAATAAAGGATAGATGAAAATGAGGTGGAACGTTAGGAATGGGATCATGCAGCAAAACATAATGCTCTACTGATCGTCACGGGGAGGCAGAAACCTGGTTTAACCCAGAATTTTAATATAGTAGGGTTTTAAATAAAATATAGATGAAATTGAGGTGGAACGTTAGAAATGGGATCATACAGCAAAACATAATGCTCTACTGATGGTCGTGGGGAGGCAGAAATCTGGTTTAAACCAGAATTTCAAAATATTAGGGTTATAATAAAGGATAGATGAAAATGAGGTGGAACGTTAGGAATGGGATCATACAGCAAAATAATGCTCTACTGATTGTTGTGGGGAGGGAGAAATCTGGTTTAACCCAGAATTTCAAAACATTAGGGTTTTAAATAAAGGATAGATGAAAATGAAGTGAAACGTTAGGAATGGGATCATGCAGCAAAACATAATGCTCTACTGATAGTCATGGGGAGGCGGAAACCTGGTTTAACCTAGAATTTCAATATAGTAGGGTTATAAATAAAATATAGATGAAAAGGAGGTGGAACGTTAGGAATGGGATCATACAGCAAAACATAATGCTCTACTGATGGTTGTGGGGAGGCGGAAATCTGGTTTAAACCAGAATTTCAAATGATTAGGGATTTTAATTAAAGGATAGATGAAAATGAGGGGGAACGTTAGGAATGGGAACCATACAGCATTATTGCAATGTCGCACGGCACCATATGGCACAACATAATGCTCTACTGATGGTTGTGGGGAGGCGGAAACCTGGTTTAACCCAGAATTTCAAATGATTAGGGATTTTAATTAAAGGATAGATGAAAATGAGGGGGAACGTTAGGAATGGGATCATGCAGCAAAACATAATGCTCTACTGATAGTCATGGGGACGCAGAAACCTGGTTTAACCCAGAATTGCAAAATATTAGGGTTTTAAATAAAATATAGATGAAAAGGAGGTGGAACATTAGGAATGGGATCATACAGCAAAACATAATGCTCTACTGATGGTTGTGGGTAGGCAGAAATCTGGTTTAACCCAGAATTTCAAATGATTAGGGATTTTAATTAAAGGATAGATGAAAATGAGGTGGAACGTTAGGAATGGGAACCATACAGCATAATGCAATGTCGCACGGCACCATACGACACAACATAATGCTCTACTGATGGTTGTGGGGAGGCAGAAATCTGGTTTAACCCAGAATTTCAAATGATTAGGGATTTTAATTAAATGATAGATGAAAATGAGGTGGAACGTTAGGAATGGGATCATATAGCAAACAATAATGCTCTACTTATGGTCGTGGGGAGGCAGAAATCTGGTTTAACCCAGAATTTCAAATGATTAGGGATTTTAATTAAATGATAGATGAAAATGAGGTGGAACGTTAGGAATGGGAACTATACAGCATAATGCAATGTCACACGGCACCATACGACACAACATAATGCTCTACTGATGGTTGTGGGGAGGCAGAAATCTGGTTTAACCAAGAATTTCAAAATATTAGGGAATTAAATAAAGGATAGATGAAAATAAGTTGGAACATTAGGAATGGAACAATACAGCATAATGCAATGTCGCACGGCACCATAGGGCAAAACATAATGCTCTACTGATGGTTGTGGGGAGGCGGAAACCTGGTTTAACCCAGAATTTCAAATGATTAGGGATTTAATTAAAGATAGATGAAAAGGAGGTGTAACGTTAAGAATGTGATCATACAGCAAAACAATGCTCTACTGATGGTTGTAAGGAGGGAGAAATCTGGTTTAACCCAGAATTTCAAATGATTAGGAATTTTAATTAAAGGACAGATGAAAATGAGGTGGAACGTTAGGAATGGGAACCATACAGCATAATGCAATGTCGCACGGCACCATACGACACAACATAATGCTCTACTGATGGTTGTGGGGAGGCGGAAATCTGGTTTAACCCAGAATTTCAAATGATTAGGGATTTAATTAAAGATAGATGAAAAGGAGGTGTAACGTTAAGAATGTCATCATACAGCAAAACAATGCTCTACTGATGGTTGTGAGGAGGGAGAAATTTGGTTTAACCCAGAATTTCAAAATATTAGGGTTTTAAATAAAGGATAGATGAAAATGAGGTGGAAAGTTAGGAATGGGATCATGCAGCAAAACATAATGCTCTACTGATAGTCATGGGGAGGCAGAAACCTGGTTTAACCCAGAATTTCAAAATAGTAGGGTTTTAAATAAAATATAGATGAAAAGGAGGTGGAACGTTAGGAATGGGATCATACAGCAAAACATAATGCTCTACTGATGGTTGTGGGGAGGCGGAAATCTGTTTTAAACCAGAATTTCAAATGATTAGGGATTTTAATTAAAGGATAGATGAAAATGAGGTGGAATGTTAGGAATGGGAACCATACTTCATAATGCAATGTCAAACGCCACCATACGACACAACATAATGCTCTACTGATGGTTGTGGGGAGGCAGAAATCTGGTTTAACCCAGAATTTCTAAATATTAGGGAATTAAATAAAGGGTAGATGAAATGAGGTGGAACTTAGGAACAGGATCATACAGCAAAACATAATGCTCTACTGATGGTTGTGGGGAGGCGGAAATCTGGTTTAACCCAGAATTTCAAATGATTAGGGATTTTAATAAAGGATAGATGAAAATGAGGTGGAACGTTAGGAATGGGATCATACAGCAAAATAATGCTCTACTGATTGTTGTGGGGAGGGAGAAATCTGGTTTAACCCAGAATTTCAAAACATTAGGGTTTTAAATAAAGGATAGATGAAAATGAGGTGGAACGTTAGGAATGGGATCATGCAGCAAAACATAATGCTCTACTGATAGTCATGGGGAGGCAGAAACCTGGTTTAACCCAGAATTGCAAAATATTAGGGTTTTAAATAAAATATAGATGAAAAGGAGGTGGAACATTAGGAATGGGATCATACAGCAAAACATAATGCTCTACTGATGGTTGTGGGTAGGCAGAAATCTGGTGTAACCCAGAATTTCAAATGATTAGGGATTTTAATTAAAGGATAGATGAAAATGAGGTGGAACGTTAGGAATGGGAACCATACAGCATAATGCAATGTCGCACGGCACCATACGACACAACATAATGCTCTACTGATGGTTGTGGGGAGGCAGAAATCTGGTTTAACCCAGAATTTCTAAATATTAGGGAATTAAATAAAGGGTAGATGAAATGAGGTGGAACTTAGGAACAGGATCATACAGCAAAACATAATGCTCTACTGATGGTTGTGGGGAGGCGGAAATCTGGTTTAACCCAGAATTTCAAATGATTAGGGATTTTAATAAAGGATAGATGAAAATGAGGTGGAACGTTAGGAATGGGATCATACAGCAAAATAATGCTCTACTGATTGTTGTGGGGAGGGAGAAATCTGGTTTAACACAGAATTTCAAAACATTAGGGTTTTAAATAAAGGATAGATGAAAATGGGGTGGAACGTTAGGCATGGGATCATGCAGCAAAACATAATGCTCTACTGATAGTCATGGGGAGGCAGAAACCTGGTTTAACCCAGAATTGCAAAATATTAGGGTTTTAAATAAAGGATAGATGAAAATGAGGTGGAACGTTAGGAATGGGATCATGCAGCAAAACATAATGCTCTACTGATAGTCATGGGGAGGCGGAAACCTGGTTTAACCCAGAATTTCAATATAGTAGGGTTTTAAATAAAATATAGATGAAATTGAGGTGGAACGTTAGGAATGGGATCATACAGCAAAACATAAAGCTCTACTGATAGTCGTGGGGAGGCAGAATTCTGGTTTAACCCAGAATTTCAAAATATTAGTGATTTAAATAAAGGATAGATGAAAATGAGGTGGAACATTAGGAATGGAACCATACAGCATAATGCAATGTCGCACGGCACCATACGGCAAAACATAATGCTCTACTGATGGTTGTGGGGAGGCAGAAACCTGGTTTAACCCAGAATTTCAAGTGATTAGGGATTTAATTAAAGATAGATGAAAAGGAGGTGTAACGTTAAGAATGTGATCATACAGCAAAACAATGCTCTACTGATGGTTGTGAGGAGGGAGAAATCTGGTTTAACCCAGAATTTCAAAATATTAGGGTTTTAAATAAAGGATAGATGAAAATGAGGTGGAACGTTAGGAATGGGATCATGCAGCAAAACATAATGCTCTACTGATAGTCATGGGGAGGCGGAAACCTGGTTTAACCCAGAATTTCAATATAGTAGGGTTTTAAATAAAATATAGATGAAATTGAGGTGGAACGTTAGAAATGGGATCATACAGCAAAACATAAAGCTCTACTGATAGTCGTGGGGAGGCAGAAATCTGGTGTAACCCAGAATTTCAAAATATTAGTGATTTAAATAAAGGATAGATGAAAATGAGGTGGAACATTAGGAATGGAACCATACTTCATAATGCAATGTCAAACGCCACCATACGACACAACATAATGCTCTACTGATGGTTGTGGGGAGGCAGAAATCTGGTTTAACCCAGAATTTCTAAATATTAGGGAATTAAATAAAGGGTAGATGAAATGAGGTGGAACTTAGGAACAGGATCATACAGCAAAACATAATGCTCTACTGATGGTTGTGGGGAGGCGGAAATCTGGTTTAACCCAGAATTTCAAATGATTAGGGATTTTAATAAAGGATAGATGAAAATGAGGTGGAACGTTAGGAATGGGATCATACAGCAAAATAATGCTCTACTGATTGTTGTGGGGAGGGAGAAATCTGGTTTAACACAGAATTTCAAAACATTAGGGTTTTAAATAAAGGATAGATGAAAATGAGGTGGAACGTTAGGCATGGGATCATGCAGCAAAACATAATGCTCTACTGATAGTCATGGGGAGGCAGAAACCTGGTTTAACCCAGAATTGCAAAATATTAGGGTTTTAAATAAAGGATAGATGAAAATGAGGTGGAACGTTAGGAATGGGATCATGCAGCAAAACATAATGCTCTACTGATAGTCATGGGAAGGCGGAAACCTGGTTTAACCCAGAATTTCAATATAGTAGGGTTTTAAATAAAATATAGATGAAATTGAGGTGGAACGTTAGGAATGGGATCATACAGCAAAACATAAAGCTCTACTGATAGTCGTGGGGAGGCAGAATTCTGGTTTAACCCAGAATTTCAAAATATTAGTGATTTAAATAAAGGATAGATGAAAATGAGGTGGAACATTAGGAATGGAACCATACAGCATAATGCAATGTCGCACGGCACCATACGGCAAAACATAATGCTCTACTGATGGTTGTGGGGAGGCAGAAACCTGGTTTAACCCAGAATTTCAAGTGATTAGGGATTTAATTAAAGATAGATGAAAAGGAGGTGTAACGTTAAGAATGTGATCATACAGCAAAACAATGCTCTACTGATGGTTGTGAGGAGGGAGAAATCTGGTTTAACCCAGAATTTCAAAATATTAGGGTTTTAAATAAAGGATAGATGAAAATGAGGTGGAACGTTAGGAATGGGATCATGCAGCAAAACATAATGCTCTACTGATAGTCACGGGGAGGCAGAAACCTGGTTTAACCCAGAATTTTAATATAGTAGGGTTTTAAATAAAATATAGATGAAATTGAGGTGGAACGTTAGAAATGGGATCATACAGCAAAACATAATGCTCTACTGATGGTCGTGGGGAGGCAGAAATCTGGTTTAACCCAGAATTTCAAAATATTAGGGTTATAATAAAGGATAGATGAAAATGAGGTGGAACGTTAGGAATGGGATCATACAGCAAAATAATGCTCTACTGATTGTTGTGGGGAGGGAGAAATCTGGTTTAACCCAGAATTTCAAAACATTAGGGTTTTAAATAAAGGATAGATGAAAATGAAGTGAAACGTTAGGAATGGGATCATGCAGCAAAACATAATGCTCTACTGATAGTCATAGGGAGGCGGAAACCTGGTTTAACCTAGAATTTCAATATAGTAGGGTTATAAATAAAATATAGATGAAAAGGAGGTGGAACGTTAGGAATGGGATCATACAGCAAAACATAATGCTCTATTGATGGTCGTGGGGAGGCAGAAATCTGGTTTAACCCAGCATTTCAAATGATTAGGGATTTTAATTAAATGATAGATGAAAATGAGGTTGAACGTTAGGAATGGGAACCATACAGCATAATGCAATGTCGCACGGCACCATACGACACAACACAATGCTCTACTGATGGTTGTGGGGAGGCAGAAATCTGGTTTAACCCAGAATTTCAAAATATTAGGTAATTAAATAAAGGATAGATGAAAATAAGTTGGAACATTAGGAATGGAACCATACAGCATAATGCAATGTCGCACGGCACCATAGGGCAAAACATAATGCTCTACTGATGGTTGTGGGGAGGCGGAAACCTGGTTTTACCCAGAATTTCAAATGATTAGGGATTTAATTAAAGATAGATGAAAAGGAGGTGTAATGTTAAGAATGGGATCATACAGCAAAACAATGCTCTACTGATAATTGTGAGGAGGGAGAAATCTGGTTTAACCCAGAATTTCAAAATATTAGGGTTTTAAATAAAGGATAGATGAAAATGAGGTGGAAAGTTAGGAATGGGATCAAGCAGCAAAACATAATGCTCTACTGATAGTCATGGGGAGGCAGAAACCTGGTTTAACCCAGAATTTCAAAATAGTAGGGTTTTAAATAAAATATAGATGAAAAGGAGGTGGAACATTAGGAATGGGATCATACAGCAAAACATAATGCTCTACTGATGGTTGTGGGGAGGCGGAAATCTGGTTTAACCCAGAATTTCAAATGATTAGGAATTTTAATTAAAGGAAAGATGAAAATGAGGTGGAACGTTAGGAATGGGAACCATACAGCATAATGCAATGTCGCACGGCACCATACGACACAACATAATGCTCTACTGATGGTTGTGGGGAGGCAGAAATCTGGTTTAACCTAGAATTTCAAAATATTAGGGAATTAAATAAAGGATAGATGAAAATAAGTTGGAACATTAGGAATGGAACTATACAGCATAATGCAATGTCGCACGGCACCATAGGGCAAAACATAATGCTCTACTGAAGGTTGTGGGGAGGCGGAAACCTGGTTTAACCCAGAATTTCAAATGATTAGGGATTTAATTAAAGATAGATGAAAAGGAGGTGTAACGTTAAGAATGTGATCATACAGCAAAACAATGCTCTACTGACGGTTGTGGGGAGGAGGAAATCTGGTTTAACCCAGAATTTCAAATGATTAGGAATTTTAATTAAAGGATAGATGAAAATGAGGTGGAACGTTAGGAATGGGAACCATACAGCATAATGCAATGTCGCACGGCACCATACGACACAACATAATGCTCTACTGATGGTTGTGGGGAGGCGGAAATCTGGTTTAACCCAGAATTTCAAGTGATTAGGGATTTAATTAAAGATAGATGAAAAGGAGGTGTAACGTTAAGAATGTGATCATACAGCAAAACAATGCTCTACTGACGGTTGTGAGGAGGGAGAAATCTGGTTTAACCCAGAATTTCAAAATATTAAGGTTTTTAATAAAGGATAGATGAAAATGAGGTGGAACGTTAGGAATGGGATCATGCAGCAAAACATAATGCTCTACTGATAGTCACGGGGAGGCGGAAACCTGGTTTAACCCAGAATTTCAATATAGTAGGGTTTTAAATAAAATATAGATGAAATTGAGGTGGAACGTTAGAAATGGGATCATACAGCAAAACATAATGCTCTACTGATGGTCGTGGGGAGGCAGAAATCTGGTTTAACCCAGAATTTCAAAATATTAGGGTTTTAAATAAAATATAGATGAAAAGGAGGTGGAACGTTAGGAATGGGATCATATAGCAAACAATAATGCTCTACTTATGGTCGTGGGGAGGCAGAAATCTGGTTTAACCCAGAATTTCAAATGATTAAGGATTTAATTAAAGATAGATGAAAAGGAGGTGTAACGTTAAGAATGTCATCATACAGCAAAACAATGCTCTACTGATGGTTGTGAGGAGGGAGAAATCTGGTTTAACCCAGAATTTCAAAATATTAGGGTTTTAAATAAAGGATAGATGAAAATGAGGTGGAAAGTTAGGAATGGGATCATGCAGCAAAACATAATGCTCTACTGATAGTCATGGGGAGGCAGAAACCTGGTTTAACCCAGAATTTCAAAATAGTAGGGTTTTAAATAAAATATAGATGAAAAGGAGGTGGAACGTTAGGAATGGGATCATACAGCAAAACATAATGCTCTACTGATGGTTGTGGGGAGGCGGAAACCTGGTTTAACCCAGAATTTCAAATGATTAGGGATTTAATTAAAGATAGATGAAAAGGAGGTGTAACGTTAAAAATGTGATCATACAGCAAAACAATGCTCTACTGATGGTTGTGAGGAGGGAGAAATCTGGTTTAACCCAGAATTTCAAAATATTAGGGTTTTAAATAAAGGATAGATGAAAATGAGGTGGAAAGTTAGGAATGGGATCATGCAGCAAAACATAATGCTCTACTGATTGTCATAGAGAGGCAGAAACCTGGTTTAACCCAGAATTTCAAAATAGTAGGGTTTTAAATAAAATATAGATGAAAAGGAGGTGGAACGTTAGGAATGGGATCATACAGCAAAACATAATGCTCTACTGATGGTTGTGGGGAGGCGGAAATCTATTTTAAAAAAGAATTTCAAATGATTAGGGATTTTAATTAAAGGATAGATGAAAATGAGGTGGAATGTTAGGAATGGGAACCATACTTCATAATGCAATGTCAAACGCCACCATACGACACAACATAATGCTCTACTGATGGTTGTGGGGAGGCAGAAATCTGGTTTAACCCAGAATTTCTAAATATTAGGGAATTAAATAAAGGGTAGATGAAATGAGGTGGAACTTAGGAAAAGGATCATACAGTAAAACATAATGCTCTACTGATGGTTGTGGGGAGGCGGAAATCTGGTTTAACCCAGAATTTCAAATGATTAGGGATTTTAATAAAGGATAGATGAAAATGAGGTGGAACGTTAGGAATGGGATCATACAGCAAAATAATGCTCTACTGATTGTTGTGGGGAGGGAGAAATCTGGTTTAACCCAGAATTTCAAAACATTAGGGTTTTAAATAAAGGATAGATGAAAATGAGGTGGAACGTTAGGAATGGGATCATGCAGCAAAACATAATGTTCTACTGATAGTCATGGGGAGGCAGAAACCTGGTTTAACCCAGAATTGCAAAATATTAGGGTTTTAAATAAAATATAGATGAAAAGGAGGTGGAACATTAGGAATGGGATCATACAGCAAAACATAATGCTCTACTGATGGTTGTGGGTAGGCAGAAATCTGGTGTAACCCAGAATTTCAAATGATTAGGGATTTTAATTAAAGGATAGATGAAAATGAGGTGGAACGTTAGGAATGGGAACCATACAGCATAATGCAATGTCGCACGGCACCATACGACACAACATAATGCTCTACTGATGGTTGTGGGGAGGCAGAAATCTGGTTTAACCCAGAATTTCTAAATATTAGGGATTTTAATAAAGGATAGATGAAAATGAGGTGGAACGTTAGGAATGGGATCATACAGCAAAATAATGCTCTACTGATTGTTGTGGGGAGGGAGAAATCTGGTTTAACACAGAATTTCAAAACATTAGGGTTTTAAATAAAGGATAGATGAAAATGAGGTGGAACGTTAGGCATGGGATCATGCAGCAAAACATAATGCTCTACTGATAGTCATGGGGAGGCAGAAACCTGGTTTAACCCAGAATTGCAAAATATTAGGGTTTTAAATAAAGGATAGATGAAAATGAGGTGGAACGTTAGGAATGGGATCATGCAGCAAAACATAATGCTCTACTGATAGTCATGGGGAGGCAGAAACCTGGTTTAACCCAGAATTGCAAAATATTAGGGTTTTAAATAAAATATAGATGAAAAGGAGGTGGAACATTAGGAATGGGATCATACAGCAAAACATAATGCTCTACTGATGGTTGTGGGTAGGCAGAAATCTGGTTTAACCCAGAATTTCAAATGATTAGGGATTTTAATTAAAGGATAGATGAAAATGAGGTGGAACGTTAGGAATGGGAACCATACAGCATAATGCAATGTCGCACGGCACCATACGACACAACATAATGCTCTACTGATGGTTGTGGGGAGGCAGAAATCTGGTTTAACCCAGAATTTCTAAATATTAGGGATTTTAATAAAGGATAGATGAAAATGAGGTGGAACGTTAGGAATGGGATCATACAGCAAAATAATGCTCTACTGATTGTTGTGGGGAGGGAGAAATCTGGTTTAACACAGAATTTCAAAACATTAGGGTTTTAAATAAAGGATAGATGAAAATGAGGTGGAACGTTAGGCATGGGATCATGCAGCAAAACATAATGCTCTACTGATAGTCATGGGGAGGCAGAAACCTGGTTTAACCCAGAATTGCAAAATATTAGGGTTTTAAATAAAATATAGATGAAAAGGAGGTGGAACATTAGGAATGGGATCATACAGCAAAACATAATGCTCTACTGATGGTTGTGGGTAGGCAGAAATCTGGTTTAACCCAGAATTTCAAATGATTAGGGATTTTAATTAAAGGATAGATGAAAATGAGGTGGAACGTTAGGAATGGGAACCATACAGCATAATGCAATGTCGCACGGCACCATACGACACAACATAATGCTCTACTGATGGTTGTGGGGAGGCAGAAATCTGGTTTAACCCAGAATTTCTAAATATTAGGGATTTTAATAAAGGATAGATGAAAATGAGGTGGAACGTTAGGAATGGGATCATACAGCAAAATAATGCTCTACTGATTGTTGTGGGGAGGGAGAAATCTGGTTTAACACAGAATTTCAAAACATTAGGGTTTTAAATAAAGGATAGATGAAAATGAGGTGGAACGTTAGGCATGGGATCATGCAGCAAAACATAATGCTCTACTGATAGTCATGGGGAGGCAGAAACCTGGTTTAACCCAGAATTGCAAAATATTAGGGTTTTAAATAAAGGATAGATGAAAATGAGGTGGAACGTTAGGAATGGGATCATGCAGCAAAACATAATGCTCTACTGATAGTCATGGGGAGGCAGAAACCTGGTTTAACCCAGAATTGCAAAATATTAGGGTTTTAAATAAAATATAGATGAAAAGGAGGTGGAACATTAGGAATGGGATCATACAGCAAAACATAATGCTCTACTGATGGTTGTGGGTAGGCAGAAATCTGGTTTAACCCAGAATTTCAAATGATTAGGGATTTTAATTAAAGGATAGATGAAAATGAGGTGGAACGTTAGGAATGGGAACCATACAGCATAATGCAATGTCGCACGGCACCATACGACACAACATAATGCTCTACTGATGGTTGTGGGGAGGCAGAAATCTGGTTTAACCCAGAATTTCAAATGATTAGGGATTTTAATTAAATGATAGATGAAAATGAGGTGGAACGTTAGGAATGGGATCATATAGCAAACAATAATGCTCTACTTTTGGTCGTGGGGAGGCAGAAATCTGGTTTAACCCAGAATTTCAAATGATTAGGGATTTTAATTAAATGATAGATGAAAATGAGGTGGAACGTTAGGAATGGGAACCATACAGCATAATGCAATGTCACACGGCACCATACGACACAACATAATGCTCTACTGATGGTTGTGGGGAGGCAGAAATCTGGTTTAACCAAGAATTTCAAAATATTAGGGAATTAAATAAAGGATAGATGAAAATAAGTTGGAACATTAGGAATGGAACTATACAGCATAATGCAATGTCGCACGGCACCATAGGGCAAAACATAATGCTCTACTGATGGTTGTGGGGAGGCGGAAACCTGGTTTAACCCAGAATTTCAAATGATTAGGGATTTAATTAAAGATAGATGAATAGGAGGTGTAACGTTAAGAATGTGATCATACAGCAAAACAATGCTCTACTGATGGTTGTGAGGAGGGAGAAATCTGGTTTAACCCAGAATTTCAAAATATTAGGGTTTTAAATAAAGGATAGATGAAAATGAGGTGGAAAGTTAGGAATGGGATCATGCAGCAAAACATAATGCTCTACTGATTGTCATGGAGAGGCAGAAACCTGGTTTAACCCAGAATTTCAAAATAGTAGGGTTTTAAATAAAATATAGATATAAAGGAGGTGGAACGTTAGGAATGGGATCATACAGCAAAACATAATGCTCTACTGATGGTTGTGGGGAGGCGGAAATCTGGTTTAAACCAGAATTTCAAATGATTAGGGATTTTAATTAAAGGATAGATGAAAATGAGGGGGAACGTTAGAATGGGAACCATACAGCATTATTGCAATGTCGCACGGCACCATACGGCACAACATAATGCTCTACTGATGGTTGTGGGGAGGCGGAAACCTGGTTTAACCCAGAATTTTAAATGATTAGGGATTTTAATTAAAGGATAGATGAAAATGAGGGGGAACGTTAGGAATGGGAACCATACAGCATAATGCAATGTCGCACGGCACCATACGGCACAACATAATGCTCTACTGATGGTTGTGGGGAGGCGGAAACCTGGTTTAACCCAGAATTTAAAATGATTAGGGATTTAATTAAAGATAGATGAAAAGGAGGTGTAACGTTAAGAATGGGATCATACAGCAAAACAATGCCCTACTGATGGTTGTGAGGAGGGAGAAATCTGGTTTAACCCAGAATTTCAAAATATTAGGGTTTTAAATAAAGGATAGATGAAAATGAGGTGGAAAGTTAGGAATGGGATCATGCAGCAAAACATAATGCTCTACTGATTGTCATGGAGAGGCAGAAACCTGGTTTAACCCAGAATTTCAAAATAGTAGGGTTTTAAATAAAATATAGATGAAAAGGAGGTGGAACGTTAGGAATGGGATCATACAGCAAAACATAATGCTCTACTGATGGTTGTGGGGAGGCGGAAATCTGGTTTAAACCAGAATTTCAAATGATTAGGGATTTTAATTAAAGGATAGATGAAAATGAGGGGGAACGTTAGGAATGGGAACCATACAGCATTATTGCAATGTCGCACGGCACCATACGGCACAACATAATGCTCTACTGATGGTTGTGGGGAGGCGGAAACCTGGTTTAACCCAGAATTTCAAATGATTAGGGATTTTAATTAAAGGATAGATGAAAATGAGGGGGAACGTTAGGAATGGGAACCATACAGCATAATGCAATGTCGCACGGCACCATACGGCACAACATAATGCTCTACTGATGGTTGTGGGGAGGCGGAAACCTGGTTTAACCCAGAATTTCAAATGATTAGGGATTTAATTAAAGATAGATGAAAAGGAGGTGTAACGTTAAGAATGGGATCATACAGCAAAACAATGCTCTACTGATGGTTGTGGGGAGGGAGAAATGTGGTTTAACCCAGAATTTCAAAATATTATGGTTTTAAATAAAGGATAGATGAAAATGAGGTGGAACGTTAGGAATGGGATCATGCAGCAAAACATAATGCTCTACTGATAGTCATGGGGAGGCGGAAACCTGGTTTAACCCAGAATTTCAATATAGTAGGGTTTTAAATAAAATATAGATGACATTGAGGTGGAACGTTAGAAATGGGATCATACAGCAAAACATAAAGCTCTACTGATGGTCGTGGGGAGGCAGAAATCTGGTTTAACCCAGAATTTCAAAATATTAGTGATTTAAATAAAATATAGATGAAAATGAGGTGGAACATTAGGAATGGAACCATACAGCATAATGCAATGTCGCATGGCACAATACGGCAAAACATAATGCTCTACTGATGGTTGTGGGGAGGCAGAAACCTGGTTTAACCCAGAATTTCAAATGATTAGGGATTTAATTAGCGATAGATGAAAAGGAGGTGTAACGTTAAGAAAGTGATCATACAGCAAAACAATGCTCTACTGACAGTTGTGAGGAGGGAGAAATCTGGTTTAACCCAGAATTTTAAAATCTTAGGGTTTTAAATAAAGGATAGATGAAAATGAGGTGGAACGTTAGGAATGGGATCATGCAGCAAAACATAATGCTCTACTGATAGTCATGGGGAGGCGGAAACCTGGTTTAACCCAGAATTTCAATATAGTAGGGTTTTAAATAAAATATAGATGAAATTGAGATGGAACGTTAGAAATGGGATCATACAGCAAAACATAAAGCTCTACTGATAGTCGTGGGGAGGCAGAATTCTGGTTTAACCCAGAATTTCAAAATATTAGTGATTTAAATAAAGGATAGATGAAAATGAGGTGGAACATTAGGAATGGAACCATACAGCATAATGCAATGTCGCACGGCACCATACGGCAAAACATAATGCTCTACTGATGGTTGTGGGGAGGCAGAAACCTGGTTTAACCCAGAATTTCAAGTGATTAGGGATTTAATTAAAGATAGATGAAAAGGAGGTGTAACGTTAAGAATGTGATCATACAGCAAAACAATGCTCTACTGATGGTTGTGAGGAGGGAGAAATCTGGTTTAACCCAGAATTTCAAAATATTAGGGTTTTAAATAAAATATAGATGAAAAGGAGGTGGAACGTTAGGAATGGGATCATATAGCAAACAATAATGCTCTACTTATGGTCGTGGGGAGGCAGAAATCTGGTTTAACCCAGAATTTCAAATGATTAGGGATTTAATTAAAGATAGATGAAAAGGAGGTGTAACGTTAAGAATGTCATCATACAGCAAAACAATGCTCTACTGATGGTTGTGAGGAGGGAGAAATCTGGTTTAACCCAGAATTTCAAAATATTAGGGTTTTAAATAAAGGATAGATGAAAATGAGGTGGAAAGTTAGGAATGGGATCATGCAGCAAAACATAATGCTCTACTGATAGTCATGGGGAGGCAGAAACCTGGTTTAACCCAGAATTTCAAAATAGTAGGGTTTTAAATAAAATATAGATGAAAAGGAGGTGGAACGTTAGGAATGGGATCATACAGCAAAACATAATGCTCTACTGATGGTTGTGGGGAGGCGGAAATCTGGTTTAACCCAGAATTTCAAATGATTAGGGATTTTAATTAAAATATAGATGAAAATGAGGTGAAACGTTAGGAATGGGAACCATCTAGCATAATGCAATGTCGCACGGCACCATACGACACAACACAATGCTCTACTGATGGTTGTGGGGAGGCAGAAATCTGGTTTAACCCAGAATTTCAAAATATTAGGGAATTAAATAAAGGATAGATGAAAATAAGTTGGAACATTAGGAATGGAACCATACAGCATAATGCAATGTCGCACGGCACCATAGGGCAAAACATAATGCTCTACTGATGGTTGTGGGGAGGCGGAAACCTGGTTTAACCCAGAATTTCAAATGATTAGGGATTTAATTAAAGATAGATGAAAAGGAGGTGTAACGTTAAGAATGTGATCATACAGCAAAACAATGCTCTACTGATGGTTGTGAGGAGGGAGAAATCTGGTTTAACCCAGAATTTCAAATGATTAGGAATTTTAATTAAAGGATAGATGAAAATGAGGTGGAACGTTAGGAATGGGAACCATACAGCATAATGCAATGTCGCACGGCACCATACGACACAACATAATGCTCTACTGATGGTTGTGGGGAGGCGGAAATCTGGTTTAACCCAGAATTTCAAATGATCAGGTATTTTAATTAAATGATAGATGAAAATGAGGTGGAACGTTAGGAATGGGAACCATACAGCATAATGCAATGTCGCACGGAACCATACGACACAACATAATGCTCTACTGATGGTTGTGGGGAGGCAGAAATCTGGTTTAACCCAGAATTTCAAAATATTAGGGAATTAAATAAAGGATAGATGAAAATAAGTTGGAACATTAGGAATGGAACTATACAGCATAATGCAATGTCGCACGGCACCATAGGGCAAAACATAATGCTCTACTGATGGTTGTGGGGAGGCGGAAACCTGGTTTAACCCAGAATTTCAAATGATTAGGGATTTAATTAAAGATAGATGAAAAGGAGGTGTAACGTTAAAAATGTGATCATACAGCAAAACAATGCTCTACTGATGGTTGTGAGGAGGGAGAAATCTGGTTTAACCCAGAATTTCAAAATATTAGGGTTTTAAATAAAGGATAGATGAAAATGAGGTGGAAAGTTAGGAATGGGATCATGCAGCAAAACATTATGCTCTACTGATTGTCATAGAGAGGCAGAAACCTGGTTTAACCCAGAATTTCAAAATAGTAGGGTTTTAAATAAAATATAGATGAAAAGGAGGTGGAACGTTAGGAATGGGATCATACAGCAAAACATAATGCTCTACTGATGGTTGTGGGGAGGCGGAAATCTGGTTTAAACCAGAATTTCAAATGATTAGGGATTTTAATTAAAGGATAGATGAAAATGAGGTGGAATGTTAGGAATGGGAACCATACAGCATAATGCAATGTCAAACGCCACCATACGACACAACATAATGCTCTACTGATGGTTGTGGGGAGGCAGAAATCTGGTTTAACCCAGAATTTCTAAATATTAGGGAATTAAATAAAGGGTAGATGAAATGAGGTGGAACTTAGGAACAGGATCATACAGCAAAACATAATGCTCTACTGATGGTTGTGGGGAGGCGGAAATCTGGTTTAACCCAGAATTTCAAATGATTAGGGATTTTAATAAAGGATAGATGAAAATGAGGTGGAACGTTAGGAATGGGATCATACAGCAAAATAATGCTCTACTGATTGTTGTGGGGAGTGAGAAATCTGGTTTAACCCAGAATTTCAAAACATTATGGTTTTAAATAAAGGATAGATGAAAATGAGGTGGAACGTTAGGAATGGGATCATGCAGCAAAACATAATGCTCTACTGATAGTCATGGGGAGGCGGAAACCTGGTTTAACCCAGAATTTCAATATAGTAGGGTTTTAAATAAAATATAGATGAAATTGAGGTGGAACGTTAGAAATGGGATCATACAGCAAAACATAAAGCTCTACTGATGGTCGTGGGGAGGCAGAAATCTGGTTTAACCCAGAATTTCAAAATATTAGTGATTTAAATAAAATATAGATGAAAATGAGGTGGAACATTAGGAATGGAACCATACAGCATAATGCAATGTCGCATGGCACCATACGGCAAAACATAATGCTCTACTGATGGTTGTGGGGAGGCAGAAACCTGGTTTAACCCAGAATTTCAAATGATTAGGGATTTAATTAGCGATAGATGAAAAGGAGGTGTAACGTTAAGAAAGTGATCATACAGCAAAACAATGCTTTACTGACAGTTGTGAGGAGGGAGAAATCTGGTTTAACCCAGAATTTTAAAATCTTAGGGTTTTAAATAAAGGATAGATGAAAATGAGGTGGAACGTTAGGAATGGGATCATGCAGCAAAACATAATGCTCTACTGATAGTCATGGGGAGGCGGAAACCTGGTTTAACCCAGAATTTCAATATAGTAGGGTTTTAAATAAATTATAGATGAAATTGAGATGGAACGTTAGAAATGGGATCATACAGCAAAACATAAAGCTCTACTGATAGTCCTGGGGAGGCAGAAATCTGGTTTAACCCAGAATTTCAAAATATTAGTGATTTAAATAAAGGATAGATGAAAATGAGGTGGAACATTAGGAATGGAACCATACAGCATAATGCAATGTCGCACGGCACCATACGGCAAAACATAATGCTCTACTGATGGTTGTGGGGAGGCAGAAACCTGGTTTAACCCAGAATTTCAAGTGATTAGGGATTTAATTAAAGATAGATGAAAAGGAGGTGTAACGTTAAGAATGTGATCATACAGCAAAACAATGCTCTACTGATGGTTGTGAGGAGGGAGAAATCTGGTTTAACCCAGAATTTCAAAATATTAGGGTTTTAAATAAAGGATAGATGAAAATGAGGTGGAACGTTAGGAATGGGATCATGCAGCAAAACATAATGCTCTACTGATAGTCATGGGGAGGCGGAAACCTGGTTTAACCCAGAATTTCAATATAGTAGGGTTTTAAATAAAATATAGATGAAATTGAGGTGGAACGTTAGAAATGGGATCATACAGCAAAACATAAAGCTCTACTGATAGTCGTGGGGAGGCAGAAATCTGGTTTAACCCAGAATTTCAAAATATTAGTGATTTAAATAAAGGATAGATGAAAATGAGGTGGAACATTAGGAATGGAACCATACAGCATAATGCAATGTCGCACGGCACCATACGGCAAAACATAATGCTCTACTGATGGTTGTGGGGAGGCAGAAACCTGGTTTAACCCAGAATTTCAAGTGATTAGGGATTTAATTAAAGATAGATGAAAAGGAGGTGTAACGTTAAGAATGTGATCATACAGCAAAACAATGCTCTACTGATGGTTGTGAGGAGGGAGAAATCTGGTTTAACCCAGAATTTCAAAATATTAGGGTTTTAAATAAAGGATAGATGAAAATGAGGTGGAACGTTAGGAATGGGATCATGCAGCAAAACATAATGCTCTACTGATAGTCACGGGGAGGCAGAAACCTGGTTTAACCCAGAATTTTAATATAGTAGGGTTTTAAATAAAATATAGATGAAATTGAGGTGGAACGTTAGAAATGGGATCATACAGCAAAACATAATGCTCTACTGATGGTCGTGGGGAGGCAGAAATCTGGTTTAACCCAGAATTTCAAAATATTAGGGTTATAATAAAGGATAGATGAAAATGAGGTGGAACGTTAGGAATGGGATCATACAGCAAAATAATGCTCTACTGATTGTTGTGGGGAGGGAGAAATCTGGTTTAACCCAGAATTTCAAAACATTAGGGTTTTAAATAAAGGATAGATGAAAATGAAGTGAAACGTTAGGAATGGGATCATGCAGCAAAACATAATGCTCTACTGATAGTCATGGGGAGGCGGAAACCTGGTTTAACCTAGAATTTCAATATAGTAGGGTTATAAATAAAATATAGATGAAAAGGAGGTGGAACGTTAGGAATGGGATCATACAGCAAAACATAATGCTCTATTGATGGTCGTGGGGAGGCAGAAATCTGGTTTAACCCAGCATTTCAAATGATTAGGGATTTTAATTAAATGATAGATGAAAATGAGGTTGAACGTTAGGAATGGGAACCATACAGCATAATGCAATGTCGCACGGCACCATACGACACAACATAATGCTCTACTGATGGTTGTGGGGAGGCAGAAATCTGGTTTAACCCAGAATTTCAAAATATTAGGGAATTAAATAAAGGATAGATGAAAATAAGTTGGAATATTAGGAATGGAACTATACAGCATAATGCAATGTCGCACGGCACCATAGGGCAAAACATAGGCCCTTATTCTGGTTGGTGCGGCCAGAGCCGCACACGGGGCTCCAGCCGCACAAACCAATCCCCGCCCACCCTACGGATCGCCACGGCCGTCCGTACACGGACGGCTGGCGATCCGCACGAAAATGGTGGAGGCGTACGCCTCCACCATGCTGGGAGCTGCCCCCTGCATTCGATGGTCGTCGACCATCGAAGGCAGGTCCGCACGCCGCGGCAGCTCCCGCAAGCTGAGACCACACGGACAATCGTCCGTGTGGTAGCTTGTATGGGGGCTGAAAGCTGACATCCGGCGACGTCAGCTTTCCGCCCCCATGAGTGGCGTCATGCCCTCATTACCATGCATACGCCCCGCGTTTGCATGGGAACGCCCATGAAACGCGGGGCGTACACATAGGGAAATGAGGGCATGATGCCTCTCACGCCCCTATACGCCCCCTTTGCGGCGGACGAAATACGTCTGCGGCGAAGGGGGCTGCACATGCGCAGATTGACCTCTGCGCATGTGCAGTGTAAAAACATCGGCGGTACGGCCGCACGCGGGCCGTACCGATCCGATTAGAATAAGGGCCAATATGCTCTACTGATGGTTGTGGGGAGGCGGAAACCTGGTTTAACCCAGAATTTCAAATGATTAGGGATTTAATTAAAGATAGATGAAAAGGAGGTGTAACGTTAAAAATGTGATCATACAGCAAAACAATGCTCTACTGATGGTTGTGAGGAGGGAGAAATCTGGTTTAACCCAGAATTTCAAAATATTAGGGTTTTAAATAAAGGATAGATGAAAATGAGGTGGAAAGTTAGGAATGGGATCATGCAGCAAAACATAATGCTCTACTGATTGTCATAGAGAGGCAGAAACCTGGTTTAACCCAGAATTTCAAAATAGTAGGGTTTTAAATAAAATATAGATGAAAAGGAGGTGGAACGTTAGGAATGGAATCATACAGCAAAACATAATGCTCTACTGATGGTTGTGGGGAGGCGGAAATCTGGTTTAAACCAGAATTTCAAATGATTAGGGATTTTAATTAAAGGATAGATGAAAATGAGGTGGAATGTTAGGAATGGGAACCATACAGCATAATGCAATGTCAAACGCAACCATACGACACAACATAATGCTCTACTGATGGTTGTGGGGAGGCAGAAATCTGGTTTAACCCAGAATTTCTAAATATTAGGGAATTAAATAAAGGGTAGATGAAATGAGGTGGAACTTAGGAACAGGATCATACAGCAAAACATAATGCTCTACTGATAGTCATGGGGAGGCAGAAACCTGGTTTAACCCAGAATTGCAAAATATTAGGGTTTTAAATAAAATATAGATGAAAAGGAAGTGGAACATTAGGAATGGGATCATACAGCAAAACATAATGCTCTACTGATGGTTGTGGGTAGGCAGAAATCTGGTGTAACCCAGAATTTCAAATGATTAGGGATTTTAATTAAAGGATAGATGAAAATGAGGTGGAACGTTAGGAATGGGAACCATACAGCATAATGCAATGTCGCACGGCACCATACGACACAACATAATGCTCTACTGATGGTTGTGGGGAGGCAGAAATCTGGTTTAACCCAGAATTTCTAAATATTAGGGAATTAAATAAAGGGTAGATGAATTGAGGTGGAACTTAGGAACAGGATCATACAGCAAAACATAATGCTCTACTGATGGTTGTGGGGAGGCGGAAATCTGGTTTAACCAAGAATTTCAAAATATTAGGGAATTAAATAAAGGATAGATGAAAATAAGTTGGAACATTAGGAATGGAACTATACAGCATAATGCAATGTCGCACGGCACCATAGGGCAAAACATAATGCTCTACTGATGGTTGTGGGGAGGCGGAAACCTGGTTTAACCCAGAATTTCAAATGATTAGGGATTTAATTAAAGATAGATGAAAAGGAGGTGTAACGTTAAGAATGTGATCATACAGCAAAACAATGCTCTACTGATGGTTGTGAGGAGGGAGAAATCTGGTTTAACCCAGAATTTCAAAATATTAGGGTTTTAAATAAAGGATAGATGAAAATGAGGTGGAAAGTTAGGAATGGGATCATGCAGCAAAACATAATGCTCTACTGATTGTCATGGAGAGGCAGAAACCTGGTTTAACCCAGAATTTCAAAATAGTAGGGTTTTAAATAAAATATAGATGAAAAGGAGGTGGAACGTTAGGAATGGGATCATACAGCAAAACATAATGCTCTACTGATGGTTGTGGGGAGGCGGAAATCTGGTTTAAACCAGAATTTCAAATGATTAGGGATTTTAATTAAAGGATAGATGAAAATGAGGGGAAACGTTAGGAATGGGAACCATACAGCATTATTGCAATGTCGCACGGCACCATACGGCACAACATAATGCTCTACTGATGGTTGTGGGGAGGCGGAAACCTGGTTTAACCCAGAATTTCAAATGATTAGGGATTTTAATTAAAGGATAGATGAAAATGAGGGGGAACGTTAGGAATGGGAACCATACAGCATAATGCAATGTCGCACGGCACCATACGGCACAACATAATGCTCTACTGATGGTTGTGGGGAGGCGGAAACCTGGTTTAACCCAGAATTTCAAAATATTATGGTTTTAAATAAAGGATAGATGAAAATGAGGTGGAACGTTAGGAATGGGATCATGCAGCAAAACATAATGCTCTACTGATAGTCATGGGGAGGCGGAAACCTGGTTTAACCCAGAATTTCAATATAGTAGGGTTTTAAATAAAATATAGATGAAATTGAGGTGGAACGTTAGAAATGGGATCATACAGCAAAACATAAAGCTCTACTGATGGTCGTGGGGAGGCAGAAATCTGGTTTAACCCAGAATTTCAAAATATTAGTGATTTAAATAAAATATAGATGAAAATGAGGTGGAACATTAGGAATGGAACCATACAGCATAATGCAATGTCGCATGGCACCATACGGCAAAACATAATGCTCTACTGATGGTTGTGGGGAGGCAGAAACCTGGTTTAACCCAGAATTTCAAATGATTAGGGATTTAATTAGCGATAGATGAAAAGGAGGTGTAACGTTAAGAAAGTGATCATACAGCAAAACAATGCTTTACTGACAGTTGTGAGGAGGGAGAAATCTGGTTTAACCCAGAATTTTAAAATCTTAGGGTTTTAAATAAAGGATAGATGAAAATGAGGTGGAACGTTAGGAATGGGATCATGCAGCAAAACATAATGCTCTACTGATAGTCATGGAGAGGCGGAAACCTGGTTTAACCCAGAATTTCAATATAGTAGGGTTTTAAATAAAATATAGATGAAATTGAGATGGAACGTTAGAAATGGGATCATACAGCAAAACATAAAGCTCTACTGATAGTCCTGGGGAGGCAGAAATCTGGTTTAACCCAGAATTTCAAAATATTAGTGATTTAAATAAAGGATAGATGAAAATGAGGTGGAACATTAGGAATGGAACCATACAGCATAATGCAATGTCGCACGGCACCATACGGCAAAACATAATGCTCTACTGATGGTTGTGGGGAGGCAGAAACCTGGTTTAACCCAGAATTTCAAGTGATTAGGGATTTAATTAAAGATAGATGAAAAGGAGGTGTAACGTTAAGAATGTGATCATACAGCAAAACAATGCTCTACTGATGGTTGTGAGGAGGGAGAAATCTGGTTTAACCCAGAATTTCAAAATATTAGGGTTTTAAATAAAGGATAGATGAAAATGAGGTGGAACGTTAGGAATGGGATCATGCAGCAAAACATAATGCTCTACTGATAGTCATGGGGAGGCGGAAACCTGGTTTAACCCAGAATTTCAATATAGTAGGGTTTTAAATAAAATATAGATGAAATTGAGGTGGAACGTTAGAAATGGGATCATACAGCAAAACATAAAGCTCTACTGATAGTCGTGGGGAGGCAGAAATCTGGTTTAACCCAGAATTTCAAAATATTAGTGATTTAAATAAAGGATAGATGAAAATGAGGTGGAACATTAGGAATGGAACCATACAGCATAATGCAATGTCGCACGGCACCATACGGCAAAACATAATGCTCTACTGATGGTTGTGGGGAGGCAGAAACCTGGTTTAACCCAGAATTTCAAGTGATTAGGGATTTAATTAAAGATAGATGAAAAGGAGGTGTAACGTTAAGAATGTGATCATACAGCAAAACAATGCTCTACTGATGGTTGTGAGGAGGGAGAAATCTGGTTTAACCCAGAATTTCAAAATATTAGGGTTTTAAATAAAGGATAGATGAAAATGAGGTGGAACGTTAGGAATGGGATCATGCAGCAAAACATAATGCTCTACTGATAGTCACGGGGAGGCAGAAACCTGGTTTAACCCAGAATTTTAATATAGTAGGGTTTTAAATAAAATATAGATGAAATTGAGGTGGAACGTTAGAAATGGGATCATACAGCAAAACATAATGCTCTACTGATGGTCGTGGGGAGGCAGAAATCTGGTTTAACCCAGAATTTCAAAATATTAGGGTTATAATAAAGGATAGATGAAAATGAGGTGGAACGTTAGGAATGGGATCATACAGCAAAATAATGCTCTACTGATTGTTGTGGGGAGGGAGAAATCTGGTTTAACCCAGAATTTCAAAACATTAGGGTTTTAAATAAAGGATAGATGAAAATGAAGTGAAACGTTAGGAATGGGATCATGCAGCAAAACATAATGCTCTACTGATAGTCATGGGGAGGCGGAAACCTGGTTTAACCTAGAATTTCAATATAGTAGGGTTATAAATAAAATATAGATGAAAAGGAGGTGGAACGTTAGGAATGGGATCATACAGCAAAACATAATGCTCTATTGATGGTCGTGGGGAGGCAGAAATCTGGTTTAACCCAGCATTTCAAATGATTAGGGATTTTAATTAAATGATAGATGAAAATGAGGTTGAACGTTAGGAATGGGAACCATACAGCATAATGCAATGTCGCACGGCACCATACGACACAACACAATGCTCTACTGATGGTTGTGGGGAGGCAGAAATCTGGTTTAACCCAGAATTTCAAAATATTAGGTAATTAAATAAAGGATAGATGAAAATAAGTTGGAACATTAGGAATGGAACCATACAGCATAATGCAATGTCGCACGGCACCATAGGGCAAAACATAATGCTCTACTGATGGTTGTGGGGAGGCGGAAACCTGGTTTTACCCAGAATTTCAAATGATTAGGGATTTAATTAAAGATAGATGAAAAGGAGGTGTAATGTTAAGAATGGGATCATACAGCAAAACAATGCTCTACTGATGGTTGTGAGGAGGGAGAAATCTGGTTTAACCCAGATTTTCAAAATAGTAGGGTTTTAAATAAAATATAGATGAAAAGGAGGTGGAACATTAGGAATGGGATCATACAGCAAAACATAATGCTCTACTGATGGTTGTGGGGAGGCGGAAATCTGGTTTAACCCAGAATTTCAAATGATTAGGAATTTTAATTAAAGGAAAGATGAAAATGAGGTGGAACGTTAGGAATGGGAACCATACAACATAATGCAATGTCGCACGGCACCATACGACACAACATAATGCTCTACTGATGGTTGTGGGGAGGCGGAAATCTGGTTTAACCCAGAATTTCAAATGATCAGGGATTTTAATTAAATGATAGATGAAAATGAGGTGGAACGTTAGGAATGGGAACCATACAGCATAATGCAATGTCGCACGGCACCATACGACACAACATAATGCTCTACTGATGGTTGTGGGGAGGCAGAAATCTGGTTTAACCTAGAATTTCAAAATATTAGGGAATTAAATAAAGGATAGATGAAAATAAGTTGGAACATTAGGAATGGAACTATACAGCATAATGCAATGTCGCACGGCACCATAGGGCAAAACATAATGCTCTACTGAAGGTTGTGGGGAGGCGGAAACCTGGTTTAACCCAGAATTTCAAATGATTAGGGATTTAATTAAAGATAGATGAAAAGGAGGTGTAACGTTAAGAATGTGATCATACAGCAAAACAATGCTCTACTGACGGTTGTGGGGAGGAGGAAATCTGGTTTAACCCAGAATTTCAAATGATTAGGAATTTTAATTAAAGGATAGATGAAAATGAGGTGGAACGTTAGGAATGGGAACCATACAGCATAATGCAATGTCGCACGGCACCATACGACACAACATAATGCTCTACTGATGGTTGTGGGGAGGCGGAAATCTGGTTTAACCCAGAATTTCAAGTGATTAGGGATTTAATTAAAGATAGATGAAAAGGAGGTGTAACGTTAAGAATGTGATCATACAGCAAAACAATGCTCTACTGACGGTTGTGAGGAGGGAGAAATCTGGTTTAACCCAGAATTTCAAAATATTAAGGTTTTTAATAAAGGATAGATGAAAATGAGGTGGAACGTTAGGAATGGGATCATGCAGCAAAACATAATGCTCTACTGATAGTCACGGGGAGGCGGAAACCTGGTTTAACCCAGAATTTCAATATAGTAGGGTTTTAAATAAAATATAGATGAAATTGAGGTGGAACGTTAGAAATGGGATCATACAGCAAAACATAATGCTCTACTGATGGTTGTGGGGAGGCAGAAATCAGGTTTAACCCAGAATTTCAAAATATTAGGGTTTTAAATAAAATATAGATGAAAAGGAGGTGGAACGTTAGGAATGGGATCATATAGCAAACAATAATGCTCTACTTATGGTCGTGGGGAGGCAGAAATCTGGTTTAACCCAGAATTTCAAATGATTAAGGATTTAATTAAAGATAGATGAAAAGGAGGTGTAACGTTAAGAATGTCATCATACAGCAAAACAATGCTCTACTGATGGTTGTGAGGAGGGAGAAATCTGGTTTAACCCAGAATTTCAAAATATTAGGGTTTTAAATAAAGGATAGATGAAAATGAGGTGGAAAGTTAGGAATGGGATCATGCAGCAAAACATAATGCTCTACTGATAGTCATGGGGAGGCAGAAACCTGGTTTAACCCAGAAGTTCAAAATAGTAGGGTTTTAAATAAAATATAGATGAAAAGGAGGTGGAATGTTAGGAATGGGATCATACAGCAAAACATAATGCTCTGCTGATGGTTGTGGGGAGGCGGAAATCTGGTTTAACCCAGAATTTCAAATGATTAGGGATTTTAATTAAAGGATAGATGAAAATGAGGTGGAACGTTAGGAATGGGAACCATCTAGCATAATGCAATGTCGCACGACACCATACGACACAACACAATGCTCTACTGATGGTTGTGGGGAGGCAGAAATCTGGTTTAACCCAGAATTTCAAAATATTAGGGAATTAAATAAAGGATAGATGAAAATAAGTTGGAACATTAGGAATGGAACCATACAGCATAATGCAATGTCGCACGGCACCATAGGGCAAAACATAATGCTCTACTGATGGTTGTGGGGAGGCGGAAACCTGGTTTAACCCAGAATTTCAAATGATTAGGGATTTAATTAAAGATAGATGAAAAGGAGGTGTAACGTTAAGAATGTGATCATACAGCAAAACAATGCTCTACTGATGGTTGTGAGGAGGGAGAAATCTGGTTTAACCCAGAATTTCAAATGATTAGGAATTTTAATTAAAGGATAGATGAAAATGAGGTGGAACGTTAGGAATGGGAACCATACAGCATAATGCAATGTCGCACGGCACCATACGACACAACATAATGCTCTACTGATGGTTGTGGGGAGGCGGAAATCTGGTTTAACCCAGAATTTCAAATGATCAGGGATTTTAATTAAATGATAGATGAAAATGAGGTGGAACGTTAGGAATGGGAACCATACAGCATAATGCAATGTCGCACGGCACCATACGACACAACATAATGCTCTACTGATGGTTGTGGGGAGGCAGAAATCTGGTTTAACCCAGAATTTCAAAATATTAGGGAATTAAATAAAGGATAGATGAAAATAAGTTGGAACATTAGGAATGGAACTATACAGCATAATGCAATGTCGCACGGCACCATAGGGCAAAACATAATGCTCTACTGATGGCTGTGGGGAGGCGGAAACCTGGTTTAACCCAGAATTTCAAATGATTAGGGATTTAATTAAAGATAGATGAAAAGGAGGTGTAACGTTAAAAATGTGATAATACAGCAAAACAATGCTCTACTGATGGTTGTGAGGAGGGAGAAATCTGGTTTAACCCAGAATTTCAAAATATTAGGGTTTTAAATAAAGGATAGATGAAAATGAGGTGGAACGTTAGGAATGGGATCATATAGCAAAATAATGCTCTACTGATTGTTGTGGGGAGGGAGAAATCTGGTTTAACACAGAATTTCAAAACATTAGGGTTTTAAATAAAGGATAGATGAAAATGAGGTGGAACGTTAGGCATGGGATCATGCAGCAAAACATAATGCTCTACTGATAGTCATGGGGAGGCAGAAACCTGGTTTAACCCAGAATTGCAAAATATTAGGGTTTTAAATAAAGGATAGATGAAAATGAGGTGGAACGTTAGGAATGGGATCATGCAGCAAAACATAATGCTCTACTGATAGTCATGGGGAGGCAGAAACCTGGTTTAACCCAGAATTGCAAAATATTAGGGTTTTAAATAAAATATAGATGAAAAGGAGGTGGAACATTAGGAATGGGATCATACAGCAAAACATAATGCTCTACTGATGGTTGTGGGTAGGCAGAAATCTGGTTTAACCCAGAATTTCAAATGATTAGGGATTTTAATTAAAGGATAGATGAAAATGAGGTGGAACGTTAGGAATGGGAACCATACAGCATAATGCAATGTCGCACGGCACCATACGACACAACATAATGCTCTACTGATGGTTGTGGGGAGGCAGAAATCTGGTTTAACCCAGAATTTCAAATTATTAGGGATTTTAATTAAATGATAGATGAAAATGAGGTGGAACGTTAGGAATGGGATCATATAGCAAACAATAATGCTCTACTTTTGGTCGTGGGGAGGCAGAAATCTGGTTTAACCCAGAATTTCAAATGATTAGGGATTTTAATTAAATGATAGATGAAAATGAGGTGGAACGTTAGGAATGGGAACCATACAGCATAATGCAATGTCACACGGCACCATACGACACAACATAATGCTCTACTGATGGTTGTGGGGAGGCAGAAATCTGGTTTAACCAAGAATGTCAAAATATTAGGGAATTAAATAAAGGATAGATGAAAATAAGTTGGAACATTAGGAATGGAACTATACAGCATAATGCAATGTCGCACGGCACCATAGGGCAAAACATAATGCTCTACTGATGGTTGTGGGGAGGCGGAAACCTGGTTTAACCCAGAATTTCAAATGATTAGGGATTTAATTAAAGATAGATGAAAAGGAGGTGTAACGTTAAGAATGTGATCATACAGCAAAACAATGCTCTACTGATGGTTGTGAGGAGGGAGAAATCTGGTTTAACCCAGAATTTCAAAATATTAGGGTTTTAAATAAAGGATAGATGAAAATGAGGTGGAAAGTTAGGAATGGGATCATGCAGCAAAACATAATGCTCTACTGATTGTCATGGAGAGGCAGAAACCTGGTTTAACCCAGAATTTCAAAATAGTAGGGTTTTAAATAAAATATAGATGAAAAGGAGGTGGAACGTTAGGAATGGGATCATACAGCAAAACATAATGCTCTACTGATGGTTGTGGGGAGGCGGAAATCTGGTTTAAACCAGAATTTCAAATGATTAGGGATTTTAATTAAAGGATAGATGAAAATGAGGGGGAACGTTAGGAATGGGAACCATACAGCATTATTGCAATGTCGCACGGCACCATACGGCACAACATAATGCTCTACTGATGGTTGTGGGTAGGCAGAAATCTGGTTTAACCCAGAATTTCAAATGATTAGGGATTTTAATTAAAGGATAGATGAAAATGAGGTGGAACGTTAGGAATGGGAACCATACAGCATAATGCAATGTCGCACGGCACCATACGACACAACATAATGCTCTACTGATGGTTGTGGGGAGGCAGAAATCTGGTTTAACCCAGAATTTCAAATTATTAGGGATTTTAATTAAATGATAGATGAAAATGAGGTGGAACGTTAGGAATGGGATCATATAGCAAACAATAATGCTCTACTTTTGGTCGTGGGGAGGCAGAAATCTGGTTTAACCCAGAATTTCAAATGATTAGGGATTTTAATTAAATGATAGATGAAAATGAGGTGGAACGTTAGGAATGGGAACCATACAGCATAATGCAATGTCACACGGCACCATACGACACAACATAATGCTCTACTGATGGTTGTGGGGAGGCAGAAATCTGGTTTAACCAAGAATTTCAAAATATTAGGGAATTAAATAAAGGATAGATGAAAATAAGTTGGAACATTAGGAATGGAACTATACAGCATAATGCAATGTCGCACGGCACCATAGGGCAAAACATAATGCTCTACTGATGGTTGTGGGGAGGCGGAAACCTGGTTTAACCCAGAATTTCAAATGATTAGGGATTTAATTAAAGATAGATGAAAAGGAGGTGTAACGTTAAGAATGTGATCATACAGCAAAACAATGCTCTACTGATGGTTGTGAGGAGGGAGAAATCTGGTTTAACCCAGAATTTCAAAATATTAGGGTTTTAAATAAAGGATAGATGAAAATGAGGTGGAAAGTTAGGAATGGGATCATGCAGCAAAACATAATGCTCTACTGATTGTCATGGAGAGGCAGAAACCTGGTTTAACCCAGAATTTCAAAATAGTAGGGTTTTAAATAAAATATAGATGAAAAGGAGGTGGAACGTTAGGAATGGGATCATACAGCAAAACATAATGCTCTACTGATGGTTGTGGGGAGGCGGAAATCTGGTTTAAACCAGAATTTCAAATGATTAGGGATTTTAATTAAAGGATAGATGAAAATGAGGGGGAACGTTAGGAATGGGAACCATACAGCATTATTGCAATGTCGCACGGCACCATACGGCACAACATAATGCTCTACTGATGGTTGTGGGTAGGCAGAAATCTGGTTTAACCCAGAATTTCAAATGATTAGGGATTTTAATTAAAGGATAGATGAAAATGAGGTGGAACGTTAGGAATGGGAACCATACAGCATAATGCAATGTCGCACGGCACCATACGACACAACATAATGCTCTACTGATGGTTGTGGGGAGGCAGAAATCTGGTTTAACCCAGAATTTCAAATTATTAGGGATTTTAATTAAATGATAGATGAAAATGAGGTGGAACGTTAGGAATGGGATCATATAGCAAACAATAATGCTCTACTTTTGGTCGTGGGGAGGCAGAAATCTGGTTTAACCCAGAATTTCAAATGATTAGGGATTTTAATTAAATGATAGATGAAAATGAGGTGGAACGTTAGGAATGGGAACCATACAGCATAATGCAATGTCACACGGCACCATACGACACAACATAATGCTCTACTGATGGTTGTGGGGAGGCAGAAATCTGGTTTAACCAAGAATTTCAAAATATTAGGGAATTAAATAAAGGATAGATGAAAATAAGTTGGAACATTAGGAATGGAACTATACAGCATAATGCAATGTCGCACGGCACCATAGGGCAAAACATAATGCTCTACTGATGGTTGTGGGGAGGCGGAAACCTGGTTTAACCCAGAATTTCAAATGATTAGGGATTTAATTAAAGATAGATGAAAAGGAGGTGTAACGTTAAGAATGTGATCATACAGCAAAACAATGCTCTACTGATGGTTGTGAGGAGGGAGAAATCTGGTTTAACCCAGAATTTCAAAATATTAGGGTTTTAAATAAAGGATAGATGAAAATGAGGTGGAAAGTTAGGAATGGGATCATGCAGCAAAACATAATGCTCTACTGATTGTCATGGAGAGGCAGAAACCTGGTTTAACCCAGAATTTCAAAATAGTAGGGTTTTAAATAAAATATAGATGAAAAGGAGGTGGAACGTTAGGAATGGGATCATACAGCAAAACATAAAGCTCTACTGATGGTCGTGGGGAGGCAGAAATCTGGTTTAACCCAGAATTTCAAAATATTAGTGATTTAAATAAAATATAGATGAAAATGAGGTGGAACATTAGGAATGGAACCATACAGCATAATGCAATGTCGCATGGCACCATACGGCAAAACATAATGCTCTACTGATGGTTGTGGGGAGGCAGAAACCTGGTTTAACCCAGAATTTCAAATGATTAGGGATTTAATTAGCGATAGATGAAAAGGAGGTGTAACGTTAAGAAAGTGATCATACAGCAAAACAATGCTTTACTGACAGTTGTGAGGAGGGAGAAATCTGGTTTAACCCAGAATTTTAAAATCTTAGGGTTTTAAATAAAGGATAGATGAAAATGAGGTGGAACGTTAGGAATGGGATCATGCAGCAAAACATAATGCTCTACTGATAGTCATGGGGAGGCGGAAACCTGGTTTAACCCAGAATTTCAATATAGTAGGGTTTTAAATAAAATATAGATGAAATTGAGATGGAACGTTAGAAATGGGATCATACAGCAAAACATAAAGCTCTACTGATAGTCCTGGGGAGGCAGAAATCTGGTTTAACCCAGAATTTCAAAATATTAGTGATTTAAATAAAGGATAGATGAAAATGAGGTGGAACATTAGGAATGGAACCATACAGCATAATGCAATGTCGCACGGCACCATACGGCAAAACATAATGCTCTACTGATGGTTGTGGGGAGGCAGAAACCTGGTTTAACCCAGAATTTCAAGTGATTAGGGATTTAATTAAAGATAGATGAAAAGGAGGTGTAACGTTAAGAATGTGATCATACAGCAAAACAATGCTCTACTGATGGTTGTGAGGAGGGAGAAATCTGGTTTAACCCAGAATTTCAAAATATTAGGGTTTTAAATAAAGGATAGATGAAAATGAGGTGGAACGTTAGGAATGGGATCATGCAGCAAAACATAATGCTCTACTGATAGTCATGGGGAGGCGGAAACCTGGTTTAACCCAGAATTTCAATATAGTAGGGTTTTAAATAAAATATAGATGAAATTGAGGTGGAACGTTAGAAATGGGATCATACAGCAAAACATAAAGCTCTACTGATGGTCGTGGGGAGGCAGAAATCTGGTTTAACCCAGAATTTCAAAATATTAGTGATTTAAATAAAATATAGATGAAAATGAGGTGGAACATTAGGAATGGAACCATACAGCATAATGCAATGTCGCATGGCACCATACGGCAAAACATAATGCTCTACTGATGGTTGTGGGGAGGCAGAAACCTGGTTTAACCCAGAATTTCAAATGATTAGGGATTTAATTAGCGATAGATGAAAAGGAGGTGTAACGTTAAGAAAGTGATCATACAGCAAAACAATGCTTTACTGACAGTTGTGAGGAGGGAGAAATCTGGTTTAACCCAGAATTTTAAAATCTTAGGGTTTTAAATAAAGGATAGATGAAAATGAGGTGGAACGTTAGGAATGGGATCATGCAGCAAAACATAATGCTCTACTGATAGTCATGGGGAGGCGGAAACCTGGTTTAACCCAGAATTTCAATATAGTAGGGTTTTAAATAAAATATAGATGAAATTGAGATGGAACGTTAGAAATGGGATCATACAGCAAAACATAAAGCTCTACTGATAGTCCTGGGGAGGCAGAAATCTGGTTTAACCCAGAATTTCAAAATATTAGTGATTTAAATAAAGGATAGATGAAAATGAGGTGGAACATTAGGAATGGAACCATACAGCATAATGCAATGTCGCACGGCACCATACGGCAAAACATAATGCTCTACTGATGGTTGTGGGGAGGCAGAAACCTGGTTTAACCCAGAATTTCAAGTGATTAGGGATTTAATTAAAGATAGATGAAAAGGAGGTGTAACGTTAAGAATGTGATCATACAGCAAAACAATGCTCTACTGATGGTTGTGAGGAGGGAGAAATCTGGTTTAACCCAGAATTTCAAAATATTAGGGTTTTAAATAAAGGATAGATGAAAATGAGGTGGAACGTTAGGAATGGGATCATGCAGCAAAACATAATGCTCTACTGATAGTCATGGGGAGGCGGAAACCTGGTTTAACCCAGAATTTCAATATAGTAGGGTTTTAAATAAAATATAGATGAAATTGAGGTGGAACGTTAGAAATGGGATCATACAGCAAAACATAAAGCTCTACTGATAGTCGTGGGGAGGCAGAAATCTGGTTTAACCCAGAATTTCAAAATATTAGTGATTTAAATAAAGGATAGATGAAAATGAGGTGGAACATTAGGAATGGAACCATACAGCATAATGCAATGTCGCACGGCACCATACGGCAAAACATAATGCTCTACTGATGGTTGTGGGGAGGCAGAAACCTGGTTTAACCCAGAATTTCAAGTGATTAGGGATTTAATTAAAGATAGATGAAAAGGAGGTGTAACGTTAAGAATGTGATCATACAGCAAAACAATGCTCTACTGATGGTTGTGAGGAGGGAGAAATCTGGTTTAACCCAGAATTTCAAAATATTAGGGTTTTAAATAAAGGATAGATGAAAATGAGGTGGAACGTTAGGAATGGGATCATGCAGCAAAACATAATGCTCTACTGATAGTCACGGGGAGGCAGAAACCTGGTTTAACCCAGAATTTTAATATAGTAGGGTTTTAAATAAAATATAGATGAAATTGAGGTGGAACGTTAGAAATGGGATCATACAGCAAAACATAATGCTCTACTGATGGTCGTGGGGAGGCAGAAATCTGGTTTAACACAGAATTTCAAAATATTAGGGTTATAATAAAGGATAGATGAAAATGAGGTGGAACGTTAGGAATGGGATCATACAGCAAAATAATGCTCTACTGATTGTTGTGGGGAGGGAGAAATCTGGTTTAACCCAGAATTTCAAAACATTAGGGTTTTAAATAAAGGATAGATGAAAATGAAGTGAAACGTTAGGAATGGGATCATGCAGCAAAACATAATGCTCTACTGATAGTCATGGGGAGGCGGAAACCTGGTTTAACCTAGAATTTCAATATAGTAGGGTTATAAATAAAATATAGATGAAAAGGAGGTGGAACGTTAGGAATGGGATCATACAGCAAAACATAATGCTCTATTGATGGTCGTGGGGAGGCAGAAATCTGGTTTAACCCAGCATTTCAAATGATTAGGGATTTTAATTAAATGATAGATGAAAATGAGGTTGAACGTTAGGAATGGGAACCATACAGCATAATGCAATGTCGCACGGCACCATACGACACAACACAATGCTCTACTGATGGTTGTGGGGAGGCAGAAATCTGGTTTAACCCAGAATTTCAAAATATTAGGTAATTAAATAAAGGATAGATGAAAATAAGTTGGAACATTAGGAATGGAACCATACAGCATAATGCAATGTCGCACGGCACCATAGGGCAAAACATAATGCTCTACTGATGGTTGTGGGGAGGCGGAAACCTGGTTTAACCCAGAATTTCAAATGATTAGGGATTTAATTAAAGATAGATGAAAAGGAGGTGTAATGTTAAGAATGGGATCATACAGCAAAACAATGCTCTACTGATGGTTGTGAGGAGGGAGAAATCTGGTTTAACCCAGAATTTCAAAATATTAGGGTTTTAAATAAAGGATAGATGAAAATGAGGTGGAAAGTTAGGAATGGGATCAAGCAGCAAAACATAATGCTCTACTGATAGTCATGGGGAGGCAGAAACCTGGTTTAACCCAGAATTTCAAAATAGTAGGGTTTTAAATAAAATATAGATGAAAAGGAGGTGGAACATTAGGAATGGGATCATACAGCAAAACATAATGCTCTACTGATGGTTGTGGGGAGGCGGAAATCTGGTTTAACCCAGAATTTCAAATGATTAGGAATTTTAATTAAAGGAAAGATGAAAATGAGGTGGAACGTTAGGAATGGGAACCATACAACATAATGCAATGTCGCACGGCACCATACGACACAACATAATGCTCTACTGATGGTTGTGGGGAGGCGGAAATCTGGTTTAACCCAGAATTTCAAATGATCAGGGATTTTAATTAAATGATAGATGAAAATGAGGTGGAACGTTAAGAATGTCATCATACAGCAAAACAATGCTCTACTGACGGTTGTGAGGAGGGAGAAATCTGGTTTAACCCAGAATTTCAAAATATTAGGGTTTTAAATAAAGGATAGATGAAAATGAGGTGGAAAGTTAGGAATGGGATCATGCAGCAAAACATAATGCTCTACTGATAGTCATGGGGAGGCAGAAACCTGGTTTAACCCAGAATTTCAAAATAGTAGGGTTTTAAATAAAATATAGATGAAAAGGAGGTGGAACGTTAGGAATGGGATCATACAGCAAAACATAATGCTCTACTGATGGTTGTGGGGAGGCGGAAATCTGGTTTAACCCAGAATTTCAAATGATTAGGGATTTTAATTAAAGGATAGATGAAAATGAGGTGGAACGTTAGGAATGGGAACCATCTAGCATAATGCAATGTCGCACGGCACCATACGACACAACACAATGCTCTACTGATGGTTGTGGGGAGGCAGAAATCTGGTTTAACCCAGAATTTCAAAATATTAGGGAATTAAATAAAGGATAGATGAAAATAAGTTGGAACATTAGGAATGGAACCATACAGCATAATGCAATGTCGCACGGCACCATAGGGCAAAACATAATGCTCTACTGATGGTTGTGGGGAGGCGGAAACCTGGTTTAACCCAGAATTTCAAATGATTAGGGATTTAATTAAAGATAGATGAAAAGGAGGTGTAACGTTAAGAATGTGATCATACAGCAAAACAATGCTCTACTGATGGTTGTGAGGAGGGAGAAATCTGGTTTAACCCAGAATTTCAAATGATTAGGAATTTTAATTAAAGGATAGATGAAAATGAGGTGGAACGCTAGGAATGGGAACCATACAGCAAAATGCAATGTCGCACGGCACCATACGACACAACATAATGCTCTACTGATGGTTGTGGGGAGGCGGAAATCTGGTTTAACCCAGAATTTCAAATGATCAGGGATTTTAATTAAATGATAGATGAAAATGAGGTGGAACGTTAGGAATGGGAACCATACAGCATAATGCAATGTCGCACGGCACCATACGACACAACATAATGCTCTACTGATGGTTGTGGGGAGGCAGAAATCTGGTTTAACCCAGAATTTCAAAATATTAGGGAATTAAATAAAGGATAGATGAAAATAAGTTGGAACATTAGGAATGGAACTATACAGCATAATGCAATGTCGCACGGCACCATAGGGCAAAACATAATGCTCTACTGATGGTTGTGGGGAGGCGGAAACCTGGTTTAACCCAGAATTTCAAATGATTAGGGATTTAATTAAAGATAGATGAAAAGGAGGTGTAACGTTAAAAATGTGATAATACAGCAAAACAATGCTCTACTGATGGTTGTGAGGAGGGAGAAATCTGGTTTAACCCAGAATTTCAAAATATTAGGGTTTTAAATAAAGGATAGATGAAAATGAGGTGGAAAGTTAGGAATGGGATCATGCAGCAAAACATAATGCTCTACTGATTGTCATAGAGAGGCAGAAACCTGGTTTAACCCAGAATTTCAAAATAGTAGGGTTTTAAATAAAATATAGATGAAAAGGAGGTGGAACGTTAGGAATGGAATCATACAGCAAAACATAATGCTCTACTGATGGTTGTGGGGAGGCGGAAATCTGGTTTAAATCAGAATTTCAAATGATTAGGGATTTTAATTAAAGGATAGATGAAAATGAGGTGGAATGTTAGGAATGGGAACCATACAGCATAATGCAATGTCAAACGCAACCATACGACACAACATAATGCTCTACTGATGGTTGTGGGGAGGCAGAAATCTGGTTTAACCCAGAATTTCTAAATATTAGGGAATTAAATAAAGGGTAGATGAAATGAGGTGGAACTTAGGAACAGGATCATACAGCAAAACATAATGCTCTACTGATAGTCATGGGGAGGCAGAAACCTGGTTTAACCCAGAATTGCAAAATATTAGGGTTTTAAATAAAATATAGATGAAAAGGAAGTGGAACATTAGGAATGGGATCATACAGCAAAACATAATGCTCTACTGATGGTTGTGGGTAGGCAGAAATCTGGTGTAACCCAGAATTTCAAATGATTAGGGATTTTAATTAAAGGATAGATGAAAATGAGGTGGAACGTTAGGAATGGGAACCATACAGCATAATGCAATGTCGCACGGCACCATACGACACAACATAATGCTCTACTGATGGTTGTGGGGAGGCAGAAATCTGGTTTAACCCAGAATTTCTAAATATTAGGGAATTAAATAAAGGGTAGATGAATTGAGGTGGAACTTAGGAACAGGATCATACAGCAAAACATAATGCTCTACTGATGGTTGTGGGGAGGCGGAAATCTGGTTTAACCCAGAATTTCAAATGATTAGGGATTTTAATAAAGGATAGATGAAAATGAGGTGGAACGTTAGGAATGGGATCATACAGCAAAATAATGCTCTACTGATTGTTGTGGGGAGGGAGAAATCTGGTTTAACACAGAATTTCAAAACATTAGGGTTTTAAATAAAGGATAGATGAAAATGAGGTGGAACGTTAGGCATGGGATCATGCAGCAAAACATAATGCTCTACTGATAGTCATGGGGAGGCAGAAACCTGGTTTAACCCAGAATTGCAAAATATTAGGGTTTTAAATAAAGGATAGATGAAAATGAGGTGGAACGTTAGGAATGGGATCATGCAGCAAAACATAATGCTCTACTGATAGTCATGGGGAGGCAGAAACCTGGTTTAACCCAGAATTGCAAAATATTAGGGTTTTAAATAAAATATAGATGAAAAGGAGGTGGAACATTAGGAATGGGATCATACAGCAAAACATAATGCTCTACTGATGGTTGTGGGTAGGCAGAAATCTGGTTTAACCCAGAATTTCAAATGATTAGGGATTTTAATTAAAGGATAGATGAAAATGAGGTGGAACGTTAGGAATGGGAACCATACAGCATAATGCAATGTCGCACGGCACCATACGACACAACATAATGCTCTACTGATGGTTGTGGGGAGGCAGAAATCTGGTTTAACCCAGAATTTCAAAATATTAGGGAATTAAATAAAGGATAGATGAAAATGAGGTGGAAAGTTAGGAATGGGATCATGCAGCAAAACATAATGCTCTACTGATTGTCATAGAGAGGCAGAAACCTGGTTTAACCCAGAATTTCAAAATAGTAGGGTTTTAAATAAAATATAGATGAAAAGGAGGTGGAACGTTAGGAATGGAATCATACAGCAAAACATAATGCTCTACTGATGGTTGTGGGGAGGCGGAAATCTGGTTTAAATCAGAATTTCAAATGATTAGGGATTTTAATTAAAGGATAGATGAAAATGAGGTGGAATGTTAGAAATGGGAACCATACAGCATAATGCAATGTCAAACGCAACCATACGACACAACATAATGCTCTACTGATGGTTGTGGGGAGGCAGAAATCTGGTTTAACCCAGAATTTCTAAATATTAGGGAATTAAATAAAGGGTAGATGAAATGAGGTGGAACTTAGGAACAGGATCATACAGCAAAACATAATGCTCTACTGATAGTCATGGGGAGGCAGAAACCTGGTTTAACCCAGAATTGCAAAATATTAGGGTTTTAAATAAAATATAGATGAAAAGGAAGTGGAACATTAGGAATGGGATCATACAGCAAAACATAATGCTCTACTGATGGTTGTGGGTAGGCAGAAATCTGGTGTAACCCAGAATTTCAAATGATTAGGGATTTTAATTAAAGGATAGATGAAAATGAGGTGGAACGTTAGGAATGGGAACCATACAGCATAATGCAATGTCGCACGGCACCATACGACACAACATAATGCTCTACTGATGGTTGTGGGGAGGCAGAAATCTGGTTTAACCCAGAATTTCTAAATATTAGGGAATTAAATAAAGGGTAGATGAATTGAGGTGGAACTTAGGAACAGGATCATACAGCAAAACATAATGCTCTACTGATGGTTGTGGGGAGGCGGAAATCTGGTTTAACCCAGAATTTCAAATGATTAGGGATTTTAATAAAGGATAGATGAAAATGAGGTGGAACGTTAGGAATGGGATCATACAGCAAAATAATGCTCTACTGATTGTTGTGGGGAGGGAGAAATCTGGTTTAACACAGAATTTCAAAACATTAGGGTTTTAAATAAAGGATAGATGAAAATGAGGTGGAACGTTAGGCATGGGATCATGCAGCAAAACATAATGCTCTACTGATAGTCATGGGGAGGCAGAAACCTGGTTTAACCCAGAATTGCAAAATATTAGGGTTTTAAATAAAGGATAGATGAAAATGAGGTGGAACGTTAGGAATGGGATCATGCAGCAAAACATAATGCTCTACTGATAGTCATGGGGAGGCAGAAACCTGGTTTAACCCAGAATTGCAAAATATTAGGGTTTTAAATAAAATATAGATGAAAAGGAGGTGGAACATTAGGAATGGGATCATACAGCAAAACATAATGCTCTACTGATGGTTGTGGGTAGGCAGAAATCTGGTTTAACCCAGAATTTCAAATGATTAGGGATTTTAATTAAAGGATAGATGAAAATGAGGTGGAACGTTAGGAATGGGAACCATACAGCATAATGCAATGTCGCACGGCACCATACGACACAACATAATGCTCTACTGATGGTTGTGGGGAGGCAGAAATCTGGTTTAACCCAGAATTTCAAATTATTAGGGATTTTAATTAAATGATAGATGAAAATGAGGTGGAACGTTAGGAATGGGATCATATAGCAAACAATAATGCTCTACTTTTGGTCGTGGGGAGGCAGAAATCTGGTTTAACCCAGAATTTCAAATGATTAGGGATTTTAATTAAATGATAGATGAAAATGAGGTGGAACGTTAGGAATGGGAACCATACAGCATAATGCAATGTCACACGGCACCATACGACACAACATAATGCTCTACTGATGGTTGTGGGGAGGCAGAAATCTGGTTTAACCAAGAATTTCAAAATATTAGGGAATTAAATAAAGGATAGATGAAAATAAGTTGGAACATTAGGAATGGAACTATACAGCATAATGCAATGTCGCACGGCACCATAGGGCAAAACATAATGCTCTACTGATGGTTGTGGGGAGGCGGAAACCTGGTTTAACCCAGAATTTCAAATGATTAGGGATTTAATTAAAGATAGATGAAAAGGAGGTGTAACGTTAAGAATGTGATCATACAGCAAAACAATGCTCTACTGATGGTTGTGAGGAGGGAGAAATCTGGTTTAACCCAGAATTTCAAAATATTAGGGTTTTAAATAAAGGATAGATGAAAATGAGGTGGAAAGTTAGGAATGGGATCATGCAGCAAAACATAATGCTCTACTGATTGTCATGGAGAGGCAGAAACCTGGTTTAACCCAGAATTTCAAAATAGTAGGGTTTTAAATAAAATATAGATGAAAAGGAGGTGGAACGTTAGGAATGGGATCATACAGCAAAACATAATGCTCTACTGATGGTTGTGGGGAGGCGGAAATCTGGTTTAAACCAGAATTTCAAATGATTAGGGATTTTAATTAAAGGATAGATGAAAATGAGGGGGAACGTTAGGAATGGGAACCATACAGCATTATTGCAATGTCGCACGGCACCATACGGCACAACATAATGCTCTACAGATGGTTGTGGGTAGGCAGAAATCTGGTTTAACCCAGAATTTCAAATGATTAGGGATTTTAATTAAAGGATAGATGAAAATGAGGTGGAACGTTAGGAATGGGAACCATACAGCATAATGCAATGTCGCACGGCACCATACGACACAACATAATGCTCTACTGATGGTTGTGGGGAGGCAGAAATCTGGTTTAACCCAGAATTTCAAATTATTAGGGATTTTAATTAAATGATAGATGAAAATGAGGTGGAACGTTAGGAATGGGATCATATAGCAAACAATAATGCTCTACTTTTGGTCGTGGGGAGGCAGAAATCTGGTTTAACCCAGAATTTCAAATGATTAGGGATTTTAATTAAATGATAGATGAAAATGAGGTGGAACGTTAGGAATGGGAACCATACAGCATAATGCAATGTCACACGGCACCATACGACACAACATAATGCTCTACTGATGGTTGTGGGGAGGCAGAAATCTGGTTTAACCAAGAATTTCAAAATATTAGGGAATTAAATAAAGGATAGATGAAAATAAGTTGGAACATTAGGAATGGAACTATACAGCATAATGCAATGTCGCACGGCACCATAGGGCAAAACATAATGCTCTACTGATGGTTGTGGGGAGGCGGAAACCTGGTTTAACCCAGAATTTCAAATGATTAGGGATTTAATTAAAGATAGATGAAAAGGAGGTGTAACGTTAAGAATGTGATCATACAGCAAAACAATGCTCTACTGATGGTTGTGAGGAGGGAGAAATCTGGTTTAACCCAGAATTTCAAAATATTAGGGTTTTAAATAAAGGATAGATGAAAATGAGGTGGAAAGTTAGGAATGGGATCATGCAGCAAAACATAATGCTCTACTGATTGTCATGGAGAGGCAGAAACCTGGTTTAACCCAGAATTTCAAAATAGTAGGGTTTTAAATAAAATATAGATGAAAAGGAGGTGGAACGTTAGGAATGGGATCATACAGCAAAACATAATGCTCTACTGATGGTTGTGGGTAGGCAGAAATCTGGTGTAACCCAGAATTTCAAATGATTAGGGATTTTAATTAAAGGATAGATGAAAATGAGGTGGAACGTTAGGAATGGGAACCATACAGCATAATGCAATGTCGCACGGCACCATACGACACAACATAATGCTCTACTGATGGTTGTGGGGAGGCAGAAATCTGGTTTAACCCAGAATTTCTAAATATTAGGGAATTAAATAAAGGGTAGATGAATTGAGGTGGAACTTAGGAACAGGATCATACAGCAAAACATAATGCTCTACTGATGGTTGTGGGGAGGCGGAAATCTGGTTTAACCAAGAATTTCAAAATATTAGGGAATTAAATAAAGGATAGATGAAAATAAGTTGGAACATTAGGAATGGAACTATACAGCATAATGCAATGTCGCACGGCACCATAGGGCAAAACATAATGCTCTACTGATGGTTGTGGGGAGGCGGAAACCTGGTTTAACCCAGAATTTCAAATGATTAGGGATTTAATTAAAGATAGATGAAAAGGAGGTGTAACGTTAAGAATGTGATCATACAGCAAAACAATGCTCTACTGATGGTTGTGAGGAGGGAGAAATCTGGTTTAACCCAGAATTTCAAAATATTAGGGTTTTAAATAAAGGATAGATGAAAATGAGGTGGAAAGTTAGGAATGGGATCATGCAGCAAAACATAATGCTCTACTGATTGTCATGGAGAGGCAGAAACCTGGTTTAACCCAGAATTTCAAAATAGTAGGGTTTTAAATAAAATATAGATGAAAAGGAGGTGGAACGTTAGGAATGGGATCATACAGCAAAACATAATGCTCTACTGATGGTTGTGGGGAGGCGGAAACCTGGTTTAACCCAGAATTTCAAATGATTAGGGATTTAATTAAAGATAGATGAAAAGGAGGTGTAACGGTAAGAATGGGATCATACAGCAAAACAATGCTCTACTGATGGTTGTGGGGAGGGAGAAATCTGGTTTAACCCAGAATTTCAAAATATTATGGTTTTAAATAAAGGATAGATGAAAATGAGGTGGAACGTTAGGAATGGGATCATGCAGCAAAACATAATGCTCTACTGATAGTCATGGGGAGGCGGAAACCTGGTTTAACCCAGAATTTCAATATAGTAGGGTTTTAAATAAAATATAGATGAAATTGAGGTGGAACGTTAGAAATGGGATCATACAGCAAAACATAAAGCTCTACTGATGGTCGTGGGGAGGCAGAAATCTGGTTTAACCCAGAATTTCAAAATATTAGTGATTTAAATAAAATATAGATGAAAATGAGGTGGAACATTAGGAATGGAACCATACAGCATAATGCAATGTCGCATGGCACCATACGGCAAAACATAATGCTCTACTGATGGTTGTGGGGAGGCAGAAACCTGGTTTAACCCAGAATTTCAAATGATAAGGGATTTAATTAGCGATAGATGAAAAGGAGGTGTAACGTTAAGAAAGTGATCATACAGCAAAACAATGCTTTACTGACAGTTGTGAGGAGGGAGAAATCTGGTTTAACCCAGAATTTTAAAATCTTAGGGTTTTAAATAAAGGATAGATGAAAATGAGGTGGAACGTTAGGAATGGGATCATGCAGCAAAACATAATGCTCTACTGATAGTCATGGGGAGGCGGAAACCTGGTTTAACCCAGAATTTCAATATAGTAGGGTTTTAAATAAAATATAGATGAAATTGAGATGGAACGTTAGAAATGGGATCATACAGCAAAACATAAAGCTCTACTGATGGTCGTGGGGAGGCAGAAATCTGGTTTAACCCAGAATTTCAAAATATTAGTGATTTAAATAAAGGATAGATGAAAATGAGGTGGAACATTAGGAATGGAACCATACAGCATAATGCAATGTCGCACGGCACCATACGGCAAAACATAATGCTCTACTGATGGTTGTGGGGAGGCAGAAACCTGGTTTAACCCAGAATTTCAAGTGATTAGGGATTTAATTAAAGATAGATGAAAAGGAGGTGTAACGTTAAGAATGTGATCATACAGCAAAACAATGCTCTACTGATGGTTGTGAGGAGGGAGAAATCTGGTTTAACCCAGAATTTCAAAATATTAGGGTTTTAAATAAAGGATAGATGAAAATGAGGTGGAACGTTAGGAATGGGATCATGCAGCAAAACATAATGCTCTACTGATAGTCACGGGGAGGCAGAAACCTGGTTTAACCCAGAATTTTAATATAGTAGGGTTTTAAATAAAATATAGATGAAATTGAGGTGGAACGTTAGAAATGGGATCATACAGCAAAACATAATGCTCTACTGATGGTCGTGGGGAGGCAGAAATCTGGTTTAACACAGAATTTCAAAATATTAGGGTTATAATAAAGGATAGATGAAAATGAGGTGGAACGTTAGGAATGGGATCATACAGCAAAATAATGCTCTACTGATTGTTGTGGGGAGGGAGAAATCTGGTTTAACCCAGAATTTCAAAACATTAGGGTTTTAAATAAAGGATAGATGAAAATGAAGTGAAACGTTAGGAATGGGATCATGCAGCAAAACATAATGCTCTACTGATAGTCATGGGGAGGCGGAAACCTGGTTTAACCTAGAATTTCAATATAGTAGGGTTATAAATAAAATATAGATGAAAAGGAGGTGGAACGTTAGGAATGGGATCATACAGCAAAACATAATGCTCTATTGATGGTCGTGGGGAGGCAGAAATCTGGTTTAACCCAGCATTTCAAATGATTAGGGATTTTAATTAAATGATAGATGAAAATGAGGTTGAACGTTAGGAATGGGAACCATACAGCATAATGCAATGTCGCACGGCACCATACGACACAACACAATGCTCTACTGATGGTTGTGGGGAGGCAGAAATCTGGTTTAACCCAGAATTTCAAAATATTAGGTAATTAAATAAAGGATAGATGAAAATAAGTTGGAACATTAGGAATGGAACCATACAGCATAATGCAATGTCGCACGGCACCATAGGGCAAAACATAATGCTCTACTGATGGTTGTGGGGAGGCGGAAACCTGGTTTAACCCAGAATTTCAAATGATTAGGGATTTAATTAAAGATAGATGAAAAGGAGGTGTAATGTTAAGAATGGGATCATACAGCAAAACAATGCTCTACTGATGGTTGTGAGGAGGGAGAAATCTGGTTTAACCCAGAATTTCAAAATATTAGGGTTTTAAATAAAGGATAGATGAAAATGAGGTGGAAAGTTAGGAATGGGATCAAGCAGCAAAACATAATGCTCTACTGATAGTCATGGGGAGGCAGAAACCTGGTTTAACCCAGAATTTCAAAATAGTAGGGTTTTAAATAAAATATAGATGAAAAGGAGGTGGAACATTAGGAATGGGATCATACAGCAAAACATAATGCTCTACTGATGGTTGTGGGGAGGCGGAAATCTGGTTTAACCCAGAATTTCAAATGATTAGGAATTTTAATTAAAGGAAAGATGAAAATGAGGTGGAACGTTAGGAATGGGAACCATACAACATAATGCAATGTCGCACGGCACCATACGACACAACATAATGCTCTACTGATGGTTGTGGGGAGGCGGAAATCTGGTTTAACCCAGAATTTCAAATGATCAGGGATTTTAATTAAATGATAGATGAAAATGAGGTGGAACGTTAAGAATGTCATCATACAGCAAAACAATGCTCTACTGACGGTTGTGAGGAGGGAGAAATCTGGTTTAACCCAGAATTTCAAAATATTAGGGTTTTAAATAAAGGATAGATGAAAATGAGGTGGAAAGTTAGGAATGGGATCATGCAGCAAAACATAATGCTCTACTGATAGTCATGGGGAGGCAGAAACCTGGTTTAACCCAGAATTTCAAAATAGTAGGGTTTTAAATAAAATATAGATGAAAAGGAGGTGGAACGTTAGGAATGGGATCATACAGCAAAACATAATGCTCTACTGATGGTTGTGGGGAGGCGGAAATCTGGTTTAACCCAGAATTTCAAATGATTAGGGATTTTAATTAAAGGATAGATGAAAATGAGGTGGAACGTTAGGAATGGGAACCATCTAGCATAATGCAATGTCGCACGGCACCATACGACACAACACAATGCTCTACTGATGGTTGTGGGGAGGCAGAAATCTGGTTTAACCCAGAATTTCAAAATATTAGGGAATTAAATAAAGGATAGATGAAAATAAGTTGGAACATTAGGAATGGAACCATACAGCATAATGCAATGTCGCACGGCACCATAGGGCAAAACATAATGCTCTACTGATGGTTGTGGGGAGGCGGAAACCTGGTTTAACCCAGAATTTCAAATGATTAGGGATTTAATTAAAGATAGATGAAAAGGAGGTGTAACGTTAAGAATGTGATCATACAGCAAAACAATGCTCTACTGATGGTTGTGAGGAGGGAGAAATCTGGTTTAACCCAGAATTTCAAATGATTAGGAATTTTAATTAAAGGATAGATGAAAATGAGGTGGAACGTTAGGAATGGGAACCATACAGCAAAATGCAATGTCGCACGGCACCATACGACACAACATAATGCTCTACTGATGGTTGTGGGGAGGCGGAAATCTGGTTTAACCCAGAATTTCAAATGATCAGGGATTTTAATTAAATGATAGATGAAAATGAGGTGGAACGTTAGGAATGGGAACCATACAGCATAATGCAATGTCGCACGGCACCATACGACACAACATAATGCTCTACTGATGGTTGTGGGGAGGCAGAAATCTGGTTTAACCCAGAATTTCAAAATATTAGGGAATTAAATAAAGGATAGATGAAAATAAGTTGGAACATTAGGAATGGAACTATACAGCATAATGCAATGTCGCACGGCACCATAGGGCAAAACATAATGCTCTACTGATGGTTGTGGGGAGGCGGAAACCTGGTTTAACCCAGAATTTCAAATGATTAGGGATTTAATTAAAGATAGATGAAAAGGAGGTGTAACGTTAAAAATGTGATAATACAGCAAAACAATGCTCTACTGATGGTTGTGAGGAGGGAGAAATCTGGTTTAACCCAGAATTTCAAAATATTAGGGTTTTAAATAAAGGATAGATGAAAATGAGGTGGAAAGTTAGGAATGGGATCATGCAGCAAAACATAATGCTCTACTGATTGTCATAGAGAGGCAGAAACCTGGTTTAACCCAGAATTTCAAAATAGTAGGGTTTTAAATAAAATATAGATGAAAAGGAGGTGGAACGTTAGGAATGGAATCATACAGCAAAACATAATGCTCTACTGATGGTTGTGGGGAGGCGGAAATCTGGTTTAAATCAGAATTTCAAATGATTAGGGATTTTAATTAAAGGATAGATGAAAATGAGGTGGAATGTTAGGAATGGGAACCATACAGCATAATGCAATGTCAAACGCAACCATACGACACAACATAATGCTCTACTGATGGTTGTGGGGAGGCAGAAATCTGGTTTAACCCAGAATTTCTAAATATTAGGGAATTAAATAAAGGGTAGATGAAATGAGGTGGAACTTAGGAACAGGATCATACAGCAAAACATAATGCTCTACTGATAGTCATGGGGAGGCAGAAACCTGGTTTAACCCAGAATTGCAAAATATTAGGGTTTTAAATAAAATATAGATGAAAAGGAAGTGGAACATTAGGAATGGGATCATACAGCAAAACATAATGCTCTACTGATGGTTGTGGGGAGGCGGAAATCTGGTTTAACCCAGAATTTCAAATGATTAGGGATTTTAATAAAGGATAGATGAAAATGAGGTGGAACGTTAGGAATGGGATCATACAGCAAAATAATGCTCTACTGATTGTTGTGGGGAGGGAGAAATCTGGTTTAACACAGAATTTCAAAACATTAGGGTTTTAAATAAAGGATAGATGAAAATGAGGTGGAACGTTAGGCATGGGATCATGCAGCAAAACATAATGCTCTACTGATAGTCATGGGGAGGCAGAAACCTGGTTTAACCCAGAATTGCAAAATATTAGGGTTTTAAATAAAGGATAGATGAAAATGAGGTGGAACGTTAGGAATGGGATCATGCAGCAAAACATAATGCTCTACTGATAGTCATGGGGAGGCAGAAACCTGGTTTAACCCAGAATTGCAAAATATTAGGGTTTTAAATAAAATATAGATGAAAAGGAGGTGGAACATTAGGAATGGGATCATACAGCAAAACATAATGCTCTACTGATGGTTGTGGGTAGGCAGAAATCTGGTTTAACCCAGAATTTCAAATGATTAGGGATTTTAATTAAAGGATAGATGAAAATGAGGTGGAACGTTAGGAATGGGAACCATACAGCATAATGCAATGTCGCACGGCACCATACGACACAACATAATGCTCTACTGATGGTTGTGGGGAGGCAGAAATCTGGTTTAACCCAGAATTTCAAAATATTAGGGAATTAAATAAAGGATAGATGAAAATAAGTTGGAACATTAGGAATGGAACCATACAGCATAATGCAATGTCGCACGGCACCATAGGGCAAAACATAATGCTCTACTGATGGTTGTGGGGAGGCGGAAATCTGGTTTAACCCAGAATTTCAAAATATTAGGGAATTAAATAAAGGATAGATGAAAATAAGTTGGAACATTAGGAATGGAACTATACAGCATAATGCAATGTCGCACGGCACAATAGGGCAAAACATAATGCTCTACTGATGGTTGTGGGGAGGCGGAAACCTGGTTTAACCCAGAATTTCAAATGATTAGGGATTTAATTAAAGATAGATGAAAAGGAGGTGTAACGTTAAGAATGTGATCATACAGCAAAACAATGCTCTACTGACGGTTGTGGGGAGGAGGAAATCTGGTTTAACCCAGAATTTCAAATGATTAGGAATTTTAATTAAAGGATAGATGAAAATGAGGTGGAACGTTAGGAATGGGAACCATACAGCATAATGCAATGTCGCACGGCACCATACGACACAACATAATGCTCTACTGATGGTTGTGGGGAGGCGGAAATCTGGTTTAACCCAGAATTTCAAGTGATTAGGGATTTAATTAAAGATAGATGAAAAGGAGGTGTAACGTTAAGAATGTGATCATACAGCAAAACAATGCTCTACTGACGGTTGTGAGGAGGGAGAAATCTGGTTTAACCCAGAATTTCAAAATATTAAGGTTTTTAATAAAGGATAGATGAAAATGAGGTGGAACGTTAGGAATGGGATCATGCAGCAAAACATAATGCTCTACTGATAGTCACGGGGAGGCGGAAACCTAGTTTAACCCAGAATTTCAATATAGTAGGGTTTTAAATAAAATATAGATGAAATTGATGTGGAACGTTAGAAATGGGATCATACAGCAAAACATAATGCTCTACTGATGGTCGTGGGGAGGCAGAAATCTGGTTTAACCCAGAATTTCAAAATATTAGGGTTTTAAATAAAATATAGATGAAAAGGAGGTGGAACGTTAGGAATGGGATCATATAGCAAACAATAATGCTCTACTTATGGTCGTGGGGAGGCAGAAATCTGGTTTAACCCAGAATTTCAAATGATTAGGGATTTAATTAAAGATAGATGAAAATGAGGTGTAACGTTAAGAATGTCATCATACAGCAAAACAATGCTCTACTGATGGTTGTGAGGAGGGAGAAATCTGGTTTAACCCAGAATTTCAAAATATTAGGGTTTTAAATAAAGGATAGATGAAAATGAGGTGGAAAGTTAGGAATGGGATCATGCAGCAAATCATAATGCTCTACTGATAGTCATGGGGAGGCAGAAACCTGGTTTAACCCAGAATTTCAAAATAGTAGGGTTTTAAATAAAATATAGATGAAAAGGAGGTGGAACGTTAGGAATGGGATCATACAGCAAAACATAATGCTCTACTGATGGTTGTGGGGAGGCGGAAATCTGGTTTAACCCAGAATTTCAAATGATTAGGGATTTTAATTAAAGGATAGATGAAAATGAGGTGGAACGTTAGGAATGGGAACCATCTAGCATAATGCAATGTCGCACGGCACCATACGACACAACACAATGCTCTACTGATGGTTGTGGGGAGGCAGAAATCTGGTTTAACCCAGAATTTCAAAATATTAGGGAATTAAATAAAGGATAGATGAAAATAAGTTGGAACATTAGGAATGGAACCATACAGCATAATGCAATGTCGCACGGCACCATAGGGCAAAACATAATGCTCTACTGATGGTTGTGGGGAGGCAGAAACCTGGTTTAACCCAGAATTTCAAATGATTAGGGATTTAATTAAAGATAGATGAAAAGGAGGTGTAACGTTAAGAATGTGATCATACAGCAAAACAATGCTCTACTGATGGTTGTGAGGAGGGAGAAATCTGGTTTAACCCAGAATTTCAAATGATTAGGAATTTTAATTAAAGGATAGATGAAAATGAGGTGGAACGTCAGGAATGGGAACCATACAGCATAATGCAATGTCGCACGGCACCATACGACACAACATAATGCTCTACTGATGGTTGTGGGGAGGCGGAAATCTGGTTTAACCCAGAATTTCAAATGATCAGGGATTTTAATTAAATGATAGATGAAAATGAGGTGGAACGTTAGGAATGGGAACCATACAGCATAATGCAATGTCGCACGGCACCATACGACACAACATAATGCTCTACTGATGGTTGTGGGGAGGCAGAAATCTGGTTTAACCCAGAATTTCAAAATATTAGGGAATTAAATAAAGGATAGATGAAAATAAGTTGGAACATTAGGAATGGAACTATACAGCATAATGCAATGTCGCACGGCACCATAGGGCAAAACATAATGCTCTACTGATGGTTGTGGGGAGGCGGAAACCTGGTTTAACCCAGAATTTCAAATGATTAGGGATTTAATTAAAGATAGATGAAAAGGAGGTGTAACGTTAAGAATGTGATCATACAGCAAAACAATGCTCTACTGGTGGTTGTGAGGAGAGAGAAATCTGGTTTAACCCAGAATTTCAAAATATTAGGGTTTTAAATAAAGGATAGATGAAAATGAGGTGGAAAGTTAGGAATGGGATCATGCAGCAAAACATAATGCTCTACTGATAGTCATGGGGAGGCAGAAACCTGGTTTAACCCAGAATTTCAAAATAGTAGGGTTTTAAATAAAATATAGATGAAAAGGAGGTGAAACGTTAGGAATGGGATCATACAGCAAAACATAATGCTCTACTGATGGTTGTGGGGAGGCGGAAATCTGGTTTAACCCAGAATTTCAAATGATTAGGGATTTTAATTAAAGGATAGATGAAAATGAGGTGGAACGTTAGGAATGGGAACCATACAGCATAATGCAATGTCGCACGGCACCATACGACACAACACAATGCTCTACTGATGGTTGTGGGGAGGCAGAAATCTGGTTTAACCCAGAATTTCTAAATATTAGGGAATTAAATAAAGGATAGATGAAAATGAGGTAGAACGTTAGGAATGGGATCATACAGCAAAACAATGCTCTACTGATGGTTGTGGGGAGGGAGAAATCTGGTTTAACCCAGAATTTCAAAATATTAGGGTTTTAAATAAAGGATAGATGAAAATGAGGTAGAACGTTAGGAATGGGATCATGCAGCAAAACATAATGCTCTACTGATAGTCATGGGGAGGCGGAAACCTAGTTTAACCCAGAATTTCAATATAGTAGGGTTTTAAATAAAATATAGATGAAAATGAGGTGGAACGTTAGAAATGGGATCATACAGCAAAACATAAAGCTCTACTGATGGTCGTGGGGAGGCAGAAATCTGGTTTAACCCAGAATTTCAAAATATTAGTGATTTAAATAAAGGATAGATGAAAATGAGGTGGAACATTCGGAATGGAACCATACTGCATAATGCAATGTCGCACGGCACCATACGGCAAAACATAATGCTCTACTGATGGTTTTGGGGAGGCGGAAACCTGGTTTAACCCAGAATTTCAAATGATTAGGGATTTAATTAAAGATAGATGAAAAGGAGGTGTAACGTTAAGAATGGGATCATACAGCAAAACAATGCTCTACTGACGGTTGTGGGGAGGAGGAAATCTGGTTTAACCCAGAATTTCAAAATATTAGGCTTTTAAATAAAGGATAGATGAAAATGAGATGGAACGTTAGGAATGGGATCATGCAGCAAAACATAATGCTCTACTGATGGTTGTGGGGATGCAGAAATCTGGTTTAACCAAGAATTTCAAAATATTAGGGATTTAAATAAAGGATAGATAAAAATGAGGTGGAACATTAGGAATGGAACAATACAGCATAATGCAATGTCGCACGGCACCATACGGCAAAACATAATGCTCTACTGATGGTTGTGGGGAGGCGGGGAAATCTGGTTTAACCCAGAATTTCAAATGATGAGGATTTTAAATAAAGGATATATGAACATAAGGTGGAACGTTAGGAATGGTCGTGGGGAGGCAGAAATCTGGTTTAACCCAGAATTTCAAATGATTAGGGATTTTAATTAAAGGATAGATGAAAATGAGGTGGAACGGTAGGAATGGGAACCAAACAGCATAATGCAATGTCACACTGCACCATACGACACAACATAATGCTCTACTGATGGTTGTGGGGAGGAAGAAATCTGGTTTAACCCAGAATTTCAAAATATTAGGGAATTAAATAAAGGGTAAATGAAAATGAGGTGGAACTTAAGAACAGGATCATACAGCAAAACATAATGCTCTACTGATGGTTGTGGGGAGGCAGAAATCTGTTTTAACCCAGAATTTCAAAATATTAGGGAATTAAATAAAGGGTAGATTAAAATGAGGTGGAACGTTGGGAATGGGATCATACAGCAAAACATAATGCTCTACTGATGGTTGTGGGGAGGCAGAAATCTGGTTTAACCAAGAATTTCAAAATATTAGGGATTTAAATAAAGGATAGATAAAAATGAGGTGGAACATTAGGAATGGAACAATACAGCATAATGCAATGTCGCACGGCACCATACAGCAAAACATAATGCTCTACTGATGGTTGTGGGGAGGCGGGGAAATCTGGTTTAACCCAGAATTTCAAATGATGAGGATTTTAAATAAAGGATATATGAACATAAGGTGGAACGTTAGGAATGGTCGTGGGGAGGCAGAAATCTGGTTTAACCCAGAATTTCAAATGATTAGGGATTTTAATTAAAGGATAGATGAAAATGAGGTGGAACGGTAGGAATGGGAACCAAACAGCATAATGCAATGTCACACTGCACCATACGACACAACATAATGCTCTACTGATGGTTGTGGGGAGGAAGAAATCTGGTTTAACCCAGAATTTCAAAATATTAGGGAATTAAATAAAGGGTAAATGAAAATGAGGTGGAACTTAAGAACAGGATCATACAGCAAAACATAATGCTCTACTGATGGTTGTGGGGAGGCAGAAATCTGTTTTAACCCAGAATTTCAAAATATTAGGGTTTTAAATAAAGGATAGATGAAAATGAGGTGGAAAGTTAGGAATGGGATCATGCAGCAAAACATAATGCTCTACTGATAGTCATGGGGAGGCAGAAACCTGGTTTAACCCAGAATTTCAAAATAGTAGGGTTTTAAATAAAATATAGATGAAAAGGAGGTGAAACGTTAGGAATGGGATCATACAGCAAAACATAATGCTCTACTGATGGTTGTGGGGAGGCGGAAATCTGGTTTAACCCAGAATTTCAAATGATTAGGGATTTTAATTAAAGGATAGATGAAAATGAGGTGGAACGTTAGGAATGGGAACCATACAGCATAATGCAATGTCGCACGGCACCATACGACACAACACAATGCTCTACTGATGGTTGTGGGGAGGCAGAAATCTGGTTTAACCCAGAATTTCTAAATATTAGGGAATTAAATAAAGGATAGATGAAAATGAGGTAGAACGTTAGGAATGGGATCATACAGCAAAACAATGCTCTACTGATGGTTGTGGGGAGGGAGAAATCTGGTTTAACCCAGAATTTCAAAATATTAGGGTTTTAAATAAAGGATAGATGAAAATGAGGTAGAACGTTAGGAATGGGATCATGCAGCAAAACATAATGCTCTACTGATAGTCATGGGGAGGCGGAAACCTGGTTTAACCCAGAATTTCAATATAGTAGGGTTTTAAATAAAATATAGATGAAAATGAGGTGGAACGTTAGAAATGGGATCATACAGCAAAACATAAAGCTCTACTGATGGTCGTGGGGAGGCAGAAATCTGGTTTAACCCAGAATTTCAAAATATTAGTGATTTAAATAAAGGATAGATGAAAATGAGGTGGAACATTCGGAATGGAACCATACTGCATAATGCAATGTCGCACGGCACCATACGGCAAAACATAATGCTCTACTGATGGTTTTGGGGAGGCGGAAACCTGGTTTAACCCAGAATTTCAAATGATTAGGGATTTAATTAAAGATAGATGAAAAGGAGGTGTAACGTTAAGAATGGGATCATACAGCAAAACAATGCTCTACTGACGGTTGTGGGGAGGAGGAAATCTGGTTTAACCCAGAATTTCAAAATATTAGGCTTTTAAATAAAGGATAGATGAAAATGAGATGGAACGTTAGGAATGGGATCATGCAGCAAAACATAATGCTCTACTGATGGTTGTGGGGAGGCAGAAATCTGGTTTAACCAAGAATTTCAAAATATTAGGGATTTAAATAAAGGATAGATAAAAATGAGGTGGAACATTAGGAATGGAACAATACAGCATAATGCAATGTCGCACGGCACCATACGGCAAAACATAATGCTCTACTGATGGTTGTGGGGAGGCGGGGAAATCTGGTTTAACCCAGAATTTCAAATGATGAGGATTTTAAATAAAGGATATATGAACATAAGGTGGAACGTTAGGAATGGTCGTGGGGAGGCAGAAATCTGGTTTAACCCAGAATTTCAAATGATTAGGGATTTTAATTAAAGGATAGATGAAAATGAGGTGGAACGGTAGGAATGGGAACCAAACAGCATAATGCAATGTCACACTGCACCATACGACACAACATAATGCTCTACTGATGGTTGTGGGGAGGA